>NC_065535.1:53002361-54202361 GCF_932294415.1 Quercus robur
GGTTTGTTGTAAGGGTAGTGAGTGAGATAGAGTGAAGATTGCTCAAGAGTGTGCAAGAAAACAGAGTGTCGCGGCTGGGACTCGCGGGTGGACTCGTGGCTGCAAGCCGCCAGAAGCTGTACACGTGCCAAGCATGCTGGAAGATGAACAGTCATGCTAGCTGGAGCACTACAGGACAAAACAGGACAACTGGCCATACGGTTAACTCGCGACTGGATCTCGCGACTTAGTCAAGCCGCGAGGTCAAGCCGCGAGCCACCCCTGTTTTGGAAAAACCTGACGTTTCACATTCCTCTCCACTCCAGTATAAATACCTCTTTAACCCACGATTGAAAGAGAGCTTCCAGAGAGAATTTTGAGAGAGAAACCCTAAAGAAAAACAAGATTGTTTCACACACAATCCCTACCTTAGAGTCTCATCAAAATCCCTCACTCTCTTCCTCTCCATTGTTAAATCCTTGAGAGGCATTATACCATTCTCACTATTATCATCTTTGTGAGACAGTCGTTTGGAGTTCTGGGAAGCAATTAGAAAGGAGCCAATCTTCATTGGTTGATGCTACGGTGTAGTAGCGGAATCCGGAAAGCTAGAAAAGAAAAAGGTTCGGCGCAACCTCGTTGGAGCAAGAAGCTTGGAGGGCTTAGGTGCACTGGGTAGATTAGGCTTGGAGGGTCTATTGCTGTCCTTGTATCCCAACTGTATTTTCTAGTGGATTGATTACCGCTTAGAGGGCGGCGGAGAGGTTTTTCGCCGAGGTCTTCGGTTTCCTCTTCGATAACACATCGGGTGTTATCTTTGTGTTTGCATCTTCCTTCCTCTCTATCTCTGCCTTTACATTATCTGCTGTGGTTTTATTTTGTTATGGCTTAGATAGTTGTTTAACCAATTTCATATTATAGCATATGTTAAGTTTCCGCACACTAGTTGTTTGACATATTGCTTGTGTTGGTTAAGTTGGTTTTTGGGGGTCTAAACGTTCAAAAGTGTTTTTGTACACGTTTTTGAACTTTCAATTGGTATCAGAGCGGGTACACTGCTGTTTGGTTTCATTACCATTGTGTGATCCTTGACTCCCTTTTGAGATGGATAGGTCTCAATCCCTTAATGCACCTCCATATTTTGATGGAAGTAATTATGCGTTTTGGAAGGTTCGTATGAGAGCTTTTCTATGCACTATTGATGAATCCGTGTGGGATGCTGTTGAGATTGGTTGGACCAAACCTGAGGCAGCCAAATCCACATGGGATAAGGCAGCACTTGCTGCATCTAATGCTAACAGTAAAGCACTAAATGCTATTTTCTGTGGTGTGTCTCCAGATGAATTTCACAGGATTTCTCACATTACCATTGCCAAAGATGCATGGGAGATTCTGGAAACAACTTATGAAGGCACGAAGAAAGTGAAAGACACCAAGTTACAAATGCTGACCACTCGGTTTGAGGAGCTTAAAATGAGTGAGGATGAGTCTTTTGACTCTTTCTATGGGAAGCTAAATGAGGTGGTTGTCAGTAAGTTTAACTTGGGGGAGAAAACGGAGGACTCAAGGATTGTAAGGAAGATCCTTCGATCACTGCCGGAAAGTTTTCGTGCTAAAGTGACAGCCATTGAAGAGAGCAAGGATCTTGACGACATCAAGGTACAGGAGCTGGTTGGTTCTCTACAGACTTATGAGATGTCGCTGCCCAATCAACGGAAGAGTAAATCCCTTGCTCTAAAGACCATTAATGAGAAGGTGGAAGATCAAGGCTCATCGGGAGAAGATGTGGTTGACAAAGATGTAGCCTATCTTGTTAAAAATTTCAGAAAGTTTTTGAAATTCAAAAATAATGGAAAATCTGATGATAAGAGAAAATTCCAAAATTCTGGAAGGGAGAAGAGGGATTTCAAAAAGAAAGATGGAAAAGAATCCCAATCCACACAAGGTGTCACTTGTTTTGAATGTAACGGGCATGGACACTTTAAGAAGGAATGTCCTAATTATTTGAAATCGAAAGGCAAGGTGTATGCCACGACCTTGAGTGACTCAGATTCGTCTGACTCAGAATCTGAAGAGAGCTGTGATGGAGAAGGGAACTATTCAGCTTTCATGACTATTGCTCATGTTGAGTCTTCGGATGAGTTGAATTTGCTTGTTCAAGACCTTGGAGAACATAGTGATGATGACTCACTAGGAATTGTTGAAGAATCAGAAGCTGAAGAAGAAGAAAGCACAGCAACTCTTCAAGAAAATTACAACTCACTCTTGGAGAAGTCGGGTGAATACACAAGGGTAGCCAAGGCTGTTGTGAGAAAAATGAAGAAGGCTGAGGAGGACTACAAAAGTCTCCTAATCCGGTATAGGGAGACCAAATGCGAGATTGAAACACTGAATGGTGATCTGTCCGAAGCTTACACTAAAGTGAGATTTCTTGAGAACGAGGTGATGCAAGCAAATGCTAAAATAGAGAGGGTCACCACCAAGAAGTTAGATGATGTTATATCATCTCAAAAGAGCTTTTCAGACAAATCCGGACTGGGATATACCGGAGGAAGTAGTTCATCTGGAAATGTCACCAAAGAAGTGAAGTTTGTAAAGGCCAAAGATCCAGTTGTAACTGACCGTACTGGTGTGAAGCTCGAGGTGGAGGAGAAGAAGAATGTGGTGGACCAACGGATGCTGAATCATCGTAATCAGTATGTGGGCAGGTCTGAATCTCGTGCCAAGTCACGTCCACAACCACAAAGAGGTCCTAGAGGAACGTATGTGTGCCATTATTGCGGACTTCAAGGGCACACTCGACCAAATTGCCAAAAGCTGAGAGCAAAGAACAGTGCAACTCCTCAAAGGTCAGGAGGACCCAGAATTGATAGGAGAACTTGGGCAGGTGATCAATCTAGAGAGCAAAATGGAGATCCCGGAATGATGAACGTGATGAAGATGATTGGTGCATTCACCAACTGCTTGGAAAGCTTCTCACGAAGGTTTGAAAGCCCTAACTCCCGTACCCAATCCTTTAAGGAAATCACCCCAAACGCAAGTGACGTGTGGGTGAAAAGGGGTACTCATGCATAAGCATTACAACATGTCCATGCATTAATACTTCCTATGCTTTGTGACTATGTTTGTCTGGTATGCTTGTTGTTTTTGATTTTGGTTGTTTGCTATCTTCTTGTGAATATTTCTTGATTTTGTTTTATCAATCTTTTTGTTTCTTGTGTCAAAAATCCAAAAATCACATAAAATTTAGAAAATCAAAAAGCTTGATTGACTTTGTTGAGTTTTTTCTCAAAACTTGTTTTGCCTTGTACCTTTGTGCTAATGGCTGTGTGCATTTTCGAGCATTGCTTGTTTTCATGCACTCATATCACTGTGGGAAAAATATTGAAATCTATGTGATTGTTGTAAATAGATCTTCAAACTTGTCATGAATGATTAGTGAATGGTTATGTTGATCTTGAGACATGCATAGACTTGTGTCTATATATCTTCCCACTTTTTATTTTTGTTTTGCTAAAAAGAGCTCACCAAATGTAAATCTCCAAATGAAAAGAGATATTGAGCTGCAAAAGCCTGTCGCACATTCTAGTATTTGACTAGGAAAAAGGGTAAGCGACCTTATATTAAAAGTGAATGTTCATTCAAAAAGGCCAAAGGCCTGTTTTTCAAAGAGAAATGTTATACATCCCTCTCACAATGAGAGATGATTGCCTCAAAAGATCAAATGTTATGATTGAAAGTGGAGTCAAATGAAAAGCTCCAAGTTATGTTATCAAGTTGTGTGGGAGGTCATATATACATATTTCTATAATTGAGATGGGTCACATGATCTAGTGCTAATTGTGTATGCCTTGGTTGAATTGATCATTGAAACTTCACATTAGACAAAGGACTATCTCATTGTTGATATCCACACACAACACACAAGTTTATGTTCAATAAATGCCATACTCATTTGTGTGATTGTACTTGATAAAATGTGTTTTCACATGCTCAATCTTTGTTAATTCAAGCACAAAAAGATTTTTGAGTGTTTCAGGTGTTTTTGGAAAGTATTTTGTTTGAAAAATCTGAAAATTTCAAAAATACAGTTTTGCCCTGTTTTGGCGGATCAGTCGCGGGTATGTCAAGTCGCGAGCCTCAGTCGCATCTTCGCTGGTCATTTTTGGCGACTTGTTCGCGAGTGGAAGGTCCAGTCGCGAGGATCACTCAGAGATTTTCGCGGCTCAGCTCGCGACTCACTCGCGGGTAGACCTTCCAGTCGCGAAAAACACTTAGAAAAATTTTTCAAAATTTTGTTCTTGAGTGCTTTGGCGGCTTGAGCTGGCGACTGTGTGGCAACTTAATCAAGTCGCGAAAATCGCGTGTTTTGCAGAAACAGGAGCAGTTTTTAAACCTCTTTCAGTTTTCCCTCGAACTTTTGTAACTGTTCATCTTCCCTTTAAACTGTTTTTCCTTCCAAACACTTCGTGAATCCATTTTTCCAAACCCTTTTGGTGCTTCGTTTCTTATCCAAATCATCAAGAAAAGGTATGGGTTTTGCTTTCTCAATCTCATTTTCTTTTTCCTGCATATTTCTGTTACTGTTTGGACTGGCATTGTATTTGTTATACTTATCTCTTTGTGTAATGGGTATGAAGTGTCGTGTTTGCTATTGTTCTCACCTGTTTTCATGCTGAGCAGTCACAATGTGTTTTTCATTATTCTGATTTTTGCTTATTATTGAATCTGAGAATCTTTTCTGAAATGGGTTTGGTGTCTATGTGACTTACTCATTACACTTGCCTGAATATTAATGTTGGTGTTTGGTTTTGGTTACTGAGTTGATATGATAACATAATGTATGTTTCTCATCCATGTGCTCCAGTGTGGATGTCTGGTTTCTTCATGTTTGAAATATTTTCCCCATGTTCATGTCTCTGATGGAGTGATTTATGTTATCTGCTCTAAATGTTCAAATGCTGTATCTTATTGCATATCATGGTCATGTTAACCTGTCTCAATAACAGTTTTGTCAGTTGTGTTGTCTATCTTTGTCTTGGTGCACTTTCACCAAGTTTAATGCACGTATTAGTTTGTGCTTCTGTGTATTGTTGGAAGTTTTGGTTGGGTCTGCACTATCTTCAGTCTGGGTTTATATATTGAAATGTTGTTTACACTGAATCTTGTTGACAATCTTTTTGTGGGGTATTGTTGCTTGGTTCTTTTCTGTTGGCCTGTTCTCTTGCAGATGTCTCGTCGATCTTCCAGGGGTAAAGACATTGTTGCTGACGAACCAGCAACACCAGTTGCTAAAAGGACTCGTCTATCATCTTAGGCATCTCAAGATCCCAATGAGGATAGATTCAGAGTTCCCCTTAACTCACACGCCTACTCCAATGTGTTTGACAAGTCAACCACTATAGTGGAACGGGTAGTAGAGTTCAACACCTTAGGGACTACTTTCATCCCTCGAATCTTTGAGAAACGAGACTGGGCAAACTTGTTCGGAAACTTTGATGATCCAATGGATGAGCTGGTCAAAGAATGCTTCTCCAATGCAACTGATCTTGGACCAATCCTCATTTTCTGGGTCAGAGGAACAAAGTTTAGTGTTACCCAGACTCCATCGCAGATCTTCTCGGCATCACCAGACCTCAGAATGTGAATTTAACTCCCTATGATGAACGAAATCCAGAGGTTGGAGAAATTTTACAAATCCTAGGACACGATCATGAGGTATCCAGTGCAGGAACTTCCATCAGCACCGCAAAGTTTGCACCTGAGCTGACCACACTGAAGTTGATCATGTTCACCAATCTCTACCCACTGTCCAACACTACATTCATCAATCTTGGGAGAGCTATATTTCTGTGTGACCTCATTACAGGAGCCCCCATTGATATATGTGCTCACATCTACTACAACTTGAGGAAGACCGCGTGTCGATCTACAACTCGAGGAATCATTCCATTTTGCAGTCTCGTCATGAAACTCATTCTTAGTGCAGGCATTATTCCTCCTGCAGATGGTAAAATGTTGACTCGTCAACGTCCCATTTCCTTGTTCACTCTTCAAGCGAGCAGAAGTCACTCCTCTAAATCACCAAGAAGTGCTCACCTTTCTCCGGTTACTTCATCTGCCCCTGACTCAGAAACACCTGCACATACCACTTCTGCATCACGTGCTGTTCCTGAAGCTTCACCGGCTGGTATTCCGCAAGCACAAACTGCTTCTCATACTGACAGAGTTGGCAGTGTACTTGAGCATATTCAGAAACGCGTTGATGAGCTTGTGGCACTTCTCTACTCCACAAACAACCATGTCCAAATGCGCCTCGAGACTATGGAAAATCAGCTAGATGAGATTCAACGAAAGTTAGACGAGAGTCTTTAGCTATTCGTGACAAAAAGGGGGAGAGCATTCAGTAAGGGGAAGAAAAGTTCAAAGGGAAGTGTGCATAGTGATAGGGGGAGTACACACATACTTTTGACATACTTTTGTTTTTAGTCTTATCTTCTAAACTTATGGTTTTTATGGTTTTGATACACTGTGTTTTGGTGTATAGATGTTCCTAACTCTTAACTTATTCTTTTGGTTTAAACTTTAATATATTTTGATGATGTTATTCAGGGAGTTGTTGGTCTGTACCCATGTGCTTTTGTAAGCTTTTAGGGTTAATGTTTTATGCATAGTTTGTAGGCTTTATGGTATCTACCTTGCTTAAGTGCAGCCTTTATGCTATGTTGAAATCAGTACCTTAATCTAAATGTTCTGCATTTTGGTTTATGTACTGTCACTCTTGTGCCCTTGTAGGATTGTTCCTAGATGCATATGCCTTGTGTGCTATGCATTGGTTGAGTGTTGAGCATACAAGTGTCTTGCCTTGTGCTTGTTAACTTGTATGTCCTTGTGTTCATTCCAAGTGTGAATGAGCATTGTGATCACTACCTTGTGGTGTTCACTTGGTTGATCAAGCCATGGTTTGTTTATTAACTCCATCTTTGCTTGATCTCATATTGCCTGTTTCATATGCATTTATAATTTTCTGCTTATAATGATCATGGTGTATTGTTGTGTTTCAGGAGTTTATGTTCATATGATTCAAGTGCTTCACAGCTTCTAGAGTTAGGTGTGAGTGAGTTTTGTTCAACTGTTCCCAACTCACATGTTAAGTCTAGAGTCTGTTTTAGGGTTTTGTCACGGAATAGCCAAAGGGGGAGATTGTAAGGTTGAATTTATTCAACCATCTAATTGGCTTTATTCCGTGCCAAATTTGCTTGTAATTCAGCATTTAGTAACCCTGTATTTAGGTGGGTTTGTTGTAAGGGTAGTGAGTGAGATAGAGTGAAGATTGCTCAAGAGTGTGCAAGAAAACAGAGTGTCGCGGCTGGGACTCGCGGGTGGACTCGCGGCTGCAAGTCGCCAGAAGCTGCACACGTGCCAAGCATGCTGGAAGATGAACAGTCATGCTAGCTGGAGCACTACAGGACAAAACAGGACAACTGGCCATACGGTTAACTCGCGACTGGATCTCGCAACTTAGTCAAGCCGCGAGGTCAAGCCGCGAGCCACCCCTGTTTTGGAAAAACCTGACGTTTCACATTCCTCTCCACTCCAGTATAAATACCCCTTTAACCCACGATTGAAAGAGAGCTTCCAGAGAGAATTTTGAGAGAGAAACCCTAAAGAAAAACAAGATTGTTTCACACACAATCCCTACCTTAGAGTCTCATCAAAATCCCTCACTCTCTTCCTCTCCATTGTTAAATCCTTGAGAGGCATTATACCAAACCTGGTTCTCACTATTATCATCTTTGTGAGACAGTCGTTTGGAGTTCTGGGAAGCAATAGGAAGGAGCCAATCTTCATTGGTTGATGCTACGGTGTAGTAGCGAAATCCGGAAAGCTAGAAAAGAAAAAGGTTCGGCGCAACCTCGTTGGAGCAAGAAGCTTGGAGGGCTTAGATGCACTGGGTAGATTAGGCTTGGAGGGTCTATTGCTGTCCTTGTATCCCAACTGTATTTTCTAGTGGATTGATTACCGCTTGGAGGGCGGCGGAGAGGTTTTTCGCCGAGGTCTTCGGTTTCCTCTTCGATAACACATCGGGTGTTATCTTTGTGTTTGCATCTTCCTTCCTCTCTATCTCTATCTTTACATTATCTGCTGTGGTTTTATTTTGTTATGGCTTAGATAGTTGTTTAACCAATTTCATATTATAGCATATGTTAAGTTTCCACACACTAGTTGTTTGACATATTGCTTGTGTTGGTTAAGTTGGTTTTTGGGGGTCTAAACGTTCAAAAGTGTTTTTGTACACGTTTTTGAACTTTCAGTTTCCCCTTTCCGTGTGCCTTTCTCTTTGTTCGCAGTCTCTACCATCTCGCCTCTAAATCTCAGTAAGACTCATCCTTTTCCTTCTTTTTTCCATCTGGCTTTTTATTATTTCTGTTTGGTCCCTCTATTGCTAAATTGTTTTTAATTTTCTTTTATTATTGGTTTCCTTTTGGCATCGCAGGGTTGCTACGAACACAACCCAACAATTCTTCTATTATTCCTTTTGGTTCCTAGAAGGTGAGAGAATAAGTAATTGTATATACTTAAACTACGAAACTTATATGATTATCTACGTTGTGGTGTTGGTTAACGATTTTATTGATCCCCTCTTTGTGAAATGTTTCATTATGTAATGCAAATTCATGAATTTTATTCCTAAATTATAAATAAGTAAATTTTTTCCATAGTAAAATTAGTGTTGGTTTATTGCTTATTTATTTATTTTTAGTGGGATGAGGGTGAAGAAAAAGAATTTTAATTTATAATAGTCATATATCTACACATTGTATCTTAGTTATAATTTTTTTATGGGCTTGTTGTGAGTATTAGCTTGAAGTACATTATTGGATTCATCATCATTAAACATTAACTTAAGTAAGAACCTTTGTTTCTTTTTAAATCCTTATGTAAAATTCATTGTCCATGATTTCTGAGTGAGAAAGATTCAAATTGCTTATTTATGATTTCTATAATGTAAGTGAATTGCTTGAAGTTATACAAAACTTATACGTAATCAATGAAAGCGGATGGTTATGTATTAATATTTTTAATGCTTGATAATAATTATATGAAAGAAGCTAAATTTTAGGGGTCTTCACAAATAACATCAAATTATTTTCACATTCAGTAGTAAAACATGTTGTTCTCTAGCAAACAGTTCATATTATTTGTAAACTTCCAACAATTTAACAAACCACGACATTTTTATGGGAAAATTTTATACTTGCAAGTTTTACAAAGGATGGGAAGATAATAGGGCCACTCAAATATACCGGTGATGTCCACACATCCATGTACCACAAATTCAGCAAAAAAAAAAAAAAAAAAAAAAATCTCTTAGCATTAGACAAGAAACGGTATTATTGAATTAGAATGGTGAAATTAAACAATTGGATATTACTCAGATCCTCATAGATCTATTAGAATCATCAATCCTAGTAGGATCCATTGCATAGTTACTTCATTGGAGAACATGTAGTACTGTTCACGAATGCTTTTAAATTACAATTACATCCAAGAAACATATTAGAAAAACATTGATATTCATTAATTAGGCCACCATTTAACTCCTATAAATATTATATTCTTCTGATTTAGGAAACAATATTTTTTTTTCGCTCATTCAGCCTTTCTCACAATAAACTCTCTCACTTCTTCTCTTCTCTTTGTTTTTTTCTCTCTTCTCACACTCTCACTATCACTCCCTCTGGCCTCTTCTCTTCCCATGTATTTCTCTCTCTATCTATCTCTCTTCTCTTTTTTCTTCCTATTTCTTCTCCCCCCTATAACACCATTCTTTAAGAAGGGTTTTTTTTTTTTTTTTTTTTTTTTTTCTCCTCACAGATCGATCAATAGTTCTATAACAATTTTTACTATTTATCAAACTATTTGTACTGGATTAGTTTGCCAGTAAAACTATCTGGCCTATACGGCATTTTGAACTATTTATAATGAAACTTATGGGTATAATGATTATTTTGAATTATGAGAAATATGGTTTATATATATATAATGTAATTTATTGTTCCTATACATGAACAAGATGAGTATTTGAGATCGTGAAAATTTGACAGCAAATTTTGATTGTATCCGTTGTCAAAATTTTAGTTTGAAAACCAATTCATTCTTGGTTTTTTTATTATTTATTTATATTGATTACATTAGGTGGGTTTACACAATACACATATTATACATGTTTTAAATTATACAAGAAATGTTATAAAAATTTTGGATACCAAACACCATAAATCGTTCTCAAGTCCATTTTTAAGGCTGTTACCAAACATCGGAAAATGAGATAGTTTTCTAGAAAATGCTCTCTTGAAAATGAAAAATTTTCTAAAAATCGTTAATGCAAAACAAATAGAACGTTGATGAAAGTTTCAAGTTTCCTATCAAATATATATATATATATATATATATATATTTATATGTGTGTGTGTGTGTGTGTGCGCGTGTGTGTGTACAAAGCTATCTATGCCACTTGACATAATGTGTATCAATTGATTCAATTCAACATTGAATAGTCTTTGAACTTTTGCTTTTATATATTACTAGTAAGTTATTCGTGCGATGCATGGATAATGTTGGAATGTTTTATGTAAGATTGTTTTGAAGAATGTTGTATATGTGTTACAGTATAATTGTTATAGAACTTTATTAGTAACAAATTCATCATAAAAAGCAACAATTAAAATTGTACACATATATTCATTATAATTATTCAATTGAGGGAATGAGAAAAAAAAAATTGGAGGAATATTATAGAATTAAATTTGATATAGAATGTGTCTTTTTCTTTCTCCTTAATTCTAAAAAAAAAAAAATACATATCCCAAACACCCACAGTTGATCACATCATTTACAAAGCTCACAAATCTACAAAGTTCGACCTTAATATGAAAATCATCATTGCCGTTGATACCCAATATAAAATGCAAAGTCTCCTTCCTTGGTTGTAGCCAACTCATACGATTAAGGATTAGAAGAAACAACAATGTTAGAACTAGGTAGGTGTCGTCGAAAGATTGAAGGTAAATGACATCATTTTTGGTTTGTGTGTATCTGACATTGGATGGTATAAATAGCTATAGGTAAGTATATATAAAGGGGTAGAAGTACAAGAGATAAAAATGGTGAATTAAAATGCAAAGAGTTTTGTGTGTATGTGTGAGGGATGAAAAGTCATGAAACATTGAACTAAATGAAACAAAAAGTGAATATTTGAAAGCTCAGATTTGTGCTAAAACAAACGAGCTTGTTAAGACCCCAATTTTAAAATTACGACTAGATTGCTTTTACCCTAACTTATCTAAGTGTGGAACAAGAGTAAAAGATGCACAATCACCGAAACTACTCTTGTGCACAAATATGAACAATAAGCAATAAATATAAAGTACAAGAGTAAGGGAAGAGAGATGCAAGCACAAGATAACACAAAGGCGTGTTATTGAAGAGGAAACTGAGGAACTCGGCGAAAAACCTCTCCACGACCCTCCAAGTCGAAATCGATCCTCTAGTGAATAAGTTGGAGTACATGAATAACAAAAAGCCCTTCAAGCCTAGTCTACCCAATGTACTTGAACCCTCCAAGTTTTTGCTACCAATGGATTTCTGGGAGTCTTGTCTTCACTAACTTTCCAAATCCCGCAATACGCCCGATTGCATTCACCAAGCCTCACCAGCTTCTCTTGGCAAATCTCCAAAGCTTCCCAAGCTCCAAAACACTCTCTACACTCTAAATAGGTGTGAGTTGCGTTTGGGTACAAATCCCCTCTCAAGATATAACAATAAGAGAAAGAAGGGGAAGAAACTACAATGATTTCTCTCTAAAGGATGAGTAGCTCTCTCTCTAAAAGGTGGGTGTATTGTGTTGTAGAAACCTATCTAGGGTTTTCTCTCTCTGAGTATAGCGTTCTTTTCTTTTGTGGGTAATGAAAGTATATATAGTTTTTGTGAAGAGTAAAAAAGTCACAATTAAAATCCTTTAGGCAAAGAGTTTAGCGAGTTTCTTGCGAGATGCCTATCTCGCGAAATACTCACAAAATGCAGCCTGACACTTAACTCATCAACTTTTAGCATGTGCTTCTCACGTGGCCTTTTCGCGGGAACCTTTACCCGCGAACTTCTTGCGAGCTAGCCGCGAAACTGCGCTGATCTTCATTTCATGCTCGATTCTTCACCAACTTAATACTAAACCTAATACAATAGAATCCCACAAAATACAAGGAAATAATTTAATGCAATTACAACACTTTTTGTCGTGGAATAAAGCCAATTTAAAACATAGTTGTAAATTACAACTTTACAATATTTAATTTGTCTTATCTTTGATGTCGCACTTGAGAATATTTCAATTCTCTTTGCACAAAAATGCGCCACTAGACAAAATCTCATGCTTTCTCACATGAGGTCTTTGCTTTTATATAATATTGATGATTGGAGATGATAGTGCTACCAAATACGTGGCCATACTTTTATTCATAAGAGCAGTGCAGCTAAATTTAAAAAGAATAGGCGATGGTTAATATTATAAGTAATGTGGCTCAAGATCTAACACTAAAATTCAAGATGCTTTTAATTCACAATTTTCACCTTTTACACTTCTATCCCTTTATATATAATTATCCACAACCCTTCATACCATCCTTTGTCAAATACACATACCAAAAACGATGTCATTTACCTTCAACCTTTCGAGCCCTAACATTGTTGTTTTATCTAATCCTACTTCGTATGAGTTGGCTACAACCAAAGAAGGGGGGCTTGCATTTTATATTGAGTTACAACGACAATTACGATTTTGATGTTAAGGTCGGACATTGTTCATTTATGAGTTTTGTTACTTTTGTAAATGATATGATTAACTGTGAGTGTTTAGGATGTGTATTTTGTTTTAGAATTAAGGAGAAAGAGAAAGACAAATCTTATATCAGCTTTTATTTTATAATATTCTGCCAAAGTTGGTTTTCTTAATCACTTCAATTGAATAATTATAATGGATATGTGTGTACAATTTATAATTGTTGCTTTTTATGATGAACTCATTACAAATAAAGTTATATAACAATTATGCTATAATACCTACACAACATTCTCCAAAACCCTCTTACATAAAACATTGCAATAATATAAAACATTCTCCAAAAACCTCTCCGCCGCCCTCCAAGCGGTCAATAATCCACTAGAAAATGTAGTTGGGATACATGAACAGCAATAGACCCTCCAAGCCTAATCTACCCGATGTACCTAAGCCCTCCAAGCTTCTTGCTCCAACGAGGTTGCGCCGAACCTTTTTCATCCATCTAAGGTTGAATTTATTCAACCATCTCATTGGCTTTATTCCGTGCCGAATTTGCTTGTAATTCAGCATTTAGTAACCCTGTATTTAGGTGGGTTTGTTGTAAGGGTAGTGAGTGAGATAGAGTGAAGATTGCTCAAGAGTGTGCAAGAAAACAGAGACTCGCGGCTGGGACTCGCGGGTGACTCGCGGTTGCAAGCCGCCAGAAGCAGCACACGTGCCAAGCATGCTGGAAGATGAACAGTCATGCTAGCTGGAGCACTACAGGACAAAACAGGACAACTGGCCATACGGTTAACTCGCGACTGGATCTCGCGACTTAGTCAAGCCGCGAGGTCAAGCCGCGAGCCACCCCTGTTTTGTAAAACCTGACGTTTCACATTCCTCTCCCACTCCAGTATAAATACCCCTTTTACCCACGATTGAAAGAGGGCTTCCAGAGAGAATTTTGAGAGAGAAACCCTAAAGAAAAACAAGATTGTTTCACCCACAATCTATACCTTAGAGTCTCTTCAAATTCCTCTACTCTCTTCCTCTCCATTGTCAAATCCTTGAGAGGCATTATACCAAACCTGGTTCTCACCATCATCATCACTGTGAGACAGTTGTTTGGATTTCTGGGAAGCAGTTAGGAAGGAACCAATCTTCATTGGCTGATGCTACGGTCTAGTAGCGGAATCCGGGAAGCTAGAAAAGAAAAAGGTTCGACGCAACCTCGTTGGAGCAAGAAGCTTGGAGGGCTTAGGTGCACTGGGTAGATTAGGCTTGGAGGGTCTATTGCTGTCCTTGTATCCCAACTGTATTTTCTAGTGGATTGTTTACCGCTTGGAGGGCGGCGGAGAGGTTTTTCGCCGAGGACTTCGGTTTCCTCTTCGATAACACATCGCGTGTTGTCTTTGTGTTTGTATCTTCCTTCCTCTCTATCTTTGCCTTTTTATTATCTGCTGTGGTTTTATTTTGTTATGGCTTAGATAGTCTTTAACCAATTTCGTATTATAGCATGTGTTAAGTTTCCGCACACTAGTTGTTTAACATATTGCTTGTATTGGTTAAGTTGTAATTTGGGGGTCTAAACGTTCAAAGGTGTTTTGTACACGTTTTTGAACTTTCAATTGGTATCAGAGCGGGTACACTGCTATTGGTTTCATTACCATTGTGTGATCCTTGACTCCCTTTTGAGATGGATAGGTCTCAATCCCTAAATGCACCTCCATATTTTGATGGTAGTAATTATGCTTTTTGGAAGGTTCAAATGAGAGCTTTTCTGTGTTCTATTGATGAATCCGTTTGGGATGCTGTTGAGATTGGTTGGACCAAACCTGAGGCAGCCAAATCCACATGGGATAAGGCAGCACTTGCTGCATCTAATGCTAACAGTAAAGCGCTCAATGCTATTTTCTGTGGTGTGTCTCCAGATGAATTTCACAGGATTTCTCATATTACCGTTGCCAAAGAAGCATGGGAGATTTTGGAAACCACCTATGAAGGCACGAAGAAAGTGAAAGACACCAAGTTGCAAATGCTGACCACTCGGTTTGAGGAGCTCAAAATGAGTGAGGATGAGTCTTTTGACTCTTTCTATGGGAAGCTAAATGAGGTGGTGGTCAGTAAGTTCAACTTGGGGGAGAAAACGGAGGACTCAAAGATTGTAAGGAAGATCCTTCGATCATTGCAGGAAAGTTTTCGTGCTAAAGTGACAGCAATTGAAGAGAGCAAGGACCTTGATGACATCAAAGTACAGGAGCTGGTTGGTTCTTTGCAGACTTATGAGATGTCGCTGCCCAATCAACGGAAGAGTAAATCTCTTGCTCTAAAGACCATTAATGAGAAGGTGGAAGATCAAGACTCATCGGGAGAAGATGTGGTTGACAAAGATGTTGCATACCTTGTCAAAAATTTCAGAAAGTTCTTGAAATTCAAAAATAATGGCAAATTTGATGATAAAAGAAAATTCCAAAGTTCTGGAAGGGAGAAAAGGGAATTCAAAAAGAAAGATGGAAAAGAATCCCAACCCACACAAGGTGTCACTTGTTTCGAATGTAACGGGCATGGACACTTTAAGAAGGAATGTCCGAATTATCTGAAATCGAAAGGTAAAGTGTATGCCACGACCTTGAGTGACTCGGATTCGTCTGACTCAGAATCTAAAGAGAGCTGTGATGGAGAGGGGAACTATTAGGCTTTTATGACTATTGCTCATGTTGAGTCTTCAGATGAGTTGAATCTGCTTGTATGAGACCTTGGAGAACATAGTGATGATGAATCACTAGGAATTGTTGAAGAATCAGATGCTGAAGAAGATGAAAGCACAGCAAATCTTCAAGAGAATTATAACTCACTCTTGGAGAAGTCGGGTGAGTACACAAGGGTGGCCAAGGCTGCTGTGAGAAAAATGAAGAAGGCTAAGGAGGACTACAAAAGTCTCCTAATTCGATATAGGGAGGCCAAATGTGAGATAGAAACACTGAATGGTGAGTTGTCCGAAGCTTACACAAAAGTGAGATTTCTTGAGAATGAGGTTGTGCAAGCGAATGCTAAAATAGAGAGGGTCACCACCAAGAAGCTAGATGATGTTATATCATCTCAAAAGAGCTTTTCAGACAAATCCGGATTGGGATATACCGGAGGAAGTAGTTCATCTGGAAATGTCACTAAAGAAGTGAAGTTTGTAAAGGCCAAAGATCCAGTTGTAGCTGACCTTACTGGTGAGAAGCTCGAGGTGGAGAAGAAGAAGAATGTGGTGAACCAACGGATGCTGAATCCCCGTAATCAGTCTGTGGGCAGGTCTGAATCTCGTGCCAAGTCACGTCCACGACCACAAAGAGGTCCTAGAGGAACTTATGTGTGCCATTATTGCGGACTTCAAGGGCATACTCGACCAAATTGCCAAAAGCTGAGAGCAAAGAACAGTGCAACTCCTCAAAGGTCAGGAGGACCCAGAAATGATAGGAGAATTTGGGCAGGTGATCAATCTAGAGATCAAAATGGAGATCCCGGAATGATGAACGTGATGAAGATGATTGGTGCATTCACCAACTGCTTGGAAAGCTTCTCACGAAGGTTTGAAAGCCCTAACTCCCGTACCCAATCCTATAAGGAAATCACCCCAAACGCAAGTGACGTGTGGGTGAAAAAGGGTACTCATGCATAAGCATTACAATATGTCCATGTATTAATACTTCCTATGCTTTGTGACAATGTTTGTTTGGTTTGCTTGCTGTTTTTGATGTTGGTTGTTTGCTTGTCTACTTGTGAATATTTTTAATTTTGTTTTATCAATCTTTTTGTTTCTTGTGTCAAAAATCCAAAAATCACATAAAAAATTAGAAAATCAAAAAGCTTGATTGACTTTGTTGAGTTTTGTCTCAAAACTTGTTTTGTCTTGTACCTTTGTGCTAATGGCTTTGTGCATTTTCGAGCATTGCTTGTTTTCATGCACTTATATCACTGTGGGAAAAATCTTGAAATCTATGTGATTGTTGTAAATAGATCTTCAAACTTGTCATGAATGATTAGTGAATGGTTATGTTGATCTTGAGACATGCATAGACTTGTGTCTATATATCTTCCCACTCTTTATTTTTGTTTTGCTAAAAAGAGCTCACCAAATGTAAATTTCCAAATGAAAAGAGATATTGAGCTGCAAAAGCCTGTCGCACATTCTAGTATTCGACTAGGAAAAAGGGTAAGCGACCTTATATTAAAGTGAATGTTTATTCAAAAAGCCAAAGGCTTGTTCATTAAAGTGAAATGTCAAATATCACTCTCACAATGAGAGGTGATTGCCTCAAAAGATCAAATGTTATGATTAAAAGTGGAGTAAAATGTAAAACTCCAAGTCATGTTATCAAGTTTTGTGGGAGGTCATATATACATATTTCTATAATTGAGATAGGTCACATGATCTAGTGCTAATTGTGTATGCCTTGGTTGAATCGATCATTGAAGCTTCACATTAGACGAAGGACTATCTCATTGTTGATATCCACACACAACACACAAGTTTATGTTCAATAAATGCCATATTCATTTGTGTGATTGTACTTGATGAAATGTGTTTTCACATGCTCAATCTTTGTTAATTCAAACACAAAAAGATTTTTGAGTGTTTTAGGTGTTTTTGGAAAGTATTTTGTTTGAAAAATCTGAAAATTTCAAAAATCCAGTTTTGCCCTGTTTTGGCAGCTCAGTCGCGGGTATGTCAAGTCGCGTGCCTTAGTCGCGTCTTCGCTGGTCATTTTTGGCGACTTGTTCGCGAGTGGAAGGTCCAGTCGCGAGATTCACTCAGAGATTTTCGCGGCTCAGCTCGCGACTCACTCGCGGGTAGACTTTCCAGTCACGAAAAACACTTAGAAAAATTTTCAAATTTTTGTTCTTGAGTGCTTTGGCGGCTTGAGCTGGCGACTGTGTGGCAACTTAATCAAGTCGCGAAAATCGCGTGTTTGGCAGAAACAGGAGCAGTTTTTAAACCTCTTTTCAGTTTTCCCTCGAACTTTTGTGACTGTTCATCTTCTCTCTAAACTATCTTCCTTCCAAACACTTCGTGAATCTATTTTCAAATCTCATTGGTGCTTCATTTCTTATCCAAATCATCAAGAAAAGGTATGGGTTTTGCTTTCTCAATCTCATTTTCCTTTTTCCTGCATATTTTTGTTACCGTTTGGACTGATATTGTGTTCGAAATACTTCTCTCTTTGTGTAATGGGTATGGCGTGTCTTGTTTGATATTGTTCTCACCTGTTTTCATGCTGAGCGGTCACAATGTGTTTTTCATTGTTCTGATATTTGCCTATTATTGAGTCTAAAAATCTTTTCTTAAACGGGTTTGGTGTCAATTTGACTTACTCATTTCACTTGCTTAAGTATTGATGTTGGTGTTCGGTATTGGTTACTGAGTTTTTATGATAACATAATGTATGTCTCTCAACCATGTGCTCTAGTGTGGATGATTGGTTTCTTCATGTTGAAATATTTTCCCCTTGTTCATATCTCTGGTGGAGTGATTTATGTTATTTGCTCTAAATGTTCGAATGCTGTATCTGTTTGCATATCATGGTCATGATAACCTGTCTCATTGACAGTTTTGTCAGTTGTGTTGTCCATCTATGTCTTGGTGCACTATCACCATTTTGCTGCACTTGTTATTTTGTGCTTCTTTGTATTGTTGGAAGTTTGGTTGGGTCTGCACTATCTTCAGTTTGTGTTTATATATTGAAATTTTGTTTACACTGAATCTTGTTGACAATTATCTTGTGTGGTATTGTTGTTTGGTTCTTTGCTGTGGGCCTGTTCTCTTGCAGATGTCTCGTCGATCTTCCAGGGGTAAAGACATTGTTGCTGACGAACCAGCAACACCAGTTGCTAAAAGGACTCGACTATCATCTCAGGCATCTCAAGATCCCAATCAGGATAGGTTCAGACTTCCACTTAACTCACACGTCTACTCAAACGTGTTTGACAAGTCAACCACTATAGTGGAACGGGTGGTAGAGTTCAACACCTTAGGGACCACTTTCATCCCTCGAATCTTTGAGAAACGAGATTGGGCAAACTTGTTCGGGAACTTTGATGATCCAATGGATGAGCTGGTCAAAGAATGCTTCTCCAATGCAACTGATCTTGGACCTGAACTCATTTTCTGGGTCAGAGGAACAGAGTTTAGTGTTACCCCAGACTCCATCGCAGATCTTCTCGGCATCACCAGACCTCAGAATGTGAATATAACTCCTTACGATGAACGAAATCCAGAAGTTGGAGAAATTTTACAAATCCTAGGATACGATCATGAAGTATCCAGTGCAGGAACATCCATCAGCACCGCAAAGTTTACACCTGAGCTGACCACACTGAAGTTGATCATGTTCACCAATCTCTACCCACTGTCCAACACTACATTCATCAATCTTGGGAGAGCTCTATTTCTTTGTGACCTTATTACAGGAGCCCCCATTGATATATGTGCTCACATCTACTACACCTTGAGGAAGACCGCGTGTCGATCTGCAGCTCAAGGAGTTATTCCATTTTACAGTCTCATCATGAAGCTCATTCTTCGTGAAGGCATTATTCCTCCTGCAGATGGAAAAATGTTGACTCGTCAACGTCCCATTTCCTTGTTCACTCTTTAAGCTAGCAGAAGTCACTCCTCTAAATCACCAAGGAGTGCTCACGTCTCTCCGGTTACTCCATCTACCCCTGACTCAGAGACACCTGCACTTACCACATCTACATCACGTGCTGTTCCTGAAGCTTCACTGGCTAGTATTCCGCAAGCACAGACTGCTCCTCATACTGATAGAGTCGGCAGTGTACTTGAGCATATTCAGAAACGCGTTGATGAGCTTGTGGCACTTCTCTACTCCACAAACAACCATGTCCAAATGCGTCTCGAGACTATGGAGAATCAGCTAGATGATATTCAACGAAAGTTGGACGAGAGCCTTTAGCTATCCATGACAAAAAGGGGGAGTGATAGGCATGATCAGAGGGGGAGGATATTACCTAAGGGGGAGTGTCATTACCTAAGGGGGAGTGTCTTTACATTCTTCTTCAGTTTCAATTTTCTCTTTAAGTTGATATATTGTGCTTTTGTAAGCTTACAAGTGCTTTTGTAAGCTTCAAAGGAACAGAGTTTAGTGTTACCCCAGACTCCATCGCAGATCTTCTCGGCATCACCAGACCTCAGAATGTGAATATAACTCCTTACGATGAACGAAATCCAGAAGTTGGAGAAATTTTACAAATCCTAGGATACGATCATGAAGTATCCAGTGCAGGAACATCCATCAGCACCGCAAAGTTTGCACCTGAGCTGACCACACTGAAGTTGATCATGTTCACCAATCTCTACCCACTGTCCAACACTACATTCATCAATCTTGGGAGAGCTCTATTTCTTTGTGACCTTATTACAGGAGCCCCCATTGATATATGTGCTCACATCTACTACACCTTGAGGAAGACCGCGTGTCGATCTGCAGCTCGAGGAGTTATTCCATTTTGCAGTCTCATCATGAAGCTCATTCTTCGTGAAGGCATTATTCCTCCTGCAGATGGAAAAATGTTGACTCGTCAACGTCCCATTTCCTTGTTCACTCTTTAAGCTAGCAGAAGTCACTCCTCTAAATCACCAAGGAGTGCTCACGTCTCTCCGGTTACTCCATCTGCCCCTGACTCAGAGACACCTGCACATACCACATCTACATCACGTGCTGTTCCTGAAGCTTCACCGGCTAGTATTCCGCAAGCACAGACTGCTCCTCATACTGATAGAGTCGGCAGTGTACTTGAACATATTCAGAAACGCGTTGATGAGCTTGTGGCACTTCTCTACTCCACAAACAACCATGTCCAAATGCGTCTCGAGACTATGGAGAATCAGCTAGATGATATTCAACGAAAGTTGGACGAGAGCCTTTAGCTATCCATGACAAAAAGGGGGAGTGATAGGCATGATTAGAGGGGGAGGATATTACCTAAGGGGGAGTGTCATTACCTAAGGGGGAGTGTCTTTACATTCTTCTTCAGTTTCAATTTTCTCTTTAAGTTGATATATTGTGCTTTTGTAAGCTTTTAGGGTTAATGTTTTATGCATAGTTTGTAGGCTTTATGGTATGTACCTTGCTTAATGCAGCCTTTATGCTATGTTGAAATCAGTACTTTAATCTAAATGTTCTGCATTTTGGTTTATGTACTGTCACTCTTGTGCCCTTGTAGGATTGTTCCTAGATGCATATACCTTGTGTGTTATGCATTGGTTGAGTGTTGAGCATACAAGTGTCTTGCCTTGTGCTTGTTAACTTGTATGTCCTTGTGTTCATTCCAAGTGTGAATGAGCACTGTGATCACTACCTTGTGGTGTTCACTTGGTTGATCAAGCCATGGTTTGTTTCTTAACTCCATCTTTGCTTGATCACATATTGCCTGTTTCATATGCATTTATAATTTTCTGCTTACAATGATCATGGTGTATTGTTGTGTTTCAGGAGTATTATGTTCATATGATTCAAGTGCTTCACATCTTCTAGAGTTAGGTGTGAGTGAGTTTTGTTCAACTGTTCCCAACTCACATGTTAAGTCTAGAGTTTGTTTTAGGGTTTTGTCACGGAATAGCCAAAGGGGGAGATTGTAAGGTTGAATTTATTCAACCATCTAATTGGCTTTATTCCGTGCCAAATTTGCTTGTAATTCAGCATTTAGTAACCCTATATTTAGGTGGGTTTGTTGTAAGGGTAGTGAGTGAGATAGAGTGAAGATTGCTCAAGAGTGTGCAAGAAAACAGAGACTCGCGGTTGGGACTCGCGGGTGACTCGCGGCTGCAAGCCGCCAGAAGCAGCACACGTGCCAAGCATGCTGGAAGATGAACAGTCATGCTAGCTGGAGCACTACAGGACAAAACAGGACAACTGGCCATACGGTTAACTCGCGACTGGATCTCGCGACTTAGTCAAGCCGCGAGGTCAAGCCGCGAGCCACCCCTGTTTTGTAAAACCTGACGTTTCACATTCCTCTCCCACTCCAGTGTAAATACCCCTTTTACCCACGATTGAAAGAGGGCTTCCAGAGAGAATTTTGAGAGAGAAACCCTAAAGAAAAACAAGATTGTTTCACCCACAATCTATACCTTAGAGTCTCTTCAAATTCCTCTACTCTCTTCCTCTCCATTGTCAAATCCTTGAGAGGCATTATACCAAACCTGGTTCTCACCATCATCATCACTGTGAGACAGTTGTTTGGATTTCTGGGAAGCAGTTAGGAAGGAACCAATCTTCATTGGTTGATGCTACGGTCTAGTAGCGGAATCCGGGAAGCTAGAAAAGAAAAAGGTTCGGCGCAACCTCGTTGGAGCAAGAAGCTTGGAGGGCTTAGGTGCACTGGGTAGATTAGGCTTGGAGGGTCTATTGCTGTTCTTGTATCCCAACTGTATTTTCTAGTGGATTGTTTACCGCTTGGAGGGCGGCGGAGAGGTTTTTCGCCGAGGACTTCGGTTTCCTCTTCGATAACACATCGCGTGTTGTCTTTGTGTTTGCATCTTCCTTCCTCTCTATCTTTGCCTTTTTATTATCTGCTGTGGTTTTATTTTGTTATGGCTTAGATAGTCTTTAACCAATTTCGTATTATAGCATGTGTTAAGTTTCCGCACACTAATTGTTTGACATATTGCTTGTATTGGTTAAGTTGTAATTTGGGGGTCTAAACGTTCAAAGGTGTTTTGTACACGTTTTTGAACTTTCAATAATATTCTGCCAAAGTTGGTTTTTTTAATCACTTCAATTGAATAATTATAATGGATATGTGTGTACAATTTATAATTGTTGCTTTTTATGATGAACTCATTACAAATAAAGTTATATAACAATTATGCTATAATACCTACACAACATTCTCCAAAACCCTCTTACATAAAACATTGCAACATTATCCGTGCATCACACGGGTAACTTACTAGTATTATAAGAAAGGTGGCTCAAGTTCTTAGTTCTAACACTAAAATTCATGATGCATGATGAATTTCAATATGTTTTCCTCTTCTTTGGGTTTGTGGGAATCTATGTTAACGGAAAATTATGTACAAATTAGGAGGTTTTTTGAAGAGTGCTTGGGTTTGTGTGGTTGCAGTCCTAGAAATATTAAGTTATTTAAAAAATGCATAGGGTTCCTATTAAACTCGTCCTGTTATTATGTTGATATATAATGTGGCGAACCATCTCAGTAAAGTTGGATGCTGAAGGCCAGAAATTCTAGAAGCATTATAACTCACTTTCGTAGAGATATAATGCTTTGGTCTCTTCTTCAATTTGTGAAGAAAATCTATGGATGATTTCTCATACATATTGGGTATGTCCTTAATTCAAAGGGCATTTAGATACTTTAAATTCTAAAGATCAAGTGTTAGCTTCATAATAGCCACAATTATTGAAACGTAAGTTGTCTTTACAAAATTTTATTAAGAAAAAGCTAAAATATGTGTGGAGTGTGAAATATATTTTTTAATATTTAAAAAAAAAATGACAAAACTTAGGTACAATACTTTAGATACTGCTCCTTAGGTTCCCCTCTTAAAATTCAGTCATGTGTCTATTTAACTAAAAAATACACATCTATCCCATGAGAAAAAATCAACATGGTAAAATCTTAAAATGGAAACCTAAGAAACAGCACTTAAGTACTCTACCTAAGTTTTGCTCTTAAAAGAATGGTGGGAAGCTCCAAAAATTTTGTTAAGCAATCAGACTCACGAGTCTTTGATTGCATGCCAAGTTTAACGGAAGAATTGTAATGTTGAACCAAAATTATAAAAAATATTGAGGCATTGAAATTATTTTACTTTCTTCTTTTTTATATATATAGTCAAAATTAATTGTAATTTAGAATCTGCCTAACAATAGTTGGACACGAAATGCCTGTGGCTACATAAAACCAGTAGACTTTTTGCTCATCTGTATTGAATGATCTGCTTTAATTGGATTGCATTGTTTAACAAGTCTATTTTCGATTGCAATAGAGAAGTATTTTGAATTGTAAACATAGATATAATGAAACCTTGTGCATGATCTAATACGAATGCATGGATAAAAACTCAATAAAGGAGTTCCCTTGTTAATTCAACTGACAAATTCGACCAACTCAACGAAAGCAAGATCAAAAGAGAGTACAAAGTAGAAGAAAACAAAATTCATATATTAAAATTTGATAAGTACAAAATTTATTTGGGAGGGCTTGCTCGAACGATGAGGTCCAATATGATTTTCATTTGTTTGCTCCAACTTTATCCTTAACTGTATCACAAGCCCCTTGTGCCTTATCCTTCATCTGCTGGCCAGCCTGCAATATATAGAACTCCATATGTAAGCAATTAATTACTTGAGATCGAAGTATTTTGTTATGTTTGTATGTAATTTTCTAACTTAGTAAAAACTTTGTTGAACCTCTTGGCATGATTCCTTGGCAGATTGAGCAGCATTGCTCGCCTTGTCCGCCATGTTGCCCGCCTTTTCCTAAACCAAATAAGAACAACACATTATAATCAACATTTAAAATGTCAACGTGCATAGTGTTCATGCATGAAACATCCATCCATGCCTACGTAAATCCTTCTAGATGCAGTTTGCCTAAGAAGAACCGTATCATAGGCATATCTTGGACATATTGGCACTTAAGGCATATCTTGGAGTATCCCAGAGATATCCGGATACAAATATATGAGCTAAATTGGAGTATCTGTGCTTACTAGATGTATGCTACTATGCTAATAGATGTAAATAGGATGGATAGAAACTCACCTGAGCTTGGCCCTTGGCCTCGCCAGCTTGGTAACTTGCATTCTGGGATTTGTCCATCTTCAGTTTCTGCTTGGAACACAAATACTCACAATGTAATTCAGGCTCTGAAATTCAACTTGGGTGATTCTACAAACAAATGTGGGGCGAACTTTATAGGATTTTCAAACCAATCCACTAATTGACACGTTTATGTTTTCTCAAATATGCTCACAACATGTGTCATCAAATGACAGAAGTTTGGCATTTTAATTTGGCCTTATGACCAGGTGCTTCTTTTGATGATACGCATACTAATCATTTAATTCAAAGTTTGTTACTATTTTAGAGGGATATATATGAACTTGGCCTTGACACTACTTGCAATGAATTTGCTACTCTAGAGTCTAGACTGTCCTAGTGATATGGTTCACTTGAGAAATACGTATAAACTTCGCATTTTTTGAGTCATATGATGTGATGAAAATAAATAATAATAAAAAGAGCCCCTAAAAAATTCAGAAGCACATACGCTATGCATATTCTTGCTCTATCAAGTAGTAAGCAAAAATACTCATTATCAATCACACATTTGTGCAAATATTTCATGTCCAAATTTTACGTACAGATCTTAGTTCGCTCCATAGGTACGTAAAGGACCCCCTCATCAACTGGCATCACATGAAAGATTAATAGTAATCTTAAATGTTACCTCCACTTTCCGTGTCAGATTGTCCTTATAAATTGGGCCAAAATAGAGTCTTACATACTACATTGACCCAGTCTTAGGCCAGATGGGCTCAGGCCCAATCCATGGGCTTGATTGATTTGCACCCTTTAATAACTACGTTGTATTAATTTAATGCAGGTAAAATCGAAATTGATTAAAAGTCTTATAATGAGATGTGAATTATTTCCTATAGCCACAAACTTTTCTACTTCAATTTTACAAAACCTCTAATGTAGTAAATTCTTATTGGTTTGCATTTGGGCTCACCACTTACATAACTTTGTTACTTACTAATAGCCACTCGCCACAATTGCAATTTGTAAAAAACAAAATTGTAACTCTTGCATTCTCCTCCTTTTAAAAGATATAAAAAAAATTTATAGATCTGAAATTTAAAACAAAATATTTCATACCAAAAAAATTAGCCCAACAACAATAATTACCAATAGTAAAACTAAAAACAATTAAGCTCAATTAAATAATTTTACCAAAAACAAACAACCCAGCCCTTAAAAAATTTTAAACAAAATAATTTTTCCCTTACCAGAAAGGAGATGCACATATAAAAAAACAAAAAAAAAAAAAAAAAAAAAAAAAAAAAACCCTTTAGCAGTTAAGTACCAATGCTAGAGGCCAGAGCCATCGCACACAATTCTGTTTATTTATTAAATCACTAAAATCCTTAGACCCTTCAATCCCCTTTAAAGACACGGTTCTCTCTCTCTCTCTCTCTCTCTCTCTCTCTCTCTCTCTCTCTCTCTCTCTTCTTAGTTTATCGTTTCACCATAACATCTTTGCATCTAGTCTCACCTCTTGCTATTCTATTTCTAATTCTTTTGTTATTCTATTTGTTTTCCAAGTACATATAGGTAAGTCCAAATTAGTTTAATTTGCGTGTTGTGTGCAAGTTGGTAAATAAATCTACCAAATCCGTAGTCTTAATGGAGAGTTGCAAACTGACCTACTACTATATACATACAAAACCACAATAAATTCCTTTTCATCCATTTATCTTGTTTCTACAAACTCTTCGTTCTCAAGTCTGAAGGTATTTGTTCCTAGAAGATATTGGAAAGTCCAATTTTAACATAAATAGTTGTTAAAAGGTCAATTTGCATCTCTCTCTACTTTGTTCATTCACATGGGCAGTTGATAGCAACCCACCATAATTCCATAGCGTAAGTAAGACCAATTTACTAGGAGTTGAAAGTAAGCCATCTAATTTATGGCCTTGTCTTCTCTCTCTCTCCATGTGTGTGTGTGTGTGTGTGTGTGTGTGTGTGTGTGTGTGTGTGTGTGTGTGTGAAAGCTCTTATTGGAATGGACACTAAAAAATTGAGAAACATCGAAAGTATAGAGAATGATATATGTATCAGTATCATAAATAATATGATGTTGTGAATGAATACTTGAGAAGAGGTAATTTAGACATAATAACTCTCGTATTTCTTGATGAAGTTGTTTTATAACTCTAAGGATTCTTATACATGATAAAGTGATATCCTTAAAGGAATCAAAATGATGGTGTTGGTCAAACTTTGATTCTTTTAATGTTTTTTCCCCTTGAATAATCACGTCATTAATATGAATCAAACAAAAGCTAGCAAGGTCCATACCTTCTCGTTCTTTTGGTAAGGGAATTTGTTTCACATAAAGCTACATATATGGCTACTAGCTAATAAGTTATGAGTTTGAAACAAAAACATAACGATTCTTCTAAGACCACTACTTTTACCATAATTTGATGAAGTAGTCGACTATATGTGATGTACAATTACTTTCATATGAATTCATCATTTTTTCTCCACTAATCATGGTTGACCACTTCAAAGTTGTGTCCAAATGCTTTCTAAAAAAAAAATCCACAAAAAAAAAAATAAATAAATCAACTAGAATTATCTTGGTTTCTTCCATGAACCTTTGAATAGACCAATTAACTTCCAACGTATTTCCCTTGATAGCTCCCATCATGTTCAAGGCATATCTTCCTCTAAAATAACATAATTGAGGTTACTTTCTTGATGTTTATCTTTTTCTAATTAACATTAATGCATAAGATTAATTATTTATTTTTTTCTACATTTTTTTAAGATATATTTTAGAACATCTTAGTGGCACTAACTTGGTGGTAATACACACATGTTTTTGCCAAACTTATACCTGGTTTGAATCTTAACGCTGACCTAAACCATTACAATTTTATTGTTTTGAATTTGAAGTTTTATTTTTTTGCAGGGTCCATACGCAGAAAAGCCCACAAACCCAATCCCAAAAAAAAAAAAAAAAAGAAAAAAAAAATCCTTAACTTATCTCCAGAACTTCTTTCCTTCGATGTTGGTTATAAAGGACACAATTTCCCCACTCCGTGTGCCTTTCTCTTTGTTCACAGTCTCTGCCATCTCTTGCCTCTGAATCTCAGTAGGTCTCATCCTTTTCCTTCTTTTTTCCATCTAGCTTTTTATTATTTCTGTTTGGTCCCTTTATTGATAAATTGTTTTTAATTTTGTTTTGTTATTGGTTTCCTTTTGGCATCGCAGGGTTGCTAGGAACACAACACAGCAATTCTTCTATTATTCCTTTTGGTTCCTAGCATGTGAGAGAATAAGTAATTGTATATACTTAAACTATGAAACTTCTATGATTATCTATGTTGCGGTGTTGGTTAATGATTTTATCGATCCCCTCTTTGTGAAGCGTTTCATTATGTAATGCAAATTCATAAATTTTATTCCTAAATTATAAATAAGTAAATTTGTTTTGTAGTAAAAATAGTGTTATTTATTTATTTTTAGTGGGATGGGGTTGAAGATAAAGAATTTTAATTTATAATAGTCATATAGGTACACATTGTACCTAAGTTATCATTTTTTTATGGGCTTGTTATGAGTATCACCTTGAAGTACATTATTGGATTCATCATCATTAAATATTAACTTAAGTAAGAAGCTTTGTTTCTTTCTAAATCCTTATGTAAAATTCATTGTCCATGATTTATGAGTGAGAAAGATTCAAATTGCTTATTCATGATTTCTATAGTGTAAGTGAAGTGCTTGAAGTTATACAAAACTTATACATAATCAATGAAAGCGGATGGTTATGTATTAATATTTTTAATGCTTGATAATAATTATTAGCATTACTTACTGCTATGGTTTGAGTTACCCTTTATTTCTTTTTTTATGGAGAAGTTTATATCTTTTTTTAAAAATAATATATTGGTCCACATAATACAAAGAACAAAGGGAAAACTATGTTAGTTGATTTTAATGATGATGCTGGCAAGGATGGTAATAATATAATAGATAATGAATGTGATATGATACAAAAAGGCAGTAGCTAGTGATGCTACTCAAAATTTGGGAAAACACTAGAGCACTATTCTCGACAAAGGTATAGATCAATTGACGAATGCCCAAATAACTGGTTTGAAATTCAGTTCCCTAGATGATGGTGGAGAATTTTATAACACGTATGAAAATTTTACACCAAATTCATCTCCTCCGAAAAACGTTGCTAGAGGAAAGACTAATCCAGCTTGGGGTCATTGCAAGCCTTTAGAGTTAGACACAAATGGAAGAGGGCAATTGATGTGTTTGTACTGTAATAAAGTTTTTAAAGGTGGCGGTATTAACCGATTTAAAAAGAAAAAAAAAATTATATATATATATATATATATATATATATATATATATATCTTCGCATATGTGTTATAAAAAATAAAAACCTAATCAAAAGAAGATGGTGGCAGTGGTATATATATATATATATATCTTCGCATATGTGTTATAAAAAATAAAAACCTAATCAAAAGAAGATGGTGGCAGTGGCATAAAGTTATATGGTATTATGGTGATATGTACATGCTATTTGGATGTCAAACTTCAAAGCATTAAAAAAGTTATGCACAACAGCCTGTAGCAATAGCTTTGCTGGTTTTGAGAATTGTGAAAACTAAAAAGTGATGTGATGGTATGGCAGGGCGCATGCATTGCTGTAAAATAGCATATGATTGACTTTTCGGTTTGAGTAAAATAGCATATGATTGATATTGCTGTATAGTTTTCACCCAACATCACCAATCACACCAATAAAAAGAGAAATATACAGGTTCTCAATCTGAGAATACTCTAATATTGTCAATTAGAAAATAAAAGTGGAAACTGAAACAACTATTATTTGTTAATACACAAAAATTCCATTTCAAAATAAGTTTTACAAGTGAAAATAAACCTCATCATCAAAAGTACAATGTGCATTGGCTATTAGTCTCCAATTCAAATATCAATACATACAAGATTACAAACCTTGGAAAAGAAGATAATTTCCAGCCTTTATTCAAATAATATCTTCAAGCCCTTTAATTATAGTCATGGGCGTTCTCTTTATATATAGAGAGAGCCTAGGTTCCTGAAATCTTATGTATTTTACCATCTCCATTCACAAATGATATTATTATTATGAGGTCAACACCTATAATTGTGCAAAAGACTACTTTTTATTCATACAAATAAGCTAACCCACTGAAATAAAATTAAATAAATTATATTTCTAAATAAAATCAATCCGAATTTGCAAAAAAATTGGGTAACAAATTTATATATAGCATACCAAATAAAAATTTATCATTCCTTAAGCCGGAAGACATTGGTTGCAGCTTTGATTTTTCTCCAAAAAAATAGAGATGTTTTATCTGCCATGTACAATAAATAAATAAAATAAAATAATGTAGAAATTTCAACCCAAAAACCAAACCCACGAAAACAATGTTAATATAAATATGGAGATTAACTCAAATACTCAAAAGAAAATCAATTCTAAACATAACAAAAGAATAAGATAGAAAGAAAATCTCAGGCACATGTGAAATCAACTTTAATCTCTCTCTTTCTCTCTTTTTCTTAATCTATCGTGAGTCTTTTTTTTTTTAATTTTTTTTTTCAGCATGCCAATATATATATACACGATGGCTCACATATTCCTTACCAATGTGGCTAATTATCAAGCGGTATTTTCTATCCTTAATCAAAACATGTAATGTAAGTGGCCACTTACATTACATGTTTATTGAATTCGCAGATGTACGAAAAATCTTAGTACCAATGACAATGTGTATCACATTGGTATACCATAATTAGTCAGTGAACTACTAATGATCAGAATATATATTCTTATTTGCTATTTAATAGGCAAATTGAAAAGTGCTTGACTGTGAAGCAAGTTACACGTACAGTACATATCTGGGGAGCATGAGCCATGAGGGCGGTTCCAAGAGCCATTCCCCGGCAAGAACATCTGTACATTGCAATTAATAATTCCATTTTTTTATTTAATTTTTAATAAAGCGAAATGCAAAGAATAAAAACTGAATTTGGAAATTATCACAAAAAATCAACCATAAAACTAAATATATGAGTATTTAGTTCCCAAAGCATTGTTTTGTTTGGGAAGTATCGCAACGATAGAGATTAGATTATAATCATACAGTTAGAATAGTGTATGATGATGCCGAAAATCGTCAGTAAGTCACATAGTGCTCACGTGCTCAAAACAACACCTGCAAAATAAAGACAAAGAAAACCCTAGGAAAGTACCGGTGTGGTACCAGCCAAAAACCCTACGAAGATTAAGTTAGAGAACTTTCACCACTCTAGAGTGCTAGAATTGGGGGAATTATGCGTACCTTGATCTGTGAGGGTCTTGGGGGTTTTTATAGTAGCATGGGGTTGAGATTCGTTGCTTAGAAGATCTTTCCTTGTGGGAGAGATCTTTTTCAATTTGCATCTCTTATGGAATCTTTTCCTTATAGGATTCTCTTGATTAGGGTTAAGTGTGAGGCACAAGATATTTCCTTATATGCTTATGCGTGAAAGTCAAGTCATGTCAGCCTCGTCAAAAGGTTCGCTTATCCTCTTCAACTTCCCCCCATCAACTTCATATCCCGTCAATATATTCTAGTCGTCTCATTCAAATGTTTGTTGTCTTTAGGGTGTAGTTGTCAACTTTAAGGTGGAACCGTCGACTTTCATTCTATTGTTAGGCTATGAACGTGCAAGTGACGCTGACGAGTTCATTAGGATCGTCGCTTCCACCTAATATGGATGACTTTATCAAAACCAAAGAATTACCCTTATCATCTGCCGCCTACTCCATAGCCCCGTCGGCTTTAGCCAACGGGTTATGGAGTTCAATTCGTAGCTCTTTCCTTTTTACTATTTATTATTATTTTGTTTATTGAAAAAAAGAGAGGGCATTTATTGGTGATTCCTCGAGCAACCTTTATTAATTGCTTGGACACGTGGCTTAAATGGATTGGCTCTATTTCTGGATGAGGGTGTCGCTTCGTCTTCTGTGCACTTTTCATCCTATATATATCTCAGTTCCTTCCTCATTTTCTCCCATTTCATCATCGTTGAACTTCAGAGAGAGAGCTTGCTATTCTGAGAACTTCGCTCCCGTCATCTCACTAACTTCGTTGCCTTCGTTCTTTTGTTAAGACTGTCACCTTTCAACGAACCATCTACTTGGTAAGTCACCTTTTCCTTTCCTTCATTCTATCTTCCATTTTTTTTTGTTTTTCTAGTTGATAGTTTACCTCTTTTAGAGAGGCCGTCAACTTAGATACTTAGAATACCTCCGTCGCTTGTAAGTAAATAGATGTCTAGAGAAGCGACGAGTAAGCAGTCGTTAGTCCGTGAGGAAGTGGGCTACGACAAGGTCTTCCAGACAGGTAATGACCCCGAAGAGGGCCTTTCCTGGTCGTCAGAGAAGGAAACGTCAGCCAATTTTCTTGACGAGGAAGTGGAGAGTTGTGTTGGAAAAGGAGGTGAGGAAGAGGAGATAAATGAGGGAGAGGTTGAAGGTGATGATGGAGAAGAGGATGACAGGGATGAGGGTGATGTTGACAAGAGAACCCTTGAAGCTAGAAGTTCAGGAAGCCTTAGGAATGGGCATGCCCGTCAGTTTATCCTTCCTAAAATGTGGACCGTCAATGATTTCTTGCCGACGATAACAGGCAATATATTTAAGAATTTGAGGGATCGTTACCAGATCCCTGACCATATCCTGATCCGTCTCCCTGGGAAATTCGAGAAGTGCTACTCAAGGAAAACTGCGAATGTCAACATGTACGACGCTATGTTTGCGGCGGGACTAAGGTTGCCACTAACAGCGTTGCACCGTCAGTTGGCTAATTTTCTTGGATTATCCGTCAGCCAGATTGCTCCAAATGCTTGGAAGATCTTTATAGCGGCTGAGATTTTGTAGGGTCGTTTGAGTGGTGGGAAACGTCAGCTTTCGTTGGACGATTTTTTTTACTGCTATAGACCTCAACACATCGTCTCGTCCCAAGGAATATACCACTTTGCTGCACGGAAGAAAAGTTTAAGGCTCATGTCAGACATGCCTAACTCAAACAGGAACTGGAAAGGCAGATACTTCTTCGTTCAGGGGACGGATTGGATATATCGTCCAGAAGAGTGGGTTACAATGCCATATGGTTTTGACAATACTTGGGGTATTGTCAAGGATTTAGGTTTAGCACCATCAATTTTTACTTTAACTTTTCCCATTTATTTGTTAAGTGTTTTTGGCGTCATTTTCCTATTTCAGCTAGTGTTTATCCAAATATAACTGATGAGTAAGAGGCCTTCATCCGTCGGGTCCTTGAAATTCCATTTGAGCAACGGAAGTGTAGGGACTTGATCACCCTCGACACGCTACACGCATATTGTGGAGGTCCAGAACCGACGCCTAGCTCACGAACTAAACACTTATTCTCGTCGGCGTAAGTAATTTATTTTCTTCCATCATTTTTTCTTTTTGTCGTCTCTTGGTCTAATGCTCGTCATTTGTCCTTTGCAGAAATGGAGGTAGCCAAACAAAAAGCACAGGTGAAGGCAGCTGCTGCGCATAGCAAAGAGAAACAAAAAGCGAAGGGGAAGGAAGGGGCGTCCTCATCAACCCCTAAGGCCGTTGAAAAGGGGGTGCCTAAGAGGAAGGCTGACGAGAAGGACAATCGTCCTTCCAAGAAAGTCACTGTCACCCCCAGGGATAAACTCCCGAAGAAGCCGTCACCTCTCAAGCTGAGCCACGACACAGGCAAGGGATTAATGACGATGTCAGGCCCCACATCCCAGGGACTTGACTGTCGTCTTCTAACTCACAAGGACTACGCCGTTGAGATGGTTGAGTCAATCATCAAGGAGAAGGACGTGGACCTTTGTGCTGAGGAATTGACAAAGGAGCTGGGGGCGTCAGGCCTCTTTGACCTTGCTCGAGTACGTTTCTTTCTTTCTTTCTTTCTTTCTTTCTTTATTTCTTCAGTTATTTCTTACTCAATATGGCTGACAGTTGTTTTGCTTTGTAGGGACTGGTCCGTATGAAAGCACTGCAAGATAGGAGCGTCGCCCAAGAAGGGGTGATTGCTCGTCTTTGCAAACGCAACGGGACCTTGACCGACGAGCTAGAGCAGTACAAGGAAGCCCTTCGTACTCTTAATACGGAGGTGAATGAGCTAAGGGAGAAGCTGAAGAAGGTGGGTCGTCAGAAGAAGAAGGAGCAAGAAGCTAAGGCGACGGTAGAAAAAGAGTTGACGGCCCTTCTCGGGCAGGTGGAGACGGCCAAGGCTGACATCGTGAAGGAATTCAAGGCTTCACAACTATTTATTGATTCTTCCATAGTCTACTATGGTGATGGGTTTGAGGATTGCCTTAAACAGTTCAAATCCATCTACCCTCACTTTGATTTATCCAAGGTCCCTATGGACAACCCCTTGTCGTTAACTCCTGTTGGCGACACTATCTAGGAGGAAGTTGGCGACTCCACAGAGTCAGAATCTAATCCAAAAGATGATAGCATCATCCTTACTCAACCCACTATGGATCCTCCCGTCACTCCTTTGGTCCCGTCCACTGAGCCTCTAAACGTTGAGACTTTAGCTCAGGACGTTCAAGACAAAGACGACAAGAACCCTCTGGACGCCCCGGCCTCTTAGTTTTCTATTTTTTTTTTTTGAATTATTGTATATTTAGTCTATCTTTCAGACAATGTTAAATGCCCTTTTTTTTTGCCCCACAACCCCCACTTTTTTTTTTTTTTTTTGGTAATGACCTTATTTAATGTATGGTATGCTTTCTACATCCGTTGCTTTTAAGCATGTGTTGATCTTTACGTATATATATGTTTTGCTCATTCTTTGTGCTTAAATGTAAGATGACTTAGGATGAATCCGTCAGCCGTGACAAACACCCTTGTCCTGCTAACAATTTTAACAAACCCCAAAGGGATGAATTCGTCCATTCTTGGTCTTTGTGGACATGTTAGTTTTAAGGTATCCTAAACTCGTCCATTAGTGGACCTAGTAATGAATTCATCCATTTGTGGATTTAGTCACGAACTCATCCATCTATGAACTTAATAATATTGACTCATCCTCATGGGATGAACTCGTCAACTTATGGACTTAATCATGAACCGCATCCACTTGTAGACTTAACCATGAACCTGTCCACTTGTGGACTTAACCATGAACCCGTCCACTTATGGACTGGACAATATTGACTCATCCTTATAAAATGAACTCGTTCCATAGGATGAACTCGTCCATTTGTGGACTTAATTATGAATTTGTCCACTTGTGGACTTGATAATATTAGCTTGTCCTCATAAAATGAACTCATCCACTTGTGGACTTAACCATGAACTCGTCCACTTATGGACTTGATAATATTGACTTATCCCCATGGGATGGACTCATCCATTTGTGGATTGAATTATGAATTTTTCCACTTGTGGACTTAACAATATTGACTCATCCTCATGGGATGAACTCGTCCACTTGGACTTAACCATGAACGCGTTCACTTATGGATTTGATAATATCGACTTATCCCCATGGGATGGACTCGTCCATTTATGGATTTAATTATTGTCCACTTGTGGACTTAATAATATTGACTCATCCTTATGGGATGAACTCGTCCACTTGGACTTAATTATGGATCCGTCCACTTGTGGACTTAATAATAATATTAACTCATCCTCATGGGATGAACTCGTCCACTTATGAACTTAATCATGAATAAATGCGTAGAATAAACATGTAGAAGCAGATAAATACACCATTCATATCTGAATAAACTCCTCTTATTGTGATAAATGTATATGTAGAAAAATCATTCTTTAAAGAAAAAGACTTGCCCTTTGGGCTTAAAAAGTACTATGGCAAAAATTAACTAAAATAAATTGGAAAATGAGGAGTGTTGCTTTTCATGCTATCTTCTACTAGTAATACTTCTGGAGATGTTCAGCATTCCATGGGTGGTGCAACTTCTGTCCATCTAGCGTCTCCAAGTGATAGGTGTCTTTCCTCTACCATGACGTGATTCTATAGGGTCCCTCCCAGTTAGGGCCAAGCTTTCCCTGGGTAGGGTCTCTAGCGGCGCCCATTACCTTCCTCAAGACGAGGTCTCTAACCTTGAAGTCCCTATGTCTGACTCGGGAGTTGTAGTGCTTGGCCATGAGATCCTAGTATCGTGCGAGTCTTTGTTCAATTATCGCCCTGACTTCATCTAATAAATCAAGCTGTAGACGTATAGCCTCATCGTTCTTTTTTCCATCATGATTACCCATCCTGTAGCTCGTGAGTCCGACCTCTGCTGGGATGACTGCCTCGCTTCCATATCGAAATGATGTCTCCCCTGTAGGTGTTCTGGCCGTTGTTCTATACACCCATAGTATGTTTAGCAGCTCTTCTGGCCATACACCCTTTGCCCCCTCGAGTCAAGTCTTGATGATTTTAAGCAAGGTTCGATTTGTGACCTCAACCTGCCCATTGGCTTGAGGGTGGGCGGGGGAGGAGTAAAGGTTCTTGATTCCTAACTAGGAGCAAAAATTCCTAAAGGAGTCGTTGTCGAATTGTTTCCCGTTGTCTGAGACCAAGACTAAGGATCCCATACCTACAGATGATTTTTTTCCAAACGAAGCCTGTCGCGTTCTTTTTTGTTTTGGTGGCCAAGGCTTTAGCTTCTACCCATTTGGTGAAATAGTCTATGCCGACTATAAGGAACTTTAGTTGTCGCAACACTATCGAGAATGGTCTCATGATATCTAGTCCCCATTGAGCAAATGGCCACGAGGCTACCATTGGGGTGAGTTCTTCCGTCAGTTGTCTGATGACGTTACTGAATCTTTGGCATTTGTCGCAGGCTTTGACATAAGTCTGGGCATCCTTCTACATAGTAGGCCAGTAGTATCCAACTCGAATCAATTTATGTACCAACGACTGCGACCCTGAGTGGTTCCCGCAGATCCATTCGTGTACTTCTCTCATGACATAATCCGCTTCTTTGGGGCTTAAACACCTTTGGTACCGGTGGGAGAAGCCTCTCTTGTACAAGATGTCACTTATCAAGATGAATCGTGCCTCTTTGACCTTCAGCTTCCTTGCGGCTTCCTTACCGTCTGGTAGTGTGCCGTTTTTCAAGTAGGAGACTAATGGTGTCGCCCAATTGCTTTCAAAACCTATCTCCTGCACATGGATGGGATCTATTAATGGCAAAAGCTGGACGAAGGAAAGTACCTTGTTGCGGGTGATCATGTGTTCTGCTAATGTGGCCTTTGCAAGACGGTCGGCTTGCTTGTTCTCTACTCTGGGGATTTAAACAATCTTAGCTTGTAGATTGTCCACCCTTCTCTTTACTTGATCCAGGTACTTCTTCATCCTCTCGCCCTTGCATTCGTAATCACCTTTACTTGGTTTGTGAAGATTTGGGAATCGCAATGAATAACCACTCCCGCAGCTCCTGCTGCTTTAGCGAGATCTAGTCCTGCAACTAGAGCTTCGTACTTTGCTTCGTTATTGGTTGTAGGGAAGTTGAAATGAATTATGCATTCAATCTCGTCCCCTTCTGGAGAATGAGTAGAATGCCCACTCCACCAACATGTCTGTTAGAAGTTCTGTCCGTGAGTATACTCCACTGAGGATACTCTTCTGCCCCCTGGCCTTCCACGTTAGTGAAATCCATAATGAATTCGGCGACCACTTGCCCATTAATGGCAGTACGCATGTGGTACTGTATGTCAAATTCACTCAACTCTATGGCCCATAGTGCCATTCATCTTACGGCTTCAGGATAGCTCATTGCTCGCCGTAAGGGCTTGTCATTCAGAACGATTACCTTGTGGGCTTGGAAATATGGCTTGAGCTAGCGAGCTACTGTAACCAAAGAGAAGGCAAGTTTCTCCATCGGCGAGTACCTCTCCTCTGAGCCACAAAGTGCCCGGCTGGTGATGTACGCGGGATTTTGCACCTAGTCTTCTTCTCTGATCAAGGCTGCACTGACAATGGCCGGGGATACAACCAAGTAAAGGAACAATTATTCTCCGATTTTGAGGGACTTAGTAATGGCGGGGAAGAGAGGTAAGCCTTTAGATCCTCGAATGCCTGCTAACACTCGACCATCGACTCAAAAGATTTCTTCAACGTGCAGAAGAAAGGTAGGCACTTGTCCGTTGCCCTTGATTATCAGCAATTTTCAATCTAATGGCTTTTCGATCCAAGAAAGGGTGGCTTGTTGCTTAGGGGTTTCAACAAGCATAGAGAGAGAAAAATTTGTTTGAGTAGAGCTGTAAATATAAACCATTTTTAATCTTGTGTTAGTGTTCTCATTGAAGCTCTTAAAGCCTTCAAATATTTTTACAAAAATCACTTTTTGATCTCGTATTTTCTAATTTTGTTGTATTTTTGTGTTTGCAATGGTATAAGTAATGGGGTAGGTAACGACAGACTAACGATGTTAATCACATGTGGGTAAAATGTTAAATTTTAAATCACGGGTCAGTAAGTTAAATTCGGGCTAAACCACAGGTGATGGGTAATCTGTAATTTCCCCTTTTTTTTTTTCTTTTTTTCTTTTTTTTGTATAGTCAAAATTAATTGTAATTTAGAATCTGCCTAACAATAGTTGGACACGAAATGCCTGCGGCTACATAAAACCAGTACACTTTTTGCTCATCTGTATTGAATGATCTGCTTTAATTGGATTGCATTGTTTAACAAGTCCATTTTCGATTGCAATAGAGAAGTATTTTGAATTGTAAACATAGATATAATGAAACCTTGTGCATGATCTAATACGAATGCATGGATAAAAACTCAATAAAGGAGTTCCCTTGTTAATTCAATTGACAAATTCGACCAACTCAACGAAAGCAAGATCAAAAGAGAGTACAAAGTAGAAGAAAACAAAATTCATAAATTAAAATCTAATAAGTACAAAATTTATTTGGGAGGGCTTGCTCGAACGATGAGGTCCAATATGATTTTCATTTGTTTGCTCCAACTTTATCCTTAACTGCATCACAAGCCCCTTGTGCCTTATCCTTCATCTGCTGGCCAGCCTGCAATATATAGAACTCCATATGTAAGCAATTAACAATGATGTAGGGCAGTATTACTTGAGATCGAAGTATTTTGTTATGTTTGTATGTAATTTTCTAACTTAGTAAAAACTTAGTTGAACCTCTTGGCATGATTCCTTGGCAGATTGAGCAGCATTGCTCGCCTTGTCCGCGATGTTGCCTGCTTTTTCCTAAACCAAAAAAGAAGAACACATTATAATCAACATTTAAAATGTCAACGTGCATGGTGTTCATGCATGGAACATCCATCCATGCCTATGTAATCCTTTTAGATGCAGTTTCCCTAAGAAGAACCGTATCATAGGCGTATCTTGAACATATTGGCACTAAAAATAAAAAATCAGGGTACGCATACAGGAGTATCCCAGAGATATCCGGTACCGGATACAAATATATGAGCTAAACTAGAGTATCTGTGCTTACTAGATGTATGCTACTATGCTAATAGATGTAAATAGGATGGATAGAAACTCACCTGAGTTTGGCCCTTGGCCTCGCCAGCTTGGTAACTTGCATTCTGGGATTTGTCCATCTTCAGTCTCTGCTTGGAACACAAACACTCGCAATGTTATTCAGGCTCTAAAATTCAACTTGGGTGATTCTACAAACAAATGTGAGGCAAAATTTATAGGATTTTCAGACCAATCCACTAATTGACACGTTTATGTTTTCTCAAATATGCTCTCACATGTGTCATCATATGATGGAAGTTTGGCATTTTGATTTGGCCTTAGGACCAGGTGCTTCTTTTGATGATACGCACACTAATCATTCAATTCAAAGTTGGTTACGATTTTAGAGGGATATATATGAAGTTGGCCTTGACACTACTTGCAATGAATTTGCTACTCTAGAGTCTAGACTGTCCTAGTGATATAGTTCACTTGTGGTAAAATTTGTCAATTATTGAGAAATACATTTAAACTTCGCATTTGTTGAGTCATATGATGTGATAAAAATAAATAATAATAAAATGAGCCCCTAAAAAATTCATAGGTACGCACGCTATGCATATTCTTGCTCTATCAGGTAGTAAGCAAAAATACTCATTATCAATCACACATTTGTGCAAATATTTCATGTCCAGATTTATACAAATAATAATAAAATGAGCCCCTAAAAATTCATAAGTACGCACGCTATGCATATTCTTGCTCTATCAAGTAGTAAGCAAAAATACTCATTATCAATCACACATTTGTGCAAATATTTCTTGTCCAAATTTTATGTATAGATCTTAGTTTGCTCCATAGGTACGTGAAGGACCCCATCATCAATTGTCCTTATAAAAGTCTCTCATGCAAAGAAAAAACTTAGATGTCTACCCCGACTTTACCCCATGAACCTGACGACCCTGAAAACACCCACCTACAGAATAACTCACGTAAAAAGACTTATGCAGATGCGATACAAGATGCAAATATGCTAGAAGCACGGTATGGAGTGGGGGAAGAAGACTATGAAGCATTAGCCAACCAGGAAGAGAATGTTGCGTAGCAAACACAAAGTGCAGAAACCCAACCTGAAACTGATGAAGAACGATCAGATGAAACTTGGGAAATCCGACTCACCCCGAAATTGAAGAACCAGCTAGCGGGACCATGGAAAACGAGCGTTATCCTCAAGCTTATGGGACGGCCACTGGGATATCGGACACTCCAAACCAGGTTAGCTGGTATTTGGCGACCCACAGGTACGACACACTTAATCGACCTCGGTTCCGGTTTTTTCATTATGCGTTTTGATGTGCTTAAAGATTATCACCATGCTCTAATGGAGGGTCCATGGTTTGTGGGAGACCATTTCCTACATGTGCAAGCCTGGGAAGTGGATTTTCATCCACAAACCGCCAAAATATCAACCACGGTGGTTTGGATCCGCCTAGAACAATTACCTATTGAATATTACTACCCAGAATTTCTCAAACACGTGGGAAAAAAACTAGGGAAACTTTTGAAGGTTGATGCCATTACTAGCACCGCCATTTGTGGGAGATACGCTCGAGTGTGCGTACAAATAAACATGGCCAACCCGCTGCCCAAACGTGTGAAAATAGGATCCTTTTGGCAAGACATTGTTTATGAAAACCTCCCCATGCTTTGCTACAGATGCGGTAGACTCGGCCACCGAGAACCACAGTGTACAGAAGGCTTGGCGTCACCAGCTACCATGTTACCTCATAAGAATGAACCTTCAACCCCAAACGTTTCACCGATAGACCCCAATCACGTGTCAACCCCCTGGAAAACGGTCCAAACAAGACGTACCCGGACACGTGGACGCCAACTTGGGACATCTCCAAGTGATAAAAACATCTTAACCGACCCTTACACGTTGAATCACCCACGTGGTCTAGCTTCAGCATCGACGACATAGAGGCAACGCACTCACAATACTGAGTCGATGATGCGTCATAATCGCGAAAGTGTTATACAGCCAACTGGGTTTTACTGTGGCGAGGTGGCATCCATGGGTAATAAGTTTAATTTACTGAAGCCACGTGAGGAAGAACAGCAGCACATGCATGATTCTGGAGAAGCCGGCTATTCAAGACTTTCTCATCAACTAAATGACGTAGCTGGACATAACACACGCACTCCTTGCATGGCCAGATGTCCTGAGGAACTTCAAAATCCTCACGTTCAAACCATGCAACAAGAGCAAGATAAAACACTTGCTAATCTAGCCGACCCAATCCCTCATGATACACACCAAACAAATGGCTCCCTCATCGGATCAAGCATCCTCCTCACCCCCTCCAATGGATCCCGACCTATGTCTCACACCAACTCTTCAAGGCAACCCACACCTCTCAACCATACCACACTTAAGCAACCAACCCCCTCCTCACTAAGCCTATGAACAGGAGATGGAGAACTTAGAAAAACTTTGGAGCGAACTGTCTCTAGAACAAACACTCGACAGGACAGTGAGTTATGTCCGCATTCCGGTTCATCCGCGAACAGCCATGAATTGGAACCAAATGACTTAAACTCCGAGCCTGCCTTTGAGGCTCGACTCACCTCCCCATTCCAACCCCTACCGCAGCCACCGATCCCATGTCCGAGTCCACAGGTCCAGCCAACCCTATCACACCCAGGCAAGGCGGACACAAGCTTCACCAGTCAGGCAACGGAGCATTCCGGTGAGCTCCTCCAGTGCAAACTCCCCAGATATACTGCCCGCAGCCATTTTTCGCTTCCTGGATCGGCGAAATAAACATCGCCATGCGAGAAGACAAACCCAACCTTTACATAGTCATGTTCTCAAACCGCAACCTACCATTCGTCGTGTCCGGCACGTGCTGGGCCAGGCTCGGCGATGTGGAAGCACAGTATCACATCATGACCACCACAGCGAGGCATCAGTGCCTTTAACTGCCGACACCGAGGAATCCCTCGACATGGGAAGTCTCGAATGAGTCCCTCACCCCATTTTCCACATCCATGAAGATGATCGCCTGGAACTGTCAAGGCGCTGGCAATGAGATGTTTCGTGCACATGCCTATGAGCTCCATCGTAGGCACCGCCCTGATATCCTGATTATTATCGAGCCCCGCATTACTGACGTTAGGGCTCAAGGGGTGATAGACACACTCCCGTACACTCACTCACAACGTGTGGACCCAGTTGGCTTCTCTGGAGGAATCTGGTTGCTTTGGAATGAAGGCCCCTCCTTCAGTGTCGAAATTATCACCTGCAGCAACCACAGTATTCACGCTCTTGTGAAGGTACCTTCTCCATCCCTTTCTTTTTTACTTGCCGCAGTGTACGCCCCTCCCCAATTTAATAAGCGAAAACTGTTTTGGGATTATTTAGAAAATCTAGCTATGAATATCTCTTTTCCGTGGATCCTACTAGGGGATTTTAATGATATGTTGTCTGAGGATGAAAAACTAGGAGGTCTTCCAGTCAATAGAACCCGCATTGCGGCCTTTAGAACCTGTTTGGATAAATGTGGGCTAATTGATCTAGGTTTTCATGGCCCCCGGTACACGTGGACCAACAAAAGCCCGGTTTGGCAATCCACCATAAAGGAGAGGTTAGATAGAGGACTGGGCAATGCCGACTAGACTTTGCTCTTTCCTACAGCTGATATCCACCATCTCCCTAGGGTCAAGTCTGATCATTGTCCTATCATGCTGAACACTAACCCATCGATGCTGAAACCCCCTAAACCCTTTCGATTTGAGCAAATGTGGTTGACCGACCACACTTTCCCATCCCTTGTGGAGGACAGCTGGCAAGCCTCAGAACTTATCCCTTCTACCTCCTCATCCTTATCCAGATTCCCTCGGCGCCTGGAAGCGATGACGGAAAACATCCGCTCCTGGAATAAAACTCATTTTGGAAATATTTTTCATCGTAAAAACTGCCTGATAGCTAGACTTAGAGGTATCCAAGTGGCCTTAGCCAGGAAACCCTCGGCCTATTTGTACTCGCTGGAGAACTAGCTCACTCAGGAGTATAATAGGGTTCTCCACCAAGAATATCTATATTGGCATCTCAAATCTCGAATCATGTGGTTAAATTTTGGGGATGCCAATACTAAATATTTTCACATCAAAACTATCCAACGGTGCAGCCACTTACGAGTGATAACTTTAAAGGATGGCACAGGATTATGGCTCACTGGAGAGCCACTAACCCATCACATTCATACTGCCTTCAAAACTTTGTTCCAGGCCTCTTCCTCGTTCCGCCACATCACCTCTAACAATAAGAGGCTCTACTATCCCAATAGTCCCTTCCGTACCCAAGCTCAATTCCTAACTAGAATTCCTCAACCTGATGAAATTCTTCAGACCCTCCAGGCCCTCCCCCCTTTAAAGGCCCACGGACCGGATGTATATCATGCTCTCTTTTTCCAAACACACTGGTCTAGTTTGGGTCCGAGCATTATTCAAGTTATTCAAGAAATTTTTAAGCTTCTCACTATCCCTCCTAACTGGGGGATCACAAACTTAGTCCTTATTTCGAAAGTGGCCCACCCCGATTTGATCACGCACTTTCGTCCTATCAGTCTCTGCAATACCCTTTACAAATTGCTTTCTCGTATTATTGTGCATCGGCTCAAACCCTTCATGGCGGAAGCCATCAATCCTTGTCAAGCGGGATTTGTGTCGGGCCGTCGTACGAGCGATAATATCATCATTGTGCAGAAGGTCATTCGGACTCTTATTTCTAGACGGGGTCGAACGGGATACGTGGCTCTTAAGCTGGATCTCGAAAAAGCGTATAATCGTCTCGAGTGGTCCTTTATCTAGGAAACCCTTGAATTCTTTCAGGTGCCTACTAATCTCATTACCCTCATCATGAATATGATCTCCTCTACTCGATTCCATATTCTTTGGAATGGATCCCCTCTCCCGAAAGTGGTGCCCAGTTGGGGCATCCGTCAAGGTGACCCCCTCTCCCTATACCTGTTTATCCTTTGCTTGGAGAGATTGTCCATCAAGTTGAATGAGGCTGTCTGAGATAAACTTATCCACCCAATAAATTTCAGAACCGGGGTCCACCTCTCACACCTATTTTTTGCTGATGACATCTTCTTGTTTACGAGAGCCACTGCCAGGGATTGTAAAAACCTTAGCAGACTCTTACTTGATTTTTTTGAGTCATCTGGCCAGCTTATGAGTGCCACCAAATCAAAAACTTGGTTCTCCCCCTACACCTCTAGGCGTATAAAAGATCAAGTGGCAGGTATCCTTGGCCTTCCCACCACGGATCGCATTGGGACCTATCTTGGAGCGCCCATTTTTACCACCTGTTGAACAGCTAGCTCCTATCAATATCTGGTGGATAATATCCGTAAATAGATAGAAGGATGGCAAGCTAGGTACCTTTCGATGGCTGGCAGAGCCACCCTCATAAAAGCTTCGATCACCTCTATCCCGCTATATGCCATGCAAACCACGCTTCTCCAGCAAAAGATTTGCCACCACATAGATAAATTGATCTGTAACTTCCTCTGGGGGGACACCGAACATCACAGGAGTTGTCACACTGTCAACTAGGAGACTGTCACGCTCCCCAAAGAGGCTAGAGGTTTGGGCATATCCTCTACCCGACATAGAAACAAAGCTATCCTCATGAACCAAGCCTAGCGCCTCTATTCAAATCCCACTTCGCTCTGGGCCAGGGTCCTAAAAGCTAAATACTTTCCACATGCTACAATTTTCACCAGTCCCGAACATCAAGAGGATCACATATTTGGACCGCTATCTCGTTAGGGGCCGAGCTACTTCATGAAGGCATGCGGTGGATTGTAGGAGATGGAAGGACTATTAGAATTTGGAAAGATCATTGGCTGCCTAACAGCTCCCTACGGAATTATATTGAGGGTCCTCTCCTCCCCCAAGAGGATGACCACCGGGTCAACTCTCTTTGGGCAAACCAAGCTTGGTCTTTCGACTCTCTTAACCTCCCCCTCTCCACCCAGCTCCAAGATCTTCTTCAAGGTATTCCTGTGGCCCGCTTTGCTAGCCTTACTAACTCTTTTCTATGGCCCCACAATAAGGGCACATGTTTCGTCAAATTCGTGTCAAAATTCCTATATCAACGCCAACAGGCCCCTAGGAACAAAGCCCTTTGGCACTAGATCTGGGTTTCTCCTTGCCCCAAAATGATCCAAATTTTTCTGTGGAATGCTCTGCGAGACCGACTCCCCACCAAAACTAACCTATCCTTTGGACGTCCATCTGTGGATACCCGATGTCCCAGATGCCAGTCGCCTGAAACAACTATTCACATTCTTCGTGACTGTCCTTGGGCTAAAGAGGTCTGGCACCAATCCCCAGGTATCCTGCCTATGTCCTTCTTCCAATTGCCGCTTCAAGACTGGCTGAGAAATAATGCTTTAGTGGCAAGGGCCTCCTTACCCCACCACCCCCCTTGGCAGGTCTATTTCCCTTTCACCTGTTGGAAACTTTGGCTAGCTCGGAATGAAAGAATATTCAAAAACCAATCCCGCCCCCAACATAGCCTTATCTACTCCTCTGTTCAAGCGGTGACTGAATTTCATTTCCTCGCCGACACCACCAAACGATTCTCGGACCGGGTTCCTCAGATTATCAAATGGCAAGCCCCCCCCCCCTACCCCTTTTTCAAACTCAACACTGGTGGTAGTGCCCTTAATAACCCTGGATTGGCCAGAGCAGGGGGTGTTCTTCGAGATCACCAGGGCCAATGGATTTCAGGATTCTCAACGCATGTGGGCCTTGCAACAAATAACTTGGCTGAGTTGAAGGCGGTCAGACAGGGACTGGCAATGGCGTGGAATATGGGCGTGAAGCTCCTTCAGCTGGAACTAGATTCTAAAGTGGTACTAAACTGGCTAACAAATACAAATATGAATTATCCCACTAATATTCTGCCTTTGATTTGTGATTGCAGGAACCTCTTGGATCAGGAATGGGAAGTTCACATGCAACACGTGTACTGCGAGGCAAATGGTTGTGCCGATACTCTATCTAAGTGGGGGACCCACCATCGGAATCTGATGACTATGTATAACGAATGTCCCACTTTTGTTTATGTATCATATATGAGGGACTTGATTGGCCTGGGGGAAACTCGGCTTTGTACCCCCAGCACAGTTGTTCGTGTTGTATGAACTCAGTTGGCTTTTAAATGATACCTCCCGCTTTTCCACCAAAAAAAAAAAAAAATCAATTGTCCTTATAAACTGGGCCAAAATAGAGTCTTCTAGACTACATAGACCCAGTCTTAGGCTAGATGGGTTCAGGCCCAATCCATGGACTTGATTGATTTGCACCCTTTAATAACTACGTTGTATTAATTTAATGCAGGTAAAACTGAAATTGATTAAAAGTCCTATAATGAGATGTGAATTATTTCCTATAGCCACAAACTTTTCTACAACAATTTTATAAAATTTCTAATGCAGTAAATTCTTATTAGTTTGCATTTGGGCTCACCACTTATATCACATTTTTACTCACTAATAGCCACTTACCACAATAGCAATTTGTAAATAAATAAATAAATAAAAAGAATTGTTTCTCTTGCATTCTCCTCCTTTTAAAAGTTATAAAAAAAAAATTTATAGATCTAAAATTTAAAACAAAATATTCCATCCCAAAAAATTTGCCCAACAACAATAATTACCAATAGTAATACTAAAAACAATTAAGCTTTTTCTCCAAAAAAAAAATAATAATTAAGCTCAATTAACCAATTTTACCAAAAACAAACAACCCGGCCCTTTAAAAAAATTTAAACAAAATAATTTTGTCCTTACCTGAAAGGAGATGCACATATAAAAAACACAAACAAATAAAAAACCCTTTGGCAGTTAAGTACCAATGCTAGAGGCCAGAGCCGTCACACACAATTTTTAAAGGATAAGCTCTTATTGTAATGGACACTAAGAAATAGAGAAACATCAATAGTATAGAGAAAGATATATGTATCAGTATCATAAATATCATAAATAATATGATGTGGTGAATGAATACTTGAGAAGAGGTAATTCAGATATAATATTACTCTCATATTTCTTGATGAAGTTGTTTTATAACTCTAAGGATTCTTATACATGATATAAATTGATATCTTTAAAGGATTCAAAATGATGGTCTTGGTCAAACTTTGATTCTTTTAATGTTTTTTCCCCTTGAATAATCACGTCATTAATATGAATCAAACAAAAGCTAGCAAGGTCCATACCTTCTCATTCTTTTGAAAGGGAATTTGTTTCACATAAAGCTACATATATGGCTACTAGCTAATAAGTTATAAGTTTGAAACAAAAACATAACGGTTCTTCTAAGACCACAACTTTTACCATAATTTGATGAAGTAGTCGACTATAATTGATGTACAATTATTTTAATATGAATTCATAATTTTTTCTCCACTAACCATAGTTGACCACTTTAAAGTTGTGTCCAAATGCCTTCTAAAAACAAAATCCACAACCAAAAAAAAAAAAAAAAAAAAAAATTCAGCTAGAATTATCTTGGTTTCTTCCATGAACCTTTGAATCAAGGAAATCAATACCGTACCAGAAGCTGTACTGGTTTGGCTAGCGATACGATATATTTCGGATACCGGTCAATACTGGTGTACCGTTTCATTTTTACCGCTATTTTTTACTATTTTCTACAATATACAAAGTTATATTTCTAATAACTCAATATATCACTTTGGCAACTTTTTATATTTTTTGGTGGAGTTAGAGCATAAGCAGCAGTGAAGCTAAATAGCTATATAACTATTTTAGCTTCACCAAAACACAAAAATGCATGTTACAATAGTGGAGTCATAGCTAAAATTTTTAAAAACTTTATTTTAAAATTTATAATAAGTTACTAAAACAAATATTAATATATTTTTTTTTTTTTACTCATATCTCTTCTACCTTGTCAATATCTTTTTTTTAGGCCTCTTTTATACTCCTTAACTCACTACTCTCTCTCCTTTAATAATTGATATACTAAAAGCTCATAAATATTTAAAGACTAACGGATAGAATTGTTAGATTGAAATACTTTTCTGACAAAAAGAAAAAGAAAATGAAAAAGAAGATTTGAACCTTTAAAAAAATTGAAATGATTTACATTAACCGATAATTTTTTTTATTTGAAATGCGTAATTTTCCAAGTCCTACACCCACCCAGTCAACTACTGGAAGTCCTAACTTATTAGAATTTTCTTTTTCATTCTCTTTTTCACCTCCACATGTCCTGCTTACAGGTATAGCCCATTAGTCTTTCATTATACGTTTTTTTTTTTTTTTTTCTTTCTTTTTTTCACCTCCACACGTTTTGCTTTGAAGTCTTGTCACTTGCTTCTTGATTGACTACTTAGTTTCTACTTTCAAGTGAGTGTGCCAAAACTAAAAAGAGAGATTGACACATGTTGAGAAATAAATGAAGAAGATGAAGGGGCTGTAGAAACAGAGGCCAGCGAAAAAAAGGAAAAGAAGAAGAAATGCGCAGCAGAGACAAATACGAAGAAGAGGAGGAAAAACCGAGGCAAAAGTGAGGAGGTGAATCTTGAAATTTGGGGGGGGGTTTTTGAGGTTTTTTGTTTTGCCCGGTATCTATTTTCTAGCCAAAACTTGGTATTTGTCCCGGTATGCCCAAAACGGCTCCGGTACAACCGATATTTAAATCGAAACGAAACAACAGCATTTCTGTACCGGCCTAGGCACCAATATAGCAAATTCCGACGATACCGGCAGGTACAGTATGAAATTAACTTCCTTGCTTTGAATAGACCAATTAACTTCCAACGTATTTCCTTTGATAGCTCCCATCACGTTCAAGGAATATATCCCTGAATGTTCAAATAGTGTGAAAACACCTATAAACATTTAGACCCCCAATTTACAAATTACCAACACAAGCTTATAATCAAACAATGTATGTGCGAAATATGAAAATAAGCTAAAACAGAATTAGTAAAACAATCTAAACCAAAATAAATCACAACCACAACAACAATTAAAAGGCAAAGATTAAGGGAAGAGAGATGCAAACACAAAGACAACACAGTGATGTTTTATCGAAGAAGAAACCAAAGTCCTCAGCGAAAAACCTCTCCGCCGCCCTCCAAGTGGTCAATAATCCACTACAGAATAAAGTTGGGATACATGAATAGTAGAAGACCCTCCAAGCCTAATCTACCCAGTGCACCTAAGCCCTCCAAGCTTCTTGCTCCAACAGGGTTATGCCGAACGTTGTCTTCTCTAGCCTACCAGATCCCGCAATCGCTCATTGCATCAACCAAAATGAATTGGTCCCTTCCAAACTGCTTCCTAAGTACCAAAATGCCTCCTCACAGATATGGGTATAGTGAGATAAGGATTTAGCAAATGTACCTCTCAAGGATGTATCAATAGAAAGGGTGAGAATAAGGGAATTTGGAGAATCAAATGATGAAGATTAAGGATGAATCAATCTTATTTTTCTCTAGAGATTCTTTCTCAAAATTCTCTCTGAAAGCTCTCAACATTTCGTGGGTATAAGGGTATTTATAGTAGGGTGTGTATAGAATGCGAAGAGTCAGTTACAACCAAACAGGGTGTTCTAACAACTTGAGCTCGCGATTGGAACGAGTCGCGAGCTAACTGCATGGCCAGACTGGAGCTTTTGTCCTATAGTGCAATAACTGGCGTGACCCTTCAGCTCCCCTGCATGCCTCACACATATGCCGCATTTGGCGACTCGCCAGTCACGAGATCTAGTCGCAAGGCCCTTCTTGAGTCCACACTCTTGAGCTTTTCTTCACACTCTCTCACACACTACCCTTACATGATTCCCACCTAAATACAGGGTTTCTAAATGCTGAATTACAAGCAAATTTGACCCGGAATAAAGCCAACAAAATGATTGAATAAATTCAACCTTACAATCTCCCCTTTTGGCTATTCCGTGACAAAACCCTAAAACAAACTTTACACTTAACATATGAGTTGAGAATAGTTGAAGAAAACTCACTCACACTTAACTCTAGAATCTGTGAAGCTCTTGAACCATACGAACAAGTATTTCCACAACAACACAATACGATCATTGTAAGCAAAAAACTTGAAATGCATATGGAGCAAGCACAATGCTATCAAGCAAAAAGAAATGAAGCAATAAAACATGGCTTGACCAAAAACGAACAATCACTATAAATAGTGACCACAATAATCATTCACATAAGGAATGAACATCCGGACATGCAAACTAATAAGCTCAATGCAAAGTATCATTTGCATGTCCAACACTCAACCGATACAACAACACAAGGTAATTGCATCAAGGATATAAAATCCAACAAAGGGCACAAGAGTGATGTACTTAAAGAAATGCATAACATTAACAACAAGTACTAAGCTACAAAGCATGGGTACAAATAAAAATATAGTTTAAACAACTAAACATAATCATGAACTATGAGCAAAGCAAAAACATAGTTAATATAATATAAAGCTCTTTCTCTCTTTCTCCCCCTATCATGAATCATAGTAGCTGTGATGAACTTAGAACATATATACCTGAAACACTTGCACAAAACACATTAGACCCTCAAGGTAAAGCAAGTAATAAAAGGACAAGTATAATGTAACAAGTATGTACGTTTTTAGACCCCTTAAAAACACAATCAGATTAACCTAGTGAATTAACCAAGTGATTACTTAGTCCAAATTTCAGATCTAGGTTAACACACAATCATATAATCATGTCAATGTAAAGTGCGGAATATAAAGAACACAAAGATATGATGACCCAGGAAACCACACCGGTAAAAACCTGGGGAGGATTCCAACTTTACACAAAAGACCTATACTTTGAGCAAGTCTAAACAAGACTAAAAACCTATTTTGATCATGGTTTGCCAACAATACAAATTAGAGTTTTAATACATAAGTTCCTAAGTACTTAGAACCTAACAAAGTAAATTGTGATCAAGTAAACATGATGTAAAACATATGAGCAACTTGATCAAATACATGACAGTCATATGGAAATGACTACAATGATCATATAGCAAAACAAATGATTATTTGAACATGCAACCAATAAAGCACAATAGCATAAGGATGTATGCATGTCCAAAACATAAACACGATGCAATGAGAACAATAAAGTATAGATACTAAACATAACTCAAAACATCATAAAGCAAACAAGAAAACAAACATAAAGAAACACAAACAAAACAAAGTTTTCTTATTTACACAATGTCTTCTCCCCCTTGGTATATGCATCTCCCCTATGGAATATCTCTCCCCCTACAAATGTGCACAAGAAATGGAATTTCTCACCCTAAGGATGTGCACAAGAGTTATATAGAAATGACAAAACTCTCCGGTATACTACTCTAGAGTATACTCTCCCCTTTTTTGACACGAATAGATAAAGGGGTCAAGGAGAAAAAATGGCAAGAGATGAAGGTAAGACCAAGGAGAAAGATGCAAAAGGGGTGCAAGATGAATGAGAAAATAAAGCTCAAACAAAAGATAAAATAAAGTGCTACAAAATATAAGGTAAACATGATATGCTAGGATGGAGAAACAAGGTGTGCAAGAGGTGGTTATGTGCAATGCATGACCTAAGCATTAAAAATGCACATATGGGGCAAGGTGCGTGAAATACATAATTAATGAACCAAACATGATACTAGTGAGAAAACATGAGAAACCCCAAAGTTTGGTACTCATCAGATTTCAAACAAGCGAGAAAATGCTTAAGATGCATTTTATCAAACACCTAGCATGCACACTATAAATAAAAATGTAAAACAATACAAGAATGTAAGGTTGAATTTAATCAACCATCTTGTTGGCTTTATTCCGTGCCAAATTTACTTTTATTTCAGCAATTAGTAACCCTGTATTTAGGTAGGTTTGTTGTATGGGTAGTGAGTGAGATAGAGTGTTGAATGCTCAAGAGTGTGCAAGAAAACAGAGTCTCGCAGCTGGATCTCGAGGGTGACTCGCGGCTGCAAGCTGCCAGAAGCAACACACATGCCAAGCATGCCAAATGTTGAAGCGTCATGCTAGCTGGAGCACTACAGGACAAAATAGGACAACTGGCCATTCTGTTATCTCGCGGTTGGATCTCGCGACTCGGTCAAGTCGCGAGGCCAAGCCGTGAGCCATCCCTGTTTTGAAAAACCTGACGTTTTACATTCCATTCTCACCCTAGTATAAATACCCCTTATACCCACGAAAGAATGAGAGCTTCCAGAGAGAATTTTGAGAGAGAAACCCTAGAGTAAAACAAGAATGATTCATCCACAATCTTTACATAAGAGACTCTTCAAATTCCTCAACTCTCTTCCTCTCCATTGTTAAATCCTTGAGAGGCATTTTACCAAAACCTTTTCTCACCATATCCATTACTGTGAGAGGGCTATTTGGTGTTCTGGAAGCAGTTAGGAAGGAACCAATTTACATTGGTTGATGCTATGGTCAAGTAACGGAATCCGGGAAGCTAGAAAAGAAATAGGTTCGGCACAACCTCGTTGGAGCAAGAAGCTTGGAGGGCTTAGGTACACTGGGTAGATTAGGCTTGGAGGGTCTAAACGTTCAAGGGTGTTTTTACACTATTTGAACTTTCAATTGGTATCAAAGCGGGTACACTTTTGTTGGTTTCATTACCATAGTGTGATCCTTGACCCTTTTTAATATGGACCGGTCTCAATCCCTAAATGTACCTCCATATTTTAATGGTAGTAATTATGCTTTTTAGAAGGTTCGTATGAGAACATTTTTATGTTCCATTGAAGAATCTGTTTGGGATGCGATTGAGATAGGCTGGACCAGACCTAAGGCAGCCAAATCCACATGGGATAAGGCAGCACTCACCGCATCTAATGCTTATAGTAAAGCACTCAATGCTATTTTCTGTGGTGTGTCTCCAGATGAATTTCACAGGATCTCTCACATTACCGTTGCCAAAGAAGCATGGGAGATATTGGAGACCACTTACGAAGGCACAAAGAAAGTAAAAGACACCAAGCTGCAAATGCTGACCACTCGGTTTGAGGAGCTCAAAATGAGTGAGGATGAGTCCTTTGACTCTTTCTATAGCAAGCTGAATGAGGTGGTTGTCAGCAAGTTCAATTTGGGGGAGAAAACGGAGGATTCTAAAATAGTAAGGAAGATCCTTCGATCATTGCCGAAAAGCTTTCGTGCCAAAGTAACAGCAATTCAAGAGAGTAAGGACCTTGATGACATCAACGTCCAGGAGCTGGTTGGTTCTCTTCAGACTTATGAAATGTCGCTGCCAAATCAACGGAGGAGCAAATCTCTTACTCTTAAGACCATTAATGAGAAGGTAGAAGTCCATGACTTATCGGATGAAGATGTGGTTGACAAGGATGTTGCATACCTTGTAAAAAATTTCCGAAAATTCTTGAAATTCAAGAATAATGGTAAATTTGGGGACAAAGGAAAATTTCAAAGTTCAAGAAGGGAGAAAAGGGAATTTAAAAAGAAAAATGGAAAAGAATCCCGATCTACACAAGGTGTCACTTGTTTTGAATGCAATAGGCATGGACACTTTAAGAAAGAATGTCCAAATTATTTGAAATCAAAAGGCAAGGTGTATGCCACGACATTGAGTGCCTTGGATTCATCCAACTCTGATTCTGAGGAAAGCTGTGTCAGAGAAGGGAATTACTCCGCTTTTATGACTATTGCTCATGTTGATTCTTCAGACGAGTTGAATCTGCTTGTACAAGAGCTTGGAGTACATAGTGATGAAGAATCATTTGGAGCTGTTGAGAAATCAAATGCAGAAGAAGATGAAAACACAGCCAATCTTCATGACAATTATAACTCAATCCTGGAGAGGTCGGGTGAGTACACAAGGGCGGCAAAGGCAACTGTGAGAAAGATGAAGAAGGCAGAGAAGGACTATAAAAGTCTCCTAATTCGTTATAACAAGGCCAAGAGTGAGATAGAAACACTAAATGGTGAGCTGTCAGAAGCCTACACAAAAGTGAGATTTCTTGAGCAAGAGGTTGTGCAAGCAAATGCCAAGATAGAGAAGGTCTCCACCAAGAAGCTAGATGATGTTATTTCATCTCAAAAGCGTTTTTCAGACAAATCCGGGTTGGGATATACCGGAAGGAGTAGCTCATCTAGCAATGTCACAAAAGAAGTGAAGTTTATAATGGCCAAAGAGCCAGTTGAAGTTGGCCCTACTGCTGAAAAGCCCAAGATAGAGGAGAAGAGGAATGTGGAGAACGAACGGTTGTTGAATCCCCGTAATCAATCTGTGGGCAGGTCTGAATCCCGAGCCAAGTCTCGTCCACGACCGCAAAGAGGTCCTAGATCAAATTATGTGTGTCATCACTACGGACTTCAAGGGCATACTCGATCAAATTGTCAAATGCTGAGAGCAATGAATAGTGCAACTCCTTAAAGTTCACGAAGACCTAGAAATGATAGGAGAAATTAGGCTGGTGAACCATCAAGAGATCAAAACGGTGATCCCGGAATGATGGACGTGATGAAGATGATTGGTGCATTCACCAACTGCTTGAAAAGCTCCACACGAAGGTTTGAAAGCCCTAACTCCCATACCCAATCCTATAAGGAAATCACCCCAAACGCAAGTGACGTGTGGGTGAAAAAGGGTACTCATGCATAAGCATTACAACATGTCCATGCATCAATACTTCCTATGCTTTGTGACTGTGTTTGATTGTTTGCTTATTGATTATGTTGGTGGTTGTTTGTTTGTCTGTTTGTGCATACTTTTGTTCATTTTTGTTTTTGATCAATCTTTTTCTTCTTATGTGTCAAAAATCCAAAAACCACATAAAAATAGAAAATCAAAAAGTTTGATTGACATTGTTGAGTTTTGTCTCAAAACATGTTTTGCCTTATACCTTTGTGCTAATGGCTTTGCGCATTTTCGAGCATAACTTGTTCCTTTGCACTTTTATCATTGTGGAAGAAATCTTGAAATCTATGTGATTGTTGTAAATAGATCTTCAAACTTGTCATGAATGATTAGTGAATGGTTTTGTTGATCTTGAGACATGCATAGACTTGTGTCTATATATCTTCCCACTCTTTATTTTTTGTTTTTTCTAAAAAGAGTTCACCAAATATAAATCTCCAAATGAAAAGAGATTTTGAGCTGTAAAAGTCTGTCGCACAAACTAGTATTTGAATAGGAAAAAGGAAAAGCGACCAAAAATAAAGTTTATGATTATTCAAAAGCCAAAGGCTATATCATCAAGGTGAAATATCAAATATCATTCTCACAAGGAAAGGTGACTGTTTCAAAAGGATCAAAAAGATCAAATATTATGCTTAAAAGTGGAGTCAAATGTAAAGCTCCAAGTTATGTTATCAAGTCTTGTGGGAGGTCATATATGCATACTTCTATAATTGAGATAGGTCACATGATCTAGTGCTAATTGTGTATGCTTTGGTTGAATTGATCATTGAAGCTTCACATTAGACTAAGGACTATCTCATTGTTGATATCCACACACAACACACAAGTTTATGTTCAATGAATGCCATATTCATTTGTGTGATTGTACTTGATAAAATGTGTTTTCACATGCTCAATCTTTGTTAATTCAAACACAAAAAGATTTTTGAGTGTTTAAGTTGTTTTTGGAAAAGTGTTTGTTTTTACAAAAACTGAAAATCTTCAAAAACAGTGTGTCCTGTTTTGGCAACTCAATCGCGGGTCAGCCAAGTTGCATGCCACAGTCGCGAGATCACGGGTTTGTTTTGGCGACTTGTTCGCGAGTGGAAGGTCCAGTCGCGAGGGGTACACAGAGATTTTTGCAGCTCAGCTCACGACTCACTCGCGAGTGAAACTTCCACTCGCGAAAAACACTTAGAAAATTTTTCAAAACTTTTGACTTGAAGTGTTTTGGCGGGTGTATCTAGCGACTTACCTAAGCCGCAAAAAACGCGTGTTTTGCACAGTGAGGGCAGTTTTTAAAATCTCTTTCAGTTTTCTCTCGAACTTTTTGTGACTGTTCACTTTCTCTCTCAACTGTTCTTACCCAAACACTCTGTGTCACCCCCTTCGAACTCCATTGTTGCTTCATTTCTTCTCAAAATCATCAAGAAAAGGTATAGGTCTTCTCGGTCTTCTCTCCCTCACTTCATATTTTATGTTTTGAGTATTATTTTCTTGCCTTTTTGAGTTGTTATTTTTTTGTCATATTGTGTTTGAACGTTTACTCTTAGAGTGCTGGGTATGGTTGATTGTGTTTAATGCTGATTTCATCTGGTGTCTTTTTGTTGGTCACATTGTACTTATTTTTGTTCTGTGCTTTGGCGTTTGTTGGTTTTCATACTCATTTGGGAAATGGGTTTGGTGTTTTTCTGGGTTTTACTCCGTTTGTGAGTATGAGAGTTTAATTATGTCTGTGGTTTTGGATTGCCTATCTTGTATCACTGTGTTTTTATGTTGACATAACATGTGTGTGCTTCTGTCTTGAGTGTATTACTTTAAAACATTCAATTTTCAGTTTGTTATGTCCCACTGCCATTTGCTCTATTTTGGTTGTATGTGGTTTTCATTGTGCATTTCAGTCTCATGGTAGATTGTCTTATTAACAGTTATCTATAAGTTTGTCTTACTCTGTGCTCTGTTGCACTTTCACCATTTTGATGCACCTGCCTCATTCTATATTGACATGACTTATGTTTGAAATTGTGTGTGATTTCTATGGTTTACAGTCATATCTGAATCTAATCAAGTTGATATATATCCTTTGTGGTGTTGTTTTTGGTTCTTTGTTGTGTACCTGCTCTCTTGCAAATGTCTCGTCGATCCTCTAAAGGCAAAGATGTTGTAACTGATGATTCATCAACCCCGATAGCTAAATGGACTCGACTCTCATCTCAGTCATCCAAAGACTCTAATTGTGAGAGATTTAGAACCCCACTTACCTCACACATCTACTCAAACATCTTTGACAGGGCATCTCCTATAGTGGAACGTGTGGTTGAGTTTGACACCTTGGGGACCACTTTTGTCCCTCGGATCTTTGAGTCAAGAGATTGGGCAAACTTGTTCGGGAATTTTAAAGACCCAATGGATGAACTGGTTAAGGAATGCTACTCTAATACAAGTGACCTTGGAGTTGAGCTAATTTACTGGGTTAGAGGAAAGGAGTTTATCATCACCCCGAACTCCATAGCCGATATTCTCCGCATCACTAGACCTCAGAATGTGGATCTAACTCCGTACGATGATCGAACTCCAGAGACTCAAAACATTCTACAAGTACTTGGACCTAACCATGTAGTCTCTAGTACATGCACATCCATAAGCTCTGCCAAGTTTGCACCGGAGTTGACCACACTAAAGCTGATCATGTTCTCCAATCTTTACCCGCTGTCTAACACGACTTTCATCAATCTCGGAAGAGCTCAATTCCTTTGTGATCTTATTACAGGAGCCCCCATTGACATCTGTGCCCACATCTTTCAAACTATAAGGAAGACCGCAGTTAGATCAGCAGCACGAGGATGTATTCCATTTTGCAGTCTCATCATGAATTTCATTCTTCGTGAAGGTATTAATCCTCCCTTAAATGGAAAAATGATGCCCCGTCTTCGTCCAATTTCCATGTTCACTCTACAAGCCAGTAAAAGTCATTCCTCTAAAACACCAAAGAGTGCACACATCTCTCCGGTTACTCCATCTGCTCCTGAGTCAGAGACACATGTACATACCACCCCCACTTTGCGTGTCATTCCTGAAGTTCAACAAACTAGCACTCCACAAGTACAGTCTGATCCTCAAACTGATAGAGAGGGTAGTTTGCTTGAAAGTATTCAGAAGCGCATTGAGGAAATGGTGACACTTCTCTACTCCACCAACAACCATGTTCAGATGCGACTCGAGACCATGGAGAATCAACTAGAAGCTATTCAACAAAAGTTAGACGACAGCCTTTAGCTATTCGTGCCAAAAAGGGGGAAAGCATACAGTAAGGGGGAGAAAGTTCAAAGGGAAGTGTGCATAGTAATAGGGGGAGTTACTCCACACATATTTTTGTTACCTTTTAACTTATAGGATTATGTTTTGGATAATCTGTTGTATATAAGTTTGATACACTGTGGTTATGGTTTATGTTTGTTTCTAACTCATAACACATGGATGGTTATTGAAACTTGGTTTACTCTTTATATATATATATATATATATATATATATATATATATATGTTGTTGATGTTTTTCAGTATATATTGTAGTTTGTACCCATGTCGCTTTTGTAAGCTTTTAGGGTTACTTGTAGGCTTTATGGTTTGTACCATGCTTTATGCAGCCTCTATGTTTTTGTTAAATCAATACTTCTATCTAAATGTCATGCATTTTCTTGTTAAGTACTGTCACTCTTGTGCCCTTGTAGGATTGTTCCTAGATGCATATACTTAAGTGTATTATGCGTTGGTTGAGTATTGGGCATACAAGTAACTTGCATTGTTCTTGTTAGCTTGTATGTTCAAGTGTTCATTCCAAGTGTGAATGAGCATTGTTATCACTACCTTGTAGTGATTACTTGTTTGATCAAGCCATGGTTTGTTTCTTAATTTCATCTTTGCTTGATCACTTTATGCTTGTTTCATATGCATTTCATGTTTTCTGCATACAATGATCATGGTGTATTGTTGTGTTTTAGGAGTTTCATGTTCATATGATTCAAGTGCCTCACAGTTTCTAAAATTAGGTGTGAGTGAGTTTTTCTCAACTGTTCCCAACTCACATGTTAAGTCTAGAGTTTGTTTTAGGGTTTTGTCACGGATAACCAAAGGGGGAGATTGTAAGGTTGAATTAATCAACCATCTTGTTGGCTTTATTCCGTGCCAAATTTGCTTGTATTTCAACAATTAGTAACCCTGTATTTAGGTGAGTTTATTGTAAAGGTAGTGAGTGAAATAGAGTGTTGAATGCTCAAGAGTGTGCAAGAAAACAGAGTCTCGCGGCTGGATCTCGCGGGTGACTCGCGGCTGCAAGCCGCCAGAAGCAGCACACATGCCAAGCATGCCAGAAGTTGAAGCATCATGCTAGCTAGAGCACTACAGGACAAAATAGGACAACTGGCCGTTCTGTTATCTCGCGGCTGGATCTCGCGACTCAGTCAAGTCGCGAGGCCAAGCCGCGAGCCAGCCTTGTTTTGAAAAACCTGACGTTTCACATTCCATTCTCACCCTAGTATAAATACCCCTTATACCCACGAAAGAATGAGAGCTTCCAGAGAGAATTTTGAGAGAGAAACCCTAGAGTAAAACAAGATTGATTCATCCACAATCTTTACATAAGAGACTCTTCAAATTCCTCAACTCTCTTCCTCTCCATTGTTAAATCCTTGAGAGACATTTTACCAAAACCTTTTCTCACCTTATCTATTACTGCGAGAGGGCTGTTTAGTGTTCTGGGAAGCAGTTAGGAAGGAACCAATTTACCTTGGTTGATGCTATGGTCAAGTAGCGGAATCCGGGAAGCTAGAAAAGAAATAGGTTCGGCACAACCTCGTTGGAGCAAGAAGCTTGGAGGGCTTAGGTACACTGGGTAGATTAGGCTTGGAGGGTCTATTGATGTTCATGTATCCCAACTACATTTTCTAGTGGATTGTTTACCGCTTGGAGGGCGGCGGAGAGGTTTTACGCCGAGGGCTTCGGTTTTCTCTTCGATAACACATCGTGTGTTGTCCTTGTGTTTGCATCTCTCTTCCCTTTGTCTTTGCCTTTTATTTTCTGCTGTGGATGTGATTTTAATTGGCTTAGATTGTTTACCAATTATGTATTAAGCTTTTGTTCATCTTCCGCACATTAATTGTTTGATATAAAGCTTGAATTGGTAATTTGTAAATTGGGGGTCTAAACGTTCAAGGGTGTTTTTACACTATTTGAACTTTCAAAAAATATCATGAAATCCACCCTTAATACATGTTCTTTCTGTCACAAGGGGCCAACATCCAAAGAAAATCATCAAAAGAAACCAACCCCATAAAAAATTTGACAAAAATTAAATTTTCCCAACCTGTATAATGAAAATCTCAACCAAGAGCACAAAACTCTCCAAAACATAATCTAAGGATCTAAATCAAAGAAAGGAGTTTAAAATTACCTTAGAGATGTTAATATAATGAAAACCCATTCAAATTGATTAGGTTTTGATGTAAAAATATTAAAAATAAGGGTTTTAGAGAGGATAGGAGAGGTTTAAAACAAGTTTCCCACGAAAAACACTTTAAAAAGCTAAATACGTATAAAATGATCAAAAATTTTTTGATTGATCCATATATAGTTGAGCACACACACATCACATTTAAACAAGTACAATCGAACAAATGAATAAGGCATTCATTGAACATTAGGCATGTGTGTTGTGTGTGTGTATCAAATGTGGAATAGTCCTTAGTCTAGAGTGAAGCTTCAATAATCAATTCAATCAAGTCATACACAACTAGTACTAAGACAAGTGGTCTATCTCAATTATAGAAATAAACATATATGACCTCTCACAAGAAAATGATTACATATCTTTGAAGTTTTTCATTTGGCTTCTTTACAATTCATCACATTTGATCATTTTTTATCTTTACATCTCTTTTAAGATCGATGCCTGAAATTTTTTATATTTCAATTGATGAATAAGCATTTGGCTTTGGAGCACCATACATTTTCAATACAAGTCGCTTTCCCTTTTTCCTAGTCAAATACTAGTATGTGCGACGACTTTTGCGACTCATTATCTCTTATCGAGATTTGACATTGGTTGAGCTCTTTAAGCAAAAAATATAAAAGAGTGGGAAAATATATAGGCACAAATATACACATGAATCAAAACCAATATGACAATTGACTAATCATTCATGACAAGCTTAAAGATCGATTTCCAACAATCACACATAAATGTCAAGATTTTTCCCACAAAGATATAAGTGCATAAAGAACAAACTAAGCTCGTAAATGCACAAAGCCATTTGTACGAAAGTATAAGGCAAAACTCACATGTGATATGTGCTCAAACATATATAATCAAACTTTTTGAATTTTTCACTTTTTATATGGTTTTGGATTTTTACTCACACAAAACTAAAACATAAAAGTAAGATCAAAACAGAAACAATGCATAAAAAGAAATACAAGATGCACAAAATGCATGAAGATATGACATTCAATGCATGAAGGGTCCTACAAAGATTGAAAGAATTAGATCAATGATCAAAAAAGCAAAAGCTCAACCATAGGAACCCTTCCTCATCCAAACGGAACGATTGTTTGGAATGAGTGTCTCATGAAAAGTGAGATGAGGGTTGGAAGAATAAGAACCGAAGATGCACATAGACAAGGAGTTAAAAGCATTAAACACTTTCTTTAACAACATGTTATTTTCACTTAAATCTGGTTTACTCTTTTTAGCACAACTTCCTTGAAGCTCAAGTTTCTCTTTTCTGTTGATTCTTTCAAGAGCATGAAACTTAGAGTAATGAGGTCTTAGATGACTAAAAGCACCACAATGGTGACACACAATGTGTTTAGGTCCACTAGGCCTTTTGGGAAGGGATCTAGCAACATGGTTTTGTTCCCTCATCAACTTATGACATTGAGGTCTTATATGACCAATCACACCACAATGGTGGCAAATTGAAACAAACTTAGATCCATCCAAAACCTTAGGTTGAGACTTAAATAAAGGCTTTGACTTAAGAGCCTTTCTCTCCACCTTTTGATTTCTTTTGTATGGAGGAATGTACACCAATTTGCCTTTAGAGGAAGAAAATACATTAGGCACAAAAATCAGGTACCACAACATGATTGCAACATATATTATCATCCTTTTTAGCAATAGATTTAACAATCAAACACTTGGCATGCATTTTCAGATATTCATTCTCACATTTTAGCTCATCAACAAATTTGTTAGATAAAACAAGTTTAGCATCCAAGTCCACATTCAAACACTCAAGCTCCTTCAGCTTTTCAAGAGAATTTTTAGCAAGTTTCTTATATTTCTCAACCAATTTGTTAGATTCATTGAGTTTAGCAATCAAATCATCATTTTCACAAAATAACTTGCTTAAATTCTTTTGAAACTTCTTAGCATTTTTCTTGAAGAGTTTGTCATTTGGAATATCAACAACACCCAATGATTCAAGTAACATTTCATCACAATCATGAGGATAAACACTCATAGAGGCATTTTCACAAACATGTGGCATGCTACAATGATCAACATCCAAACCATGCATAGAAGCATACAAAGCATAGAAGCATACAAAGCACCATCCATGGTAATAAATACAAGGGATCAAGGATCACACTTAGGTAATAAAACCAAACAAGTGTACCTGCTCTGATACTAGTTGAATGTTCAAATAGTGTGTAAAACACTTATGAACGTTTAGACCCTCAATTTACAAATTACCAACACAAGCTTAAAATCAAACAATGTATGTGCGAAATATGAAAATAAGCTAAAACAAAATTGGTAAAACAATCTCAACCAAAATTCATCACAACCACAGCAGCAATTAAAAGGCAAAGATTAAGAGAAGAGAGATGCAAACACAAAGACAACACAATGATGTGTTATCGAAGAGGAAACCAAAGTTCTTGGCGAAAAACCTCTCCGCCGCCCTCCAAGCCGTCAATAATCCACTAGAGAATAAAGTTGGGATACATGAATAGCAGAAGACCTTCCAAGCCTAATCTACCTAGTGCACCTAAGCCCTCCAAGCTTCTTGCTCCAACAAGGTTATGCCGAACCTTGTCTTCTCTAGCTTACCAGATCCCGCAATCGCCCATTGCATCAACCAAAATGAATTCGTCCCTTCTAAACTGCTTCCCAAGTACAAAAATGCCTCCTCACAAATATGGGTATGGTGAGATAAGAATTTGGCTAATGTACCTCTCAAGAATGTATCAATGGAGAGGATGAGAGTAGAAGAATTTGGAGAATCAAAGGATGAAAATTGTAGATGAGTCAATCTTGTTTTTCTCTAGGGTTTCTTTCTCAAAATTCTCTCTAGAAGCTCTCAACATTTCGTGGGTATAAGGGTATTTATAGTAGGGTGTGTATGGAATGCGAAAAGTCAGTTACAACCAAACAGGGCATTCTGGTGACTCAAGCTCGCGACTAGAACGAGTCACGAGTTTGAGCCGTGAGCTAATTGCATGGCCAGAATAGAGGTTTTGTCCTATAGTGCAATAGCTGGCGTGACCCTTTAGCTCCCCTGCATGCTTCACACATGTGTCACCTTTGGCGACTTGCCAGTTGCGAGATCCAATCGCGAGGCCTTTCTTAAGTGCACACTCTTGAGCTTTTCTTCACACTCTCTCACACACTACCCTTACATGATTCCCACCTAAATACAGGGTTTTTAAATGCTAAATTACAAGCAAATTTGGCATGGAATAAAGCTAACAAAATGATTGAATAAAGTCAACCTTACACTCCCTCTCAAATAACATAGTTGAGGTTACTTTCTTGATGTTTATCTTTTCCTAATTAACATTAATGCATAAGATTAATTAATTATTTATTTCTATATTTTTTAAGATATATTTTAGAACATCTAAGCGGCATTAACTTGGTGGTAATACACACATGTTTTTGCCAAACACATACCTGGTTTGAATCTTAGAGCTGACCTGAACCATTACAATTTTATTGTTTTCAATTTGAAGTTTTATTTTTTTACAGGGACCATACGCAGAAAAGCCCACAAACCCAATCCAAAAAAAATCCTTAACTTATCTCTAGGACTTGTTTCCTTCGATGTTGGTGATAAAGGACACAGTTTCCCCTTTCCGTGTGCCTTTCTCTTTGTTCGTAGTCTCTACCATCTCTCACCTCTAAATCTCAGTAGGACTCATCCTTTTCCTTCTTTTTTCCATCTGGCTTTTTATTCTATCTGTTTGGTCCCTTTATTGCAAAATTGTTTTTAATTTTTTTTTATTATTGGTTTCCTTTTGGCATCACAGGGTTGCTACGAACACAACCCAACAATTCTTCTATTATTCCTTTTGGTTCCTAGAAGGTGAGAGAATAAGTAATTGTATATACTTAAACTACGAAACTTCTATGATTATCTACGTTGTGGTGTTGGTTAATGATTTTATTGATCCCCTCTTTGTGAAATGTTTCATTATGTAATGCAAATTCATGAATTTTATTCCTAAATTATAAAGAAGTAAATTTTTTCCATAGTAAAATTAGTGTTGGTTTATTGCTTATTTATTTATTTATAGTGGGATGAGGGTGAAGAAAAAGAATTTTAATTTATAATAGTCATATATCTACACATTGTATCTTAGTTATCATTTTTTTATGGGCTTGTTGTGAGTATCAGCTTGAAGTACATTATTGGATTCATCATCATTAAACATTAAAATTCATTGTCCATGATTTCTGAGTGAGAAAGATTCAAATTGCTTATTTATGATTTCTATAATGTAAGTGAATTGCTTGAAGTTATACAAAACTTATACGTAATCAATGAAAGCGGATGGTTATGTATTAATATATTTAATGCTTGATAATAATTATATGAAAGAAGCTAAATTTTTGGGGTCTTCACAAATAACATCAAATTATTTTCCCATTTAGTAGTAAAACATGTTGTTCTCTAGCAAACAGTTCATATTATTTGTAAACTTCCAGCAATTTAACAAAACTCGACATTTTTAAGGGAAAATTTTATACTTGAAAGTTTTACAATGGATGGGAAGATAATAGGGCCACTCAAATATACAGGTGATGTCCACACATCCATGTACCACAAATTCAGCAAAAAAAAAAAAAAAAAAAAAATCTTTTAGCGTTAGACAAGAAACGGTATTATTGAATTAGAATGGTGAAATCAAACAATTGGATATTACTCAGATCCTCATAGATCTATTAGAATCATCAATCCTAGTAGGATCCATTGCATAGTTACTTCATTGGAGAACATGTAGTACTGTTCAGGAATGCTTTTAAATTACAATTACATCCAAGAAACATATTAGAAAAACATTGATATTCATTAATTAGGCCACCATTTAACTCCTATAAATATTATATTCATTAATTTAGGAAACAATATTTTTTTTTTCACTCATTCAGCCTTTCTCACAATAAACTCTCTCACTTCTTCTCTTCTCTTTGTTTTTTTCTCTCTTCTCACACTCTCACTATCACTCCCTCTAGCCTCTTCTCTTCCCACAGATTTCTCTCTCTATCTATCTCTCTTCTCTTTTTTCTTCCTATTTCTTCTCCCCTCTATAACACCATTCTTTAAGAAGGGGTTTTTTTTTTTTTTTTTCTACTCACAGATCGGTCAACAGTTCTATAACAATTTTTATTATTTATCAAACTATTTGTACTGGATTAGTTTGCCGGTAAAACTATCTGGCCTATATGGCATTTTGAACTATTTATAATGAAACTTATGGGTATAATGATTATTTTGAATTATGAGAAATATGGTTTATATATATATTATGTAATTTATTGTTCCTATACATGAACAAGATGACTATTTGAGATCGTGAAAATTTGACAGCTAATTTTGATTGTATCCGTACTCAAAATTTTAGTTTGAAAACCAATTCGTTCTTGGTTTTTTTTTATTATTTATTTATATTGATTACATTAGGTGGGTTTACAAAATACACATATTATACATGTTTTAAATTATACAAGAAATGTTATAAAAATTTTGGATACCAAACACCATAAATCGTTCTCAAGTCCATTTTTAAGGCTATTACCAAACACCGGAAAATGAGAAAGTTTTCTAGAAAATGCTCTCTTGAAAATGAAAAATTTTCTAAAAAACGTTAACGCAAAACAGATAGAGCGTTGATGAAAGTTTCAAGTTTCCTATCAAATATATATATATATATATATATATATTTATATTTATATGTGTGTGTGTGTGTGCGCGCGTGTGTGTGTACAAAGCTAGCTATGCCACTTGACATAATGTGTATCAATTGATTCAATTCAACATTGAATAGTCTTTGAACTTTTGCTTTTATATATTACTAGTAAGTTATTCGTGCGATGCACGGATAATGCTGGAATGTTTTATGTAAGATTGGTTTGAAAAATGTTGTATATGTGTTATAGTATAATTGTTATAGAACTTTATTAGTAACAAATTCATCATAAAAAGCAACAATTATAAATTGTACACATATATTCATTATAATTATTCAATTGAAGGAATGAGAAAAAAAAAATTGGAGGAATATTATAGAATTAAATTTGATATAGAATGTGTCTTTTTCTTTCTCCTTAATTCTAAAAAAAAAAAAAAAAAAAAAATACCTATCCCAAACACCCACAGTTGATCACATCATTTACAAAGCTCACAAATCTACAAAGTTCGACCTTAATATGAAAATCATAATTGTCGTTGATACCCAATATAAAATGCAAAGTCTCCTTCCTTGGTTGTAGCCAACTCATACGATTAAGGATTAGACGAAACAACAATGTTAGAACTAGGTAGGTGTCGTCGAAAGATTGAAGGTAAATGACATCGTTTTTTGTTTGTGTGTATCTGACATGGGATGGTATAAACAGCTATGGGTAAGTATATATAAAGGGGTAGAAGTACAAGAGATAAAAATGGTGAATTAAAATGCAAAGAGTTTTGTGTGTATGTGTGCGGGATGAAAAGTCATGAAACATTGAACTAAATGAAACAAAAAGTCAATATTTGAAAGCTCAAATTTGTGCTAAAACAAACGAGCTTGTTAAGACCCCAATTTTAAAATTACGACTAGATTGCTTTTACCCTAACTTATCTAAGTGTGGAACAAGAGTAAAAGATGCACAATCACCGAAACTACTCTTGTGCACAAATATGAACAATAAGCAATAAATATAAAGTACAAGAGTAAGGGAAGAGAGATGCAAACACAAGATAACACAAAGACGTGTTATTGAAGAGGAAACTGAAGAACTCGGTGAAAAACCTCTCCACGACCCTCCAAGTCGAAAACGATCCTCTAGTGAATAAGTTGGAGTACATGAATAACAAAAGGCCCTTCAAGCCTAGTCTACCCAATGTACTTGAGCCCTCCAAGTTTTTGCTACCAATAGATTTCTCGGAGTCTTGTCTTCACTAACTTTCCAAATCCCGCAATACGCCCGATTGCATTCACCAAGCCTCACCAGCTTCTCTTGGCAAATCTCCAAAGCTTCCCAAGCTCCAAAACACTCTCTACACTCTAAATAGGTGTGAGTTGCGTTTGGGTACAAATCCCCTCTCAAGATATAACAATAAGAGAAGGAAGGGGAAGAAACTACAATGATTTCTCTCTAAAGGATGAGTAGCTCTCTCTCTAAAAGGTGGGTGTGTTGTGTTGTAGAAACCTATCTAGGGTTTTCTCTCTCTGAGTATAGTGTTCTTTTCTTTTGTGGGTAATGAAAGTATATATAGTTTTTGTGAAGAGTAAAAAAGTCACAATTAAAATCCTTTAGGCAAAGAGTTTCGCGAGTTTCTTACGAGATTCCTGTCTCGCGAAATACTCCCAAAATGCAGCCTGACACTTGACTCATCAACTTCTAGCATGTGCTTCTCACGTGGCCTTTTCGCGGGAACCTTTACCCGCAAACTTCTTGCGAGCTAGTCGCGAAACTGCGCTGATCTTCATTTCATGCTCGATTCTTCACCAACTTAATACTATACCTAATACAATAGAATCCCACAAAATACAAGGAAATAATTTAATGCAATTACAACACTTTTTGTCGTGGAATAAAGCCAATTTAAAACATAGTTGTAAATTACAACTTTACAATATTTAATTTGTCTTATCTTTGATGTGGCACTTGAGAATATTTCAATTCTCTTTGCACAAAAATGCGCCACTTGACAAAATCTCATGCTTTCTCACATGAGGTCTTTGCTTTTATATAATATTGATGATTGGAGATGATAGTGCTACCAAATACGTGGCCATACTTTTATTCATAAGAGCAGTGCAGCTAAATTTAAAAAGAATAGGCGATAGTTAATATTATAAGTAATGTGGCTCAAGATCTAACACTAAAATTCAAGATGCTTTTAATTCACAATTTTCACCTTTTACACTTCTATCCCTTTATATATAATTATCCATAACCCTTCATACCATCCTTTGTCAAATACACATACCAAAAACGATGTCATTTACCTTCAACCTTTCGAGCCCTAACATTGTTGTTTTATCTAATCCTACTTCGTATGAGTTGGCTACAACCAAAGATGGGGGGCTTGCATTTTATATTGAGTTACAACGACAATTACGATTTTGATGTTAAGGTCGGACATTGTTGATTTATGAGTTTTGTTACTTTTGTAAATGATATGATTAACTGTGAGTGTTTAGGATGTGTATTTTGTTTTAGAATTAAGGAGAAAGAGAAAGACAAATCTTATATCAGCTTTTATTTTATAATATTCTGCCAAAGTTGGTTTTTTTTTTTTTTTTTTTTTTTTTTTCATCACTTCAATTGAATAATTATAATGGATATGTGCGTACAATTTATAATTGTTGCTTTTTATGATGAACTCATTACAAATAAAGTTATATAACAATTATGCTATAATACCTACACAACATTCTCCAAAACCCTCTTACATAAAACATTGCAACATTATCCGTGCATCACACGGGTAACTTACTAGTATTATAAGAAAGGTGGCTCAAGTTCTTAGTTCTAACACTAAAATTCATGATGCATGATGAATTTCAATATGTTTTCCTCTTCTTTGGGTTTGTGGGAATCTATGTTAACGGAAAATTATGTACAAATTAGGAGGTTTTTTGAAGAATGCTTGGGTTTGTGTGGTTGCAGTCCTAGAATTATTAAGTTATTTAAAAAATGCATAGGGTTCCTATTAAACTCGTCCTGTTATTATGTTGATATATAATGTGGCGAACCATCTCAGTAAAGTTGGATGCTGAAGGCCAGAAATTCTAGAAGCATTATAACTCACTTTCGTAGAGATATAATGCTTTGGTCTCTTCTTCAATTTGTGAAGAAAATCTATGGATGATTTCTCATACATATTGGGTATGTCCTTAATTCAAAGGGCATTTAGATACTTTAAATTCTAAAGATCAAGTGTTAGCTTCATAATTGCCACAATTATTGAAACGTAAGTTGTCTTTACAAAATTTTATTAAGAAAAAGCTAAAATATGTGTGGAGTGTGAAATATATTTTTTAATATTTTAAAAAAATGACAAAACTTAGATACAATACTTTAGATACTGTTCCTTAGGTTCCCCTCTTAAAATTCAGTCATGTGTCTATTTAACTAAAAAATACACCTCTATCCCATGAGAAAAAATCAACATGGTAAAATCTTAAAATGGAAACCTAAGAAACAGCACTTAAGTACTGTACCTAAGTTTTTCTCTTAAAAGAATGGTGGGAAGCTCCAAAAATGTTGTTAAGCAATCAGACTCACGAGTCTTTGATTGCATGCCAAGTTTAACGGAAGAATTGTAATGTTGAACCAAAATTATAAAAAAAATTGAGCCATTGAAATTATTTTACTTTCTTCTTTTTTATATATATAGTCAAAATTAATTGTAATTTAGAATTTGCCTAACAATAGTTGGACACGAAATGCCTGTGGCTACATAAAACCAGTAGACTTTTTGCTCATCTGTATTGAATGATCTGCTTTAATTGGATTGCATTGTTTAACAAGTCTATTTTCGATTGCAATAGAGAAGTATTTTGAATTGTAAACATAGATATAATGAAACCTTGTGCATAATCTAATACGAATGCATGGATAAAAACTCAATAAAGGAGTTCCCTTGTTAATTCAATTGACAAATTCGACCAACTCAACGAAAGCAAGATCAAAAGAGAGTACAAAGTAGAAGAAAACAAAATTCATAAATTAAAATTTAATAAGTACAAAATTTATTTGGGAGGGCTTGCTCGAACGATGAAGTCCAATATGATTTTCATTTGTTTGCTCCAACTTTATCCTTAACTGTATCACAAGCCCCTTGTGCCTTATCCTTCATCTGCTGGCCAGCCTGCAATATATAGAACTCCATATGTAAGCAATTAATTACTTGAGATCGAAGTATTTTGTTATGTTTGTATGTAATTTTCTAACTTAGTAAAAACTTTGTTGAACCTCTTGGCATGATTCCTTGGCAGATTGAGCAGCATTGCTCGCCTTGTCCGCCATGTTGCCCGCCTTTTCCTAAACCAAATCAGAACAACACATTATAATCAACATTTAAAATGTCAACGTGCATAGTGTTCATGCATGAAACATCCATCCATGCCTACGTAAATCCTTCTAGATGCAGTTTGCCTAAGAAGAACCGTATCATAGGCATATCTTGGACATATTGGCACTTAAGGCATATCTTGGAGTATCCCAGAGATATCCGGTACCGGATACAAATATATGAGCTAAATTGGAGTATCTGTGCTTACTAGATGTATGCTACTATGCTAATAGATGTAAATAGGATGGATAGAAACTCACCTGAGCTTGGCCCTTGGCCTCGCCAGCTTGGTAACTTGCATTCTGGGATTTGTCCATCTTCAGTTTCTGCTTGGAACACAAATACTCACAATGTAATTCAGGCTCTGAAATTCAACTTGGGTGATTCTACAAACAAATGTGAGGCAAACTTTATAGGATTTTCAAACCAATCCACTAATTGACACGTTTATGTTTTCTCAAATATGCTCACAACATGTGTCATCAAATGACTGAAGTTTGGCATTTTAATTTGGCCTTAGGACCAGGTGCTTCTTTTGATGATACGCATACTAATCATTCAATTCAAAGTGCGTTACTATTTTAGAGGGATATATATGAACTTGGCCTTGACACTACTTGCAATGAATTTGCTACTCTAGAGTCTAGACTGTCCTAGTGATATAGTTCACTTGAGAAATACATATAAACTTCGCATTTTTTGAGTCATATGATGTGATGAAAATAAATAATAATAAAAGAGCCCCTAAAAAATTCAGAAGCACACACGCTATGCATATTCTTGCTCTATCAAGTAGTAAGCAAAAATACACATTATCAATCACATATTTGTGCAAATATTTCATGTCCAAATTTTATGTACAGATCTTAGTTCGCTCCATAGGTACGTAAAGGACCCCCTCATCAACTGGCATCACATGAAAGATTAATAGTAATCTTAAATGTTACCTCCACTTTCTGTGTCAGATTGTCCTTATAAATTGGGCCAGAATAGAGTCTTCCAAACTACATTGACCCAGTCTTAGGCCAGATGGGCTCAGGCCCAATCCATGGGCTTGATTGATTTGCACCCTTTAATAACTACGTTGTATTAATTTAATGCAGGTAAAATCGAAATTGATTAAAAGTCTTATAATGAGATGTGAATTATTTCATATAGCCACAAACTTTTCTACTTCAATTTTACAAAACTTCTAATGTAGTAAATTCTTATTGGTTTGCATTTGGGCTCACCACTTACATAACTTTGTTACTTACTAGTAGCCACTCGCCACAATTGCAATTTGTAAAAAACAAAATTGTAACTCTTGCATTCTCCTCCTTTTAAAAGTTATAAAAAAAATTTATAGATCTGAAATTTAAAACAAAATATTTCATACCAAAAAAATTAGCCCAACAACAATAATTACCAATAGTAAAACTAAAAACAATTAAGCTCAATTAAATAATTTTACCAAAAACAAACAACCCAGCCCTTACAAAATTTTAAACAAAATAATTTTTCCCTTACCAGAAAGGAGATGCACATATAAAAAAACACAAACAAATAAAAAAAAAAAAACCTTTAGCAGTTAAGTACCAATGCTAGAGGCCAGAGCCATCGCACACAATTCTGTTTATTTATTAAATCACTAAAATCCTTAGACCCTTCAATCCCCTTTAAAGACACGGTTCTCTCTCTCTCTCTCTCTCTCTCTCTCTCTCTCTCTCTCTCTCTCTCTCTCTCTCTCTCTCTCTCTCTCTCTCTCTCTCTCTCTCTCTCTCTCTCTCTCTCTCTCTCTCTCTCTTCTTAGTTTATCGTTTCACCATAACATCTTTGCATCTAGTCTCACCTCTTGCTATTCTATTTCTAATTCTTTTGTTATTCTATTTGTTTTCCAAGTACATATAGGTAAGTCCAAATTAGTTTAATTTGCGTGTTGTGTGCAAGTTGGTAAATAAATCTACCAAATCCGTAGTCTTAATGGAGAGTTGCAAACTGACCTACTACTATATACATACAAAACCACAATAAATTTCTTTTCATCCATTTATCTTGTTTCTACAAACTCTTCGTTCTCAAGTTTGAAGGTATTTGTTCCTAGAAGATATTGGAAAGTCCAATTTTAACATAAATAGTTGTTAAAAGGTCAATTGTATATACTTAAACTATGAAACTTCTATGATTATCTATGTTGCGGTGTTGGTTAAAGATTTTATCGATCCCCTCTTTGTGAAGCGTTTCATTATGTAATGCAAATTCATAAATTTTATTCCTAAATTATAAATAAGTAAATTTGTTTTGTAGTAAAAATAGTGTTATTTATTTATTTTTAGTGGGATGGGGTTGAAGATAAAGAATTTTAATTTATAATAGTCATATAGGTACACATTGTATCTAAGTTATCATTTTTTTATGGGCTTGTTATGAGTATCACCTTGAAGTACATTATTGGATTCATCATCATTAAATATTAACTTAAGTAAGAAGCTTTGTTTCTTTCTAAATCCTTATGTAAAATTCATTGTCCATGATTTATGAGTGAGAAAGATTCAAATTGCTTATTCATGATTTCTATAGTGTAAGTGAAGTGCTTGAAGTTATACAAAACTTATACATAATCAATGAAAGCGGATGGTTATGTATTAATATTTTTAATGCTTGATAATAATTATTAGCATTACTTACTGCTATGGTTTGAGTTACCCTTTATTTCTTTTTTTATGGAGAAGTTTATATCTTTTTTTTAAAATAATATATTGGTCCACATAATACAAAGAACAAAGGGAAAACTATGTTAGTTGATTTTAATGATGATGCTGGCAAGGATGGTAATAATATAATAGATAATGAATGTGATATGATACAAAAAGGCAGTAGCTAGTGATGCTACTCAAAATTTGGAAAAACACTAGAGCACTATTCTCGACAAAGGTATAGATCAATTGACGAATGCCCAAATAACTGGTTTGAAATTCAGTTCCCTAGATGATGGTGGAGAATTTTATAACACGTATGAAAATTTTACACCAAATTCATCTCCTCCGAAAAACGTTGCTAGAGGAAAGACTAATCCAGCTTGGGGTCATTGCAAGCCTTTAGAGTTAGACACAAATGGAAGAGGGCAATTGATGTGTTTGTACTGTAATAAAGTTTTTAAAGGTGGCGGTATTAACCGATTTAAAAAGAAAAAAAAATTATATATATATATATATATATATATATATATATATATATATATATATCTTGGAGATTCTAGCCTTTTGCCCTTAATTTTTAAAAATTTAGCAATATGCCCCTATTTCGAAACTATATAGGGATATGCCCCTGTTTCGATACTCGATTAACTTAAAATCGAGTTTTAATGAAATACTCGATTCATAAAAAATCAAGTTACGCCGAATAAAACTAAAAAAAAAAAAAAGAAAAAAAAAAAAAAAAAAAAAGGCATGGAAATCGATTTTAGGGAAGTCGAGTTCCAAAACGTCACTATAGGGCTTCAAAACGCCACTATAGGGCTCCCTGAATATGGGGCGATCACACTTATAAAATTTTTTTTTCGCATGGAACTCGATTTCCTGAAACTCGAGTTCCATGCAATTTTTTTTTTTTTTTTTTTGATCGGGCATAACTCGATTTTCTACAAATCGAGTATTTAATTGAACTCGATTTTAGGATAATCGAGTATCAAAACAGAGGCACGCTCCTATATAGTTTGCAAACAGGGACATATTGCCAATTTTTTAAAAAATTAAGGGTAAAAGGCCAGAATCTCCAATATATCTTCGCATATGTGTTATAAAAAAATAAAAACCTAATCAAAAGAAGATGGTGGCAGTGGCATAAAGTTATATGGTATTATGGTGATATGTACATGCTATTTGGATGTCAAACTTCAAAGCATTAAAGAAGTTATGCACAACAGCCTGTAGCAATAGCTTTGCTGGTTTTGAGAATTGTGAAAACTAAAAAGTGATGTGATGGTATGGCAGGGCGCATGCATTGCTGTAAAATAGCATATGATTGACTTTTCGGTTTGAGTAAAATAGCATATGATTGATATTGCTGTATAGTTTTCACCCAACATCACCAATCACACCTAGGGATGGCAATTTTTGCCCGACCCGTGGATACCCGGTCCGGCCCGACCCTAATGGGCCGGGTTTTACCCGATCCGATTAGAAATAGGGTCGGGTATGGGTTTTAAAAAAATAACCCGAAACGGGTTCGGGTCGGGTCCGGGTTTTATTAAAAAAACCCATACCCGACCCGAGACCCGACCCGTATAAAACCCGTTTAAAAACCTAGTACCTAAAATTACAAAAATACCCTAATATATATATAAACCTATAATCTAACCCTAACTAATCCCTCATTTCTTCTTCACTCTTCAGCTGCCGCAGCCCCTCTCCCTCCTTTCTGCCTCACGCCTCACGCGCAGCCCAGTCCAACACTCCGCACTCCTCCCTCTGCCTCACGCCTCCCTCTCCCTCACGCCTCACACCTCCCTCTGCCTCACGCCTCCCTCCTCCCTCTCCCTCACGCCTAACGCGCAACGCAGTCCAACAGTTCCTCACTCCGATCAGCTCAGTCCGACCCCCCTCACTCACACACTTCCTCAGTCAGTCAGTCACTGAGTCCGTGAGCCTTCCCTCCCTCGCTCAGCTCAGCAGTCAGTCAGGTATTCTTAATTTCTTATTTCATTTCACTGAGTCCGTGAAGTTCGTTTTTATCTTTTGATTCTTTTCCTTAACTGCTTTGTCTTAAATATCTTTGTTGTTGAAAGGGTTTTTTTCTATTTTGTATATCTGCTGGGTTTTCTTTACTTTTGATAATAATACTATCTATGTTTGTGAGAAAAAGCCCTCTGATCTTTGTTTGGTAACTGGGAAAATCTAGGAAAGTGCTATTATTATGTTTTAGTCAATAACTGAATTATTGTTGAATTTATTGTAAATATTGGTTTGCATAATCTATATGCTTGTATCTCTCCTAGTTTACTCATTTATGAATTTTAGAAATAGAAAGACCCAGTATGGTTTTAAATTCTTTGTTGATATTGTAAGCTATAAATGTGTTTTTTTGAAATGTTTATGGTGATTGAATCTAGTTTTATTGAGTGAATAATATACCATTGTTAGTTTGTTACAGCAGGACGCCTACACAATTTACTTTATTTTGGTTAAATTGTTTACTATATGCAAAAGCAAGTTTGTAACGCTAGTGAAAATATTTAAACATAATTTTGTACTTACTAATCCCATTAGAGCTTTTCACAAAAATATTGGAATTGCAGTGTATTTAACATAATTAGGATATGTGAAGTTTTAATGTCTTATGTGTGGTGTTTCATTGAATTTGTTGTGATGATAATAATAATGTTTATTTGGGTTTTTGGTGGGTGAGGGTTTGGTTTATGGGTTAAGGTGTTTGTGATGTTATACTGTTATTGGGTTTGTTAACTATTGAGCTGTTGTATTTTGTGAGAGATTTTCAAATTAACTCTGTTAATTTTGTTTTTTGTGTTTGTTGGGAATGCAGAGCCTAAAACGGAGATGGAAGACACAAACACAGACACAAACAAATCTGGGAGTTGTGCCACAATTGATGGGAGTTGTATCACAATTGATGAAGATTAAACATTTTGTATTAATTTAGTAGTTTTTTTTTTTAATTTCTTAGACTTGTTGGATTAATATGTTGGTTTGTAATTATTCTAAACTTGTGGGATTTATTTTGTAGCTTTTTAATTTCTTGGACTCGTTGAACTTTTGATACTTATTTCTTGGACTTGTTTGATTTATTTTATTTTTATGTTTAGCTAGTGATTTTAGTTATGATCTATGTAATTTATTGATTTAAAATCTTGGTTATGATTTATTGAATTATGATTATGATATTAGTTATGGTTTATTGATTTATAGATTTATAATTAACAGGTGATTTATTGATTTATGATTAGTAGTTTATGATTTGGCATTTGGGTCACGTTATTTAGGCTTGAATTTGAATATGTAGGTTTGAATGTAGGCAAAAATGTATTTGGGCTAAATTTTTTTATTTGGAATATGCAGGCTTGAACGGCAAAAATAAATCTGGGCTTGAACTTAAAGAAAAAATAAATCTGGGCTTAAATTTTTATTTTTTTTTTTGGTTGGGCCACGAACTGGGCCCAAGCCCTAAACGGGGCCCGCGGGATCCACGGGGCCCGGCTGGGGCGGGTCCGGGCCTCGGGAAAAAACCCGGTTCCCTAAACGGGCCGGGTCCGGGCCACGGGTCTTGCCCCGCAGGTCGGGTCCGGGTATGGAAAAACCCGGCCCGAACCCGACCCGTTGCCATTCCTAATCACACCAATAAAAAGAGAAATATACAGGTTCTTAATCTGAGAATACTCTAATATTGTCAATTAGAAAATAAAAGTGGAAACTGAAACAACTATTATTTGTTAATACACAAAAATTCCATTTCAAAATAAGTTTTACAAGTGAAAATAAACCTCATCATCAAAAGTACAATGTACATTGGCTATTAGTCTCCAATTCAAATATCAATACATACAAGATTACAAACCTTGGAAAAGAAGATAATTTCCAGCCTTTATTCAAATAATATCTTCAAGCCCTTTAATTATAGTCATGGGCGTTCTCTCTTTATATATAGAGAGAGCCTAGGTTCCTGAAATCTTATGTATTTTACCATCTCCATTCACAAATGATATTATTATTATGAGGTCAACACCTATAATTGTGCAAAAGACTACTTTTTATCCATACAAATAAGCTAACCCACTGAAATAAAATTAAATAAATTATATTTCTAAATAAAATCAATCCGAATTTGCAAAAAAATTGGGTAACAAATTTATATATAGCATACCAAATAAAAATTTATCATTCCTTAAGCCGGAAGACATTGGTTGCAGCTTTGATTTTTCTCCAAAAAAATAGAGATGTTTTATCTGCCATGTACAATAAATAAATAAAATAAAATAATGTAGAAATTTCAACCCAAAAACCAAACCCACGAAAACAATGTTAATATAAATATGGAGATTAACTCAAATACTCAAAAGAAAATCAATTCTAAACATAACAAAAAAATAAGATAGAAAGAAAATCTCAGGCACATGTGAAATCAACTTTAATCTCTCTCTTTCTCTATTTTTCTTAATCTATCGTGAGTCTTTTTTTTTTTAATTTTTTTTTTCAGCATGCCAATATATATATACACGATGGCTCACATATTCCTTACCAATGTGGCTAATTATCAAGCGGTATTTTCTATCCTTAATCAAAACATGTAATGTAAGTGGCCACTTACATTACATGTTTATTGAATTCGCAGATGTACGAAAAATCTTAGTACCAATGACAATGTGTATCACATTGGTATACCATAATTAGTCAGTGAACTACTAATGATCACAATATATATTCTTATTTGCTATTTAATAGGCAAATTGAAAAGTGCTTGACTGTGAAGCAAGTTACACGTACAGTACATATCTGGGGAGCATGAGCCATGAGGGCGGTTCCAAGTGCCATTCCCCGGCAAGAACATCTGTACATTGCAATTAATAATTCCATTTTTTTATTTTATTTTTAATAAAGCAAAATGCAAAGAATAAAAACTGAATTTGGAAATTATCACAAAAAATCAACCATAAAACTAAATATATATATATGAGTATTTAGTTCCCAAAGCATTGTTTTGTTTGGGAAGTATCGCAACGATAGAGATTAGATTATAATCATACAGTTAGAATAGTGTATGATGATGCCGAAAATCGTCAGTAAGTCACATAGTGCTCACGTGCTCAAAACAACACCTGCAAAATAAAGACAAAGAAAACCCTAGGAAAGTACCGGTGTGGTACCAGCCAAAAACCCTCCGAAGATTAAGTTAGAGAACTTTCACCACTCTAGAGTGCTAGAATTGGGGGAATTATGCGTACCTTGATTTGTGAGGGTCTTGGGGTTTTTATAGTAGCATGGGGTTGAGATTCGTTGCTTAGAAGATCTTTCCTTGTGGGAGAGATCTTTTTTAATTTGCGTCTCTTATGGAATCTTTTCCTTATAGGATTCTCTTGATTAGGGTTAAGCGTGAGGCACAAGATATTTCTTTATATGCTTATGCGTGAAAGTCAAGTCATGTCAGCCTCGTCAAAAGGTTCGCTTATCCTCTTCAACTTCCCCCCGTCAACTTCATATCCCGTCAATATATTCTAGTCGTCTCATTCAAATGTTTGTTGTTTTTAGGGTGTAGTTGTCAACTTTAAGGTGGAACCGTCGACTTTCATTCTATTGTTAGGCTATGAACGTGCAAGCGACGCTGACGAGTTCATTAGGACCGTCGCTTCCACCTAATATGGATGACTTTATCAAAACCACAGAATTACCCTTATCATCTGCCGCCTACTCCATAGCCTCGTCGGCTTTAGCCAACAGGTTATGGAGTTCAATTCGTAGCTCTTTCCTTTTTACTATTTATTATTATTTTGTTTATTGAAAAAAAGAGAGGGCATTTATTGGTGATTCCTCGAGCAACCTTTATTAATTGCTTGGACACGTGGCTTAAGTGGATTGGCTCTATTTCTGGATGAGGGTGTCGCTTCGTCTTCTGTGCACTTTTCATCCTATATATATCTCAGTTCCTTCCTCATTTTCTCCCATTTCATCATCGTTGATCTTCAGAGAGAGAGCTTGCTATTCTGAGAACTTCGCTCCCGTCATCTCACTAACTTCGTTGCCTTCGTTCTTTTGTTGAAACCGTCACCTTTCAACGAACTGTCTACTTGGCAAGTCACCTTTTCCTTTCCTTCATTCTATCTTCCATTTTTTTTGTTTTTCTAGTTGATAGTTTACCTCTTTTCAAGAGGCTTTCAACTTAGACACTTAGAATACCTCCGTCGCTTGTAGGTAAATAGATGTCTAGAGAAGCGACGAGTGAGCAGTCGTCAGTCCGTGAGGAAGTGGGCTACGACAAGGTCTTCCAGACAAGTCATGACCCCGAAGAGGGCCTTTCCTGGTCGTCAGAGAAGGAAACGTCAGCCCATTCTCTTGACGAGGAAGTGGAGAGTTGTGTTGGAAAAGGAGGTGTGGAAGAGGAGATAAATGAGGGAGAGGTTGAAGGTGATGATGGAGAAGAGGATGACAGGGATGAGGGTGATGTTGACAAGAGAACCCTTGAAGCTAGAAGTTCAGGAAGCCTTAGGAATGGGCATGCCCGTTAGTTTATCCTTCCTAAAATGTGGACCGTCAATGATTTCTTGCCGACGATGACAGGCAATATATTTAAGAATTTAAGGGATCGTGACCAGATCCCTGACCATATCCTGATCCGTCTCCCTGGGAAATTCAAGAAGTGCTACTCAAGGAAAACTACGAATGTCAACATGTACGACGTTATGTTTACGGCGGGACTAAGGTTGCCACTAACAGCGTTGCACCGTCAGTTGGCTAATTTTCTTGGATTATCCGTCAGCCAGATTGCTCCAAATGCTTGGAAGATCTTTATAGCGGCTGAGATTTTGTAGGGTCGTCTGAGTGGTGGGAAACGTTAGCTTTCGTTGGACAATTTTTTTTACTGCTATAGACCTCAACACATCGTCTCGTCCCAAGGAATATACCACTTTGTTGCACGGAAGAAAAGTTTAAGGCTCATGTCAGACATGCCTAACTCAAACAGGAACTGGAAAGGTAGATACTTCTTCGTTCAGGGGACGGATTGGATATATCGTCCAGAAGAGTGGATTACAATGCCATATGGTTTTGACAATACTTGGGGTATTGTCAAGGATTTAGGTTTAGCACCATCAATTTTTACTTTAACTTTTCCCATTTATTTGTTAAGTGTTTTTGGCGTCGTTTTCCTATTTCAGCTAGTGTTTGTCCAAATATAACTGATGAGTAAGAGGCCTTCATCAGTCGGGTCCTTGAAATTCCATTTGAGCAACGGAAGTGTAGGGACTTGACCACCCTCGACGCGCTGCACGCATATTGTGGAGGTCCAGAACCGACGCCTAGCTCACGAACTAAACACTTATTCTCGTCGGCGTAAGTAATTTATTTTCTTCCATCATTTTTTCTTTTTGTCGTCTCTTGGTCTAATGCTCGTCATTTGTCCTTTGTAGAAATGGAGGTAGCCAAACAAAAAGCACAGGTGAAGGCAGCTGCTGCGCATAGCAAAGAGAAACAAAAAGCGAAGGGAAAGGAAGGGGCGTCCTCATCAACCCCTAAGGCCGTCGAAAAGGGGGTGCCTAAGAGGAAGGCTGACGAGAAGGACAATCGTCCTTCCAAGAAAGTCACTGTCACCCCCAGGGATAAACTCCCGAAGAAGCCGTCACCTCTCAAGCTGAGCCACGACACAGGCAAGGGATTAATGACGATGTCAGGCCCCATATCCCAGGGACTTGACCGTCGTCTTCTAACTCACAAGGACTACGCCGTTGAGATGGTTGAGTCAATCATCAAGGAGAAGGACGTGGACCTTTGTGCTGAGGAAATGACAAAGAAGCCGGGGGCGTCAGGCCTCTTTGACCTTGCTCGGGTACGTTTCTTTCTTTCTTTCTTTCTTTATTTCTTCAGTTATTTATTACTCAATATGGCTGACAACTGTTTTGCTTTGTTGGGACTGGTCCGTATGAAAGCACTGCAGGATAGGAGCGTCGCCCAAGAAGGGGTGATTGCTCGTCTTTGCAAACGCAACGGGACCTTGACCGACGAGCTAGAGCAGTACAAGGAAGCCCTTCGTACTCTCAATACGGAGGTGAATGAGCTAAGGGAGAAGCTGAAGAAGGTGGGTCATCAGAAGAAGAAGGAGCAAGAAGCTAAGGCGACGGTAGAAAAAGAGCTGACGGCCCTTCTCGAGCAGGTGGAAACGGCCAAGGCTGACACCGTGAAGGAATTCAAGGCTTCACAACCATTTATTGATTCTTCCAAAGTCTACTATGGTGATGGGTTTGAGAATTGCCTTAAACAGTTCAAATCCATCTACCCTCACTTTGATTTATCCAAGGTCCCTATGGACGACCCCTTGTCGTTAACTCCTGTTTGCGACACTATTTAAGAGGAAGTTGGCGACTCCACAGAGTCGGAATCTAATCCAAAAGATGATAGCATCATCCTTACTCAACCCACTATGGATCCTCCCGTCACCCCTTTGGTCCCGTCCACTGAGCCTCTAAACGTTGAGACTTTAGCTCAGGACGTTCAAGACAAAGATGACAAGAACCCTCTGGACGCCCCGGCCTCTTAGTTTTCTATTTTTTTTGAATTATTGTATATTTAGTCTATCTTTCAGACAGTGTTAAATGCCCTTTTTTTTTTTTGCCCCACAACCCCCACTTTTTTTTTTTTTCTTGGTAATGACCTTATTTAATGTATGGTATGCTTTCTACATCCGTTGCTTTTAAGCATGTGTTGATCTTTACGTATATATATGTTTTGCTCATTCTTTGTGCTTAAATGTAAGATGACTTAGGATGAATCCGTCAGCCGTGACAAACACCCTTGTCCTGCTAACAATTTTAACAAACCCCAAAGGGATGAATTCGTCCATTCTTGGTCTTTGTGGACATGTTAGTTTTAAGGTATCCTAAACTCGTCCACTAGTGGACCTAGTAATGAATTCATCCATTTGTGGATTTAGTCACGAACTCATCCATCTATGAACTTAATAATATTGACTCATCCTCATGGGATGAACTCGTCAACTTATGGACTTAATCATGAACCGCATCCACTTGTAGACTTAACCATGAACCTGTCCACTTGTGGACTTAACCATGAACTCGTCCACTTATGGACTGGACAATATTGACTCATCCTTATAAAATGAACTCGTTCCATGGGATGAACTCGTCCATTTGTGGACTTAATTATGAATTTGTCCACTTGTGGACTTGATAATATTAGCTTGTTCTCATAAAATGAACTCATCCACTTGTGGACTTAACCATGAACTCGTCCACTTATGGACTTGATAATATTGACTTATCCCCATGGGATGGACTCATCCATTTGTGGATTGAATTATGAATTTTTCCACTTGTGGACTTAACAATATTGACTCATCCTCATGGGTTGAACACGTCCACTTGGACTTAACCATGAACGCGTTCACTTATGGACTTGATAATATCGACTTATCCCCATGGGATGGACTCGTCCATTTATGGATTTAATTATTGTCCACTTGTGGACTTAATAATATTGACTCATCCTTATGGGATGAACTCGTCCACTTGCACTTAATTATGGATCCGTCCACTTGTGGACTTAATAATAATATTAACTCATCCTCATGGGATGAACTCGTCCACTTATGAACTTAATCATGAATAAATGCATAGAATAAACATGTAGAAGCAGATAAATACACCATTCATATCTGAATAAACTCCTCTTATTGTAATAAATGTATATGTAGAAAAATCATTCTTTAAAGAAAAAGACTTGCCCTTTGGGCTTAAAAAGTACTATGGCAAAAATTAACTAAAATAAATTGGAAAATGAGGAGTGTTGCTTTTCATGCTATCTTCTACTAGTAATACTTCTGGAGATGTTCAGCATTCCATGGGTGGTGCAACTTCTGTCCATCTAGCGTCTCCAAGTGATAGGTGTCTTTCCTCTACCATGACGTGATTCTATAGGGTCCCTCCCAGTTAGGGCCAAGCTTTCCTTGGGTAGGGTCTCTAGCGGCGCCCATTACCTTCCTCAAAACGAGGTCTCTAACCTTGAAGTCCCTATGTCTGACTCGGGAGTTGTAGTGCTTGGCCATGAGATCCTGGTATCGTGCGAGTCTTTGTTCAATTATCGCCCTAACTTCATCTAGTAAATCAAGCTGTAGACGTATAGCCTCGTCGTTCTTTTTTCCATCATGATTACCCATCCTGTAGCTCGCGAGTTCGACCTCTACTGGGATGACTGCCTCGCTTCGATATCGAAATGATGTCTCCCCTGTAGGTGTTCTGGCCGTTGTTCTATACACCCATAGTATGTTTAGCAGCTCTTCTGGCCATACACCCTTTGCCCCCTCGAGTCAAGTCTTGATGATTTTAAGCAAGGTTCGATTTGTGACCTCAACCTGCCCATTGGCTTGAGGGTGGGCGGGGGAGGAGTAATGGTTCTTGATTCCTAACTAGGAGCAAAAATTCCTGAAGGAGTCGTTGTCAAATTGTTTCCCGTTGTCTGAGACCAAGACTCTAAGGATCCCATACCTACAGATGATTTTTTTCCAAACGAAGCCTGTCGCGTTCTTTTTTGTTTTGGTGGCCAAGGCTTCAGCTTCTACCCATTTGGTGAAATAGTCTATGCCGACTATAAGGAACTTTAGTTGTCGCAACACTATCGAGAATGGTCTCATGATATCTAGTCCCCATTGAGCAAATGGCCACGGGGCTACCATTGGGGTGAGTTCTTCCGTCAGTTGTCTGATGACGTTACTGAATCTTTGGCATTTGTCGCAGGCTTTGACATAAGTCTGGGCATCCTTCTACATAGTAGGCCAGTAGTATCCAACTCGAATCAATTTATGTACCAATGACCGCGACCCTGAGTGGTTCCCGCAGATCCCTTCGTGTACTTCTCTCATGACATAATCCGCTTCTTTGGGGCTTAAACACCTTTGGTACCGGTGGGAGAAGCCTCTCTTGTACAAGATGTCACTTATCAAGATGAATCGTGCTGCTTTGACCTTCAGCTTCCTTGCGGCTTCCTTACCGTCTGGTAGTGTGCCGTTTTTCAAGTAGGAGACTAATGGTGTCGCCCAATTGCTTTCAAAACCTATCTCCTGCACATGGATGGGATCTATTAATGGCAAAAGCTGGACGAAGGAAAGTACCTTGTTGCAGGTGATCATGTGTTCTGCTGATATGGCCTTGGCAAGACGATCGGCTTGCTTGTTCTCTACTCTGGGGATTTAAACAATCTTAGCTTGTAGATTGTCCACCCTTCTCTTTACTTGATCCAGGTACTTCTTCATCCTCTCGCCCTTGCATTCGTAATCACCTTTACTTGGTTTGTGAAGATTTGGGAATCGCAATGAATAACCACTCCCGCGGCTCCTGCTGCTTTAGCGAGATCTAGTCCTGCAACTAGAGCTTCGTACTTTGCTTCGTTATTGGTTGTAGGGAAGTTGAAATGAATCATGCATTCAATCTCGTCCCCTTCTGGAGAATGAGTAGAATGCCCACTCCACCAGCCTGTCTGTTAGACGTTCTGTCCGTGTGTATACTCCACTGAGGATACTCTTCTGCCCCCTGGCCTTCCACGTTAGTGAAATCCATAATGAATTCAGCGACCACTTGCCCATTAATGGCAGTACGCATGTGGTACTGTATGTCAAATTCACTCAACTCTATGGCCCATAGTGCCATTCATCTTACGGCTTCAGGATAGCTCATTGCTCGCCGTAAGGGCTTGTCAGTCAGAACGATTACCTTGTGGGCTTGGAAATATGGCTTGAGCTTGCGAGCTACTGTAACCAAAGAGAAGGCTAGTTTCTCCATCGGCGAGTACCTCTCCTCTGAGCCACAAAGTGCCCGGCTGGTGTTGTACGCGGGATTTTGCACCTAGTCTTCTTCTCTGATCAAGGCTGCACTGACGATGGCCAGGGATACAACCAAGTAAAGGAACAATTATTCTCCGATTTTGAGGGACTTAGTAATGGCGGGGAAGAGAGGTAAGCCTTTAGATCCTCGAATGCCTACTAACACTCGACCATCACCTCAAAAGATTTCTTCAACGTGCAGAAGAAAGGTAGGCACTTGTCTATTGCCCTTGATTATCAGCAATTTTCAATCTAATGGCTTTTCGATCCAAGAAAGGGTGGCTTGTTGCTTAGGGGTTGCAACAAGCGTAGAGAGAGAGAAAAATTTGTTTGAGTAGAGCTGTAAATATAAACCATTTTTAATCTTGTGTTAGTGTTCTCATTGAAGCTCTTAAAGCCTTCAAATATTTTTACAAAAATCACTTTTTGATCTTGTATTTTCTAATTTTGTTATATTTTTTGTGTTTGCAATGGTATAAGTAATGGGGTAGGTAACGACAGACTAACGATGTTAATCACATGTGGGTAAAATGTTAAATTTTAAATCACGGGTCAGTAAGTTAAATTCGAGCTAAACCACAGGTGATGGGTAATCTGTAATTTCCCTATTTTTTTTTCTTTTTTTCTTTTTTTTGTATAGTCAAAATTAATTGTAATTTAGAATCTGCCTAACAATAGTTGGACACGAAATGCCTGCGGCTACATAAAACCAGTACACTTTTTGCTCATCTGTATTGAATGATCTGCTTTAATTGGATTGCATTGTTTAACAAGTCCATTTTCGATTGCAATAGAGAAGTATTTTGAATTGTAAACATAGATATAACGAAACCTTGTGCATGATCTAATACGAATGCATGGATAAAAACTCAATAAAGGAGTTCCCTTGTTAATTCAATTGACAAATTCGACAAACTCAATGAGAGCAAGATCAAAAGAGAGTACAAAGTAGAAGAAAACAAAATTCATAAATTAAAATTTAATAAGTACAAAATTTATTTGGGAGGGCTTGCTCGAACGATGAGATCCAATATGATTTTCATTTGTTTGCTCCAACTTTATCCTTAACTGCATCACAAGCCCCTTGTGCCTTATCCTTCATCTGCTGGCCAGCCTGCAATATATAGAACTCCATATGTAAGCAATTAACAATGATGTAGGGCAGTATTACTTGAGATCGAAGTATTTTGTTATGTTTGTATGTAATTTTCTAACTTAGTAAAAACTTAGTTGAACCTCTTGGCATGATTCCTTGGCAGATTGAGCAGCATTGCTCGCCTTGTCCGCCATGTTGCCTGCCTTTTCCTAAACCAAAAAAGAACAACACATTATAATCAACATTTAAAATGTCAACGTGCATGGTGTTCATGCATGGAACATCCATCCATGCCTATGTAATCCTTTTAGATGCAGTTTGCCTAAGAAGAACCGTATCATAGGCGTATCTTGAACATATTGGCACTAAAAATAAAAAATCAGGGTACGCATACAGGAGTATCCCAGAGATAGCCGGTACCGGATACAAATATATGAGCTAAACTAGAGTATCTGTGCTTACTAGATGTATGCTACTATGCTAATAGATGTAAATAGGATGGATAGAAACTCACCTGAGTTTGGCCCTTGGCCTCGCCAGCTTGGTAACTTGCATTCTGGGATTTGTCCATCTTCAGTCTCTGCTTGGAACACAAACACTCGCAATGTTATTCAGGCTCTAAAATTCAACTTGGGTGATTCTACAAACAAATGTGAGGCAAAATTTATAGGATTTTCAAACCAATCCACTAATTGACACGTTTATGTTTTCTCAAATATGCTCTCACATGTGTCATCATATGATGGAAGTTTGGCATTTTGATTTGGCCTTAGGACCAGGTGCTTCTTTTGATGATACGCACACTAATCATTCAATTCAAAGTTGGTTACGATTTTAGAGGGATATATATGAACTTGGCCTTGACACTACTTGCAATGAATTTGCTACTCTAGAGTCTAGACTGTCCTAGTGATATAGTTCACTTGTGGTAAAATTTGTCAATTATTGAGAAATACATTTAAACTTCGCATTTGTTGAGTCATATGATGTGATAAAAATAAATAATAATAAAATGAGCCCCTAAAAAATTCATAGGTACGCACGCTATGCATATTCTTGCTCTATCAAGTAGTAAGCAAAAATACTCATTATCAATCACACATTTGTGCAAATATTTCATGTCCAGATTTATACAAATAATAATAAAATGAGCCCCTAAAAATTCATAAGTACGCACGCTATGCATATTCTTGCTCTATCAAGTAGTAAGCAAAAATACTCATTATCAATCACACATTTGTGCAAATATTTCATGTCCAGATTTATACAAATAATAATAAAATGAGCCCCTAAAAATTCATAAGTACGCACGCTATGCATATTCTTGCTCTATCAAGTAGTAAGCAAAAATACTCATTATCAATCACACATTTGTGCAAATATTTCATGTCCAAATTTTATGTATAGATCTTAGTTTGCTCCATAGGTACGTGAAGGACCCCATCATCAATTGTCCTTATAAAAGTCTCTCATGCAAAGAAAAAACTTAGATGTCTACCCCGACTTTACCCCATGAACCTGACGACCCTGAAAACACCCACCTACAGAATAACTCACGTAAAAAGACTTATGCAGATACGATACAAGATGCAAATATGCTAGAAGCACGTTATGGAGTCGGGGAAGAAGACTATGAAGCAATAGCCAACCAGGAAGAGAATGTTGCGTAGCAAACACAAAGTGCAGAAACCCAACCTGAAACTGATGAAGAACGATCAGATGAAACTTGGGAAATCCGACTCACCCCGGAATTGAAGAACCAGCTAGCGGGACCATGGAAAACGAGCGTTATCCTCAAGCTTATGGGACGACCACTGGGATATCGGACACTCCAAACCAGGTTAGCCGGTATTTGGTGACCCACAGGTACGACACCCTTAATCGACCTCGGTTCCGGTTTTTTCATTATGCGTTTTGATGTGCTTAAAGATTATCACCATGCTCTAATGGAGGGTCCATGGTTTGTGGGAGACCATTACCTGCATGTGCAAGCCTGGGAAGTGGATTTTCATCCGCAAACCGCCAAAATATCAACCACGGCGGTTTGGATCCGCCTAGAACAATTACCTATTGAATATTACCACCCAGAATTTCTCAAACACGTGGGAAAAAAACTAGGGAAACTTTTGAAGGTTGATGCCATTACTAGCGCCGCCATTCGTGGGAGATACGCTAGAGTGTGCGTACAAATAAACATGGCCAACCCGCTGCCCAAACGTGTGAAAATAGGATCCTTTTCGCAAGACATTGTTTATGAAAACCTCCCCATGCTTTGCTACAAATGCGGTAGACTCGGCCACCGAGAACCGTAGTGTATAGAAGGCTTGGCGTCACCAGCTACCATGTTACCTCATAAGAATGAACCTTCAACCCCAAACGTTTCACCGATAAACCCCAATCACGTGTCAACCCCCTGGAAAACGGTCCAAAAAAGACGTACCCGAACACGTGGACGCCAACTTGGGACATCTCCAAGCGGTAAAAACATCTTAACCGACCCTTACACGTTGAATCACCATCGTGGTCTAGCTTCAACATCGACGACATAGAGGCAACGCACTCACAATACTAAGTCGGTGATGCGTCATAATCGCGAAAGTGCTATACAGCCAACTGGGTTTTACTGTGGCGAGGTGGCATCCATGGGTAATAAGTTTAATTTACTGAAGCCACGTGAGGAAGAACAGCAGCACATGCATGATTCTGGAGAAGCCGGCTATTCAAGACTTTCTCATCAACTAAATGACGTAGCTGGACATAACACACGCACTCCTTGCATGGCCAGATGTCCTGAGGAACTTCAAAATCCTCACGTTCAAACCATGCAACAAGAGCAAGATAAAACACTTGCTAATCTAGCCGACCCAATCCCTCATGATACACACCAAACAAATGGCTCCCTCATCGGATCAAGCATCCTCCTCACCCCCTCCAATGGATCCCGACCTATGTCTCACACCAACTCTTCAAGGCAACCCACACCTCTCAACCATACCACACTTAAGCAACCAACCCCCTCCTCACTAAGCCTATGAACAGGAGATGGAGAACTTAGAAAAACTTTGGAGCGAACTGTCTCTAGAACAAACACTCGACAGGACAGTGAGTTATGTCCGCATTCCGGTTCATCCGCGAACAGCCATGAATTGGAACCAAACGACTTAAACTCCGAGCCTGCCTTTGAGGCTCGACTCACCTCCCCATTCCAACCCCTACCGCAGCCACCGATCCCATGTCCGAGTCCACAGGTCCAGCCAACCCTATCACACCCAGGCAAGGCGGACACAAGCTTCACCAGTCAGGCAACGGAGCATTCTGGTGAGCTCCTCCAGTGCAAACTCCCCAGATATACTGCCCGCAGCCATTTTTCGCTTCCTGGATCGCGGCGAAATAAACATCGCCATGCGAGAAGACAAACCCAACCTTTACATAGTCATGTTCTCAAACCGCAACCTACCATTCGTCGTGTCCGGCACGCACTAGGCCAGGCTCGGCGATGTGGAAGCACAGTATCACATCATGACCACCACAGCGAGGCATCAGTGCCTTCAACTGCCGACACCGAGGAATCCCTCGACATGGGAAGTCTCGAATGAGTCCCTCACCCCATTTTCCACATCCATGAAGATGATCGCCTGGAACTGTCAAGGCGTCGGCAATGAGATGTTTCGTGCACATGCCTATGAGCTCCACCGTAGGCACCGCCCTGATATCCTGATTATTATCGAGCCCTGCATTGCTGACGTTAGGGCTCAAGGGGTGATAGACACACTCTCGTACACTCACTCACAACGTGTGGACCCAGTTGGCTTCTCTGGAGGAATCTGGTTGCTTTGGAATGAAGGCCCCTCTTTCAGTGTCGAAATTATCACCTGCAGCGACCACAGTATTCACGCTCTTGTGAAGGTACCTTCTCCATCCCTTTCTTTTTTACTTGCCGCAGTGTACGCCCCTCCCCAATTTAATAAGCGGAAACTGTTTTAGGATTATTTAGAAAATCTAGCTATGAATATCTCTTTTCCATGGATCCTACTAGGGGATTTTAATGATATGTTGTCTGAGGATGAAAAACTAGGAGGTCTTCCAGTCAATAGAACCCGCATTACGGCCTTTAGAAACTGTTTGGATAAATGTGGGCTAATTGATCTAGGTTTTCATGGCCCCCGGTACACGTGGACCAATAAAAGCCCAGTTTGGCAATCCACCATAAAGGAGAGGTTAGATAGAGGACTGGGCAATGCCGACTAGACTTTGCTCTTTCCTACAGCTGAAATCCACCATCTCTCTAGGGTCAAGTCTGATCATTGTCCTATCATGCTGAACACTGACCCATTGATGCTGAAACCCCCTAAACCCTTTCGATTTGAGCAAATGTGGTTGACCGACCCCACTTTCCCGTCCCTTGTGGAGGACAGCTGGCAAGCCTCAGAACTTATCCCTTCTACCTCCTCATCCTTATCGAGATTCCCTCGGCGCCTGGAAGCGATGACGGAAAACATCCGCTCCTGGAATAAAACTCATTTTGGAAATATTTTTCATCGTAAAAACTGCCTGATAGCCAGACTTAGAGGTATCCAAGTGGCCTTAGCTAGGAAACCCTCGGCCTATTTGTACTCGCTGGAGAACCAGCTCACTCAGGAGTATAATAGGGTTCTCCACCAAGAATATCTATATTGGCGTCTCAAATCTCGAATCATGTGGTTAAATTTTGGGGATGCCAATACTAAATATTTTCACATCAAAACCATCCAACGGTGCAGCCACTTACGAGTGATAACTTTAAAGGATGGCACAGGATTATGGCTCACTGGAGAGCCACTAACCCATCACATTCATACTGCCTACAAAACTTTGTTCCAGGCCTCTTCCTCGTTCCGCCACATCACCCCTAACAATAAGAGGCTCTACTATCCCAATAGTCCCTTCCGTACCCAAGCTCAATTCCTAACTAGAATTCCTCAACCTGATGAAATTCTTCAGACCCTCCAGGCCCTCCCCCCTTTAAAGGCCCCCGGACCGGATGGATATCATGCTCTCTTTTTCCAAACACACTGGTCTAGTTTGGGTCCGAGCATTATTCAAGTTATTCAAGAAATTTTTGAGCTTCTCACTATCCCTCATAACTAGGGGATCACAAACTTGGTCCTTATTTCGAAAGTGGCCCACCCCGATTTGATCACGCACTTTCGTCCTATCAGTCTCTGCAATACCCTTTACAAATTGCTTTCTCGTATTATTGTGCATCGGCTCAAACCCTTCATGGCGGAAGCCATCAATCCTTGTCAAGCGGGATTTGTGTCGAGCCGTCGTACGAGCGATAATATCATCATTGTGCAGAAGGTCATTCGGACTCTTATTTCTCGACGGGGTCGGACGGGATACGTGGCCCTTAAGCTGGATCTCGAAAAAGCGTATGATCGTCTCGAGTGGTCCTTTATCTAGAAAACCCTTGAATTCTTTCAGGTGCCTACTAATCTTATTACCCTCATCATGAATATGATCTCCTCTACTTGATTCCATATTCTTTGGAATGGATCCCCTCTCCCGAAAGTGGTGCCCAGCTGGGGCATCCGTCAAGGTGACCCCCTCTCCCCATACCTGTTTATCCTTTGCTTGGAGAGATTGTCCATCAAGTTGAATGAGGCTGTCCGAGATAAACTTATCCACCCAATAAATTTCAGAACCGGGGTCCACCTTTCACACCTATTTTTTGCTGATGACATCTTCTTGTTTACGAGAGCCATTGCCAGGGATTGTAAAAACCTTAGCAGACTCTTACTTGATTTTTGTGAGTCATCCGGCCAGCTTATGAGTGCCACCAAATAAAAAACTTGGTTCTCCCCCTACACCTCTAGGCGTATAAAAGATCAAGTGGCAGGTATCCTTGGCCTTCCCACCACGAATCGCATTGGGACCTATCTTGGAACGCCCATTTTTACCACTCGTCGAACAGCTAGCTCCTATCAATATCTGGTGGATAATATCCGTAAATAGATAGAAGGATGGCAAGCTAGGTACCTTTTGATGGCTGGCTGAGCCACCCTCATCAAAGCTTCGGTCACCTCTATCCTGCTATATGCCATGCAAACCACGCTTCTCCCGCAAAAGATTTGCCACCACATAGATAAATTGAGCTGTAACTTCCTCTGGGGGGACACCGAACATCACAGGAGTTGTCACACTGTCAACTGGGAGACTGTTACGCTCCCCAAAGAGGCTAGAGGTTTGGGCATATCCTCTACCCGACATAGAAACAAAGCTATCCTCATGAACCAGGCCTGGGGCCTCTATTCAAATCCCACTTCGCTCTGGGCCAGGGTCCTAAAAGCTAAATACTTTCCACATGCTATAATTTTCACCAGTCCCCGAACATCAAGAGGATCACATATTTGGACCGCTATCTCGTTAGGGGCCGAGCTACTTCATGAAGGTATACGGTGGATTGTAGGAGATGGAAGGACTATTAGAATTTGGAAAGATCATTGGCTGCCTAACGGCTCCCTGCGGAATTATATTGAGGGTCCTCTCCTCCCCTAGGAGGATGACCACCGGGTCAACTCTCTTTGGGCAAACCAAGCTTGGTCTTTCCACTCTCTTAACCTCCCCCTCTCCACCCAGCTCCAAGATCTTCTTCAAGGTATTCCTGTGGCCCGCTTTGCTAGCCTTACTAACTCTTTTCTATGGCCCCACAATAAGGGCACATGTTCCGTCAAATTCGTGTCAAAATTCCTATATCAACGCCAACAGGCCCCTAGGAACAAAGCCCTTTGGCACTAGATCTGGGTTTCTCCTTGCCCCAAAATTATCCAAATTTTTCTGTGGAATGCTCTGCGAGACCGACTCCCCACCAAAACTAACCTATCCTTTGGACGTCCATCTGTGGATACCCGATGTCCCAGATGCCAGTCGCCTGAAACGCTATTCACATTCTTCGTGACTGTCCTTGGGCTAAAGAGGTCTGGCACCAATCCCCAGGTATCCTGCCTATGTCCTTCTTCCAATTGCCGCTTCAAGACTGGCTGAGAAATAATGCTTTAGTGGCAAGGGCCTCCTTATCCCACCACCCCCCTTGGCAGGTCTATTTCCCTTTCACCTGTTGGAAACTTTGGCTAGCTCGAAATGAAAGAATATTCAAAAACCAATCCCGCCCCCAACATAGCCTTATCTACTCGTCTGTTCAAGCGGCGACAGAATTTCATTTCCTCGCCGACACCACCAAACGATTCTCGGACCGGATTCTTCAGATTATCAAATGGCAAGCCCCCCCCCCCCCCCTACCCCTTTTTCAAACTCAACAATGGTGGTAGTGCCCTTGATAACCCTGGATTGGCCAGAGCAGGGGGTGTTCTTCGAGATCACCAGGGCCAATGGATTTCAGGATTCTCAGCGCATGTGGGCCTTGCAACAAATAACTTGGCTGAGTTAAAGGCGGTCAGACAGGGACTGGCAATGGCGTGGAATATGGGCGTGAAGCTCCTTCAGCTGGAACTAGATTCTAAAGTGGTACTAAACTGGCTAACAAATACAAATATGAATTATCCCACTAATATTCTGCCTTTGATTTGTGATTACAGGAACCTCTTGGATCAGGAATGGGAAGTTCACATGCAACACGTGTACCGCGAGGCAAATGGTTGTGCCGATACTCTATCTAAGTGGGGGACCCACCACCGGAATCTGATGACTATGTATAACAAATGTCCCACTTTTGTTTATGTATCATATATGAGGGACTTGACTGGCCTGGGGGAAACTCGGCTTTGTACCCCCAGCACAGTTGTTCGTGTTGTATGAACTCAGTTGGCTTTTAAATAATACCTCCCGCTTTTCCACCAAAAAAAAAAAATCAATTATCCTTATAAACTGGGCCAAAATAGAGTCTTCTAGACTACATAGACCCAGTCTTAGGCTAGATGGGTTCAGGGCCAATCCATGGAGTTGATTGATTTGCAACCTTTAATAACTACGTTGTATTAATTTAATGCAGGTAAAACCGAAATTGATTAAAAGTCCTATAATGAGATGTGAATTATTTCCTATAGCCACAAACTTTTCTACAACAATTTTATAAAATTTCTAATGCAGTAAATTCTTATTAGTTTGCATTTGGGCTCACCACTTACATCACATTTTTACTTACTAATAGCCACTTACCACAATAGCAATTTGTAAATAAAAAAAAAAAAAAAAAAAGAATTGTATCTCTTGCATTCTCCTCCTTTTAAAAGTTATAAAAAAACAAATTTATAGATCTAAAATTTAAAACAAAATATTCCATCCCAAAAAATTTGCCCAACAACAATAATTACCAATAGTAATACTAAAAACAATTAACCTTTTTCTCCAAAAAAAAATAATAATTAAGCTCAATTAACCAATTTTACCAAAAACAAACAACCCGGCCCTTTAAAAAATTTTAAACAAAATAATTTTGTCCTTACCTGAAAGGAGATGCACATATAAAAAACACAAACAAATAAAAAACCCTTTGGCAGTTAAGTACCAATGCTAGAGGCCAGAGCCGTCACACACAATTTTTAAAGGATAAGCTCTTATTGTAATGGACACTAAGAAATAGAGAAACATCAATAGTATAGAGAAAGATATATGTATCAGTATCATAAATATCATAAATAATATGATGTGGTGAATGAATACTTGAGAAGAGGTAATTCAGATATAATATTACTCTCATATTTCTTGATGAAGTTGTTTTATAACTCTAAGGATTCTTATACATGATATAAATTGATATCTTTAAAGGATTCAAAATGATGGTCTTGGTCAAACTTTGATTCTTTTAATGTTTTTTCCCCTTGAATAATCATGTCATTAATATGAATCAAACAAAAGCTAGCAAGGTCCATACCTTCTCATTCTTTTGAAAGGGAATTTGTTTCACATAAAGCTACATATATGGCTACTAGCTAATAAGTTATAAGTTTGAAACAAAAACATAACGGTTCTTCTAAGACCACAACTTTTACCATAATTTGATGAAGTAGTCGACTATAATTGATGTACAATTATTTTAATATGAATTCATAATTTTTTCTCCACTAACCATAGTTGACCACTTTAAAGTTGTGTCCAAATGCTTTCTAAAAACAAAATCCACAACCAAAAAAAAAAAAAAAAAAAAATTCAGCTAGAATTATCTTGGTTTCTTCCATGAACCTTTGAATCAAGGAAATCAATACCGTACCAGAAGCTGTACTGGTTTGGCTAGCGGTACGATATATTTTGGATACCGGTCAATACTGGTGTACCGTTTCATTTTTACCGCTATTTTTTACTATTTTCTACAATATACAAAGTTATATTTCTAATAACTCAATATATCACTTTGGCAACTTTTTATATTTTTTGGTGGAGTTAGAGCATAAGCAGCAGTGAAGCTAAATAGCTATATAACTATTTTAGCTTCACCAAAACACAAAAATGCATGTTACAATAGTGGAGTCATAGCTAAAATTTTTAAAAACTTTATTTTAAAATTTATAATAAGTTACTAAAACAAATATTAATATTTTTTTTTTTTACTCATATCTCTTCTACCTTGTCAATATCTTTTTTTTAGGCCTCTTTTATACTCCTTAACTCACTACTCTCTCTCCTTTAATAATTGATATACTAAAAGCTCATAAATATTTAAAGACTAACGGATAGAATTGTTAGATTGAAATACTTTTCTGACAAAAAGAAAAAGAAAATGAAAAAGAAGATTTGAACCTTTAAAAAAATTGAAATGATTTACATTAACCGATAATTTTTTTATTTGAAATGCGTAATTTTCCAAGTCCTACACCCACCCAGTCAACTACTGGAAGTCCTAACATATTAGAATTTTCTTTTTCATTCTCTTTTTCACCTCCACATGTCCTGCTTACAGGTATAGCCCATTAGTCTTTCATTATAAGTTTTTTTTTTTTTTTTCATTCTTTTTTTCACCTCCACACGTTTTGCTTTGAAGTCTTGTCACTTGCTTCTTGATTAACTACTTAGTTTCTACTTTCAAGTGAGTGTGCCAAAACTAAAAAGAGAGATTGACACATGTTGAGAAATAAATGAAGAAGATGAAGGGGCTATAGAAACAGAGGCCAGCGAAAAAAAAGGAAAAGAAGAAGAAATGCGCAGCAGAGACAAATACGAAGAAGAGGAGAAAAAACCGAGGCAAAAGTGAGGAGGTGAATCTTGAAATTTGGGGGGTTTTTTGAGGTTTTTTGTTTTGCCCGGTATCTATTTTCTAGCCAAAACTCGGTATTTGTCCCGATATGCCCGAAACGGCTCCGGTGCAACCGATATTTAAATCGAAACGAAACAACAGCATTTCTGTACCGGCCTAGGCACCAATATAGCAAATTCCGACGGTATCGGCAGGTACAGTATGAAATTAACTTCCTTGCTTTGAATAGACCAATTAACTTCCAACGTATTTCCTTTGATAGCTCCCATCATGTTCAAGGAATATATCCCTGAATGTTCAAATAGTGTGAAAACACCTATAAACATTTAGACCCCCAATTTACAAATTACCAACACAAGCTTATAATCAAACAATGTATGTGCGAAATATGAAAATAAGCTAAAACAGAATTAGCAAAACAATCTAAACCGAAATAAATCACAACCACAACAGCAATTAAAAGGCAAAGATTAAGGGAAGAGAGATGCAAACACAAAGACAACACAGCGATGTTTTATCGAAGAAGAAACTAAAGTCCTCAGCGAAAAACCTCTCCGCCGCCCTCCAAGCGGTCAATAATCCACTAGAGAATAAAGTTGGGATACATGAATAGTAGAAGACCCTCCAAGCCTAATCTACCCAATGCACCTAAGCCCTCCAAGCTTCTTGCTCCAACAGGGTTATGCCGAACGTTGTCTTCTCTAGCCTACCAGATCCCGCAATCGCTCATTGCATCAACCAAAATGAATTGGTCCCTTCCAAACTGCTTCCCAAGTACCAAAATGCCTCCTCACAGATATGGGTACAGTGAGATAAGGATTTAGCAAATGTACCTCTCAAGGATGTATCAATAGAGAGGGTGAGAATAAGGGAATTTGGAGAATCAAAGGATGAAGATTGAGGATGAATCAATCTTATTTTTCTCTAGAGATTCTTTCTCAAAATTCTCTCGGGAAGCTCTCAACATTTCGTGGGTATAAGCGTATTTATAGTAGGGTGTGTATAGAATGCGAAGAGTCAGTTACAACCAAACAGGGTGTTCTAACAACTTGAGCTCGCGATTGGAACGAGTCGCGAGTTAACTGCATGGCCAGATTGGAGCTTTTGTCCTGTAGTGCAATAACTGGCGTGATCCTTCAGTTCCCCTGCATGCCTCACACATATGCCACATTTGGCGACTCGCCAGTCACGAGATCTAGTCGCAAGGCCCTTCTTGAGTCCACACTCTTGAGCTTTTCTTCACACTCTCTCACACACTACCCTTACATGATTCCCACCTAAATACAGGGTTTCTAAATGCTAAATTACAAGCAAATTTGGCCCGGAATAAAGCCAACAAAATGATTGAATAAATTCAACCTTACAATCTCCCCCTTTGGCTATTCCGTGACAAAACCGTAAAACAAACTTTACACTTAACATATGAGTTGAGAATAGTTGAAGAAAACTCACTCACACTTAACTCTAGAATCTGTGAAGCTCTTGAACCATACGAACAAGTTTTTCCACAACAACACAATACGATCATTGTAAGCAGAAAACTTGAAATGCATATGGAGCAAGCACAATGCTATCAAGCAAAAAGAAATGAAGCAATAAAACATGGCTTGACCAAAAACGAACAATCACTATAAATAGTGACCACAATAATCATTCACATAAGGAATGAACATCCGGACATGCAAACTAATAAGCTCAATGCAAAGTATCATTTGCATGTCCAACACTCAATCGATACAACAACACAAGGTAATTGCATCAAGGATATAAAATCCAACAAAGGGCACAAGAGTGATGTACTTAAAGAAATGCATAACATTAACAACAAGTACTAAGCTACAAAGCATGGGTACAAATAAAAATATAGTTTAAACAACTAAACATAATCATGAACTATGAGCAAAGCCAAAACATAGTTAATATAACATAAAGCTCTTTCTCTCTTTCTCCCCCTATCATGAATCATAGGAGCTGTGATGAACTTAGAACATATATACCTGAAACACTTGCACAAAACACATTAGACCCTCAAGGTAAAGCAAGTAATAAAATGACAAGTATAATGTAACAAGTATGTACGTTTTTAGACCCCTTAAAAACACAATCAGATTAACCTAGTGAATTAACCAAGTGATTACTTAGTCCAAATTTCAGATCTAGGTTAACACACAATCATATAATCATGTCAATGTAAAGTGCGGAATATAAAGAATACAAAGATATGATGACCCAGGAAACCACACCGGTAAAAACCTGGGGAGGATTCCAACTTTACACAAAAGACCTATACTTTGAGCAAGTCTAAACAAGACTAAAAACCTATTTTGATCATGGTTTGCCAACAATACAAATTAGAGTTCTAATACATAAGTTCCTAAGTACTTAGAACCTATCAAAGTAAATTGTGATCAAGTAAACATGATGTAAAACATATGAGCAACTTGATCAAATACATGACAGTCATATGGAAATGACTACAATGATCATATAGCAAAACAAATGATTATTTAAACATGCAACCAATAAAGCACAATAGCATAAGGATGTATGCATGTCCAAAACATAAACACGATGCAATGAGAACAATAAAGTATAGATACTAAACATAACTCAAAGCATCATAAAGCAAACAAGAAAACAAACATAAAGAAACACAAACAAAACAAAGTTTTCTTATTAACACAATGTCTTCTCCCCCTTGGTATATGCATCTCCCCTATGGAATATCTCTCCCCCTACAAATGTGCACAAGAAATGGAATTTCTCACCCTAAGGATGTGCACAAGAGTTATATAGAAATGACAAAACTCTCCGGTATACTACTCTAGAGTATACTCTCCCCCTTTTTGACACGAATAGATAAAGGGGTCAAGGAGAAAAAAGGGCAAGAGATGAAGGTAAGACCAAGGAGAAAGATGCAAAAGGGGTGCAAGATGAATGAGAAAATAAAGCTCAAACAAAGGATAAAATAAAATGCTACAAAACATAAGGTAAACATGATATGCTAGGATGGAGAAACAAGGTGTACAAGAGGTGGTTATGTGCAATGCATGACCTAAGCATTAAAAATGCACGACCTAAGCATTAAAAATGCACATATGGGGCAAGGTGCGTGAAATACATAATTAATGAACCAAACATGATATTAGTGAGAAAACATGAGAAACCCCAAAGTTTGGTACTCATCAGATTTCAAACAAGCGAGAAAATGCTTAAGATGCATTTTATCAAACACCTAGCATGCAAACTATAAATAACAATGTAAAACAATACAAGAATGTAAGGTTGAATTTAATCAACCATCTTGTTGGCTTTATTCCGTGCCAAATTTACTTTTATTTCAGCAATTAGTAACCCTATATTTAGGTGGGTTTGTTGTATGGGTAGTGAGTAAGATAGAGTGTTGAATGCTCAAGAGTGTGCAAGAAAACAGAGTCTCGCGGTTGGATCTCGCGGGTGACTCGCAGCTGCAAGCTGCCAGAAGCAACACACGTGCCAAGCATGCCAAATGTTGAAGCGTCATGCTAGCTGGAGCACTACAGGACAAAATAGGACAACTGGCCGTTCTGTTATCTCGCGGTTGGATCTCGCGACTCAGTCAAGTCGCGAGGCCAAGCCGCGAGCCATCCCTGTTTTGAAAAACCTGACGTTTCACATTCCATTCTCACCCTAGTATAAATACCCCTTATACCCACGAAAGAATGAGAGCTTCCAGAGAAAATTTTGAGAGAGAAACCCTAGGGTAAAACAAGAATGATTCATCCACAATCTTTACATAAGAGACTCTTCAAATTCCTCAACTCTCTTCCTCTCCAATGTTAAATCCTTGAGTGGCATTTTACCAAAACCTTTTCTCACCATATCCATTACTGTGAGAGGGCTGTTTGGTGTTCTGGGAAGCAGTTAGGAAGGAACCAATTTACATTGGTTGATGCTATGGTCAAGTAACGGAATCCGGGAAGCTAGAAAAGAAATAGGTTCGGCACAACCTCGTTGGAGTAAGAAGCTTGGAGGGCTTAGGTACACTGGGTAGATTAGGCTTGGAGTGTCTAAACGTTCAAGGGTGTTTTTACACTATTTGAACTTTCAATTAGTATCAAAGCGGGTACACTTTTGTTGGTTTCATTACCATAGTGTGATCCTTGACCCTTTTTAATATGGACCGGTCTCAATCCCTAAATGTACCTCCATATTTTGATGGTAGTAATTATGCTTTTTGGAAGGTTCGTATGAGAGCATTTTTATGTTCCATTGAAGAATCTGTTTGGGATGCGATTGAGATAGGCTGGACCAGACCTAAGGCAGCCAAATCCACATGGGATAAGGCAGCACTCACCGCATCTAATGCTTACAGTAAAGCACTCAATGCTATTTTCTGTGGTGTGTCTCCAGATGAATTTCACAGGATCTCTCACATTACCGTTGCCAAAGAAGCATGGGAGATATTGGAGACCACTTACGAAGGCACAAAGAAAGTAAAAGACACCAAGCTGCAAATGCTGACCACTCGGTTTGAGGAGCTCAAAATGAGTGAGGATGAGTCCTTTGACTCTTTCTATAGCAAGCTGAATGAGGTGGTTGTCAGCAAGTTCAATTTGGGGGAGAAAACGAAGGATTCTAAAATAGTAAGGAAGATCCTTCGATCATTGCCGAAAAGCTTTCGTGCCAAAGTAACAGCAATTCAAGAGAGTAAGGACCTTGATGACATCAACGTCCAGGAGCTAGTTGGTTCTCTTCAGACTTATGAAATGTCGTTGCCAAATCAACGGAGGAGCAAATCTCTTACTCTTAAGACCATTAATGAGAAGGTAGGAGTCCATGACTCATCGGATGAAGATGTGGTTGACAAGGATGTTGCATACCTTGTGAAAAATTTCCGAAAATTCTTGAAATTCAAGAATAATGGTAAATTTGGGGACAAAGGAAAATTTCAAAGTTCAGGAAGGGAGAAAAGGGAATTTAAAAAGAAAAATGGAAAAGAATCCCGATCTACACAAGGTGTCACTTGTTTTGAATGCAATAGGCATGGACACTTTAAGAAAGAATGTCCAAATTATTTGAAATCAAAAGGCAAGGTGTATGCCACGACACTGAGTGACTTGGATTCATCCAACTCTGATTCTAAGGAAAGCTGTGACAGAGAAGGGAATTACTCCACTTTTATGACTATTGCTCATGTTGATTCTTTAGACGAGTTGAATCTGCTTGTACAAGAGCTTGGAGTACATAGTGATGAAGAATCATTTGGAGCTGTTGAGAAATCAAATGCAGAAAAAGATGAAAACACAGCCAATCTTCATGACAATTATAACTCAATCCTGGAGAGGTCGAGTGAGTACACAAGGGCGGCAAAGGCAACTGTGAGAAAGATGAAGAAGGCAGAGAAGGACTATAAAAGTCTCCTAATTCGTTATAACAAGGCCAAGAGTGAGATAGAAACACTAAATGGTGAGCTGTCAGAAGCCTACACAAAAGTGAGATTTCTTGAGCAAGAGGTTGTGCAAACAAATGCCAAGATAGAGACGATCTCCACCAAGAAGCTAGATGATGTTATTTCATCTCAAAAGCATTTTTCAGAAAAATTCAGGTTGGGATATACCGGAGGGAGTAGCTCATCTAGCAATGTCACAAAAGAAGTGAAGTTTATAATGGCCAAAGAGCCAGTTGAAGTTGGCCCTACTGCTGAAAAGCCCAAGATAGAGGAGAAGAGGAATGTGGAGAACGAACGGTTGTTGAATCCCCTTAATCAATCTGTGGGCAGGTCTAAATCCCGAGCCAAGTCTCGTCCACGACCGCAAAGAGGTCCTAAATCAAATTATGTGTGTCATCACTACGGACTTCAAGGGCATACTCGATCAAATTGTCAAATGCTAAGAGCAATGAATAGTGCAACTCCTTAAAGGTCACGAAGACCTAGAAATGATAGGAGAAATTAGGCTAGTGAACCATCAAGAGATCAAAACGGTGATCTCGGAATGATGGACGTGATGAAGATGATTGGTGCATTCACCAACTGCTTGGAAAGCTTCACACGAAGGTTTGAAAGCCCTAACTCCCGTACCCAATCCTATAAGGAAATCACCCCAAACGCAAGTGACGTGTGGGTGAAAAAGGGTACTCATGCATAAGCATTACAACATGTCCATGCATCAATACTTCCTATGCTTTGTGACTGTGTTTGATTGTTTGCTTATTGATTATGTTGGTGGTTGTTTATTTGTCTGTTTGTGCATACTTTTGTTCATTTTTGTTTTTTATCAATCTTTTTCTTCTTATGTGTCAAAAATCCAAAAACCACATAAAAATAGAAAATCAAAAAGTTTGAATTGACATTGTTGAGTTTTGTCTCAAAACATGTTTTGCCTTATACCTTTGTGCTAATGGCTTTGTGCATTTTCGAGCATAGCTTGTTCCTTTGCACTTTTATCATTGTGGAAGAAATCTTGAAATCTATGTGATTGTTGTAAATAGATCTTCAAACTTGTCATGAATGATTAGTGAATGGTTTTGTTGATCTTGAGACATGCATAGACTTGTGTCTATATATCTTCCCACTCTTTATTTTTTGTTTTTTCTAAAAAGAGCTCACCAAATATAAATCTCCAAATGAAAAGAGATTTTGAGCTGTAAAAGCCTGTTGCACAAACTAGTATTTGAATAGGAAAAAGGAAAAGCGACCAAAAATAAAGTTTATGATTATTCAAAAGCCAAAGGCTATATCATCAAGGTGAAATATCAAATATCACTCTCACAAGGAAAGGTGACTGTTTCAAAAGGATCAAAAAGATCAAATGTTATGCTTAAAAGTGGAGTCAAATGTAAAGCTCCAAGTTATGTTATCAAGTCTTGTGGGAGGTCATATATGCATACTTCTATAATTGAGATAGGTCACATGATCTAGTGCTAATTGTGTATGCTTTGGTTGAATTGATCATTGAAGCTTCACATTAGACTAAGGACTATCTCATTGTTGATATCCACACACAACACACAAGTTTATGTTCAATGGATACCATATTCATTTGTGTGATTGTACTTGATAAAATGTGTTTTCACATACTCAATCTTTGTTAATTCAAACACAAAAAGATTTTTGAGTGTTTAAGTTGTTTTTGGAAAAGTGTTTTGTTTTTACAAAAACTGAAAATCTTCAAAAACAGTGTGTCCTGTTTTGGCGACTCAGTCGCGGGTCAGTCAAGTTGCATGCCACAGTCGCGAGATCGCGGGTTTGTTTTGGCGACTTGTTCGCGAGTGGAAGGTCCAGTCGCGAGGGGTACACAGAGATTTTCGCGGCTCAGCTCGCGACTCACTCGCGAGTGAAACTTCCACTCGCGAAAAACACTTAGAAAATTTTTCAAAACTTTTGACTTGAAGTGTTTTGGCGGGTGTATCTAGCGACTTACCTAAGCCGCAAAAAACGCGTGTTTTGCACAATGAGGGCAGTTTTTAAAATCTCTTTCAGTTTTCCCTCGAACTTTTTGTGACTGTTCACTTTCTCTCTCAACTGTTCTTACCCAAACACTCCGTGTCACCCCCTTCGAACTCCATTGTTGCTTCATTTCTTCTCAAAATCATCAAGAAAAGGTATAGGTCTTCTCGGTCTTCTCTCCCTCACTTCATATTTTATGTTTTGAGTATTATTTTCTTGCCTTTTTGAGTTGTTATTTTTTTGTCATATTGTGTTTGAACGTTTACTCTTAGATGCACCAGAATTGTAGATTGTCTTATTGACAGTTATCTATAAGTTTGTCTTACTCTGTGCTTTGTTGCACTTTCACCATTTTGATGCACCTGCCTCATTCTATATTGACATGACTTATGTTTGAAATTGTGTGTGATTTCTATGGTTTACAGTCATATCTGAATCTAATCAAGTTGATATCTATCCTTTGTGGTGTTGTTTTTGGTTCTTTGCTGTGTACCTGCTCTCTTGCAAATGTCTCGTCGATCCTCTAAAGGCAAAGATGTTGTAACTGATGATTCATCAACCCCGATAGCTAAACGGACTCGACTCTCATCTTAGTCATCCAAAGACTCTAATTGTGAGAGATTTAAAACCCCACTTACCTCACACATCTACTCAAACATCTTTGACAGGGCATCTCCTATAGTGGAATGTGTGGTTGAGTTTGACACCTTGGGTACCACTTTTGTCCCTCGGATCTTTGAGTCAAGAGATTGGGCAAACTTGTTCGGGAATTTTAAAGACCCAATGGATGAACTGGTTAAGGAATGCTACTCTAATACAAGTGACCTTGGAGTTGAGCTAATTTGCTGGGTCAGAGGAAAGGAGTTTATCATCACCCCGAAATCCATAGCCGATATTCTCCGCATCACTAGACCTCAGAATGTGGATCTAACTCCGTACGATGATCGAACTCCAGAGACTCAAGACATTCTACAAGTACTTGGACCTAACCATGTAGTCTCTAGTACATGCACATCCATAAGCTCTGCCAAGTTTGCACCGAAGTTGACCACACTAAAGCTGATCATGTTCTCCAATCTTTACCCGCTGTCCAACACGACTTTCATCAATCTCAGAAGAGCTCAATTCCTTTGTGATCTTATTACAGGAGCCCCCATTGATATCTGTGCCCACATCTTTCAAACTATAAGGAAGACCGCAGTTAGATTAGCAGCACGAGGATGTATTCCATTTTGCAGTCTCATCATGAATTTCATTCTTCGTGAAGGTATTAATCCTCCCTTAAATGGAAAAATGATGCCCCGTCTTCGTCCAATTTCCATGTTCACTCTACAAGCCAGTAAAAGTCATTCCTCTAAAACACCAAAGAGTGCACACATCTCTCTGGTTACTCCATCTGCTCCTGAGTCAGAGACACATGTACATACCACCCCCACTTTGCGTGTCATTCCTGAAGTTCAACAAACTAGCACTCCGCAAGTACAGTCTGATCCTCAAACTGATAGAGAGGGTAGTTTGCTTGAAAGTATTCAAAAGCGCATTGAGGAAATGGTGACACTTCTCTACTCCACCAACAACCATGTTCAGATGTGACTCGAGACCATGGAGAATCAACTAGAAGCTATTCAACAAAAGTTAGACGACAGCCTTTAGCTATTCGTGCCAAAAAGGGGGAAAGCATACAGTAAGGGGGAGAAAGTTCAAAGGGAAGTGTGCATAGTAATAGGGGGAGTTACTCCACACATATTTTTGTTACCTTTTAACTTATAGGATTATGTTTTGGATAATCTGTTGTATATAAGTTTAATACACTGTGGTTATGGTTTATGTTTGTTTCTAACTCATAACACATGGATGGTTATTGAAACTTGGTTTACTCTTTATATATATATATATATATATATATATATATATATATATATATATATATGTTGTTGATGTTTTTCAGTATATATTGTAGTTTGTACCCATGTCGCTTTTGTAAGCTTTTAGGGTTACTTGTAGGCTTTATGGTTTGTACCATGCTCTATGCAGCCTCTATGTTTTTGTTAAATCAGTACTTCTATCTAAATGTCATGCATTTTCTTGTTAAGTACTGTCACTCTTGTGCCCTTGTAGGATTGTTCCTAGATGCATATACTTAGTGTATTATGCATTGGTTGAGTATTGGGCATACAAGTAACTTGCATTGTTCTTGTTAGCTTGTATGTTCAAGTGTTCATTCCAAGTGTGAATGAGCATTGTGATCACTACCTTGTAGTGATTACTTGTTTGATCAAGCCATGGTTTGTTTCTTAACTTCATCTTTGCTTGATCACTTTATGCTTGTTTCATATGCATTTCATGTTTTCTGCATACAATGATCATGGTGTGTTGTTGTGTTTCAGGAGTTTCATGTTCATATGATTCAAGTGCCTCACAGTTTCTAAAATTAGGTGTGAGTGAGTTTTTCTCAACTGTTCCCAACTCACATGTTAAGTCTAGAGTCTGTTTTAGGGTTTTGTCACGGATAACCAAAGGGGGAGATTGTAAGGTTGAATTAATCAACCATCTTGTTGGCTTTATTCCGTGCCAAATTTGCTTCTATTTCAGCAATTAGTAACCCTGTATTTAGGTGAGTTTGTTGTAAAGGTAGTGAGTGAAATAAAGTGTTGAATGCTCAAGAATGTGCAAGAAAACAGAGTCTCGCGGCTGGATCTCGCGGGTGACTCGCGGCTGCAAGCCGCCAGAAGCAGCACACATGCCAAGCATGCCAGAAGTTGAAGCATCATACTAGCTGGAGCACTACATGACAAAATAGGACAACTGGTCGTTCTGTTATCTCGCGGCTGGATCTCGCGACTCAGTCAAGTCTCGAGGCCAAGCCGCGAGCCAGCCCTGTTTTGAAAAACCTGACGTTTCACATTCTATTCTCACCCTAGTATAAATACCCCTTATACCCACGAAAGAATGAGAGCTTCTAGAGAGAATTTTGAGAGAGCAACCCTAGAGTAAAACAAGATTGATTCATCCACAATCTTTACATAAGAGACTCTTCAAATTCCTAAACTCTCTTCCTCTCCATTGTTAAATCCTTGAGTGGCATTTTACCAAAACCTTTTCTCACCATATCCATTACCGTGAGAGGGCTGTTTGGTGTTCTGGAAAGCAGTTAGGAAGGAACCAATTTACCTTGGTTGATGCTATGGTCAAGTAGCGGAATCCGGGAAGCTAGAAAAGAAATAGGTTCGGCACAACCTCGTTGGAGCAAGAAGCTTGGAGGGCTTAGGTACACTGGGTAGATTAGGCTTGGAGGGTCTATTGATGTTCAAGTATCCCAACTAAATTTTCTAGTGGATTGTTTACCGCTTGGAGGGCGGCGGAGAGGTTTTACGCTGAGGGCTCCGGTTTCCTCTTCGATAACACATCGTGTGTTGTCCTTGTGTTTGCATCTCTCTTCCCTTTGTCTTTGCCTTTTATTTTCTACTGTGGATGTGATTTTAATTGGCTTAGATTGTTTACCAATTATGTATTAAGCTTTTGTTCATGTTCCGCACATTAATTGTTTGATATAAAGCTTGAATTGGTAATTTGTAAATTGGGGGTCTAAACGTTCAAGAGTGTTTTTACACTATTTGAACTTTCAAAAAATATCATGAAATCCACCCTTAATACATGTTCTTTTTGTCACAAGGGGCCAACATCCAAAAAAAATCATCAAAAGAAACCAACCCCATAAAAAAATTTGACAAAAATTAAATTTTCCCAACCTGTATAATGAAAATCTCAACCAAGAGCGCAAAACTCTCCAAAACATAATCTAAGGATCTAAATCAAAGAAAGGAGTTTAAAATTACCTTAGAGATGTTAATATAATGAAAACCCATTCAAATTGATTGGGTTTTGATGTAAAAATATTAAAAATAAGGGTTTTAGAGAGGATAGGAGAGGTTTAAAACAAGTTTCCCACGAAAAACACTTTAAAAAGCTAAATACGTATAAAATGATCAAAACAATTTTGATTGATCCATATATAGTTGAGCACACACACATCACATTTAAACAAGTACAATCGAACAAATGAATAAGGCATTCATTGAACATTAGGCATGTGTGTTGTGTGTGTGTATCAAATGTGGAATAGTCCTTAGTCTAGAGTGAAGCTTCAATAATCAATTCAATCAAGTCATACACAACTAGTACTAAGACAAGTGGTCTATCTCAATTATAGAAATGAACATATATGACCTCTCACAAGAAAATGATTACATATCTTTGAAGTTTTTCATTTGGCTTCTTTACAATTCATAACATTTGATCATTTTTTATCTTTACATCTCTTTTAAGATCGATGCCTGAAATTTTTTATATTTCAATTGATGAATAAGCATTTGGCTTTGGAGCACCATACATTTTCAATACAAGTCGCTTTCCCTTTTTCCTAGTCAAATACTAGTATGTGCGACGGCTTTTGCGACTCATTATCTCTTATCGAGATTTGACATTGGTTGAGCTCTTTAAGCAAAAAATATAAAAGAGTGGGAAAATATATAGGCACAAATATACACATGAATCAAAACCAACATGACAATTGACTAATCATTCATGACAAGCTTAAAGATCGATTTCCAACAATCACACATAAATGTCAAGATTTTTCCCACAAAGATATAAGTGCATAAAGAACAAGCTAAGCTCATAAATGCACAAAGCCATTTGTACGAAGGTACAAGGCAAAACTCACATGTGATATGCGCTCAAACATATATAATCAAACTTTTTGAATTTTTCACTTTTTATATGGTTTTGGATTTTTACTCACACAAAACTAAAACATAAAAGTAAGATCAAAACAGAAACAATGCATAAAAAGAAATGCAAGATGCACAAAAAGAAATGCAAGATGCACAAAATGCATGAAGATATGACATTCAATGCATGAAGGGTCTTACAAAGATTGAAAGAATTAGATCAATGATCAAAAGAGCAAAAGCGCAACCATAGGAACCCTTCCTCATCCAAACGGAACGATTATTTGGAATGAGTGTCTCATGAAAAGTGAGATGAGGGTTGGAAGAATAAGAACCGAAGATGCACATAGACAAGGAGTTAAAAGCATTAAACACTTTCTTTAACAACATGTTATTTTCACTCAAATCTGGTTTACTCTTTTTAGCACAACTTCCTTGAAGCTCAAGTTTCTCTTTTCTGTTGATTCTTTCAAGAGCATGAAACTTAGAGTAATGAGGTCTTAGATAACTAAAAGCACCACAATGTGACACACAATGTGTTTAGGTCCACTAGGCCTTTTGGGAAGGGATCTAGCAACATGGTTTTGTTCCCTCATCAACTTATGACATTGAGGTCTTATATGACCAATCACACCACAATGGTGGCAAATTGAAACAAACTTAGATCCATCCAAAACCTTAGGTTGAGACTTAAACAAAGGCTTTGACTTAAGAGTCTTTCTCTCCACCTTTTGATTTCTTTTGTATGGAGGAATGTACACCAATTTGCCTTCAGAGGTAGAAAATACATTAGGCACAAAAATCAGGTACCACAACATGATTGCAACATATATTATCATCCTTTTTAGCAATAGATTTAGCAATCAAACACTTGCCATGCATTTTCAGATATTCATTCTCACATTTTAGCTCATCAACAAATTTCTTAGATAAAACAAGTTTAGCATCCAAGTCCACATTCAAACACTCAAGCTCCTTCAGCTTTTCAAGAGAATTTTTAGCAAGTTTCTTATATTTCTCAACCAATTTGTTAGATTCATTGAGTTTAGCAATCAAATCATCATTTTCACAAAATAACTTGCTTAAATTCTTTTGAAACTTCTTAGCATTTTTCTTGAAGAGTTTGTCATTTGGAATATCAACAAAACCCAATGATTCAAGTAACATTTCATCACAATCATGAGGATAAACACTCATAGAGGCATTTTCACAAACACGTGGCATGCTACAATGATCAACATCCAAACCATGCATAGAAGCATACAAAGTACCGTCCATGGTAATAAATACAAGGGATCAAGGATCACACTTAGGTAATAAAACCAAACAAGTGTACCTGCTCTGATACCAGTTGAATGTTCAAATAGTGAGTAAAACACTTATGAACGTTTAGACCCTCAATTTACAAATTACCAACACAAGCTTATAATCAAACAATGTATGTGCGAAATATGAAAATAAGCTAAAACAAAATTGGTAAAACAATCTCAACCGAAATTCATCACAACCACAGCAGCAATTAAAAGGCAAAGATTAAGAGAAGAGAGATGCAAATACAAAGACAACACAACGATGTGTTATCGAAGAGGAAACCGAAGTTCTTGGCGAAAAACCTCTCCGCCGCCCTCCAAGCCGTCAATAATCCACTAGAGAATAAAGTTGGGATACATGAATAGCAGAAGACCCTCCAAGCCTAATCTACCTAGTGCACCTAAGCCCTCCAAGCTTCTTGCTCCAACAAGGTTATGCCGAACCTTGTCTTCTCTAGCTTACCAGATCCCGCAATCGCCCATTGCATCAACCAAAATGAATTCGTCCCTTCTAAACTGCTTCCCAAGTACCAAAATGCCTCCTCACAAATATGGGTATGGTGAGATAAGAATTTGGCCAATGTACCTCTCAAGGATGTATCAATAGAGAGGATGAGAGTAGAAGAATTTGGAGAATCAAAGGATGAAAATTGTGGATAAGTCAATCTTGTTTTTCTCTAGGGTTTCTTTCTCAAAATTCTCTCTAGAAACTCTCTCACACACTACCCTTACATGATTCCCACCTAAATACAGGGTTTTTAAATGCTGAATTACAAGCAAATTTGGCATGGAATAAAGCCAACAAAATGATTGAATAAAGTCAACCTTACACTCCCTCTCAAATAACATAGTTGAGGTTACTTTCTTGATGTTTATCTTTTCCTAATTAACATTAATGCATAAGATTAATTATTTATTTATTTCTATATTTTTTAAGATATATTTTAGAACATCTAAGCGGCATTAACTTGGTGGTAATACACACATGTTTTTGCCAAACACATACCTGGTTTGAATCTTAGAGCTGACCTAAACCATTACAATTTTATTGTTTTCAATTTGGAGTTTTATTTTTTTACAGGGACCATACGCAGAAAAGCCCACAAACCCAATCCAAAAAAAATCCTTAACTTATCTCTAGGACTTGTTTCCTTCGATGTTGGTGATAAAGGACACAGTTTCCCCTTTCCGTGTGCCTTTCTCTTTGTTCGCAGTCTCTACCATCTCTCACCTCTAAATCTCAGTAGGACTCATCCTTTTCCTTCTTTTTTCCATCTGGCTTTTTATTATTTCTGTTTGGTCCCTTTATTGCAAAATTGTTTTTAATTTTTTTTTTATTATTGGTTTCCTTTTGGCATCGCAGGGTTGCTACGAACACAACCCAACAATTCTTCTATTATTCCTTTTGGTTCCTAGAAGGTGAGAGAATAAGTAATTGTATATACTTAAACTACTAAACTTCTATGATTATCTACGTTGTGGTGTTGGTTAATGATTTTATTGATCCCCTCTTTGTGAAATGTTTCATTATGTAATGGAAATTCATGAATTTTATTCCTAAATTATAAATAAGTAAATTTTTTCCATAGTAAAATTAGTGTTGGTTTATTGCTTATTTATTTATTTTTAGTGGGATGAGGGTGAAGAAAAAGAATTTTAATTTATAATAGTCATATATCTACACATTGTATCTTCGTTATCATTTTTTTTGTGAGTATCAGCTTGAAGTACATTATTGGATTCATCATCATTAAACCTTAACTTAAGTAAGAACCTTTGTTTCTTTTTAAATCCTTATGTAAAATTCATTGTCCATGATTTCTGAGTGAGAAAGATTCAAATTACTTATTTATGATTTCTATAATGTAAGTGAATTGCTTGAAGTTATACAAAACTTATACGTAATCAATGAAAGCGGATGGTTATGTATTAATATTTTTAATGCTTGATAATAATTATATGAAAGAAGCTAAATTTTAGGGGTCTTCACAAATAACATCAAATTATTTTCACATTCAGTAGTAAAACATGTTGTTCTCTAGCAAACAGTTCATATTATTTGTAAACTTCCAGCAATTTAACAAAACTCAACATTTTTAAGGGAAAATTTTATACTTGAAAGTTTTACAATGGATGGGAAGATAATAGGGCCACTCAAATATACAGGTGATGTCCACACATCCATGTACCACAAATTCAGCAAAAAAAAAAAAAAAAATCTTTTAGCGTTAGACAAGAAACGGTATTATTGAATTAGAATGGTGAAATCAAACAATTGGATATTACTCAGATCCTCATAGATCTATTAGAATCATCAATCCTAGTAGGATCCATTGCATAGTTACTTCATTGGAGAACATGTAGTACTGTTCAGGAATGCGTTTAAATTACAATTACATCCAAGAAACATATTAGAAAAACATTGATATTCATTAATTAGGCCACCATTTAACTCCTATAAATATTATATTCTTCTGATTTAGGAAACAATATTTTTTTTTCACTCATTCAGCCTTTCTCACAATAAACTCTCTCACTTCTTCTCTTCTCTTTGTTTTTTTCTCTCTTCTCACACTCTCACTATCACTCCCTCTGGCCTCTTCTCTTCCCACAGATTTCTCTCTCTATCTATCTCTCTTCTCTTTTTTTCTTCCTATTTCTTCTCCCCCCTATAACACCATTCTTTAAGAAGGGTTTTTTTTTTCTCCTCACAGATCGGTCAACAGTTCTGTAGTTGCACGATTTTCCTGGCCCAACTTCTGTTGATTAAGCCTTGGCCCAAAGCGCAACCCACAATAAATATTTGTAGAGGATGGGTCAAAGAACTTAGCCTCAGTGAACCTATCCGGTCTAATGCATGGACAGTATTGTTTGCAAAAAGAAATAAAAACACAAGAATGGATCCTTTTCCTCTGATTCTATTTCCTTAGTTCCTTACACAGTTTTTTCCGTCCCCTTCTTTGAGGGACTTCACTACATTATATAGTTCTCTTCCTCTCATCTCAACCTTACACCTGTTGATCATCTAAGCATCTACTTGAGCACCTGTCCCATCAGACGCCCTCATCAGTCCCTTTGTGAGTTGCAGAGGCCAAGGCGGTACTGTTCAGGTGTCTTTTCCTCATTAATGCGGCCAAGGGGGTGGTTGGGGCGCAATTAATGTGGTGGTAGCTTTCCATGAGATATTTTGGATTTTATTCATTTTATATGTTGGGAGGATGAACTGAAGTAGCTGGAGAGAGTTCCTCGTCTGGGATTCGTGATGTCCGAGGAGGAGTTACTCCTCGGACAGGTTTCCTTGGCGTTATTGGGATTGAGTAGTGCTTCATATGTGGTTTCCCTTCGGACAGGACGCTCCTCGGACGGGCCTGAATTTGGAATAGCCCATTATTTTTGGGCCGGGCCCCACAATAGCCCCTCAAAACTCCGGTTTTTATCTCCTTCCGAGGAGAAAAGCGGGGTTTTGATGTTTATGAGAGGATGGAAATAAGGAGATCGTGTGGCGCGCGTGCGGACGGTTACTTTTGACGCGCTACAATTTACAAGGTGCGGCCATTAACTTCTGGAGGCGTTATGTTCCCTTCATCCAACGGCATGGCGTGGATCGAACGGCCATCGTTTTTTCTCGTATTTTTAGGCAGGAGCGATCTTTTCTCTCTCCTCCTGGCTATATAAGACGTCAGAGGGATTCAGTTCCTTCTTCTTATCTGTATTTCATAAACCTCAAAGGACTCCAGATAACTCCATCGAATCCCAGAGATATACGAACACTTGCGTCCGTTGCGCCACCGTAGCCGTTCTTCGTGAAGCGTTTCGTCCAAGAGAGATTTCCAGGCGTCCCATTGAGCGTTTTGTGCAGGTACCAGTACATTTCGTTCTTTTCGCCGTTTCAATTCCCTCCTCGGACTTTACTTTTCTTCTTGGTCTCTGCTTTCATTTCCCATTTCAGTTCAGATCGGTAGATTCGAAAAATTAGTAAAAACTCCAGCCGCTATGGAGGCCTTTAGGGCTAAATACCACATTCCCCCTGGGGTTGGGCTTCGGTACTGTCCTCTGGAAGGAGTATTGACAGATAGAGTTGAGGGAGAAGTCGTTATCCCCATGATTGCTTTCATAGAGGGAGGGATGACACTTCCCATGCGTAGGATCACAAGGGAATACCTGTTCAACCATAGGTTGACGCCGTATCAGTGTGCCCCGAATATGTTCAAGATACTAGGCTGTGTAGATGTCTTAGACGAGCGGATGAATCTAGGCCTTACTTGGCACGATGTGGCTTATCTGTACGAATGTCACCGCCTCGGGGATGATGGGTATTATCTTAAATCCCGGAACGAGGACGTTAGGTTGATCTCTTGTCTTCCAGTATCCAATAAGACCGTGAAGAATGACTTCCTCATTGCTTCTGGGGAGTGGTTCGACGGTATTCATTGTCCAACTCGGGCAGGAAACCCAGGTGCGGCGCTTTTAGGATTGGTCCTTTTTGGGAAAGGATTTAGTGTTGAGGGGTTATTTTTCTTGCTTTCTTTGTAATTGGAAAATTTCATGGTCTAACCTCGCTTTTCTTGGTTTGTTTGCAGACAAAATTCACGTTGCTCCTCGGATAAACTTTGTGAACGTGCCAGCGTTGAACTGTCTCCTTAGGTCGGAGATTTACGTCGCCGAGGACGGACAGTTGCGTGCGGCCCATCTAGTTCTGGGCTATCAACCTCTGAGCAGCGCTTTTCAGGCAGTCGGTCACGCTATAAGGGCTGGCAGTCCGAGGCTGGCTAGAATTGACGTGTCCAAGGACGGGTTCCTAGCTGACCACGATCTGCCACCAGTTGTGTTGCCTGGTGTCAGAAATCCCTACTTAGCAGAGCAGCTACCACCGGTAAACGAGCCTGGCGCTGCCGTTTTGGTTGAAGAAGAGGCTGAATCATCTCGTCTTTCCCTTGAGGAAGAGATAGATAAGTTTTACTTCGAGGAGGAAATTCAGCAAAACCCCTTGGTGGAGCTTTCTAATCCCGAAGTAGAGCAGGACCAACATTCCGCAGTTGGTGTTCCCTCAATCGTTATCTGCTCGGACGATACTTCAGACGAAGAGATAGAGCCCATGGCAGGAAAGGGAAAGACTCTAAAGGAGCTGATGTCCTCCCGAGGGAAAGGTCAGTCATCGAAGGGACCAACTCCATCACAGGTCAAAACCCTTCCCCCTGTGGTCCCTCAGGGCGTCTCGGACCCTGGCCTTAAGGTTAATCCGGACCTGAAGAAGAAGAGGCCAGTTGACACTCCTGAGGAAGGTGAGGTGATTGCCCAGCCGACCAAGTAGCAAAAGACCACGCGGGCGCCAAGGAGCAGAAGGGGTAACTCCTTGGAGAGCCGGGATGAGGAGAACCTTGCTGAAGTGCGCGCTTCCCCTCGTGCATGGAACCCCAAGTTGGAACTGGATGGGGTTGCCATCCTTTCCAATGCTTCGGTCCGAGAGTATAACCGAGGCCGGGCAGGGTACGTGGCGGATGCCTTAGAGCAGCCCCTTCTCCTTCCTCGGGACATGGAGGCCTATAGGCGCTTCTCTCAGTCCGAGCTCTTCCTATCCCTAAAAAGGGATCTCGCGTTGGTAAGTAATCCTTTTACTGTTTTATTAATTCATTTACCTCTGTTAGATTTCTTTTTCAAAACTATTTTGTTTCGTTCGTAGATTACTCAGCAGGTGTTCGTGGCTGATGAGTTTTGCCGTGATAGCCGTAGTCGGGATGAGGCTGAGACCCTGGCTCGGGCGGAGATGGAGAAAGCCTTGGGGTCCCTCAAGCATGAGCACCTTAAACTCACGGACGAGTTCAAGGTGTCGGAGAACCGGCGCAAAAGTGCAGAGGCTGGTTTAAAGAGTGCCGAGACCCAGGCGGAGGACCAGCGCAAAGAGCTGTACTTGACACAGATTAACCTCGCCACTGAGAGGCAGGCAGTGCAGGAACTCAAGACCGCCCTGCAAAAAGTTGAGGATGAGCTGAAGCAGGCCAAAGAGGAGGCCCAGCTGATCCGAGAGGCTACTGAGGCCGAGAAGAATGCTGCTCGCCAGCTCGGGGCTGAAGAGACGGAAGCCAGGCTATCCGAGGAGATCCCCGAGGTGTGCAGGGATTATTGCAGTATTTCATGGGCTCATGCTCTCGATGCTGCAAGAGTTCCTGCGGATTCGGCACTAAGGCTGCCCGAGAGCATCTTCTATCCTCAGGAGATCCGAGCTAATCCTGATGAAGCCCAAGTCGCTTCGGAGCAAGACCTGGCGGTGCCTGATGCCGTTCTCGTGCCTGATATGGTGAAGGATCCTGCCACAGACTCTACCATTGAGGTTCCTCCTCCTCAGCCCGAGCAGAAAGAAGATCCTCCCGCTAAGGCTTAGCCTTTTAGGCTTTTGATCTTTGTACTCTTTTTTCTTTTTTTTTAAATGAGAGTCGTCTTATTTTTTCATTCTTTTGTAAGGACCTCTCTTTCTAATGTACTCGGAATATTAATATAAAATGTTTGTTTTGCTTACTATGGATTTACGTCAGTAGCGCTTTAAACATTTGCAACAATGTAGATACAGGTAAATGGTCAAAATAAAAATGGGTTTTTAGGCTGCGCATCTGAGGGTTGCGAGGGTGCTAGACCGTGCGCATGCATAAAAATGATTTCCTTTAAGTAATAATCTCCCAATCCACCATAAGTAATAATTTCCCCTAAGTCTGTGGTCCGAGGGACCATGCAGGACTTAGGTTCTGTTTAAAACTTACGAATAGTTGCCTTAAGTATTAATTTCCCCTAAGTCTGTGGTCCGAGGAGCCATGCAGGACTTAGGTTCTGTTTAAAACTTATGGTTTTTCTTTCGCGCATTTGGTTTCCCCATAGGCTTGAGTCCGAGGACCATGCAAGGCCTTGGTTCTGTCCAAAACTTATGATTTTTCTTTTGTGCATTTGGTTTCCCCATAGGCTTGAGTCCGAGGACCATGCAAGGCCTTGGTTCTGTCCAAAACTTATGATTTTTCTTTCGCGCATTTGGTTTCCCCATAGGCTTGAGTCCGAGGACCATGCAAGGCCTTGGTTCTGTCCAAAACTTATGATTTTTCTTTCGCGCATTTGGTTTCCCCATAGGCTTGAGTCCGAGGACCATGCAAGGCCTTGGTTCTGTCCAAAACTTATGATTTTTCTTTTGTGCATTTGGTTTCCCCATAGGCTTGAGTCCGAGGACCATGCAAGGCCTTGGTTTTGTCCAAAACTTACGGTTCTTCTTTTGTGCATTTGGTTTCCCCATAGGCTCGAGTCCGAGGACCATGCAAGGCCTTGGTTCTGTCCAAAACTTATGATTTTTCTTTTGTGCATTTGGTTTCCCCATAGGCTTGAGTCCGAGGACCATGCAAGGCCTTGGTTCTGTCCAAAACTTACGAATAGTTGCCTTAAGTATTAATTTCCCCTAAGTCTGTGGTCCGAGGAGCCATGCAGGACTTAGGTTCTGTTTAAAACTTATAACGATTGTCATGAGTAATAATTTCCCCTAAGTCTGTGGTCCGAGGAGCCATGCAGGACTTAGGTTCTGTTTAAAACTATGAATAGTTGTCAGTGGAACAGCAAGCAGCGGACAGTCATGAAAGAAAACGTATGCTAAGCCATTCTTATTAATAACAATATCTTCTGAGATTATTTACATTCCATGGTCGAGGTACAGCTTTTTCATCTAAATCTTCTAGGTAGTAGGCGCCTATTCCGGCCACGGATGTGACACGGTATGGTCCCTCCCAATTGGGCCCTAACTTGCCCCAAGAGGGGTTCTTTGCGCTACCAAGAATCTTTCTCATCACGAGATCACCTGGACCCAAAGGCCGCAGTTTGACATTAGCATCATACCCCTGTCTCAGCTTCTGGTGATAATAGGTCATATGAATCATCGCTTTTTCCCTTCTTTCTTCAGCCATGTCCAGACTCCATTCCAATAACTCGTCGTTATCGTTTGGGGTAAACAATTTAGACCTTAGCGTGGGAAAGTTGTTCTCGATCGGGAGCACGGCCTCAGCCCCATAAGTCATCGAGAAGGGGGTCTCACTGGTCGATCGTCGTGGTGTCGTCCGATAAGTCCATAAGACGTGGGGGAGCTCTTCTACCCATCTCCCCTTTGCCTCGTCTAGTCTCTTCTTCAGTCCGTTCACTATGACCTTGTTCACGGCCTCGACTTGCCCATTTCCTTGAGGGTAGGCGGGGGTGGAATATCGGTTAATGATTCCAAACTCGCGACAATACTCCCTAAAGTTCTTACTGTCGAACTGCAGACCATTGTCGGAAATGAGTGTACGCGGAGTCCCGAAGCGGGTGATGATGTTCTTCCAGATGAATTTTTGGGCGTCCACATCCCTAATGTTGGCCAAGGGTTCAGCTTCCACCCATTTAGTGAAGTAGTCAGTTCCGACTATTATGTATCGCTTGTTCCCTGCAGCTTTGGGGAAAGGTCCGACTATATCAAGGCCCCATTGTGCGAACGGCCATGGGCTAGAGAGGGGGTTGAGAACCCCTCCGGGTTGGTGGATATTCGGGGCGAATCTTTGGCACTGGTCGCACTTCTTAGCGTATTCTTGGGCCTCTCTCTGCATGTTCGGCCACCAGTACCCTTGGGTGAGTGCCCTGTGCGCCAGCGATCTTCCTCCGGTGTGGCTTCCGCAAATCCCCTCGTGTAACTCCTCAAGTAAAGACTCAGATTCTTCTGGATGTATGCAGAGTAGGTACGGCCCAGAGTAAGAGCGTCGATATAGTTTGTGGTCTTCTGATAGCCAGAAACGAGGAGCATTCCTGCGTATATTTTCGGCTTCCAGTTTTTCCTCCGGTAAGATGTCGTTTTGGAGGAAACTCTTTATGGGGTCCATCCAGCTAGGACTTTTTCTGATCTGATGGACTTGAGCCGGGTTTCTGCAGATGGGACTTGCCTGCGATAGATCTTCAACAAGGATCATTCGCGGCAGATTATGCGCCGAGGACGTGGCGAGAGTGGCCAGTGAGTCTGCATGGGTGTTCACGCTCCTGGAAATGTGCGTCAGACTAAAGGATTCAAAACTCGTCTGTAGCCGTTTGACTTGTCCCAGATACTCTTGCATCCTAGTATCTCGAGCTTCAAGCTCGCCCATCACTTGTCCGACCACTAATCTGGAGTCCGAGAATGCTTCTATTATTCTTCCACCCAATTTTTGAACCATCGCCATCCCTTGAAGTAAGGCTTCGTACTCGGCTTCGTTGTTCGTAGCCGAGAATCCGAGTCTTAACGATTTTTCAATGGCTGTGCCGTCCGGCGATATTAAACTATCCCAACTCCTGATCCTCTCTGGTTGGCCGCGCCATCCACGTAGACCTTCCAATGCATAGTCCCCCCTGCTGAAATTGCTCCAACCAATTTTCCACCCAGGTCTTTCTTCTCGGTCATTGTCTCTATAGAGGGCTCAGCAAACTCCGCTACCAAGTCTGCGAGGACCTGTCCTTTGACGGAGGGTCTGGGCATATATTTAATATCAAAGGCCCCCAAAAGAGCACTCCACATGGCGATCCTTCCTGTGTAGTCAGCGCTTCGAAGAACGGCTCGAAGGGGAAGCTGAGTCAGAACGATGACCGTATGCGCTTGAAAGTAATGAGGAAGCTTCCGGGTTGCATGCACTATCGCCAGAATTGCCTTTTCTAAAGGTAGGTATCGCACCTCGGCCTCATGTAGTGATTTGCTCACATAGTACACCGGCCGCTGCACCCCATTATCATCCCGTATTAGTACTAGGCTTACAGCGTGGGGAGCTACGGCGATGTAGGCAAACAGCACCTCATCTGCCTCAGGACTGGACATGATGGGTGGTCGGGACAGGTAGTCCTTAAGCTGCTGGAAAGCCTGAACGCAATCCTCCGACCATTCGAACTCTTTCCACTTGTTTATCAGAAGGTAAAAAGGCCGACATCGATCCGCCGATCGTGATATGAACCGGTTTAATGCCGCAATCATGCCAGTGAGCTTCTGAACCTCCTTCGGGTTCCGAGGAGTCTGTAGGCTGTTAATGGCTTTGATTTGGTCGGGACTTACTTCTATCCCCCTGTGGGTGACCATGTACCCTAGGAATTTCCTAGACCCGACCCCGAATGAACATTTGGAGGCATTCAGCCGCAAACGGTGCTCCCTTAAGATAGCGAAGACTATTCCGAGGTCTTTCACGTGCTCGGACACCCTTTTACTCTTCACAACCATATCGTCTATATAAACCTCAATGATCTTGCCCAGCTGTGGCTCGAACATCCGAGTCATCATCCTTTGGTAGGTTGAGCCCGCGTTCTTTAGTCCGAACGGCATCACCTTATAATGGTAATTTCCGATGGGTGTCATGAAAGCCGTTTTCTCTTGGTCCTCTAGCGCAAAGGGTATCTGATGATAGCCCTAGAAGGCGTCCAGGAAACTCATTCGAGGGTGCCCCACGGTTGCATCCACCAATCGATCGATTTTGGGTAGTGGGAATGGGTCCTTGGGGCACGCCTTGTTCAGGTCCGTGAAGTCCACGCAGACCCTCCACTTCCCCATCTTCTTCCTTACCACCACGGTGTTCGCCAACCATTCGGGATAAAAGACTTCTTTGATAGCCCCTGCTCTTTTCAATTTTGCCACTTCGTCTCTTACGGCACTAGCGTGTTCCTTTGAAGAGCGTCGGGGTGGCTGCTTCCTCGGAATGGAAGAGGGGTTGACGTTCAGGTGGTGACAGATGAGGCTAGGATCAACTCCCGGGGCATCGTAGGCATCCCATGCGAATACGTCGACATTTTCTCTGAGAAATCTGACCAGTTCCTCCTTTTCTTGAGAGGGCAATTCAGAGCCGACCTGGAAGAACTTTTCCGGGTCATCTTTGACAGCAATCTTATCTAAACCTTCACACTTTATCTCCTCGGCCAGCCCATCGTCTTGTCTTGCCGAGGAGGCTGGTTGCTATAAGCTCTCTGGGGCCGAGGACTCGACTAAGGGCCGATGTAAGACGGCGGCCACCATACACTTCCTGGCCACGGCCTGATCTCCTCGGATCTCTTCCACTCGTCCTCTGGATGGGTATTTCACTTTTTGGTGAAGTGTGGAGGTCACGGCCCCTAGGGAGTGGATCCATGGCCTTGCAACTATCGCGGTGTAGGGTGAATAAGCGTCGACCACGATAAAATTCGCCTCCACCACTTCCGCCCCAGTCTGCACGGGTAGTCGGATTTGCCCCTTTGGCGTAACAATCCTTCCCTCGAAGCTGAGAAGGGGGGAGTCATAAGCTGTCAAATCTTCCGGCTTCAAGTTCAGCCCCTTGTATAGGTCAGGACATTATCTCCACCGCACTTCCCGAGTCTACTAACACCCTTTTTACATCGAAGCCCCCAATCCACAATGTGACCACCAAGGCATCATCGTGAGGTTGAATAGTTCCTCTCTTATCCTCATCCGAGAATCCCAGTATCAAGGAGCTTCCCTTTTTTGGCCTTTTGGGCTCTCTTTGCCTGCCCTCGGAGGGGAGCCGATTAACAGCTAATACCCTGGGGATGGGTGGCCCGGTTCTTCCTGGTGCGGCGAGGATGACATGTATCGTCCCGGTGGGGGGTCTTAAAGACACGTCCCTTCGAGGCTCTTGTGCTGCTTGGCCGGGATGGCCGCTCGATGGGTGCAGCAGGTGACGCAACTTTCCTTCTCGGACCAATTGATCTAGGTGGTTCCACAGATTCCTGCAGTCCTCAGTAGTATGCCGATGGTCCTGATGATAGTGGCAGTACAAGTTCTGGTTACGTTTGGAAGGATCTCCAGCCATCTTTCCCGGCCACCTGAAATAGGGTTCATCCCTTACTTTCTCCAGTACTTGTTGTACTGGCTCCCTGAACACGGCATTCACTGTTTGCAGGCTGCTCTGCCCAGCCTGTCGCGGAAAGTCTCTCCTCGGCTGACCAAGATTGTGACGTTCCGACCTGATATCATTTGCTTTGGGGTGGATAACCTTCTCCTTTCCCCTCCCTTGCAGCTGATCTTCCTCTACTCTTTTGTACTTGTCGATCCTATCCATTAACTGTTGGACGTCAGTAACTGGTTTTCCGGTGAGAGATTTTCTTAAGCCATGCTCGGTGGGGAGACCGCTTTTGAACGTGCTGATAGCAACATTATCATGGTTGTCATCTAAATCATTATACACCTCCCAATACCTATCCGAGTATGCTTTCAGGGTCTCTCCTTCGTGCATGGATAAGGATAGTAGCGAACTGAGAGGTCGAAGGGGAGCCTACGGAGTTTGTCTTCAGGCTGTTAAACCACCTCATTACCATCGATCCCAAGCTGGATGGGAAGATCTTGCACATTAGGGCTTCGTTTTGCGAATAGATCGCCATTTTTTGGTTAAACTGACTCACGTGTTCTACCGGGTCTGTTCTGCCGGTATAGATGGCGAACATCGGTTGGTTGAAGCGTCTTGGAAGCTTAGCCCCTTCGATTCTATTCGTGAAGGGTGACCTCGAGACCTGATCCAGCGCCTTCTTCATGGCGTCGTTCCCCGAACCTTTGCTGGATGGGCTCTCATACTTCCGTACTGGGCGTGGTTCCTTTTCGTAAGAAAAGGTCTCACTTGGGGGGGTCCTTGACCTTTGTCTGTAACTCACGTCCTCCGCATTAGAAGACTCGCCTGAGTCAGAGGGAGATCGTCTTCGCTGTACACGTCGTAACTTCCTTTTTAGGTCATCTATCTCTCGCTGCATGGCCTGGTGACTATTTCGCCTCTGAGACACGTGACTTCCTGTCTGAGTGTGACTCTGGCTTGTCCGGATAGTATGCACACTTCCCTCACGATTCCCCCTACCGCCTGGGTTGGTTGGGTTATTTTGCCTTTGGGACTCGGCGGGTTGTGTTCGTTGGGAGTCAGCTTGGTGAGGATCTTCCTGGTGCGGGCCTAGCTCTGCCATGCTCGACCGTTGTACTAGCTGATGCCTTAGTTCTTCCCACAGACGGCGCCAATTGTAGTTGCACGATTTTCCTGGCCCAACTTCTGTTGATTAAGCCTTGGCCCAAAGCGCAACCCACAATAAATATTTGTAGAGGATGGGTCAAAGAACTTAGCCTCAGTGAACCTATCCGGTCTAATGCATGGACAGTATTGTTTGCAAAAAGAAATAAAAACACAAGAATGGATCCTTTTCCTCTGATTCTATTTCCTTAGTTCCTTACACAGTTTTTTCCGTCCCCTTCTTTGAGGGACTTCACTACATTATATAGTTCTCTTCCTCTCATCTCAACCTTACACCTGTTGATCATCTAAGCATCTACTTGAGCACCTGTCCCATCAGACACCCTCATCAGTCCCTTTGTGAGTTGCAGAGGCCAAGGCGGTACTGTTCAGGTGTCTTTTCCTCATTAATGCGGCCAAGGGGGTGGTTGGGGCGCAATTAATGTGGTGGTAGCTTTCCATGAGATATTTTGGATTTTATTCATTTTATATGTTGGGAGGATGAACTGAAGTAGCTGGAGAGAGTTCCTCGTCTGGGATTCGTGATGTCCGAGGAGGAGTTACTCCTCGGACAGGTTTCCTTGGCGTTATTGGGATTGAGTAGTGCTTCATATGTGGTTTCCCTTCGGACAGGACGCTCCTCGGACGGGCCTGAATTTGGAATAGCCCATTATTTTTGGGCCGGGCCCCACAAGTTCTATAACAATTTTTACTATTTATCAAACTATTTGTACTGGATTAGTTTGCCGGTAAAACTATCTGGCCTATATGGCATTTTGAACTATTTATAATGAAACTTATGGGTATAATGATTATTTTGAATTATGAGAAATATGGTTTATATATATATATATATTATGTAATTTATTGTTCCTATACATGAACAAGATGACTATTTGAGATCATGAAAATTTGACAGCTAATTTTGATTGTATCCGTTGTCAAAATTTTAGTTTGAAAACCAATTCGTTCTTGGTTTTTTTTATTATTTATTTATATTGATTACATTAGGTGGGTTTACAAAATACACATATTATACAAGTTTTAAATTATACAAGAAATGTTATAAAAATTTTGGATACCAAACGCCATAAATCGTTCTTAGTCCATTTTTAAGGCTATTACCAAACACTGAAAAATGAGATAGTTTTCTAGAAAATGCTCTCTTGAAAAAGAAAAATTTTCTAAAAAACGTTAATGCAAAACAGATAGAGCGTTGATGAAAGTTTCAAGTTTCCTATCAAATATATATATATATATATATATATATATATATATATATATTGTACGGCACCGAGATCCTAGGCCCATACAGGCCCTGGGCCCAGTCCCATACAGGCCCTGGGCCCAATCCCACACAGGCCCTGGGCCGAGTCCCATACCAGCCTTGGGCAAAGGTCCAGCCGTCCTGCGCCCTTCTTGGAGCTTCCTTCATGTACGAACAAGCGTAGGGTATTGAATTCCGAGAGGTGATCGGACAAACATTCCCGGTCAAATATACGAACTGTTCCCGGGAAATTGTGATATTCCCAGGGAACTGAGTTGCCGAACATAGTCGGTCAAGATGGAGCCAAGTTCCAAGATCATAAATGCTGCACCACCCTTTCACCTAAACATCCACTTTAATCAGATAATATTGGACCTCCAGTAGCACTAACGGTGGTTGTAATCATAATCTTCCCACTAACCTTAGCTATAAATAGAAGAAAGTTGGGAGAAGAAGGGGTTCAGAAAAATTGAGAGAAAACAGTCAAGGAGAGAGTATAAACTGAGTGTTGCTTTGAGTCTCTCTGCCGAGAACGACCCATTGTAGGAAATCCTTAAGCCCACTACAAATAAATTGTGAGCCCAAGTAACCTAAGGCCCAGAAGTCTTGTACTTGGTTCCTACATATATATATATATATATATATATATATTTATTTATATTTATATTTATATGTGTGTGTGTGTGTGTGCACGTGTGTGTGTGTGTACAAAGCTAGCTATGCCACTTGACATAATGTGTATCAATTGATTCAATTCAACATTGAATAGTCTTTGAACTTTTGCTTTTATATATTACTAGTAAGTTATTCGTGCGATGCACGGATAATGCTGGAATGTTTTATGTAAGATTGTTTTGAAGAATGTTGTATATGTGTTATAGTATAATTGTTATAGAACTTTATTAGTAACAAATTCATCATAAAAAGCAACAATTATAAATTGTACACATATATTCATTATAATTATTCAATTGAAGGAATGAGAAAAAAAAATTGGAGGAATATTATAGAATTAAATTTGATATAGAATGTGTCTTTTTCTTTCTCCTTAATTCTAAAAAAAAAAAACAAAAAAAAAATACATATCCCAAACACCCACAGTTGATCACATCATTTACAAATCTCACAAATCTACAAAGTTCGACCTTAATATGAAAATCATAATTGTCGTTGATACCCAATATAAAATGCAAAGTCTCCTTCCTTGGTTGTAGCCAACTCATACGATTAAGGATTAGACGAAACAACAATGTTAGAACTAGGTAGGTGTCGTCGAAAGATTGAAGGTAAATGACATCGTTTTTGGTTTGTGTGTATCTGACATGGGATGGTATAAACAGCTATGGGTAAGTATATATAAAGGGGTAGAAGTAAAAGAGATAAAAATGGTGAATTAAAATGTAAAGAGTTTTGTGTGTATGTGTGCGGGATGAAAACTCATGAAACATTGAACTAAATGAAACAAAAAAGTCAATATTTGAAAGCTCAAATTTGTGCTAAAACAAACGAGCTTGTTAAGACCCCAATTTTAAAATTACGACTAGATTGCTTTTACCCTAACTTATCTAAGTGTGGAACAAGAGTAAAAGATGCACAATCACCGAAACTACTCTTGTGCACAAATATGAACAATAAGCAATAAATATAAAGTACAAGAGTAAGGGAAGAGAGATGCAAACACAAGATAATACAAAGACGTGTTATTGAAGAGGAAACTGAAGAACTCAGCGAAAAACCTCTCCGCGACCCTCCAAGTCGAAATCGATCCTCTAGTGAATAAGTTGGAGTACATGAATAACAAAAGACCCTTCAAGCCTAGTCTACCCAATGTACTTGAGCCCTCCAAGTTTCTGCTACCAATGGATTTCCCGGAGTCTTGTCTTCACTAATTTTCCAAATCCCGCAATACGCCCAATTGCATTCACCAAGCCTCACCAGCTTCTCTTGGCAAATCTCCAAAGCTTCCCAAGCTCCAAAACACTCTCTACACTCTAGATAGGTGTGAGTTGCGTTTGAGTACAAATCCCCTCTCAAGATATAACAATAAGAGAAGGAAGGGGAAGAGGCTACAATGATTTCTCTCTAAAGGATGAGTAGCACTCTCTCTAAAAGGTGGGTGTGTTGTGTTGTAGAAACCTATCTAGGGTTTTCTCTCTCTGAGTATAGTGTTCTTTTCTTTTGTGGATAATGAAAGTATATATAGTTTTTGTGAAGAGTAAAAAAGTCAAAATTAAAATCCTTTAGGCAAAGAGTTTCGCAAGTATCTCGCCAGATGCCTGTCTCGCGAAGTACTCACAAAATGCAGCCTGACACTTGACTCATCAACTTCTAGCATGTGCTTCTCACGTGGCCTTTACGCGGGAACCTTTACCCGCAAACTTCTTGCGAGCTAGTCGCGAAACTGCGCTGATCTTCATTTCATGCTCGATTCTTCACCAACTTAATACTATACCTAATACAATAGAATCCCACAAAATACAAGGAAATAATTTAATGCAATTACAACACTTTTTGTCATGGAATAAAGCCAATTTAAAACATAGTTGTAAATTACAACTTTACAATATTTAATTTGTCTTATCTCTAATGTGGCACTTGAGAATATTTCAATTCTCTTTGCACAAAAATGCACCACTTGACAAAATCTCAAGCTTTCTCACATGAGGTCTTTGCTTTTATATAATATTGATGATTGGAGATGATAGTGCTACCAAATACGTGGCCATACTTTTATTCATAAGAGCAGTGTAGCTAAATTTAAAAAGAATAGGCGATAGTTAATATTATAAGTAATGTGGCTCAAGATCTAACACTAAAATTCAAGATGCTTTTAATTCACAATTTTCTCCTTTTACACTTCTATCCCTTTATATATAATTATCCATAACCCTTCATACCATCCTATGTCAAATACACATACCAAAAACGATGTCATTTACCTTCAACCTTTCGGGCCCTAACATTGTTGTTTTATCTAATCCTACTTCGTATGAGTTGGCTACAATCAAAGAAGGGGGGCTTGCATTTTATATTGAGTTACAACGACAATTATGATTTTGATGTTAAGGTCGGACATTGTTGATTTATGAGTTTTGTTACTTTTGTAAATGATATGATTAACTGTGAGTGTTTAGGATGTGTATTTTGTTTTAGAATTAAGGAGAAAGAGAAAGACAAATCTTATATCAGCTTTTATTTTATAATATTCTACCAAAGTTGGTTTTTTTTTTTTTTTTTTTTTTTTCATCACTTCAATTGAATAATTATAATGGATATGTGTGTACAATTTATAATTGTTGCTTTTTATGATGAACTCATTACAAATAAAGTTATATAACAATTATGCTATAATAGCTACACAACATTCTCCAAAACCGTCTTACATAAAACATTACAACATTATCCGTGCATCACACAGGTAACTTACTAGTATTATAAGAAAGGTGGCTCAAGTTCTTAGTTCTAACACTAAAATTCATGATGCATGATGAATTTCAATGTGTTTTCCTCTTCTTTGGGTTTGTGGGAATCTATGTTAACGGAAAATTATGTACAAATTAGGAGGTTTTTTGAAGAATGCTTGGGTTTGTGTGGTTCCAGTCCTAGAATTATTAAGTTATTTAAAAAATGCATAGGGTTCCTATTAAACTCGTCCTGTTATTATGTTGATATATAATGTGGCGAACCATCTCAGTAAAGTTGGATGCTGAAGGCCAGAAATTCTAGAAGCATTATAACTCACTTTCGTAGAGATATAATGCTTTGGTCTCTTCTTCAATTTGTGAAGAAAATCTACGGATGATTTCTCATACATATTGGGTATGTCCTTAATTCAAACGGCATTTAGATACTTTAAATTCTAAAGATCAAGTGTTAGCTTCATAATAGCCACAATTATTGAAACGTAAGTTGTCTTTACAAAATTTTATTAAGAAAAAGCTAAAATATGTGTGGAATGTGAAATATATTTTTTAATATTTTAAAAAAATGACAAAACTTAGGTACAGTACTTTAGATACTGTTCCTTAGGTTCCCCTCTTCAAATTCAGTCATGTGTCTATTTATCTAAAAAATACACGTCTATCCCATGAGAAAAAATCAACATGGTAAAATCTTAAAATGAAAACCTAAGAAACAGCACTTAAGTACTGTACCTATATTTTGCGCTTAAAAGAATGGTGGGAAGCTCCAAAAATGTTGTTAAGCAATCAGACTCACGAGTCTTTGATTGCATGCCAAGTTTAACGGAAGAATTGTAATGTTGAACCAAAATTATAAAAAATATTGAGGCATTGAAATTATTTTACTTTCTTCTTTTTTATATATATAGTCAAAATTAATTGTAATTTAGAATCTGCCTAACAATAGTTGGACACGAAATGCCTGTGGCTACATAAAACCAGTAGACATTTTGCTCATCTGTATTGAATGATCTGCTTTAATTGGATTGCATTGTTTAACAAGTCTATTTTCGATTGCAATAGAGAAGTATTTTGAATTGTAAACATAGATATAATGAAACCTTGTGCATGATCTAATACCAATGCTTGGATAAAAACTCAATAAAGGAGTTCCCTTGTTAATTCAATTGACAAATTCGACCAACTCAACGAAAGCAAGATCAAAAGAGAGTACAAAGTAGAAGAAAACAAAATTCATAAATTAAAATCTAATAAGTACAAAATTTATTTGGGAGGGCTTGCTCGAACGATGAGGTCCAATATGATTTTCATTTGTTTGCTCCAACTTTATCCTTAACTGCATCACAAGCCCCTTGTGCCTTATCCTTCATCTGCTGGCCAGCCTGCAATATATAGAACTCCATATGTAAGCAATTAACAATGATGTAGGGCAGTATTACTTGAGATCGAAGTATTTTGTTATGTTTGTATGTAATTTTCTAACTTAGTAAAAACTTTGTTGAACCTCTTGGCATGATTCCTTGGCAGATTGAGCAGCATTGCTCGCCTTGTCCGCCATGTTGCCCGCCTTTTCCTAAACCAAATAAGAACAACACATTATAATCAACATTTAAAATGTCAACGTACATAGTGTTCATGCATGAAACATCCATCCATGCCGACGTAAATCCTTCTAGATGCAGTTTGCCTAAGAAGAACCGTATCATAGGCATATCTTGGACATATTGGCACTCAAGGATATCTTGGAGTATCCCAGAGATATCCGGTACCGGATACAAATATATTAGCTAAATTAGAGTATCTGTGCTTACTAGATGTATGCTACTATGCTAATAGATGTAAATAGGATGGATAGAAACTCACCTGAGCTTGGCCCTTGGCCTCGCCAGCTTGGTAACTTGCATTCTGGGATTTCTCCATCTTCAGTTTCTGCTTGGAACACAAATACTCACAATGTAATTCAGGCTCTGAAATTCAACTTGGGTGATTCTACAAACAAATGTGAGGCAAACTTTATAGGATTTTCAAACCAATCCACTAATTGACACGTTTATGTTTTCTCAAATATGCTCACAACATGTGTCATCAAATGACAGAAGTTTGGCATTTTAATTTGGCCTTAGGACCAGGTGCTTCTTTTGATGATACGCATACTAATCATTCAATTCAAAGTTTGTTACTATTTTAGAGGGATATATATGAACTTGGCCTTGACACTACTTGCAATGAATTTGCTACTCTAGAGTCTAGACTGTCCTAGTGATATAGTTCACTTGAGAAATACATATAAACTTCGCATTTTTTGAGTCATATGATGTGATGAAAATAAACAATAATAAAAAGAGCCCCTAAAAAATTCAGAAGCACACACGCTATGCATATTCTTGCTTTATCAAGTAGCAAGCAAAAATACTCATTATCAATCACACATTTGTGCAAATATTTCATGTCCAAATTTTATGTACAGATCTTAGTTCGCTCCATAGGTACGTAAAGGACCCCCTCATCAACTGGCATCACATGAAAGATTAATAGTAATCTTAAATGTTACCTCCACTTTCCGTGTCAGATTGTCCTTATAAACTGGGCCAGAATAGAGTCTTCCGGACTACATTGACCCAGTCTTAGTCCAGATGGGCTCAGGCCCAATCCATGGGCTTGATTGATTTGCACCCTTTAATAACTACGTTGTATTAATTTAATGTAGGTAAAATCGAAATTGATTAAAAGTCTTATAATGAGATGTGAATTATTTCCTATAGCCACAAACTTTTCTACAACAATTTTACAAAACTTCTAATGTAGTAAATTCTTATTGGTTTGCATTTGGGCTCACCACTTACATAACTTTGTTACTTACTAATAGCCACTCGCCACAATTGCAATTTGTAAAAAACAAAATTGTAACTCTTGCATTCTCCTCCTTTTAAAAGTTATTAAAAAAAAAATTATAGATCTAAAATTTAAAACAAAATATTTCATCCCAAAAAAATTAGCCCAACAACAACAATTACCAATAGTAAAACTAAAAACAATTCAACTCAATTAAATAATTTTACCAAAAACAAACAACCTGGCCCTTTAAAAAAATTTAAACAAAATAATTTTGCCCTTACCAGAAAGGAGATGCACATATAAAAAAACACAAACAAATAAAAAAATAAAAAATAAAAAATAAAAAACCCTTTAGCAGTTAAGTACCAATGCTAGAGGCCAGAGTCGTCGCACATGTTAGGTTCTAAAGTTTAGGACTTTGTGCATTTAGAACTCTAATTTGTATTGTTGGCAAACCATGATCAAAACAATGTGTTTAGAAGTGTTTAAAGCTAGCTCAAAGTTGTATGTCAATGTAAAGTTGGAATCGAGTGTAAAGCAGAAAGCACTGTGGCTTTCGGCCTGGCTCGATCGATCGAAGCTCGGGCAGATCGCTTTTCTGCAGAATTTTCCAACTCAGCCCTAATTGTTTTAAAACGTTTTTAGGGTTTCTTATTTGTCCTAAGTATAAAAGGCAAACCCTAGCCACGTTTTAGTGTTGCTCATATTGCGGTTTGTGTAAATCTCTTGTGAGATCTAGAGGAGCTTTCCTTTACACAAACTTAGGGTTTTCAAGGAGGAGATATTTTCTACACCTTGATGATCAAAACAGTTGCTGCCATTAAAGCTTAAAGAATACACAAGCGGGGGTGCTTGTAGCTGGTGGGAATCCAAGAAAGAAGGAATCCGTGGATTCGGAGCTTGCAAGTGGTCGTGTCAGTAAGTTCTACTGGTTGATAGCATTAGGAAGTCAAGCGGGGGTGCTTGTAAGTCCTTTTGTATGAACTTCGATTCTTTCAAGATAGTGGATTCAAGTTTACCTTGAGGATAGCTAGGTCAAATCCTCCCCAGGTTTTTACCGGTTTGGTTTCCTGGGTGATCATATCGTGTGTTATTTATTTTCTGCTACTTTGCATGATTTGATCTTTATTATTGTGATAACCTAAACTTGTTTAATTGGACTAAGTAACAACTTGGCTAATTACCTAGGTTTAATCAATTGTTTAAGGGATCTAAAAACTGTCAAGTGGTATCAGAGCGGGTAGCTCTTTTGTTTTTGATCCTTTGATCTCTGAGCTGATCTTTGACCCCTGTTGTCATGGAACACGGACACTCTCTAGTTATTCCTCCTCACTTTGATGGGAATAATTATGCTTACTGGAAAGTACGGATGAAAGCTTTCCTGAAATCCATTGATGAGAGGGTGTGGAACTCCGTTGAATACGGATGGGAGAAGCCCACTACTCCTGTTAGTGAGTGGGAAACTTCTCAGAAAGAAGTAGCTTCGTTTAATAGCAAGGCTATGAATGCGATTTTTAATGATGTTTCTATGGAGGAATTTAAGAGAATCTCGAATGTTGAGATCGCTCATACTGCTTGGAATATCCTCCAGATTGTGCATGAAGGCACAAAGGCTGTCAAAATAAATAAATTGCAGCAATTGACTTCTAAATTTGAAAGCATTAGGATGTCTGATGATGAATCTTTTGATGAATTCTATGCTAAACTGAATGATACTGTTAATTCTGCTTTTAACTTGAGTGAAATCTATGATCAACCTAAAATTGTTAGGAAGATTCTTAGATCTTTGACTAAGGACTTTAGACCCAAAGTGACTACCATTACTGAAAGCAAGGATGTGGACTCCATCCCTATTGATGAGCTTGTAGGATCTCTTCAATCCTATGAGTTGGATCTACCCAAAACTACCAAATCCAAATCAATGGCTCTTAAGTCAGTTGATGATGTTGATAATGGTGGATTTGATGATGAGCTCTCTGCTACAGAGATTGCCTATCTTGCCAAGAACTTTAGAAACTTTCTCAGGAATAACAATAGAAAGGCAAGAGGCACAAACACTGCTGAACCTAGAAATTTTAGGAAGCATGATCCCACTAAGGTGAATAACAATGATAAACCTAGAGAAAGAGTAGGTCAATCTTCCAATAATTCTTTGGGCTCTCAATGTTTTGGATGTCAAGGATATGGATACATGAAATCTGAATGTCCAACCTATTTGAAGTCTATGGGTAAGGCTATGGTTGTAACCCTTAGTGATGGTGAAGTTTCTGATCATGATTCTGATTGTGATGAGGATGGAAGCTTCATTGCTTTCACTGCTACTGCTGTAGTTGATGAGAGCATATCTGTTGAAGAGAACCCTTCTGATGGGGAACTCTCTGAAGATGCAGATCTTCAAGAGGCCTATAACAAACTTTGCAAAGTTGCTGCAAAGGATGCTATGAATGTTGAACTTGGCCTAAAGAAAATTGAATCTCTTGAGCTTGAAAAGAAAAATTTGCTTGTTAAATTGTTTGATGCTAATGATCTTTTGAACAATATGAAAACTGAAAACATGCTTTTGCTTGACAAAGTTAAATCTTTGGAACTTGATTTATCTGTTGCTAGATCTGCTAGTTCTAAACTTGATCAAATGCTAAGTGTTCAAAAGTCATCTTCTGACAAAACTGGTTTAGGTTATGTTGATAGCATCTGTGTGTCCGCTCCCCATTCCACTAAGTTTGTTCCTTCATCTTCTTCTTCTGAACCTTCAGTGAGTGAGATAGTGAGTGAGACTGTCAAACCCTCTGTGAGTGAGGTTGCTAAACCCTTAGAAGGTTCATCATCTAGGAAGATTAGGGTTGATCTAAAAGAATCTAAGCCTAAGAAGCTTACCCTAACTAAGGACAAGACACATGATAAACTTGCATGGGTTTGTCACTTTTGTGGAAAGACTGGACACATACGTCCAAATTGCTACAAGCTGCAAGCTGCAAAGAGAGCAAACAAACCAAAAGTACCTGTGCCTCAAGCACTTGATCCTATGGTACTTATTGGTGATTTGGTAAAGGCTTTAAACCTTTATTCCAATCCTGGAGTTGGTAATCATTCTCAAGTGAATAAGAACTCCAATGCTCGTGGTGCATCTAAAAAGTTTTGGATGCAAAAGACTCGACCTAACTGAGTCTTTCTGACATGGTCCTTGTGCTTCATTGCTCTACCCTTTGTGACCATTGTTCTTTGTTTTTTTGTCTCTCGGATTTGCATAGCATAACATTCATGCATTTCATTCTAGGTGTTTTTTATTTTTTTTAATATAAAAAAATAAAAAAAATAAAAAAAGGAAAAAGGAAGCACATTTTGTTTTTGCACTATTCTTCTTGGTTTTTGAGAACAAGGTTGGTCAATTTATTTTCACATAACATGTTTTTTGTACCTTGTTTAGCTTTGATGAGCTTATTTATTACACTCTACTAGTTGAAGATTTGTAGTGCATGTTGTGTGAGAAAGATGTGTATGGTTTTTGATTACTATGTCTTAATCTTGAAGTCACATGTTTTTAAATGTTGGACTTGAACTTTTAGAGAAAGGCATAAATAACCATCTCACCACTGTTCACTAGCCAATTATGAACACCTTAGTGCATATCATAAGATTTTGTGCTCGAGAAAGTTTAGCACATGCACAAACAGAACATAAGGTGAAGCCTCGGTAAAAGTGCTTAATTCTTAAAATCTAATTGGTGTGTACTATTAGGCTTGATGCCAAACTCACATAACTTAAAATTGGAATGTATATTATGAGGCATAAATACAAGAAATTTACATGATTGCAAGCTTATGATCTAGGAGATGTGGGAGTTATATGATGTAACTCTTTAGGTGATAGTCTTTTTCAAATTCTTTGTGATGAATTTTGTAGACTTTATGATTGATTGCTATTCACATATCACCTCACATGTATCTCATGTCTTTGCTAGTCGCACACACTACACGAGTTACTCGTTGCTAAACATTGTACATGTTATTGTGTGTGTTTATGGTCTGACCAACCAAGTTTTTACAATCACTTTGAATTATGTGCAAACTAAATTTGTTGCTTGAAAATTTATGGAGAATGCAAAATTTTGTTTTTGGGAATATTGGGCTTAAAATTCTTGTTTGGAAAATCATACCATCTCATACTCATTCATTTTTGTCTTAAAATTAATTGCTCTGAGTCAAAAATTGTGTTTTTCCTGAAAAATATGGTGAGCCTCTGCCTGATTCGATCGGTCCATTCTGTTTTTCGACCGATCGAAATTTTTAAAATTTTAAAATTTTTTAGAGAGGGAGTCTCTGTCTGTTTCGACCGGTCAAGGCTGATTTTCGACCGATCGAAACTCGTGTATCAAGTTTTTTAAAAAGCAAAATTGGACTTTTTCAAAGTCACTATTCAAACTTTTTCTTGCTTTTCTCTCTCTCCGCGTTGGCTCTTGGCTCCACCATCAAATTTTTGTCATTTTTCTTCAAGATTTTTGCAAGGTTTTTATCCTTAGAAGTCGGTAAGACCCTTTTGCCCTTCTTTTTCAGGTTTATTTCTTGATTTCATGCATTTTTCATGCATTCTCATGGGTATTTTCTGCATCTTCAAAATTATTAGGGTTTTTGATGATTCAAGCCAATTCTTGCGTAATTGATCAATGGGTTTTTGTGCCATGATGTTATATTGATGTTCCCTATAGTTTAATTTGATCAATTTTGTGGTTTTTGAAAAATTGAAAATTCTAGGGTTTTGAATTTGATCCGAATTGGGGATTTTGTCAAATTGGCTTAAATTGATGAAATTGGCTTCTCAAATTGATGTATTTGGTCATTATTTTTGTTATTATAATATGTGTAATGATCAATTCGTCAATTTTTAAAAAAAAAAAAAAATTGATCAAGTGGTTTCTATATTTTGGGGTTTTTGTGTTGAAAACCTTTATGTGCAAGCCAATTTTGTAATTTGAACCTTTGTGACTTAATTCACTGCATTAGCACATGCATCATGACATTTAAACTTGTTCATGCATCATATAGATTTTGTTTCTATTTTTTGTTTTTGTGCTAAATTGCAGTCTGCCCTTGGTTTTGGTTTTGTGGTTTTTGTTCTTTCGCTTTGTGCTTTGATCCTTATCTTAGCACCATGCCTAGGAAAATTAGAGCTCATAGGACCACTTCCACTTCCTCTGAGTCTCCACCTAGAGTAGAGCTGTTTAAGAATGATAAGTGTAGAGAAGCCTATGACACCTTGAACTATAGGCGTAAGATCTGGTCTGAGCGAGCTGTTGTGTTAGATGCACTTGATCCGGCCATTAGGGCAAATTTTGAGTCTAGGGGTTGGTTGCCTCTCGTAGAGATAGATCATCCACCTCCGACCGCCCTGATTAGAGAGTTCTACTCGAACCTCTCTTGCCACATCTATGATTCCAACACCCTTGTTAGGAGTTGGATACGAGGTGTAGAGTTCACCATTACCCCTCGGGTGGTGGCTGAGGTTCTTGGGGTGCCGGTTGTTCGGGACGCTGTCTATCCCTATGATGAGTCACCCTCTTTAGATGTTGTCATGTCTTACATCACTGGGTCATCTATCCAGTGGGGTTCTGATCCTCGGATCACGTCCGCTGAGCTTACCGAGACTGCCTATCTCTTCTTTAGGATTGCGTGTCATTCCTTGTGGCCTATCTTTCACTTCCACACCATCCTTTTAGAGCGATGTGTGTTTTTGTATGTCTTTGCTTCTGGAGCGTCCATCAGTTTTCCTCACTTGTTCCTTCGTTCCTTCGGGACGCTGTTTATCCCTATGATGAGTCACCCTCTTTAGATGTTGTCATGTCTTACATCACTGGGTCATCTATCCAGTGGGGTTCCGATCCTCGGATCACGTCCGCTGAGCTTACCGAGACTGCCTATCTCTTCTTTAGGATTGCGTGTCATTCCTTGTGGCCTATCTCTCACTTCCACACCATCCTTTTAGAGCGATTTGTGTTTTTGTATGCCTTTGCTTCTTGAGCGTCCATCAGTTTTCCTCACTTGTTCCTTCGTTCCTTGAACAAGGTTCATAGGGGTTCTGCTGTAGGGCATGCGCTGATTCATCCTATTTTCATTCATAGGATTCTGCTCTATTTAGGTCTAGATGGTTTTCCGTCAGGTGAGCATGTTCATGTGATAACTCCCATAGGTGCCACCTTTCTTCGTCAGAGGGCTGCTCAGTTGAGAGTTCCTCCTTCTCGTCCTAAAGGTGCGTCATCTAGTAGTGTTCCCCCTCCTCCCTCTTCTACAGGTACAGCTGCTGCTGAGACTTCAGGTGCTGCTGCTGATGCTGATGCTGCTGTTCCTCCACCGACTGCTACGGATGATTCAGACATTCGTCGCACATTGGATCATGTCTTGACCGTTCAGGCGGCTCAAGGACAGATTTTGGTGGACGTACTAGATGAGATCCGTGCCTTACGTGCGAAGTTGGCGTAGTTTAAACCACCTCCCTTTTGATGATGGATATCTTGTTTGCCCTTTGGCATTCCGTCACAAAAAGGGGGAGTACTTGTAGGTTTTTGTTTTTAGGGGGAGACTTTTTATTTTTGGTTAGAGCTTGTGGAGTTTTAGATTGTATCTAGGTGTTTCACTGTGTACTTAACATTTTTAGCTCTTACCTTGTTTTTGATGGGATATTCATGTTAGGGGGAGTTTTATGTTTTTGTTGGTACTTTATTTGTTTCTTGTTTCAAACTGCTTATTGATTTATATTTATGAGTTATTCATTGATATATGTCTTTATTTGTGTGTTTTTGAAATCAAGAAGTTATTTTGTTTACTTGTATTATTTCCACACATGCGGTTATGCATTTTGTTTAGTGTTTCAGGAAATATACAGGTTGATTCAATTGAGCTGCTGTCTACACTTGCAACTAATGGATAGTAGTTAGGATTGAATTTGGTTTATGAGCATTATTTTGTAAAGGGCTTTTCATTTTGTAAACTTTGAGCTTCTAAGTTGTGTTTTGTCACAGATTGCCAAAGGGGGAGTTTGTTAGGTTCTAAAGTTTAGGACTTTATGTATTTAGAACTCTAATTTGTATTGTTGGCAAACCATGATCAAAACAATTTGTTTAGAAGTGTTTAAAACTAGCTCAAAGTTGTATGTCAATGTAAAGTTGGAATCGAATGTAAAGCAGAAAGCACTGTGGCTTTCGGCCTGGCTCGATCGATCGAAGCTTAGGCTCGACCGATCGAAGCTCGGGCAGATCGCTTTTCTGCAGAATTTTCCAACTCAACCCTAGTTGTTTTAAAACGTTTTTAGGGTTTCTTATTTGTCCTAAGTATAAAAGGCAAACCCTAGCCACATTTTAGTGTTGCTCATATTGCGGTTTGTGTAAATCTCTTGTGAGATCTAGAGGAGCTTTCCTTTACACAAACTTAGGGTTTTCAAGGAGGAGATATTTTCTACACCTTGATGATCAAAACAGTTGCTGCCATTAAAGCTTAAAGAATACACAAGCGGGGGTGCTTGTAGCTGGTGGGAATCCAAGAAAGAAGGAGTCCGTGGATTCGGAGCTTGCACGTGGTCGTGTTAGTAAGTTCTACTGGTTGGTAGCATTAGGAAGTCAAGCGGGGTGCTTGTAAGTCCTTTTGTATGAACTTCGATTCTTTCAAGATAGTGGATTCAAGTTTACCTTGAGGATAGCTAGGTCAAATCCTCCCCAGGTTTTTACCGGTTTGGTTTCCTGGGTGATCATATCGTGTGTTATTTATTTTCCGTTGCTTTGCATGATTTGATCTTTATTATTGTGATAACCTAGACTTGTTTAATTGGACTAAGTAACAACTTGGCTAATTACCTAGGTTTAATCAATTGTTTAAGGGATCTAAAAACTATCAGCACACAATTCTGTTTATTTATTAAATCACTAAAATCCTTAGACCCTTCAATCCCCTTTAAAGACACGGTTCTCTCTCTCTCTCTCTCTCTCTCTATTCTTAGTTTATCGTTCCACCATAACATCTTTGCATCTAGTCTCACCTCTTGCTATTCTATTTCTAATTCTTTTGTTATTCTATTTGTTTTCCGGGTACATATAGGTAAGTCCAAATTAGTTTAATTTGGGTGTTGTGTGCAAGTTGTAAATAAATCTACCAAATCCGTAGTCTTAATGGAGAGTTGCAAACTGACCTACTACTATATACATACAAAACCACAATAAATTCCTTTTCATCCATTTATCTTGTTTCTACAAACTCTTCGTTCTCAAGTCTTAAGGTATTTGTTCCTAGAAGATATTGGAAAGTCCAATTTTAACATAAATAGTTGTTAAAAGGTCAATTTGCATCTCTCTCTACTTTGTTCATTCACATGGGCAGTTGATAGCAACCCACCATAATTCCATAGTGTAAGCAAGACCTATTTACTAGGAGTTGAAACTAAGCCATCTAATTTATGGCCTTGTCTTCTCTCTCTCTCCATATGTGTGTGTGTGTGCGTGTGTGTGTGTGTTTGTGTGTGTGTGTGTGTGTGCAAGCTCTTATTGGAATGGACACTAAAAAATAGAGAAACATCGATAGTATAGAGAATGATATATGTATCAGTATCATAAATAATATGATGCTGTGAATGAATACTTCAGAAGAGGTAATTTAGACATAATATTACTCTCGTATTTCTTGAAAGTTGTTTTATAACTCTAAGGATTCTTATACATGATAAAGTGATATCCTTAAAGGATTCAAAATGATGGTCTTGGTCAAACTTTGATTCTTTTAATGTTTTTTCCCCCTGAATAATCACGTCATTAATATGAATCAAACAAAAGCTAGCAAGGTCCATACCTTCTCGTTCTTTTGGTAAGGGAATTTGTTTCACATAAAGCTACATATATGGCTACTAGCTAATAAGTTATGAGTTTGAAACAAAAACATAACGATTCTTCTAAGACCACTACTTTTACCATAATTTGATGAAGTAGTCGACTATATGTGATGTACAATTACTTTCATATGAATTCATCATTTTTTCTCCACTAATCATGGTTGACCACTTTAAAGTTGTGTCCAAATGCTTTCTAAAAACAAAATCCACAAAAAAAAAAAAATATATATATATATATATATATATATATATATATATATATCAACTAGAATTATCTTGGTTTCTTCCATGAACCTTTGAATAGACCAATTAACTTCCAACGTATTTCCCTTGATAGCTCCCATCATGTTCAAGGCATATCTTCCTCTAAAATAACATAGTTGAGGTTACTTTCCTGATGTTTATCTTTTTCTAATTAACATTAATGCATAAGATTAATTATTTATTTTTTTCTATATTTTTTTAAGATATATTTTAGAACATCTTAGTGGCATTAACGTGGTGGTAATACACACATGTTTTTGCCAAACACATACTTGGTTTGAATCTTAGCGCTGACCTGAACCATTACAATTTTATTGTTTTGAATTTGAAGTTTTATTTTTTTGCAGGGTCCATACGCAGAAAAGCCCACAAACCCAATCCCAAAAAAAAAAAAAAAAAAAAAATCGTTAACTTATCTCCAGAACTTCTTTCCTTCGATGTTGGTTATAAAGGACACAATTTCCCCTCTCCGTGTGCCTTTCTCTTTGTTCACAGTCTCTGCCATCTCTTGCCTCTGAATCTCAGTAGGTCTCATCCTTTTCCTTCTTTTTTCCATCTAGCTTTTTATTATTTCTGTTTGGTCCCTTTATTGCTAAATTGTTTTTAATTTTGTTTTGTTATTGGTTTCCTTTTGGCATCGCAGGGTTGCTAGGAACACAACCCAGCAATTCTTCTATTATTCCTTTTGGTTCCTAGCATGTGAGAGAATAAGTAATTGTATATACTTAAACTATGAAACTTCTATGATTATCTATGTTGCGGTGTTGGTTAATGATTTTATTGATCCCCTCTTTGTGAAGCATTTCATTATGTAATGCAAATTCATAAATTTTATTCCTAAATTATAAATAAGTAAATTTGTTTTGTAGTAAAAATAGTGTTAGTTTATTGCTTATTTATTTATTTTTAGTGGGATGGGGTTGAAGATAAAGAATTTTAATTTATAATAGTCATATAGGTACACATTGTATCTAAGTTATCATTTTTTTATGGGCTTGTTATGAGTATCACCTTGAAGTACATTATTGGATTCATCATCATTAAATATTAACTTAAGTAAGAAGCTTTGTTTCTTTTTAAATCCTTATGTAAAATTCATTGTCCATGATTTATGAGTGAGAAAGATTCAAATTGCTTATTCATGATTTCTATAGTGTAAGTGAAGTGCTTGAAGTAATACAAAACTTATACATAATCAATGAAAGCGGACGGTTATGTATTAATATTTTTAATGCTTGATAATAATTATTAGCATTACTTACTGCTATGGTTTGAGTTACCCTTTATTTGTTTTTTTATGGAGAAGTTTATATCTTTTTTTAGAAATAATATATTGGTCCAGATAATACAAAGAACAAAGGGAAAACTATGTTAGTTGATTTTAATGATGATGCTGGCAAGGATGGTAATAATATAATAGATAATGAATGCGATATGATACAAAACGGCAATAGCTAGTAATGCTACTCAAAATTTGGAAAAACACTAGAGCACTATTCTCGACAAAGGTATAGATCAATTGACGAATGCCCAAATAACTGGTTTGAAATTCAGTTCCCTAGATGATGGTGGAGAATTTTATAACACATACGAGAATTTTACACCAAATTCATCTCCTCCGAAAAACGTTGCTAGAGGAAAGACTAATCCAGCTTGGGGTCATTGCAAGCCTTTAGAGTTAGACACAAATGGAAGAGGGCAATTGATGTGTTTGTACTGTAATAAAGTTTTTAAAGGTGGCGGTATTAACCGATATAAAAAAAAATATATATATATATATATATATATATATATATATATATCTTCGCATATGTGTTATAAAAATAAAAAACCTAATCAAAAGAAGATGGTGGCGGTGGCATAAAGTTATATGGTATTATGGTCATATGTACATGCTATTTGGACGTCAAACATCAAAGCATTAAAAAAGTTATGCACAACAGCCTGTAGCAATAGCTTTGCTGGTTTTGAGAATTGTGAAAACTAAAAAGTGATGTGATGGTATGGCAGGGCGCATGCAACAATGCTTTTTTTGGATTTTTTTAGGTCTTCTCTTGTTTAAATTGCTAGTAACTGACCTATGCGATGCATGAAAGATTCGAACAAAAATTGTAAATTTTCACTTATAAAAGTTACAACTTAAGAGAAAAAATAAAATAAAATACAAACACCAATAGTGATAACTCCAACACCAATAATGACTTTATTAGAGAGTGAAAAGAAATAAATATACCAAATATTAAGAAAAATGTTGATTTAGTCATCTGGCTTAAATAGTTATAGTAGAATTATTATATTAAAAAAAAAAAAACCTTTGAACAGTTTTAAGCCAATAAATAAAACAAAATCTCGTCACGCACACAAATGAGAGAAATTTGGAAAGAATAGAATTTGAAACATCTAAATGTAAAAAAAGAATAAGAAATACCAATTGAAAGGCAAAAGAGCGTTAATTGAGTAAAAATGAAAAATGGATCATATATATCATAAAAAAAACAAAGAACGTAATTTATAATTCTTAAACCACCCTAATTCAAATAGTAAGGCCATGTGTTAACTTTGGCAATCAATTGGACTGTGATGCCCTCATTATCTATCTTCTCTTTTCCTTCTCCCATTGCTTATTTGTCTCATCAATTCAAGGTTTAAAAAATAAATAAAAAAACAATTAAGAAAAGCACTTTTGTATAATTTAAAAGTTACCGATTAACAATTCAACTTTGTTTTAAACTTTAACTTCACTAAAGATTTGTTTGGATACCGCTTATTGCTAGAAACTGAAAACTGAAAATACTATAGTGAAAAAAATTTTAAATGTGTGAATAGTATCGTAGGACCCAGTTTTAAAATTAGGTTTGTTGAAATCCGTACTTGCAGGTCTCATGAATAGTGCAATGGACCCACAGAAAAACACCAAACGCAGACACTGAAATAATTTCAGTGCAATCCAAACGTAGGCTAAATAATACTAATAAAGCAATTAACTTTAATTTTTTTGAAAAAAAGAAGAAGTATTGTGTTAATACTATCATAATCTAATTTAACATTTAATCCAACATGTGAAAAAATGAATAGATAAATAAATAACTTTAAACCCAAAATTTTGTTCTATTTTGCTTTAGAATAATTTTCGGTATATCAACTTTAGGTTGGTTTCTGTGGCGGCACAGTAGCCAAATTAATAGGTTAATACAACTTTCGATAAATTTATTAAAAAAAAAAAAAAAAAAAAAAAAAAAAAAAAAAGATTAAAAAAAGCCAACTAAAATTAATACTTTTTTGACTTTTCGGTTTGAGTAAAATAGCACATGATTGATACCGCTGTATAGTTTTCACCCAACATCACCAATCACACCAATAAAAAGAGAAATATACAAGTTCTTAATCTGAGAATACTCTAATATTGTCAATTAGAAAATAAAAGTGGAAACTGAAACAACTATTATTTGTTTGTGGGGCCCGGCCCAAAACAATGGGCTACTTAAGCACAGGCCCGTCCGAAAAGCATCATGTCCGAGGAGAAGTCATAGCCAAAACGTTATTCAAGCCCAACTACGGTAAAGGAAACCTGTCCGAGGAGTAACCTCTCCTCGGACGCTACGAAGTCCAGGCCAAGAGCTCGCCCCTACCACTGCCGCTCATCCTCCTAGCATATAAAAAGAATAAAACCCAAAATATCTCATGGAAAGCTGCTACCGCCACATTGAATGTGTCACAACCACCCTCTTGGCCGCATTAATAAGGAAAAGACCCCTGAACAGTACTGCCTTGGCCACTGCAACTCACAAGGGGATGATAAAGGTGTCTGATAAGACAGGTGCTCAAGTGGGGGCTTAGATGATCAACAAGTGTAAGGTTCAGATAAGAATAATAGAGCTATATAATGTAATAGAGCCCCTAAAAGAAGGGGACGGAAAAAACTGTATTCATCACTTAGGAAATGAAAGCTTTTGGGGAGTATTCATTCTGGTGTTTTTATCCTTGCAACAACCTTCTCCATACTTAAGTCCGACCAGGTCCACTGAGGCTAAGTTCTTTCACCCATCCTCTACAAACATTCATTGTGTGTTGCGCTTTAGGCCAGGGCTTAATCAAAAGGGTTTGGGCCAAGGAAATTCGTGCAACTACAATTGGCGCCGTCTGTGGGAAGAACTACAGCATCAGCTAGCACCACGGTCGAAGTATGGCAGAACTAGGCCCGCACCAGGAGAATCCCCATCAGGCAAACTCCCAACAGACACAACCCGTTGAGTCCCAGAGGCAGAATAACCCCACCAACCCAGGCGGCAGGGGTAATCGTGAGGGAAGTGTGCATACTGTCCGGACGAGCCAGAGTCACACTCAGATAGGCAGTCACGTGTCCCAGAGGCGAAATAGTCATCAGGCCATGCAGCGGGAGATACACGACCTGAAAAGGGAGTTACGACGTGTGCGGCGAAAACGGTCCCCCTCTGACTCAGACGAGTCTTCTAATGCGGAGGATGTAAGTTACCGACGGAGGTCGAGGACCCCACCAAGTGAGACTTTTTCCTACGAGAGGGAACCACGCCCTGTGCGGAAGTATGAAAACCCGTCCAGCAAAGGTTCAGGGAACGATGTCATGAAGAAGGCGCTGGACCAGGTTTCGAGATCACCCTTCACATATAGAATTGAAGGGGCTAAGCTGCCTCGACGCTTTAACCAACCGGCGTTCGTCATCTATAATGGCCGAGCAGACCCGGTAGAGCACGTGAGCCAGTTTAACCAGAAAATGGCAATCTACTCCCAAAACGAAGCCCTAATGTGCAAGATCTTCCCATCCAGCTTGGGATCAATGGCGATGAGGTGGTTTAACAGCTTGAAGACAAACTCCATAGGCTCCTACAAGCAGCTCACTCAGGCTTTCTGCTCCCGTTTTATCACAAACACCAGAGTCCCTCGACCCCTTAGTTCGTTATTATCCTTGTCTATGCACGAAGGGGAAACCCTGAAAGCATACTCGGATAGATATTGGGAAGTGTATAATGACTTAGATGACAACCATGATGATGTTGCTATCAGCACGTTCAAAAGCGGCCTCCCCACTGAGCATGGCTTGAGGAAATCCCTCACTGGTAAACCAGTTGCCGACGTTCATCAGCTTATGGATAGGATCGACAAGTACAAAAGGGTGGAGGAAGATCAGCTACAAGGAAAGGGAAAGGAGAAGGTCATTCCCCCCAAAGCGAATGACTTTAGATCGGAACGGTATAACCCTAACCAGCCGAGGAGAGATTTCTCGCGACAGGCTGGACAGAGCCACGCACAAACAATGAATGCTGTGTTTAGGGAGCCAGTACAGCAGGTGCTGGAGAAAGTAAGAAACGAGCCCTACTTTAGATGGCCGGGGAAGATGGCCGGAGACCCGTCCAAGCGTAACCAGGACCTATAGTGTCACTACCATCAGGACCATGGGCACACCACTGAGGATTGCAGGAATCTGTGGAATCACCTAGATCAGCTAGTCCGAGAAGGGAAGTTACGTCACCTTCTACACCCCTCAAGCGGACACCCCGGTCAAGCAATACCAGAGTCACGAAAGGATGTGTCCTTGAGACCCCCTACTGGAACAATACATGTCATCCTCGCTGCACCAGGAAGAACTGGGCCACCCATCCCCAGAATATTGGCTGTGGATCGGCCCTACTCCGAGGACGGGCACAGGGAACCCAAAAGGTCGAAAAAGTGAAGCTCTTTGATACTGGGATTCTCGGACGAGGATAAGAAGGGAACTATTCAACCTCACGACGATGCCTTGGTGGTTACGTTAAGAATTGGAGGCTTCGATGTGAGAAGGGTGTTAGTGGACTCAGGTAGTGCGGTAGAAATAATGTACCCTGATCTATACAAGGGGCTGAACCTCAAGCCGGAGGACTTGGCAGCTTATGATTCCCCTATTCTCAGCTTCGAAGGGAGGATGGTTACACCGAAAGGGCAGATCCGGCTACCCGTGCAGACTGGGTCAGAGGTGGTGGAGGTAAATTTTATCGTGGTCGACGCTTACTCCCCCTATACCGTGATAGTTGCCAGGCCATGGATCCACGCCCTAGAAGCCGTGACCTCCACACTCCACCAAAAAGTAAAATACCCATCCAAAGGACAAGTAGAAGAAATCCGAGGAGATCAGGCCGTATCCAGAAAGTGTATGGTTGCCGCCATCCTAAATCGGCCCGTTGCCGAGTCCTCGGCCCCAAAGAACTTATAGCAACCAGACTCCTCGGCAGGGCTAGGGGAGGAGCCAGCCGAGGAGATCAGGTGTGAAAGCTTAGAAAAGATCGCTGTCAACAACGACCCGGACAAGTTTTTTCAGGTCGGCTCTGAATTGCCTGCTCAAGAAAAAGAGGAACTGATCGGATTTCTCAGAGGAAATGTCGACGTGTTTGCGTGGGACGCCTATGACGCTCCGGGGGTTGATCCTGGTCTTATTTGTCACCACCTTACCGTCAACCCGTCTTCCACTCCGAAGAAGCAGCCCCCCCGACGCCCTTCAAAGGAACACGCTAGTGCCGTGAGAGACGAGGTTGCAAAACTGAAAAGAGCAGGGGCTATTAAAGAGGTCTTTTACCCTGAATGGTTGGCAAACACAATGGTGGTAAAGAAGAAGACAGGTAAATGGAGGGTCTGCGTGGACTTCACGGACCTGAACAAGGCGTGCCCAAAGGACCCGTTCCCCCTACCACGACTAGACAGGTTGGTGGATGCAACCGTGGGTCACCCTCGGATGAGCTTCCTGGACGCCTTCCAGGGCTATCATCAGATTCCCCTTGCACCAGAGGACCAGGAGAAGACGGCTTTCATGACGCCCATCGGAAACTACCACTATAAGGTGATGCCGTTTGGGCTGAAGAACGCAGGCTCAACCTACCAAAGGATGATGACCCGGATGTTCGAACCACAACTGGGCAGGATCATTGAGGTTTACATAGACGATATGGTTGTGAAGAGTAAAAGGGTGTCCGAGCACGTGAAAGACCTTGAAGAAATCTTCGCTATCCTAAGAGAACACCGGTTGCGGTTGAACGCTTCCAAATGTTCCTTCGGGGTTGGGTCGGGGAAATTTCTAGGGTACATGGTGACCCACAGGGGAATAGAAGTGAGCCCCGATCAAATCAAAGCAATAAACAGCCTACAAGCTCCTCGGAACCCGAAGGAAGTGCAGAAGCTTACTGGTATGATAGCAGCATTAAACCGGTTCATATCGCGGTCAGCAGATAGATGCCGACCTTTTTACCTCCTGATAAATAAATGGAAAGGGTTTGAATGGTCGGAGGACTGTGTTCGGGCTTTCCAGCAGCTTAAGGAATATCTGTCACGACCCCCCATTATGTCCAGCCCTGAAGCGGACGAAGTGTTGTTTGCATACATCGCTGTAGCTCCCCATGCTGTAAGCCTGGTACTGATACGGGATGATAACGGGGTGCAGCGACCAGTGTACTACGTGAGCAAATCATTACATGACGCCGAGACGCGATACCTACCTCTAGAAAAGGCAATTCTGGCGGTAGTACATGCCACCCGGAAGCTCCCTCATTACTTTCAGGCGCATACGGTTATCGTACTAACTCAGCTTCCCCTTCGAGCAGTGCTTCGAAGCGCTGATTACACAGGAAGGATCGCCATGTGGAGTGCGCTTTTGGGAGCCTTTGACATTAAATATATGCCCAGATCCTCCATCAAAGGCCAGGTCCTCACAGACCTGGTAGCGAAATTTGCTGAACCCTCAATAGAAGCAATAACCGAGAAAAAAGACATGGATGGAAAATCGGTTGGTGTCATTTCGGCAGGGGGAGCCCTGCATTGGAAGGTCTACGTGGATGGCGCGGCCAACCAGAGAGGATCTGGAGTTGGAATAGTTTTAGTATCACCAGACGGTGCCGCCATTGAAAAGTCGTTGAGGCTCGGATTTCCGGCTACGAACAATGAGGCTGAATACGAGGCCTTACTTCAAGGAATGACAATGGTTCAAAGGTTGGGCGGAAGAGTAGTAGAAATATTCTCGGATTCCAGATTGGTTGTCGGACAAGTGATGGGTGAGCTCGAAGCCAGAGATGCTAGGATGCAAGAGTATCTAGGACAGGTCAAACGCCTACAGACGAGTTTTGAGTCATTCAATCTGACGCACGTTCCTCGAAGTGCAAACACCCATGCAGACTCGCTGGCCACCCTTGCCACGTCCTCGGCTCATAATCTGCCACGAATGATCCTGGTTGAAGATCTAGTCAAGGCGAGTCCCATCAGCGGAAACCCGGCCCAAGTCCACCAGGTCAGACAGAGTCCCAGCTGGATGGACCCCATAAAGAACTTCCTCCAGAATGATACCTTACCGGAAGAAAAATTAGAGGCCGAAAAGATACGTAGAAACGCTCCTCGATTCTGGCTATCAGAAGACCACAAGCTATATCGGCGCTCCTATTCTGGGCCGTACCTACTCTGCGTACATCCAGAAGAGTCCGAGTTTCTACTTGAAGAGTTACATGAGGGAATTTGTGGAAGTCACACCGGAGGAAGGTCGCTGGCACACAGGGCACTCACCCAAGGATACTGGTGGCCGAACATGCAAAGAGAGGCCCAAGAGTACGCTAAGAAATGCGACCAGTGCCAAAGATTTGCCCCGAATATCCACCAACCCGGAGGGGTCCTCAACCCACTCTCTAGCTCATGGTCGTTCGCACAATGGGGTCTTGATATTGTCGGACCTTTCCCCAAGGCTGCAGGGAACAAGCGGTACATAATAGTCGGAACCGATTACTTCACTAAATGGGTGGACGCTGAACCTTTGGCCAACATTAGGGACGTGGATGCCCAGAAATTCATCTGGAAGAACATTATCACCCGCTTCGGAACCCCACGTACACTCGTTTCCGACAATGGTCTTCAGTTCGACAGTAAGAGTTTTAGGGAGTATTGCCGCGAATTCGGGATCATTAATCAATATTCCACCCCCGCATACCCCCAAGGAAACGGGCAAGTCGAGGCCGTGAACAAGGTCATAGTGAACGGATTGAAGAAAAGATTAGATGAGGCAAAGGGAAGATGGGTAGAAGAGCTCCCGCACGTCTTATGGACCTATCGTACAACGCCGCGGCGTTTAACCGGTGAAACCCCCTTTTCCATGACTTATGGGGCTGAGGCCGTGCTCCCAATCGAGAACAACTTCCCGACACTAAGGTCTAGCTCGTTTACCCCAAGCGATAACGACGAGTTGTTGGGAAGAAGTCTAGACCTAGCCGAGGAAAGAAGGGAAAAAGCCATGATTCATATGGCCTACTACCACCAGAAGCTGAGACAAGGGTATGATGCCAACGTCAGGCTGCGACCTCTAGGTCCAGGTGATCTCGTGATAAGAAAGATTCTCGGCAACGCGAAAAACCCCTCTTGGGGCAAGTTGGGGCCCAATTAGGAAGGACCGTACCGTGTCACATCCGTGGCCGGGATAGGCGCTTACTACCTAGAAGATTTGGATGAAAAAACTGTACCCCGGCCATGGAATGTAAATAACTTCAGAAGATATTGTTATTAATGAAAATGGCTTCGCCCATGTTTTGTTTCCTGATTATCCTTCATCTGCTGATCTATCTACATTTATTCATAGTTTTAAACAGAACCAAAGTCCTGCATGGCTCCTCGGACCACAGACTTTGGGGAAAGTATTACTCATGACTATTCATACGAGTTTTAAACAGAACCTAAGTCCTGCATGGCTCCTCGGACCACAGACTTTGGGGAAATTATTACTCATGACTATTCATACAAGTTTTAAACAGAACCTAAGTTCTGCATGGCTCCTCGGACCACAGACTTAGGGGAAATTATCACTTACGGCAGCTATTCATACGAGTTTTAAACAGAACCTAAGTCCTGCATGGCTCCTCGGACCACAAACTTTGGGGAAATTATTACTCATGACAATTTATTCATAGTTTTAAACAGAACCAAAGTCCTGCATGGCTCCTTGGACCACAAACTTTGGGGAAATTATTACTCATGACAATTCATACAAGTTTTAAACAGAACCTAAGTCCTGCATGGATCCTCAGACCACAGACTTAGGGGAAATTATTACTTATAGCGACCATTCATAGTTTTAAACAGAACCAAAGTCCTGCATGGCTCCTCGGACCACAGACTTTGGGGAAATTATTACTCATGACTATTCATACAAGTTTTAAACAGAACCTAAGTCCTGCATGGCTCCTCGGACCACGGACTTAGGGGAAATTATCACTTACGGCAACTATTCGTACAAGTTTTAAACAGAACCTAAGTCCTGCATGGCTCCTCTGACCACAGACTTAGGGGAAATTATCACTTATGGCAACTACTCAGTTTTAAACAGAACCTAAGTCCTGCCTGGGTCCTCGGACCACAGACTTAGGGGAAATTATTACTCGATGATTTGGGAAACTAATACCTAAGGGAAATCATTTTTAGGCGCACGCACAGTCTAGCACCGTTGCAACCCTCACTCAAATTCGCTACAACATCCTCTTCACCACGACCGTTTATATCATTATCAGCGCTAAATAAAGGGATGGTGCTAACATAAATCCATAAAAATGAAGGAAACATTCTCTATTAATATCCCGAGACCAATACAAAAGAGAGGTCCTTTCAAAAGAGTGCAAAAGCAGGACAACTCTCATTCAAAAAGATAAATAGTAAAAGCAAAGATAAAGAAAATACAAAAGTTAAAAAGCCAAAAAACTAAGCCTTGGCAGGAGGGTCTTCTTTCTGCTCTGGCTGAGGAGGAGAAACCACGATGGCGAGGTCCGCAACCGGATTCTCCGTATTGACAAGCGTAGGGGCGGCGTCAGGCACCGCCAAATCCTGCTCAGAAGCTGCTTGGGCGCCGTCAGGATTCACTCGGATCTCCTGAGGGTAGAAAACGTTCTCGGGCAACCTTAGCGCCGAATCAGCGGGAACTCCTGCAGCATCAAGAGCCTGAGCCCACGAAATACTGCAGTAGTCCCTGCACACCTCAGGGATCTCCTCGGACAGCCTGGCCTCCGTTTCTTGGACCCCAAGCTGGCGAGCAGCATTCTTTTCAACCTCCGCAGCCTCCCGGATCAGCTGAGCCTCCTCTCTAGCCCTCCGCAGCTCACTCTCGACTCTTTGCAGAGCAGTCTTGAGGTCCACCACTGCCTGCTTCTCAGTGGCGAGGTTGAGCTGGGTCGAGTACAGCTCTTTACGCTGATCCTCCGCCTGAGTCTCGGCACTCTTCAAACCAGCCTCAGCACTTTTGCGCCGTTTCTCCGACTCCTTGAACTTCTCAGTAAGCCCAAGGTGATCATGCTTGAGGGACCCCAAGGTTGTCTCCATCTCCGTCCGAGACTCAGCCTCAGCCTCAGCCCGACTCCGACTATCACGACAAAATTCCTCAGCCACAAATACCTGCTGAGTGATCTGCAAGCGAAATAAAATCGGCTCAGAATTTAGCAGGGTTAAGTAAGTTAATAAAACAGTAAAAGAATTACTCACCATCGCAAGATCCCTTTTAAGGGATAGGAAAAGCTCCGGCTGAGAGAACCGCCTATAGGCCTCCATATCCCGAGGAAGCAGTAAGGGTTGCTCTAAGGCATCAGCCACGTACCCTGCTCGGCCACGATTGTATTCTCGGATCGACGAGTTGTAGGGGATGGCAACCCCATCCAACTCCAACTTAGGGCTCCACGTATGCGGGGTAGCGCGCACCTCAGCGCGGTTCTCCTCGTCCTTGCTCTCAGAGGAGTTTGCCCTCTTACTCCTCTGTCCCTTGGCAGCCTTTTGTTGCTTAGTAGGCCGGATAACCAGCTCGCCCTCCTCAGGGATGTCAGCCTGCCTCTTCTTTTTCAGGTCAGGGATAGCCTTGAGGCCAGGATCAGTAGGGACCTGAGGGGCGATTGGAGGTGGGTCCTGGGTTTGCGCTTTGGCAGGCGCCTTCGAAGACTGACCCTTGCCTCGGCTGGACATCAACTCTCTCAGAGATTTTCCCATATCACCTCCTTCTTCGTCCGAGGAGTCTTCCGAGCAGGTTATAATAATTGGACCAGCGACCACGGAGTTGCAGTCCTGCTCTCCTTCAGGATCAGAAAGCTCAACCACGAGGTCTTGCTGAACTTCCTCCTCGAAGTAAAACTCGTCTATTTCTTCCTCAAGGGAAAGACGAGATGATTCGGTGTGCCCCTCAACTGGATCAGCAACACCAGGCTCTTCCGGAGGAGGTAGTTGCTCTGCCATACGGGGATGCCGAACAACGGGTAGAACGACTGGGGGGAGATCATGTGGAGCTAGGAGCCCGTTTATGGATACGTCAATCCTAGCCAACCTCGGACTGCCAGCCCTTATGGCGTGACCAACGGCTTGAAAAGAGCGGCTTAGAGGTTGATAGCCCAGGACCAGATGAGCCGCACGTAGCTGTCCATCCTCGGCAACGTAAATCTCCAACCTCAGAAGATAGTTCAGCGCCGGCACATTCAAGAAGTTTAGCCGGGGAGCGACGTGAACTTTATCTGCAAAACATCCAAAAACAATGGGGTTAGTACATGAAATTCTCCAAGTGTGAGGAAAGCTAGAAAAATGACCCCCCAATGCTAAACCCTATCCCCAAAAGGACTGGCCCTAAAGACGCCGCACCTGGTTTTCCTGCCCTGGTCGGACAATGAATACCGTCGAACCACTCCCCCGAGGCAATAAGAAAATCATTCTTCACGATCTTATTGGAGACTGGAAGACAGGAGATCAATCTAACCACCTCGGATCGGGATTTGGGAGGGTGCCACTCTCGAGGCGATGACACTCATACAGATAAGCCACGTCATGCCAAGTAAGGCCTAGATTCATCCGCTCGTCTAAGACATCTACACAGCCTAGTATCTTGAACATATTAGGGGCACACTGATACGGCGTCAACCTATGGTTGGACAGGTACTCCCTTGTGATCCTACGCATGGGAAGTGTCATCCCTCCCTCTATGAAAGCAATCATGGGGATAACAACTTCTCCCTCGCCTCTATCTGTCAATACTCCCTCAAGAGGATAGTATCGCAGCCCCACACCCGGGGGAATGTGGTATTTTGCCCTAAAGGCCTCCATGGCGGCCGGAGTATTTACTAATTTTTGGAATCTACCCATCTGAACTGTACTAGAAGAATGAAAATAAAGACCAAGGGAAAAATAAAGTCCGAGGAGGAAGTCGAAGCGACAAAGCGAACGGAACTTACAGGTATCTTCTCAAATGCCCAATAAGGGAATCGGAAAGCTCTTCTATGGAGGGCGTCCCGCAAAAATGACGATGAAGATCTGAAGGAAGGATGTGCTTAAGGACTTCTGGGCGCTAGAGTTCTCTGGAGATCTCTGTTCTGATGAGCGGATAAAAGAAAAGAAGAGGGGAGCCTATCTGACGTCTTATATAGCCTGGAGGAGAGAGAAAAGATCGACCTCGCCTAGAAAGTCGAGAAATAATGATGGCCGTTCGATCCACGCCTCACCGTTGGATGAAGGGGACAAGAAACCTCCGGAAGTAAATGGCCGCGCCTCGTAAATTGTAGCGCGTCCAAAAGTAACTGCCCGCACGCGCGCCCCAAGGCTTCTTCGCTTCCATCCTCTCACTGACATCAAAACCCCGCTTTTCTCCTCGGAATGAGATAAAAACCGGAGTTTTGAGGGGCTATTGTGGGGCCCGGCCCAAAACAATGGGCTACTTAATCACAGGCCCGTCCGAAAAGCATCATGTCCGAGGAGAAGTCATAGCCAAAACGTTATTCAAGCCCAACTACGGTAAAGGAAACTTGTCCGAGGAGTAACCTCTCCTCGGACGCTACGAAGTCCAGGCCAAGAGCTCGCCCCTACCACTGCCGCTCATCCTCCAAGCATATAAAAAGAATAAAACCCAAAATATCTCATGGAAAGCTGCTACCGCCACATTAAATGTGTCACAACCACCCTCTTGGCCGCATTAATGAGGAAAAGACCCCTGAACAGTACTGCCTTGGCCACTGCAACTCACAAGGGGATGATAAAGGTGTCTGATAAGACAGGTGCTCAAGTGGGGGCTTAGATGATCAACAAGTGTAAGGTTCAGATAAGAATAATAGAGCTATATAATGTAATAGAGCCCCTAAAAGAAGGGGACGGAAAAAACTGTATTCATCACTTAGGAAATGAAAGCTTCTGGGGAGTATTCATTCTGGTGTTTTTATCCTTGCAACAACCTTCTCCATACTTAAGTCCGACCAGGTCCACTGAGGCTAAGTTCTTTCACCCATCCTCTACAAACATTCATTGTGTGTTGCGCTTTGGGCCAGGGCTTAATCAAAAGGGTTTGGGCCAAGGAAATTCGTGCAACTACATTGTTAATACACAAAAATTCCATTTCAAAATAAGTTTTACAAGTGAAAATAAACCTCATCATCAAAAGTACAATGTACATTGGCTATTAGTCTCCAATTCAAATATCAATACATACAAGATTACAAACCTTGGAAAAGAAGATAATTTCCAGCCTTTATTCAAATAATATCTTCAAGCCCTTTAATTATAGTCATGGGCGTTCTCTCTTTATATATAGAGAGAGCCTAGGTTCCTGAAATCTTATGTATTTTACCATCTCCATTCACAAATGATATTATTATTATGAGTTCAACACCTATAATTGTGCAAAAGACTACTTTTTATCCATACAAATAAGCTAACCCACTGAAATAAAATTAAATAAATTATATTTCTAAATAAAATCAATCCGAATTTGCAAAAAAATTGGGTAACAAATTTATATATAGCATACCAAATAAAAATTTATCGTTCCTTAAGCCGGAAGACATAGGTTGCAGCTTTGATTTTTCTCCAAAAAAATAGAGATGTTTTATATGCCATGTACAATAAATAAATAAAATAAAATAAAGTAGAAATTTCAACCCAAAAACCAAACCCACGAAAACAATGTTAATATAAAAATGGAGATTAACTCAAATACTCAAAAGAAAATCAATTTTAAACATAACAAAAGAATAAGATAGAAAGAAAATCTCAGGCACATGTGAAATCAACTTTAATCTCTCTCTTTCTCTCTTTTTCTTAATCTATCGTGAGTCTTTTTTTTTTTTTTTTTTCAGCATGCCAATATATATATACACGATGGCTCACATATTCCTTACCAATGTGGCTAATTATCAAGCGGTATTTTCTATCCTTAATCAAAACTTGTAATGTAAGTGGCCACTTACATTACATGTTTATTGAATTCGCAGATGTACGAAAAATCTTAGTACCAATGACAATGTGTATCACATTGGTATACCATAATTAGTCAGTGAACTACTCATGATCACAATATATATTCTTATTTGCTATTTAATAGGCAAATTGAAAAGTGCTTGACTGTGAAGCAAGTTACACGTACAGTACATATCTGGGGAGCATGAGCCATGAGGGCGGTTCCAAGAGCCATTCCCCGGCAAGAACATCTGTACATTGCAATTAATAATTCCATTTTTTTATTTAATTTTTAATAAAGCGTAATGCAAAGAATAAAAACTGAATTTGGAAATTATCACAAAAAATCAACCATAAAACTAAATATATGAGTATTTAGTTCCCAAAGCATTGTTTTGTTTGGGAAGTATCGCAACGATAGAGATTAGATTATAATCATACATTTAGAATAGTGTATGATGATGCCGAAAATCATCAGTAAGTCACACAGTGCTCACGTGCTCAAAACAACACCTGCGAAATAAAGACAAAGAAAACCCTAGGAAAGTACCGGTGTGGTACCAGCCAAAAACCCTCCGAAGGTTAAGTTAGAGAACTTTCACCACTCTAGAGTGCTAGAATTGGGGGAATTATGCGTACCTTGGTTTGTAAGGGTCTTGGGGTTTTTATAGTAGCATGGGGTTGAGATTCGTTGCTTAGAAGATCTTTCCTTGTGGGACAGATCTTCTTTAATTTGCGTATCTTATGGAATCTTTTCCTTATAGGACTCTCTTGATTAGGGTTAAGCGTGAGGCACAAGATATTTTCTTATATGCTTATGCATGAAAGTCAAGTCATGTCAGCCTCGTCAAAAGGTTCGCTTATCCTCTTCAGCTTCCCCCCGTCAACTTCATATCCCGTCAATATATTCTAGTCGTCTCATTCAAATGTTTGTTGTCTTCAAGGTGCAGCTGTCAACTTTAAGGTGGAACCGTCGACTTTCATTCTATTGTTAGGCTATGAACGTGCAAGCGACGCTGACGAGTTCATTAGGACCGTCGCTTCCACCTAATATGGATGACTTTATCAAAACCACAGAATTACCCTTATCATCTGCCGCCTACTCTATAGCCCCGTCGGCTTTAGCCAACGAGTTATGGAGTTCAATTCATAGCTCTTTCCTTTTTACTATTTATTATTATTTTGTTTATTGAAAAAAAAAAGAGGGCATTTATTGGTGATTCCTCGAGCCACCTTTATTAATTGGTTGGACACGTGGCTTAAGTTGATTGGCTCTATTTCTAGATGAGGGTGTTGCTTTGTCTTCTGTGCACTTTTCGTCCTATATATATCTCAGTTCCTTCCTCATTTTCTCCCATTTCATCATCGTTGATCTTCAGAGAGAGAGCTTGCTATTCTGAGAACTTTGCTCCCGTCATCTCACTAACTTTGTTGCCTTCGTTCTTTTGTTGAGACCGTCACCTTTCAAGGAACCATCTACTTGGTAAGTCACCTTTTCCTTTCCTTCATTCTATCTTCCATTTTTTTTGTTTTTCTAGTTGATAGTTTACCTCTTTTAGAGAGGCCATCAACTTAGGCACTTAGAATACCTCCGTCGCTTGTAGGTAAATAGATGTCTAAAGAAGCGACGAGTGAGCGGTCGTTAGTCTGTGAGGAAGTGGGCTAAGACAAGGTCTTCCAGACAGGTCATGACCCCGAAGAGGGCCTTTCCTGGTCATCAGTGAGGGAAACGTCAGCCCATTCTCTTGACGAGGAAGTGGAGAGTTGTGTTGGAGAAGGAGGTGAGGAAGAGGAGATAGATGAGGGAGAGGTTGAAGGTGATGATGGAGAAGAGGATGACAGGGATGAGGGTGATGTTGACAAGAGAACCGTCAAAGCTAGAAGTTCAGGAAGCCCTAGGAATGGGCATGCCCGTCTGTTTATCCTTCCTAAAATGTGGACCGTCAATGATTTCTTGTCGACGATGACGGGCAATATATTTAAGAATTTGAGGGATCGTTACCAGATCCCTGACCATATCCTGATCCGTCTCCCTAGGAAATTCGAGAAGTGCTACTCAAGGAAGACTACGAACGTCGACATGTACGACGCTATGTTCGCAGCGGGACTAAGGTTTCCACTAACAGCGTTGCACCGTCAGTTGGCTAATTTTCTTGGATTATCCGTCAGCCAGATTACTCCAAATGCCTGGAAGATCTTTATAGGGGCTGAGATTTTGTAGGGTCGTTTGAGTGGTGGAAAACGTCAGCTTTCGTTGGACGAGTTTTTTTACTGCTATAGACCTCAACACATCGTCTCGTCCCAAGGAATATACCACTTTGCTACACGGAAGAAAAGTTTAAGGCTCATGTCAAACATGCCTAACTCAAACAGGAACTGGAAAGGTAGATACTTCTTCGTTCAGGGGATGGATTGGATATATCGTCCAGAAGAGTGGGTTACAATGCCATATGGTTTTGACAATACTTGGGGTAATGTCAAGGATTTAGGTTTAGCACCATCAGTTTTTACTTTAACTTTTCCCATTTATTTGTTAAGTGTTTTTGGCATCGTTTTCCTATTTCAACTAGTGTTTGTCCAAATATAACTGACAAGCAAGAGGCCTTCATCCGTCGGGTCCTTGAAATTCCATTTGAGCAACGGAAGTGTAGGGACTTGATCACCCTCGACACGTTGCACGCATATTGTGGAGGTCCAGAACCGACACCTAGCTCACAGATTAAACACTTATTCTCGTCGGCATAAGTAATTTATTTTCTTCCAACGTTTTTTCTTTTTGTCGTCTCTTGATCTAATGCTCGTCATTTGTCCTTTGCAGAAATGGAGGTAGCCATACAAAGAGCACAGGTGAAGGCAGCTGCTGCGCATAGGAAAGAGAAACAAAAAGCGAAGGGGAAGGAAGGGGCATCCTCATCAGCCACTAAGGCTGTCGAAAAGGGGGTGCCTAAGAGGAAGCTGACGAGAAGGACAATCGTCCTTCCAAGAAAGTCACTGTCACCCCCAGGGATAAACTCCCGAAGAAGCCGTCACCTCTCAAGCTGAGCCACGACACAGGTAAGGGATTAATGACAATGTCAGGCCTCATATCCCAGGGACTTGACCGTCGTCTTCTAACTCACAAGGACTACGCCGTTGAGATGGTTAAGTCAATCATCAAGGAGAAGGACGTGGACCCTTATGCTGAGGAAATGACAAAGGAGCTAGAGGCGTCAGGCCTCTTTGACCTTGCTCGGGTACGTTTCTTTCTTTCTTTCTTTCTTTATTTTTCAGTTATTTATTACTCAATATGGCTGACAGTTGTAAGGGCTGGTCCATATGAAAGCGCTGCAGGATAGGAGCGTCGCCCAAGAAAGGGTGATTGCTCGTCTTTGCAAACGCAACGGGACCTTGACTGACAAGCAAGAGAAGTACCAGGAGGCCCTTCGTACTCTCAATACGGAGGTGAAGGAGCTAAGGGAGAAGCTGAAGGAGGTGGGTCATCAGAAGAAGAACGAGCAAGAAGCTAAGGCGACGGTAGAAAAAGAGCTGACGGCCCTTCTCGGGCAGGAGGAGACGACCAAGGCTGACACCGTGAAGGAATTCAAGGCTTCACAACCATTTATTGATTCTTCCATAGTCTACTATGGTGATGGGTTTGAGGATTGCCTTAAACAGTTCAAATCCATCTACCCTCACTTTGATTTATCCAAGGTCCCTATGGACGACCCCTTGTCGTTAACTCCTGTTGGCGACACTATCTAGGAGGAAGTCGGCGACTCCACAGAGTCGGAATCTGATCCAAAAGATGATAGCATCATCCTTACTCAACCCACTATGGATCCTCCCGTCACTCCTTTGGTCCCGTCCACTAAGCCTCTAAACGTTGAGACTTTAGCTCAGGATGTTCAAGACAAAGATGACAAGAACCCTCTGGACGCCCCAACCTCTTAGTTTTCTATTTTTTTAATTATTGTATATTTAGTCTATCTTTCAGACAGTGTTAAATGCCCTTTTTGTTTTTACCCCCCAAACCCCACTTTTTTTTCTCTTTTTTTTTTTTTTTGTAATGACCTTATTTAATGTATGGTATGCTTTCTACATCCGTTGCTTTTTAGCATGTGTTGATCTTTACGTATATATATGTTTTGCTCATTCTTTATGCTTAAATGTAAGATGACTTAGGATGAATCCGTCAACCGTGACAAACACCCTTGTCCTGCTAACAATTTTAACAAACCCCAAAGGGATGAATTCGTCCATTCTTGGTCTTTGTGGACATGTTAGTTTTAAGGTATCCTAAACTCATCCACTAGTGGACCTAGTAATGAATTTGTCCATTTGTGGATTTAGTCACGAACTCGTCCATCTATGAACTAAATAATATTGACTCATCCTCATGGGATGAACTCGTCAACTTATGGACTTAATCATGAACCTCATCCACTTGTAGACTTAACCATGAACCCGTCCACTTGTGGACTTAACCATGAACCCGTCCACTTATGGACTGGACAATATTGACTCATCCTTATAAAATGAACTCGTTTCATGGGATGAACTCGTCCATTTGTGGACTTAATTATGAATTTGTCCACTTGTGGACTTGATAATATTAGCTTGTCCTCATAAAATGAACTCATCCACTTGTGGACTTAACCATGAACTCGTCCACTTATGGACTTGATAATATTGACTTATCCCCATGGGATGGACTCGTCCATTTGTGGATTTAATTATGAATTTTTCCACTTGTGGACTTAACAATATTGACCCATCCTCATGGGATGAACTCGTCCACTTGGACTTAACAATGAACCCATTCACTTATGGACTTGATAATATCGACTTATCCCCATGGGATGGACTCGTCCATTTATGGATTTAATTATTGTCCACTTGTGGACTTAATAATATTGACTCATCCTTATGGGATGAACTCGTCCACTTTGACTTAATCATGGATCCGTCCACTTGTGGACTTAATAATAATATTAACTCATCCTCATGGGATGAACTCGTCCACTTATGAACTTAATCATGAATAAATGCGTAGAATAAACATGTAGAAGCAGATAAATACACCATTCATATCTGAATAAACTCCTCTTATTGTGATAAATGCATATGTAGAAAAATCATTCTTTAAAGAAAAAGACTTGCCCTTTGGGCTTAAAAAGTACTATGGCAAAAATTAACTAAAATAAATTGGAAAATGAGGAGTGTCGCTCTTCATGCTATCTTCTACTGGTAATACTTCTGGAGATGTTCAGCATTCCATGGGTGGTGCAACTTCTGTCTATCTAGCGTCTCCAAGTGATAGGTGTCTTTCCTCTACCATGACGTGATTCTATAGGGTCGCTCCCAGTTAGGGCCAAGCTTTCTTTGGGTAGGGTCTCTAGCGGCACCCATTACCTTCCTCAAGATGAGGTCTCTAACCTTGAAGTCCCTATGTCTGACTCGGGAGTTGTAGTGCTTGGCCATGAGATCCTGGTATCGTGTGAGTCTTTGTTCAATTATCGCCCTGACTTCATCTAATAAATCAAGCTGTAGACGTATAGCCTCGTCTTTCTTTTTTTCATCATGATTACCCATCCTGTAGCTCATGAGTCCGACCTCTGCTGGGATGACTGCCTCGCTTCCATATGCTATTCGAAACGATGTCTCCCCTGTAGGTGTTCTGGCCGTTGTTCTATACACCCATAGTATGTTTAGCAGCTCTTCTGGCCATACACCCTTTGCCCCCTCGAGCCGAGTCTTGATAATTTTAAGCAAGGATTGATTCGTGACCTCAACCTGCCCGTTGGCTTGAGGGTGGGCGGGGGAGGAGTAATGGTTCTTGATTCCTAACTGGGTGCAAAAATTCCTGAAGGAGTCGTTGTCGAATTGTTTCCCGTTGTCTGAGACCAAGACTCTAAGGATCCCATACCTGCAGATGATTTTTTTCCAAACGAAGCCTCTCACATTCTTTTTTGTTTTGGTGGCCAAGGCTTCAGCTTCTACCCATTTGGTGAAATAGTCTATGCCGACTATAAGGAACTTTAGTTGTCACAACACTATCGAGAATGGTCTCATGATATCTAGTCCCCATTGAGCAAATGGCCACGGGGCTACCATTGGGGTGAGTTCTTCCGTCGGTTGTCTGATGACGTTACTGAATCTTTGGCATTTGTCGCAGGCTTTGACATAAGTCTGGGCATCTTTCTACATAGTAGGCCAGTAGTATCCAACTCAAATCAATTTATGTACCAACGACCGCGACCCTGAGTGGTTCCCGTAGATCCCTTCGTGTACTTCTCTCATGACATAATCCGCTTCTTTGGGGCTTAAACACCTTAGGTACCGGCGGAAGAAGCTTCTCTTGTACAAGATGTCACTTATCAAGATGAATCGTGCTGCTTTGACCTTCAGCTTCCTTGCGGCTTCCTTACTGTCTGGTAGTGTGCCGTTTTTCAAGTAGGAGACTAATGGTGTCGCCCAGTTGCTTTCAAAACCTATCTCCTGCACATGGATGGGATCTATTAATGGCAAAAGCTAGACGAAGGAAAGTACCTTGTTGCGGGTGATCATGTGTTCTGCTGATGTGGCCTTGGCAAGACGGTCGGCTTGCTTGTTCTCTACTCTGGGGATTTAAACAATCTTAGCTTGTAGATTGTCCACCCTTCTCTTTACTTGATCCAAGTACTTCTTCATCCTCTCGCCCTTGCATTCGTAATCACCTTTACTTGGTTTGTGAAGATTTGGGAATCGCAATGAATAACCACTCCCGCGGCTCCTGCCGCTTTAGCGAGATCTAGTCCTGCAACTAGAGCTTCGTACTTTGCTTCGCTATTGGTTGTAGGGAAGTTGAGACAAATCATGCATTCAATCTCGTCCCCTTCTAGAGAATGAGTACAATGCCCACTCCACCAGCCTGTCTGTTAGACGTTCTGTCCGTGTGTATACTCCACTGAGGATACTCTTCTGCCCCCTGGCCTTCCACGTTAGTGAAATCCATAATGAAGTCAGCGACCACTTGCCCATTAATGGCAGTACGCATGTGGTACTGTATGTCAAATTCACTCAACTCTATGGCCCATAGTGCCATTCATCTTACGGCTTCAGGATAGGTCATTGCTCGCCGTAAGGGCTTATCAGTCAGGACGATTACCTTGTGGGCTTGGAAATATGGCTTGAGCTTGCAAGCTGCTGTAACCAAAGACAAGGCTAGTTTCTCCATCAACGAGTACCTCTCCTCTGAGCCACGAAGTGCCCGGCTGGTGTTGTACACGGGATTTTGCACCTAGTCTTCTTCTCTGATCAAGGCTGCACTGACAGTGGCCGGGGATACAACCAAGTAAAGGAACAATTATTCTCCTGATTTTGAGGGACTTAGTAACGGCGGGGAAGAGAGGTAAGCCTTTAGATCCTCGAATGCCTGCTAACACTCGACCATCCACTCAAAAGATTTCTTCAGTGTGCAGAAGAAAGGTAGGCACTTGTCCGTTGCCCTTGACACAAACCTATTCAGCACGGCTACCTTGCCGTTGAGGCTTTGTACTTCTTTCACATTATTTTGGGGTGTCATCTCTATCATGGCTTGAATCTTGTCTGGGCTAGCCTCAATACCTCTCTGAGACACCATGAACCCAAGGAACTTTCTTGCCGTCACCCCGAAAGCATACTTGTCTAGATTGAGCTTCATGTTGCAAGAGCGAAGGGTGTCGAAGGTTTCCCTGAGATCATCCAAATGATTGTCCTCCCTTCAACATTTTACCAGCATGCCGTCCACGTAGACTTGGACATTCCTCCCAATCTGATGTACAAACATCTTGTTCATGAGTCTCTGATATGTTGTGCCCGCGTTTTTGAGACCGAACGACATTACTTTGTAGTAGAAGAGGCCTTGACTTGTAACAAACGAAGTCTTCTCTTGATCTGCTTCATCCATTTTGATCTAGTTATAACCAGAAAAAGCATCCATAAAGCTCAGCAATTGGTGCTGAGCCGTAGAGTCTACCAGGACGTCAACCCGCGGGAGGGGGTAGCTATCATTGGGACATGCTTTGTTCAGGTCTGTAAAGTCCACGCACATCCTCCACTTCCCGTTGGCTTTCTTAACCATCACCACATTCGCTACCCAGTCGTGGTAGTAAACTTCTCTGATGAAATCTGCCTCTTGCAACTTGTGGACTTCTTCTGCTATAGCTTGGTCTCGTTCCTGAGCGAACATCCTCTTCTTCTGACTGATAGGTAGAAAGACGGGCGACACATTCAACCTGCGTACCATGACTGAAGGTTCGATCCCAGGCATGTCTTCATGACTCCAGGTGAAGATGTCCTGGTTCTCTCTGCGGAAAGTCGTAAGAGCTTAGTGAACATGCGGACTGGCGAGGGTGCTGACCTAAGTCATTTGATTCGGTCTGGAACTATCGAGAAGTATTTCTTCAAGTTTTTCAACGGGCTCTGCTACTATCCGCTGTTCTTCTATGTTCATGGTTTGTAGATGATCATCCATCTCCAACATTGTTATGTAACATTCGTGTGCAGCTACCTGATCTCCACATAGTTCTCCTACTCCATAATCGGTAGGGAATTTGAACATGAAATGGTAGGTCGAAGTTACAGCCTTCCACGAATTAAGGGTAGGACGTCTTAGGATTGCATTGTAAGCGGACGAGTAGTCAACCACAAGGAATGTTATGTCCTTAATGATCTGCTAGGGTTAGCTGCCAATTGTTATGGACAATGTGACTACGCCAAGGGGGAATACCCTTGTTCCTCCGAAACCAACAAGTGGACCGTTCATCGGAACCAGTCATTCTCTATTAATCCTCATCTGTTGGAACGCCGGGTAGTAAAGGATGTCAACTGAGCTGCCATTGTCAACCAAAACCCGGTGTGTGTTGTAATTCCCTACCCAGATGCTAACGATGAATGCATAGTCATGCGGGTGGTGGAGACGTCAAGCTTCTTCTTCTAAGAATTCGATGAAGGGGTTGTCGACCTGTGCCATCTTTAGGACGAAGCCTATTAGCTGGACATTTTGAATCATCCTGAGGTAAGTCTTACAAGCCTTTCTAGATAAACCAGAGGCCGTAGTGCCTCTTACAATCATTCTTATATCTCCTATGGGTAGCCAAGGACGCTCATTATTCCGTTAAGGAACCTATTCTTGAGGTGGATCTGCTCTCTCCTTGCTGACGAACCTTTGCAGCTTTCCTTGCTTGATGAGAGCTTTAATTTGTTGCTTCAAGTCGTAGCAGTCAGCTATGTCATGACCGTGATCATGGTGGAAGCAGCAGTACTTATCTCTAGACCTCTTATTAGGATCTCCCTTCAGCTTGCCGGGAAAGGTCAGGGCTCCTTCGTTCTTAATTTGCATCAAGACCTGGTTGATGGGGGCAATCAACGGGGTGAAGCTCATGAACTTCCCTGTGGGGGGTTTGAAGCGCCTGTCCTCCCGCCGTTCCCCAGTCCTAGCCATCTTCCGCCCCCTATCTTGCCATGCATCATCCTGTCTTTCCCTTTTCCTAGGCTTATCTTCTCGGGCCAGTAGTGTGTCTTTCGTATTCATGTACTTGGCCGCCCTATAAAGCACATCTGGCATAGTCTTTGGGTCATTCTTATACAAAGAAAATAGGAACTTACCTTTCCGTAACCCATTCGTGAATGCAGCCACGAGTATCTTGTCGTCAGCTTTGTCAATCGAAAGGGCCTCCTTGTTAAAGCGGGTTATGTAAGATCTCAGCGTTTCGTCCTCCCACTACCTAATGTTCATCAAGCATACAGTGGACTTCTTACACCTGTGTCCCCTGATGAATTGTAAGGCGAACTGGGTGCTTAACTCCTTGAAGGTACTAATGAAGTTGGGCGTCAACCTACTGAACCAGATCCTTGCGGGTCCCTTCAACATGGTGAGGAAGGCTCTGCACATGATCTTATTTGTCATCCCTTGAAGGTGCATCAAGGTCTTGAAAGACTCTAAGTGATCTAGGGGATCCTTGGATCCGTCGTAACTTTCCACCTGCGACATACGAAACTTCGATGGAAGGGGGAATAAAGTAACAGGTGTAGTGAATGGTGAATCATTTCGATGGACAAGTCATCAAGGTCGCTAGATACCCGTCCTCTAAGAGCATTCATCATAAAATTCATATGTTCCTTCATCATCTGTATCTCTGCAACTATGTAAGGTGGAGTCGTATCTTTAACGGATGGCCGGCTTGTGTCTTGTCGTTCTGGTCTACTTGGGGCGTTGCTACCCTCCGGCCTTTCTTGGTCCCTTCTCTCAGTACTGGTGTCTTCTTGGCCTTCCTCCTGTGTGTTAAGGACTACGTTCTTTTCGCGCAGCTGCTCTTCCAGATAATGGTTTTGCTTGGTGAGGCACTCCACAGCAGTGGCAAGAGTTTAAACCTGTCTCTTGAGGGCGGTCGTGCGTGGTTCGTCTCCTTGAACGTTGTTGATGGCCGCCATCGAGCGAGTAAGTACCATGCAACTCTTTGTCTAGGAAGCGATAGTATGGCTTACAAGTCACAAGTTCCCATAGACAGCACCAACTAATAATGCCAAAAATCGTCAGTAAGTCACACAGTGCTCACGTGCTCAAAACAACACCTGCGAAACAAAGACAAAGAAAACCCTAGGAGAGTACCGGTGTGGTATCGGCCAAAGACCCTCCGAAGGTTAAGTTAGAGAACTTTCACCATTCTAGAATGCCAAAGCTGGGGGAATTATGTGTACCTTAGTTTGTGAGCATCTTGGGGTTTTTATAGTAGCATGGGGTTGAGATTCGTTGCTTTAAAGATCTTTCCTTGTGGGAGAGATCTTTAATTTGCATATCTTACAGGATCTTTTCCTTGTAGGACTCTCTTGATTAGGGTTAAGCGTAGGGCACAAGATATTTCCTTATATGCTTATGCGTGGAAGTCAAGTCATGTCAGCCTCGTCAAAAGGTTCTCTTATCCTCTTCAGCTTCCCCCCATCAACTTCATATCCCATTAATATATTCTAGTTCTCTCATTCAAATTTTTATTATCTTCAGGGTGCAGCCGTCAGCTTTAAGGTGGAATCGTCAACTTTCATTCTGTTGTTAGGCCATGAATGTGCAAGCGAGGCTGACGAGTTCATTAGGACCGTCGCTTCCACCTAATATGGATGACTTTATCAAAACCATAGAATTACCCTTATCAGTGCATATACCTTAATTGGTGTTGTAAAAGGAATTTTCTATAATCACACTCCAATGAGAATATTAATCTATAGAAAAAGAGGCAAAACTTCACGGTTTATATTTGTTGAAATTTTTGTTATAGAATTTTAGTTGAAATAGAATTTTCAAGCTCTTGAAACATATATCTAATAGAGTTTTACTTAAACTAAACTATTGTAACACTTGATAAGATAATTATATGTTGAAGAGAAATAATAAATATATAAGATATAAAACCTAAAATAAAAAGAAAAAGAAAATAGTGGTGACGTGGAAAATTGTGGAAGCTTCAGAGGCTTCGATTTTATATATACTAGCTTTTAACCTGTGCAAATGCATGGGATTTTTATTTATAATTTTTTTGTTGTATTTTTATAGCATCTCAAAAGTATTTTTCTTTTTTATTTAAAATCATCAAAAGTAAATCAAATCATACTTCATCATAGTAACATATATTAACACACTTTAAATAAGGGGAAAAAATTAAACTTACAGTAGTGGAAAAACAAATACTTTTCTTCATAACATCATACAAATTTAGATTCATAGCTCAAAATAACATTTGTAATCCTAAAATAAACCAAAAGTCAAATAGTTTAATCCCTTGTTTATGGACTTCATGCTTTCTCTCTTAAAAGTCTTATGGGTCTAATGTTGTGAGCATCCATACCATTGATGATCTTTCTGCATACCTGGACATTTTAGAAGTTTCAAAAAATATATGTTAAATTGATTCCAAACGAATAACACATACAAATGCAAAATTAGTTCTACCATCTAAAATCCAAATCACATGACTCAGTGTTAGATAGCTTATCATTTCTTTTTCCTTTAAACCCATCTAATAAAAATCTCTAAATCGAAAAAAACCAAAAAAAAAAAAAACAAAACAAAAAACAGAACAAAACAAAAAACAAAACAAAACAAAAAACAAAAAACAAAAAACAAAACAAAACAAAACAAAAAAACAAAACAAAAACAATTATATTTATGGTAAGCATTAAATGTAGCTTGTACTTATTTTCTTGCCCACTTATCCAATCTGACAATAGGTAAATTATCATGTTTTATATTTCCCAAATATCATCACGATTTTATTTGCCTCATTTGCAACAAACAAATGTCCTAACACCCCCAACAAACCAATGTCCTAACACCCAAACACAAACCCACAACTACCCAAAGTATACCAACCACAAGCCAACATAAATTCATTGGAAAAATGTTTAAAATAATACTCTAATAATAATAATAATCAAAGAAAAACTCACCTTAGGACTATAACCGGCTTAAGTAACATCTAGGATTGTTTTGTGGAGAGGGGGGGGGGGGAGAGAGAGAGAGAGAGAGAGAGAGAGCCAATAGATGGAGACTAGAGAGTGTGGTGCTAGGTACTCTCTCTCTCTCTCTCTCTCTCTCTCTCTCTCTCTCTCTCTCTCTCTCTCTCTCTCTCTCTCTCTCTCTCTCTCTCTCTCTCTCTCTCTCTCTCTCTCTCTCTCTCTTAATGTCTGCCTTAAAGGGTTTCTCTTTGCAATCTTGGTGGTAAGAAGATGGCAGGAAATCGAACGTTGGTAGAAAGCTGGCTCAACAGTGGTGGTGGCACTATATCCATAACTATCTCAAATAATATCATGATCCCTCTGCAACCAAGGCTTCCACAACTTCAAAGCTGTTAGGAAATACAATTTTTTGGCTCATTGGAATTCAGTCAGATATGCCAATGAGCTTAAGGAACAAAACAATAATTATTAGAATAATATTGTACCTATTCTGTATAAAAGAAGTACATATATAGAGCATCTTTTCAGTTTTATTTAATGTAAACTATCAGAAAATTTTGATTATGATCGAATGTAATCTACAATGTGAACCTCAAAGAATAGGAGGTGCCCTCCAACCAAACATGGTCTACTAAATGAATTACATGCAAACCTGCAAACTTAATAGCAACCACTCATTGTCAGCTTTGTTAATACAATTCACACACCAGCAAGCATAAAAGTACAATAACAAAACACATTGTCCGCAATTGTCTATCATTAAAACAAAAGTTTAAAGTACCTAATTCTAGTTATTATGCAAATAGAGTGAAAGGCAATAAAAATTTTTAATAGAAAATATGAAAGAAAAGCCAATTGGCAGTAACAAAAACTTATTCTAAAAGAGAACCAAGTAATAGCATTAAAGAGAAGGCTAACCCATATTAGACTCCATACCACACACTTGCCTTGACAAACAAACATTTACCACCTCCAAGAATTTTACTATATTAAACAAAAATGAAACACAACTTCTCCCATAAATCTAAGTTGCATTTCTTTCCATTTGAGTTTCACTGATTTTTTGCAAATAAATTTTGGCTCTAGGGAATATTTTTTTTATTAATGAAATAGTCCTATCTAGTAAGTTCTCTACTTCTCTTCCTTTCGAAGATAAATATATTCCTTTCTCAAAAGATAGATTTATGTTAACTCTCACAATTAGTCTTAAACCACATCCACTTAAAGCAAAGTAGCCACAAAAGGTAAAAAAATCAATCCTCTTGGGACTTGGGAATATGGATATTAGTATTACACATTTGTGCTGTATGATTAGAATACAAATTGATCACAAAGTTTCATCATTTAAATACACATCTTACTCAGTCATGAAGCCATATTTAAGGTAACGCATTTTTTTTCTATAATACCAAGATTGTACCATACGTAATTAATTGGCAATAAAAAATGAACTCAACAAAATATGACCCATACCCCTCTGAATTCATCACCTTATTCTTTCATTCTTCAACAGAATAAAAAATTGAAGGAATTGAAAAGTCTTCCCTCCACAAAGATTCATGTTACTACTTCTATAGGATTTGGATTAAGGGAAAACTCTCACTTTACTTTTTCATTCCAACTTAATTTATATTGTTTATAACTTTGTCTAGAATAATCTCCTGCTCTATTTCGTCATTCAAATTGTCCAAAAGAGATTGAGACTCGCTTAAGTTCTTTAAATCCGTTCCCCTGTGTATTAACCCAGACAACATAGATAGATAAACATGAACAATTTTAACCCAAATAACTTAATTATAACTAAATATAACATAAAGACCTAAACTGAAACCAATCCAAACAAATATAAAAAACTTGATCCTATTTAAAGCACAAACTGGAAAGCTAATAGAAAAACATAACTTCAAGTTAAAGACCTAAATCAAAACCACTCCAAATAAAATATCAAATTCTGATAATATTTAATGAACAAACTGAAAAAAAAAGAAAAACATATTGGTAGTGGCTCTGGCATGATGATGGCAAGAAGAAATTCAATTAAAAATAAACACATCATACTGACTTTGTTCTCTAGGTTTTTTTTTTTTTTTTTTTTGGTAGTTAAGCAGTAACAAATGAAAAGGAAAATCATTTAAAAATAAATGTAATAGAATATAAAGTAACAACTCTGCATTGATCCAACATGAGATCAAAACATGCGTGAAAGGAAATAAAAATAATGCATAGTATATAATGTGCAAATTAGGAATTCCCAATAGAAATGCTACAAAAAAATGAGTGTGGCACAAATAATTAGTCTATTTAATTGAAAACATTCTAATTTTGTGAATCCTAGAACATGTTTGGAAGTAATATTCATTGCCAACTATATTCTGAATCTCCCTTGGTAGGACATTTACATCCAACTTCAATTTTTGTATACACACAGTCATAAATTTAGGTAAGTATACATACATACATCATGACATGTACCATTAGTTTTTTTTTTTTAATAAGTTTATTGCATTCATAGTACTATACTAACCTTGCAAGCTAGAAATTCTCAAATATCTTGAGCATTCTAATGAAAATTTATCTAATTTTTAGAAATGTTCAAAATTGAAATTTCTCTTCAACAACAAATAGTAATGTGCCGAATCAATCAAAGCATGTAAACCTCGATTTTAAGATACAATATGTAAACCATATTGGATATATTATTGTCTTTAATAAAAAATAAGTATTTCTTTAACTCACAATTTCAAGTAAATTTCTACGTTTTCATTCACATTCATGTCTTCATTCTAATTAATAATTTACTTTAAGTTCTAACCATTCACTTTTGTAATTGTATTCTACTGCTAATCGAGCAATCATATCAAGATTATAATGGGCAGTCCTTTTTATTGAGTGTGCGTAAGGTTGAAATCTTATAGGATGCAATTACTGTGTTAGGAAAGACTACGTTGGAGAAATTTCACAATACAGTATCCTAAGTTAACAACATTCATGAAAATCGTAAGAAAAACTAAAAAATGCTAAAGACCACAAACCAAATATACAATTTTGTTTTGAAATTGTAATTAGTAATTATAGAATTCTTACATGATGAAGCTCGAGACAATAAGAGGAAAATATTAAAAAAGATAAAGTATGTAAGAGGAAAAGCTACGGAAAACATGCAGCGTACCTTTGTAAAATTTTTTTTTTAAATGTTATATAATGATATGTATGTGTACAACGTTGGTAAAGGTAATTGCATCCTTTGTTGGTAATGCCAATTTAAAATAACCTATGTCCACACCCTTATAATTCCACACAGTCCAGAGGCTCCAACAAAAGAAATCACATATAATTAAATAAGTAAATAAATAAACAAAAAAAAATCACAAATTAGAATTTAGACTTTCGAAATACAGTAATTAAAAATACTCAATTGAATTCTAAAAAGATAATGATTGTTCACAAAGATGAAAAAATTACCAAATTATGCAACTTAGTTTTTCTTCACTAATAGCTAACATGTCCTCTTTAGGGATGGCAATTTTTGCCCGACCCGTGGATACCCGGTCCGGCCCGACCCTAATGGGCCGGGTTTTACCCGATCCGATTAGAAATAGGGTCGGGTATGGGTTTTAAAAAAATAACCCGAAACGGGTTCGGGTCGGGTCCGGGTTTTATTAAAAAAACCCATACCCGACCCGAGACCCGACCCGTATAAAACCCGTTTAAAAACCTGGTACCTAAAATTACAAAAATACCCTAATATATATATAAACCTATAATCTAACCCTAACTAATCCCTCATTTCTTCTTCACTCTTCAGCTGCCGCAGCCCCTCTCCCTCCTTTCTGCCTCACGCCTCACGCGCAGCCCAGTCCAACACTCCGCACTCCTCCCTCTGCCTCACGCCTCCCTCTCCCTCACGCCTCACACCTCCCTCTGCCTCACGCCTCCCTCCTCCCTCTCCCTCACGCCTAACGCGCAACGCAGTCCAACAGTTCCTCACTCCGATCAGCTCAGTCCGACCCCCCTCACTCACACACTTCCTCAGTCAGTCAGTCACTGAGTCCGTGAGCCTTCCCTCCCTCGCTCAGCTCAGCAGTCAGTCAGGTATTCTTAATTTCTTATTTCATTTCACTGAGTCCGTGAAGTTCGTTTTTATCTTTTGATTCTTTTCCTTAACTGCTTTGTCTTAAATATCTTTGTTGTTGAAAGGGTTTTTTTCTATTTTGTATATCTGCTGGGTTTTCTTTACTTTTGATAATAATACTATCTATGTTTGTGAGAAAAAGCCCTCTGATCTTTGTTTGGTAACTGGGAAAATCTAGGAAAGTGCTATTATTATGTTTTAGTCAATAACTGAATTATTGTTGAATTTATTGTAAATATTGGTTTGCATAATCTATATGCTTGTATCTCTCCTAGTTTACTCATTTATGAATTTTAGAAATAGAAAGACCCAGTATGGTTTTAAATTCTTTGTTGATATTGTAAGCTATAAATGTGTTTTTTTGAAATGTTTATGGTGATTGAATCTAGTTTTATTGAGTGAATAATATACCATTGTTAGTTTGTTACAGCAGGACGCCTACACAATTTACTTTATTTTGGTTAAATTGTTTACTATATGCAAAAGCAAGTTTGTAACGCTAGTGAAAATATTTAAACATAATTTTGTACTTACTAATCCCATTAGAGCTTTTCACAAAAATATTGGAATTGCAGTGTATTTAACATAATTAGGATATGTGAAGTTTTAATGTCTTATGTGTGGTGTTTCATTGAATTTGTTGTGATGATAATAATAATGTTTATTTGGGTTTTTGGTGGGTGAGGGTTTGGTTTATGGGTTAAGGTGTTTGTGATGTTATACTGTTATTGGGTTTGTTAACTATTGAGCTGTTGTATTTTGTGAGAGATTTTCAAATTAACTCTGTTAATTTTGTTTTTTGTGTTTGTTGGGAATGCAGAGCCTAAAACGGAGATGGAAGACACAAACACAGACACAAACAAATCTGGGAGTTGTGCCACAATTGATGGGAGTTGTATCACAATTGATGAAGATTAAACATTTTGTATTAATTTAGTAGTTTTTTTTTTTAATTTCTTAGACTTGTTGGATTAATATGTTGGTTTGTAATTATTCTAAACTTGTGGGATTTATTTTGTAGCTTTTTAATTTCTTGGACTCGTTGAACTTTTGATACTTATTTCTTGGACTTGTTTGATTTATTTTATTTTTATGTTTAGCTAGTGATTTTAGTTATGATCTATGTAATTTATTGATTTAAAATCTTGGTTATGATTTGTTGAATTATGATTATGATATTAGTTATGGTTTATTGATTTATAGATTTATAATTAACAGGTGATTTATTGATTTATGATTAGTAGTTTATGATTTGGCATTTGGGTCACGTTATTTAGGCTTGAATTTGAATATGTAGGTTTGAATGTAGGCAAAAATGTATTTGGGCTAAATTTTTTTATTTGGAATATGCAGGCTTGAACGGCAAAAATAAATCTGGGCTTGAACTTAAAGAAAAAATAAATCTGGGCTTAAATTTTTATTTTTTTTTTTGGTTGGGCCACGAACTGGGCCCAAGCCCTAAACGGGGCCCGCGGGATCCACGGGGCCCGGCTGGGGCGGGTCCGGGCCCCGGGAAAAAACCCGATTCCCTAAACGGGCCGGGTCCGGGCCACGGGTCTTGCCCCGCAGGTCGGGTCCGGGTATGGAAAAACCCGGCCCGAACCCGACCCGTTGCCATTCCTAGTCCTCTTAGTTAAACCTAACTATTAAATTTCATTCGTTGACTAAACTCACTTGATGTAAGATCTTAATAACCTCAGCATTAGTAAATAACACTGAATAAAGTTACAGCAAAGTACCATACACACTCCCTCTCACTTACATTTCAAAGATGATTTGACTTAAATCCAATTACTATAGCCAAATCCAAATCTAACTCAAATACAAAAATCCAAACATATCCAACCAAATGACTAAACATAAAAATAAAGTTATGGCATAATTTAAAATGAATAAATAAAAAATAATAATTTTTTAAAAAAAAAAAAAAAAAAAAAAAACCTTTACCTGTAGCAGTTTCGACTACATGACATATTCTCTACTTGTCTCCTCAACTTATTGAAATTTCATGGTATTTAAATATCAGAAGTAATCTACAATTAGCAAAGTAAACGTAGAGATATGTTGCTGAATTACATGCTCTTTCTAAAGATAACTCCATCATTGCCCAACCTTTCATTAAGCTTTGACCTGTATCACATTAAGAGTAAATCCCTCTCTCCTACCCTCAGTTTCACAATGATTATAAAATTAACACAATTATCATATAATAAGAAGTAAATTACTCATTCCATACAAGCAAAAAGAAACTATAAAATAAACTGATACAAACCCGAAGGAGAAAGAAGCCAATGATTTGAAATATTGACCATGGCCAATGTAGATAGTGAACACTTTAGGTAGTCAAGTCATTTAAGAACTATTGGGAGAATTATACACATCATAAAACTTAAATTATAAACAATAAAAATAAATGTTAGAATAAAAAACAACAGCAAAATTTTATGAAACAATTTGTGAGCATATTACTAAAATGTAGTTACCATTACCTTTACCATTAGTGGAATCTTTCTAACATGGAGACCATCAATTACATACAGTTGGGTCAATGATTGGTGAGGAAATGGTAGAGTTTTTTGGAGGACTACCAACACATACTTATTTATCTTCAAAAGGCTAAAAGTGAGTGATTTGTATGACTCAATCTGTAATGTGCTTTCTCTTCTAATACCAATGAATAACAAATACACCAGCTTTCTTGTCTTCCAAAATAGCAAGCATCATTATTTAATTTTTAAAATCTGATGTTCGATAACACAGGATAATTTGATTTAAAAAAATCTGATGTTCGATAACACAGTATTATCCAGCAGAGAGATTATATAAGCCATTCATATACTGAATGTGATAGGCAGAGAATGTTCATTAGTTTAGATAACTATAATTAAAATGGGCATAAGAAAAATGTTATCTTTTACCTTCAATGATTAATACATTCAAAGAACTTGAATTTGATGAGAACAGCAACAAACCCCAAAAAAATAAATCATACCAATAATAAACACATCTATAAAACATTTATCAAACAGGTAATATGTACATGGTACAAATCTTTTTTTCTTTTTTTTTCTTTTTTGTGATGATTGCAAACTCTCCAACATAAGCGCTAACTTACTAGATATCTAAAAATATATTATATTAAAATTGGTATTATAGTATTATATTATAGAAAGTATTGTTAATGGAAGCCTAACACAAATAACAATATCTAAACCAATCCAACCAAGAAATTATAACCTAAATCATATTCAATCCCCAGATTTATTAAATGAAAACAAAAACAAAAAAAAACTTTACCAGTTATGGCTTAACGGCATGTCTCTTTGTGCTTGCGATTCCAACAAACCTTAACTGAACAATTTGCTTTGATTAAATTAGATACTCTAGATTGTAGAAAGATTCCACTTCATTTCTGTAGAGAAATAAATTGAATGATTTAAATCCAAAAGAGAAGAATTCAAACAATCCCATTACCAAAAATATTTAACAAAAAATAGTCACATATCATAATTCTAATTTCCTTAACCCTAATTCTTGGAACCAAAATCTAATTGCGATTGTATAAGTGGAAAACATATAGCAAAACTAATTTAACTTTAAATTTGGTGGGAAAAAAAAGTAAGAGAAAGAATAGGGACTCATTGAAGGCATTGTTAATCAAAAAGTTAGAAGAGGAAGGAAGAATTTTTGAAAGGAACCGGGAAACGATTCTCTTTTTTCTCAAAACAAAAGCAAATATCTACAAACATTTTGATAGAAAACCCTAAAACCCAAAACAAAAATGAATCAAATCTAAACCTATCCAACAAAAAAACGGTAAAATTTCATACCTAAATCTAAAATGGAAAAAAAAAAATTACTGGTTCTGGTTCCGACGATTCGGGTGGTTGATATATGGCCTAATGGTTTCTTTCTGTGCTTGCTATTCCAATGGTCTAAGTCTGGCCAGGGTAAAAAATAATCACCGGCCTTGGATATTTCTCTCTTTCTCTTGGGGTCCAACAAACAACTCTGTTCTCTCTCTTTCTCCGTATACAGGCAAGCCTTCTGAATGTAATTTACTCATTTAAGCAATTAGTGTTGTATTTATACTCAGAGACCATCAAACTGTTTTAATGCTGTGGATTTATTAATGTAATTTTACACAATTTACAAACCCGGTCAGGTCAAAAAACCCTATTGGGTCACATGGGTTGCTTAAATCTACCAGTAACGAAATTTTACTGGTGTATATGGAGACCAATTTCTACAAAGTCGAAGTGTAGAACAAAGTCAACAGAGGGCTTAGACCACACTAAATTAGCTTCTAACTTACACTGCAAAGCTACTAGAAGCCTTGTATGCTGTTTGACTTCAACCAACACCAATTGACTGATCGATCTAAACCTACGTTGTTGTAATCATGGTTGTTAAAATCGGGATCAAGATTTTACGATCCTATGATCTTACGATCTTACCTGCCAAAAAGATCCGGATCATTTCAAGATCGTTCATATTCAAGGATTGGTACTAGGATCGTTTAAGATCGGTGGGATCGGTAAGTTCGTCCATCCAAACGATCCCACACGATCCCAATTTCTTGCCAATATCTTTGGGCTAACAGATGACTACTTGGGCTCAAATAAAATAAAAAACAACCAATGCCTAGTTTTGATCTCTTCTTTGAGTTTATGAGAAGAAAGAGGCAAATTTTTCAAAGAATATAACCAAAAATTAAACCCACAATAATGATACTACTACCTGCATGCTCGCAATAGAGGAAGTTTACACTTTAGCTTTGTCATTGATGTTTCACAGATTTGCAAAAAAGAAATTCCAATGAAGTTGAGGTGAAAGGGAAAATTTACTAAGGAGAAATGGCGAATTTTCAAAGAAGAGAATCAAACAAAAGTTAAAAGAGAAGAAGGAAAAGTGAATTAGAAGGTAGGGTAGGTGGGGATTAGGGGTGTGCATGGGTCGGGTTGGGTCGGGTTGAGGGGATTTTTTGACCCAACCCACCATGGTGGGTCAAAAAAAATTCAACCCAACCCAACCCACATGGGTCGGGTTGGGTCGGGTTGAACCCATGGGTTTGACAAATTTTTTTATTATTATTATTAAATTGAGTAGAAAAAAAAATATATTAATATATTAAAAAAACCTAAAGATTAGTATCAATGTAACTCTTTAAAGGCAAACAACACTAATGACTAAACAACAATAGTAATTTGTTAGGATTTGTGTAAACTAATTGGCTTTTATATAGGATAGGAAGAACTGGTTATTTAAAAAAATTTATTAATTATATAATATAATATATATATATATATATATATATATATATAATTAGTATTAGTAGGAGAAACTAAGGAAATGCTGCTCTACAGTTGGTTTTTTTTTTTAATTATTAAATATATAATATATATTTAATATATATATATATATATATATATATATATATATATATATATAAAAGTGCCCTACAATTGATTTTAAAAAATTATTAAATATAAAATATATTTTAAATATATATTAAATATGGGTGGGTCGGGTCGGGTTTGGCGGGTTTGTAATTTTATGACCCAAACCCAACCCGACCCGCCATAAAAATTTTTTTTGTAACCCAACCCAACCCACCAAGCCTTAAAAACCGACCCAACCCGGTGGGTCGGGTTGGGTCAGGTCGGGTTTGGTGGGTCGGTGGGTTTTCTGCACACCCCTAGTGGGGATAGTGGGTTCGTGGGAGTATTAATGGGATATGAATTTTCTACTATGGTACCACGTTTTTGCTTGCTTCCTTGATAGAATACCATTTGTTTCTAACTTTATTTTAGGACTCCTCTTCTCCTAAAAAAAAAATAAGATAAAGGGTCCGTTTGGATACAGTTAAAAACTGAAACTGAAAACTGAAAAACACTGTAGCAAAATAATTTTTAAATGTGTGAATAGTATCGTGGGACCCATTTTTTAATGAAAAAGTTGCTGAAAAGTGAAATTTGTGGGTCCGTGAACAGTACACGATGTGCTGTGATTGGCTGAAACAAATTGGAAAAGTCAAAATTTGCGGTTACTGTTCATTGAACAGTATATGAACAGTAACCGCACCACTCAAAAAGCTCAAAAACGCGTGAAAAAAAAAAAAAAAAAAAAAAAAAAAAAAAGCTGAAAAACGCAAACGCGCTGGTTTTCAGCGCAATCTAAACGCTGTCAAAGTTAAAAACAAAGTAAGAGTAGTAAATATAATACCTGGCATTCTATAAGTATTTTGTTTTAAAAAATATAAAACAATTTGAAGTTCTTCTTATCTTAGTTATTATGTATATTCTGTCAAATTTATATCTACCAAAAAAATTATTTCAAATTTATTATTTTCTTTAATGATATATTGATTCTTTAACATACACCATTATTATAAGTGATTTTCCACCTTATTAGTGTTTTTTTTAACTAAACATTTATTTAACTTTTTAGGATAATCTATGTTAAAAATTAACTTATAGTATACAAATTATAATAAATTGATGAAAATTTTGTCTTTTTTTTTTTAATGAATTCATAATTTATATGATTATTTAACATATAAATTCACTACCAATGTTTTTTTTTTTTTTTTTTTAAATTGATCCTACGATCCACGATCCTACCATCCCTCCACGATCCTACATAGGATCTCAATTTTGACATCCTTGATTGTAACAATGTTTGTAGGATCCCAATGTCATCAAACCCAATTTCTAACATCCAACTACACCTTCTAATCCCACATAGTAGTTGCATCCCTTTAGTACAACTATACAAGTTGTCAAAAAAATCAATAACATTAGTGGATTAGTAACAGTTTAATAAAAATTAAGACAACTTACATATATCTAATGCATTGATAGTTTATAATGTGTTTATTACTACTAAAATTGAATTATTGTAGGAGAAAAAGAGAAAGAGAAACCTGTTTGATGAAATCAATGCTCTAATACTATCGTCGGGCCAGAGAATGGCAAGAATTGAAGAACTCAATTTCTTCTTTTATGGGTCTTCCTTAAGGTTTTGTTTAGTAGCTGTCTAGGTTTCTTGTGGTCGGTTTGGAAGAGAAGAAGCATAGAAGGAGAGGGTTTTGTTTAGTAGCTGTTTAGGTTTCTTGTGCCTAGTTTGAAAGAGAAGAGGCATAGAGGGAGAGCTAGAAGTAGAAGGATAGACAGAAGCAAGTTATTGAAAGAGAAATCTTATTTGGTTTTTGGTTTTTGGTTTTTGTTTATATATGTAACATGCTTTATCGGTAACCAGAATCCACTCAAATTAAATAAATGGTCAAGATCAAAACACCATTAAATTAAGAGAAGTGATACGTCCACAATATTTTTACAACACTTTTATAACAAATCATATGTAGTAAACTATTATTGTTTCTAATTTGAATTCACAATTTAAATTACTTTTTTGCCCACTTGTAATAGCTAATAACAACCTATCACTTAGGATTTGTTGTGAAAGTATTGTGAAAATGTTGTGCACATAGCATTTCTATTTCATTGGTTTAGATTTAGGTGGATATTGTATCCAAAAAAAGGGGGTATAGTAGAATGACCCATATTAAACACATTAATGCTAAAAACATTCTCATATTAATGTTATCATATTTAAACACATTTTATGTAACATATAAATATATTAGCAATACTAGGGTTACACAATTTCCCACACCCAAATACATACTCTATTTACATATCAACTCTTGATTGGATTTAGGCCCTTTTGGATATATATTATTGATAGTTTCTTTAAGTCTCTCTCTCCTTTCCCCATGTGTGTGTGCGTGTGCGTTAAAATACTTAGTATTCTCAACAACAACAAAAAACTCTTGATTGGATTTCATCACTTTTACGTGGGCCCACCATATGTAACACATGTACTTGTAGAGGCTAAAATCCAATTAAGAGTTTACACATAAACAAGGTGTGAATTTGAGTGTAGAAGGAGGTGTGTCCCTAGCATTACACTATACACATTCCCAAGTCCTAATTGGTTTGATACAAAAATATCAATATACAGTAATAGCAATTAAAAAGGAAAAAGCATGGCTTTTCAAGCCATTTTAAAACTTGCACTAATTGAATTGAGGAAACTCATAATAGGCAGGTTTAATATCATTCCAAAATTGGAATTTCAATTTTAAAAAAGAAAGTGCAAACTACACTTTTCGTCCCTAACCTTTACGCTGAATGTCAATTTGGTCATTAATATTTCAAATGTGTCAATTTAGTCCCTAACCTTTTGCTTTTGTGTCAAAATAGTCCATGCCATCAACTGATGGATGGAAAATGTTTACATGGCTAACAACCAAAATAAAAAAAATTATTTTTTATGTGACATATACTGACACGTGTACTACCACATGAAATTAAAAAAAATTAAGAAGATTAATTTAGAGAATTTGTTAATATCAAATATAATTTAAATGAAAAAACTCAACCAAACTAAAATCCAACGAATACAAATATAATAGATGCATTCCTTAGCAAAGGGTTTGAAAGTCAAAAGAGGTAGAACGTTATTTTTAGTTTCGTTTCATCCTATATCATCATCCATCAGTAACAATATGCAATATCATCCTCCTCACTTGCCACTCTTTCTGTCATCCGCTACCATCGCAAGCTCCTTTGCAAGAGAAAGAAGAAGAAGTACTGTGTGGGTACCATCATTTTGCAAGACAATGGCTATATTGATGCGGCAAATGCAATGATGGTGGTGGGCTATAATAATGATGTAGAAGAGAAGAAAGAAAATGGATCCAAAAATAAATAAGCGGCGGAAATGTTGGACATAGAGGGTTGGGGGCCTTTGAAGACAATTGCATGGCTCATTGTACTAGGTAATATACTTTGATTTGAACAAAGCATGGGAAATCAACAAAGATAATAGTAAAGTGAAGAATTTTAGAAATAACACATAAAGTGCATTGAATCAAAGGGTGGGTTTGATTTATTTTCTCATCATGTGTGTGTTTTTTCTAATATTTTTTTAGAGCGGTGAATCAATTCAATGGGTGAGCTTCATTTTTGAGACTAGGACTCTGGGGATTTCAATCCTAGTTTAGGGATTTTTTTTAATAATTAAAACTCAGAACCACATGTGACAACATATGTGGCATAAAAAATAATTTTTTACTTTAACTGTTAGCCACGTCAACATTTTCCATCCATCACTTAGGGTCCGTTTGGGAGTTTATGAAGGAATGGAATGGAATGGAATAGAATGATCATTAAAGGAATGGGATGGAATGGAATAGAATGGAATGGATTTAGTAGGGAAAGGAATGGAATGGAATGTGATTTAAAAATCTTGTTTGGATGTTATAAAATAAAGGAATGGAATGGAATGGAAAGTAAGTAACACCGTTTGGGAGTGACATTGGAAGGAATGGAATAGAATCATTTTATAATAACATTACTATTATACCCCTCATTTTAAAGAACATAAAAAATAATCAATGAGAACTTATAATTGCTTTGAAATGTTTGTATTTAGTGGATGATGTGAAACTAGTTAGCCACAATTGGGTCTGTGTTAGATTATTGAATTACAATATTGTTTTGTCAAGGTGAATAGATTGTATCACGCTAATCAATAATTTAACAGATGAAGATAATGATATGAAAAATTAACAATAGTACAATTTCTTTATTTCAATTTGCAAATTTATTTTAGGGGCTGCTAGTTTTAGTTTGGATCTTTTTTGGCTGGTATGCTTTACAATGGATTTGATAATTTAATACATCTCCATCTCCCAATTTCATTAAGGAAAAAAAAAATTATTGTAGCTAAAACACAAGTTATGTATATTTCTATGTTGTAAAGCAATTCACGCATTACATATTTATTCTCAACAAAATAAATATTGTCTAACAATGCAAACAAATATCTTTAAAAAAAAAAACTCCAGTAATGAGTCATGCCAAAACAAAACAAAATAACATAATCAATTCCAAAACTAAGGTTGGCCAAAAAATCCCACACTTTTTTAATTTTTAGGCCTAGACATCAGTGTTAATAAGACACATTTGCGCTCATGACCTGGGCAACCAAAGAACATCTCTTTATATGTTGGATTTTCCATCAAAAATATGTAGGCCTCAAGCATAAAAAAAGTTTATATTAAAAATAATCTACTCCAACTTATTAAAGTTCTAAACTACTATTATTTTAATTAAAATACTTTTCATTTTAATTTCTTCTCATTTAAAATTTTTTTTACTCTTGTTTTTTTCTTAACCACACACCTGTCTTTTGTCTAAACTTGTACACTAGCTTTTGTAGACATTTCCTCTTAACCATACACGTGGTGAAGCCTTGGAGCTATTAACTAATTGGATGGTTGACTTAAAACTGCAAGTGTACGTAACACACCACTTGCTTCGTAAATAACAGAAGAATCAAAGAGGAAACAGAGTAAAAAGCAAATTTGAGTTCTCTAGTGGTTCTCAGTTTCAAATTCACAGCAGTTCTACAGCAGTTTTCCAGCAATTCTCACTTTCAAATTTCTAAATACAATTTTTTTTTAGCTGTACAGGTAACAGCAGTTTTCATTTCTTTTCACTTTCAAGGTTTTTTCGTTTCTTTTCACTTCCAAGGTTTTTAGTTGTATAGAATGTAGTTTGTTTTGGTTTTTAGGTGTACAAAAACACTATATATCACTCTCATGAATCACTAGCAAATAGTTCATAAAAATTTAAAAAAAAAAAAAAAAAAAAAAAAAACACTAGCAAACAACCGAAAAGAAAAAGAAAAAGATAGACATACTTGGTTTGAGCAATATCTGAAAATTGCAGTACAAAAAAAAAAAAAAAAAAAAAAAAAAAAAAAAGACCAGCGGTAGCAGCTTCACTTTGTAGAGGACGGACAATATTGTGCAAGTATTATAGCTTTATTTTTCTTACGGCTGAATGAAAAAAAAAAGGTTGATATTAAAGGGGTATTTTAGGGATTTTAACAAAAATTTCATTAAACCTAAATTCATTCCCTCCCATTCCTCCCAATTTTGAGGGGAACAAAAATTTGAGGTTTTGAGGGAAAAGGGAGGAATGAGCATTCCCTCCTAACCATTCCATTCCCTCCCACTTAAACTCCCAAACGAGGGAATGGACATTCCATTCCCTCCGTTAAAACTCCCAAACAAGAGGAGGGAAGAATATTCTAAAAATATTCCTTTTATTCCATTCCATTCCCTCCTCCCAAACGGAGATGACACCAATAGTTTGAACTGACTATTAGCAGAAATTGGTGACGAAATAATTCGTTGCCTAATCTATTGAAATTGAAAATTAAAAAAATATATATATATACAATCAGTGACGAAATATTTTGTCACCTTATATGGTCAAATAAAAAAAATTACAAATTAAAAATCATTGGTGACGAATTTATTTTGTCTCTGAATATAATGTTTAGTGATGAAAATATTAGATGACGAGGCGTAGGTGACGAATGCTGTTTTTTCATCATATGTCTTTGGCGACGAAATAAGGACATACTATGACAAAAAGTGTCGTCACCGTAGTCTACTTTTGTTGTAATGGACAGTGACTATTTTGATACAATACCAAAATGTTAAGAACTAAATTGACACATTATCTATATCTTCCATTCAAAAGAACTAAATTAACACATTTGAAATGTTAAGGATCAAATTGACATTCAACCTAAAGGTTAAGGATCAAACATATAGTTTACCAAAATAAATAAATAATAAGCCATCAATAGATGATAAACGAATTTCATTAAATTCTCTATTCTATCAAACTTAAGTGTTCCTAAGAAATTATAAGATGCACATGGTGGACAAGTGATGTGGTCCATCATTCCACTAAAAAACTTTCACCTGTTTAAAATTGTTAGTTAAAAAATAAAAAATTAACAGAAATTAATTATTGACCCAGCAATTTTAAACAAGTGAAAGATTTTCAGTAGAATGATGGACAAGTGACGTGATCCACCAGAGAACTCTATAATTTCTGGTTTTCCTTAACCTTACGTGTACGTTTGATATTTTATTTTTGGGCGTGTATAATGATGCTGTCTAGTTGTCTACGTGGAGAATATATGGATATGGTCCTGAATAATTTTGTGGATTTAAATGGATCGTGGATTGATGAAAGTTTATTATAAAAATATATATTATTATTATTTGTCCCCGTTTGAGTTTTCCCCTACAGTAGAGTGACAACTCTACCAACTGCTATATTATTATGTATCTATTTTTTATTCTTTTTAAATTTGGATTATTATTTATAAAAAATTAATTTGTAACAACTAACAAGCATAAAGTCAGCATCAGTCTACCGTGGTTTGCCACTCAATAAGGAAAGTAAGACAGAAATAAAGAACGAATAGTTGAAATAAAATTTATTTTCACAATTTCACCCAAAAAATAAAATAAAATAAACAAAATTTGAGTAATGTTATATGATAAAAAGTCAAAAAAAAATTAGGCCCTTTTGAATTTACACCACTGTCAGTTTCTTTAAAACTTTCTTCCCTCTCCTCGGGTGTGTATGTTAAAAATATTTAGTATTCTTAAAAAAAAAAAAAAAAATCACAAAAATTTCACAACATTTCTAAATTAGTATGCCAACTCACACATGGGCTCACCGCAATCTCAAATATAAATTTTTTTTTAATGATGTAATATACTAAATTAAGAATGCTTGCAAATTTTTGCTGTATCTATTGCATTAATCATAAAATTTCGAAGTCTACCTCATTCTCCCGCTTCAGCAGTACATAGTCCATACAACCCATTGCATTAACAATGATAATTTTGATAATTTCTCCAACCAAATGTTGAATTGACAAGTAAGTATTAAAAATTGAAAATGTTGCGTAGAAATTATCAAAGAAAGAAAAGAAAATGTTGCGTAGAATAATTGTTGGGGAAACAAATTTCTTGTATTTGTTCTATTCTGCTGAAGGAGGTAACAATTAGCAAAGTTGGTGTTTCATTTGATGAGGTGATTTGGTTGTCTTATTTGTTAATGGGATATATTTTGACATTTAATTGAAGATTTTTAATGTGTATTGATTGTTATTTGAATGTTTGCTAAAACTCATAAATTGTTGGAGTATATTTTATCTCTAACCATAAATGTTTACAACTTCACTTGAATATCGATCAAGATCTTTTTAGCTCAACTTGTTAGCATATATTGGTGTTTTCAAAAAAGATATTCATGATTTAATTCTCATTTTCTTGTTATAATTATCAAATTAAAAAATTAAAAAAATTAAAAATTAAAAAATAACTTTATTTGAATGACAATAATTGTGTACATTTGAATAATTTTGCTTTTTTTGGGACTGAAGTTTTGCTATTTTTTATTATTGAGAAAGATGGGATTTTTTTTTCCTTATGTGGGACCCGTTAAAATTAGCCCAAGATACTGATTTTTTGGGGCCGAAAGGACAAATACCATATTTGGGCAAAATATTAGCATTTTACTACTGTTTATGAATTTATAATTTAAGTTTGCAAAACTCAAGTTTTAATTATAATTCTAGTTTGTTTCCAAAAAAAAAAAAAAAAAAAAAAGAAAGAAGAGTATAATTCCATTTTCTCAAAATCAAGTTCCTTCAAAATGTGCCCAGACACCGCTGATTTGGCATTTTTAAATTAAAAGGTGTACATCCATTGCTATTCTTACAGTAAAACAGAGGTGAATAGGAAAGTGCCTTTAATAGGAAAGTCTCTGGAATTGAATAGAAGGTAAAATGATTTCCTTTAAATTTTTTTTTTTTTTTGGCATATTTGAATTTTCAAAACTTTGATTGATTTGTCTCCATCAATTTCTGGTGATTGCTTTAAAAATATCGCGTATGCCAGACAATCATGGCAGGATTTTGGGAAGAGGATTAATTTTTATGACTTATTCAAGTCAATTTGTGGATGCTACGTATTTGGTTTTCTTTCCAACCTCCGTGTCATGTGTGATTTGGGATTTACTACGTATTTGGTAGTAAATTGGTAAATATTTTAAAAACAGTAATAAAATGTTAAATATTTCACCCAAACATGGTATTAGGTTATTTTTGCCGACTTTTTGGGCTTTCCAAAAGACTTAGGCTCCATTTGGTAAAACACCTTAAACACATGTTTTCAGTTTTTAAATAACATTATATGCATTTTCACACACTTTTTCACTCACACATATTTCAAAAAATACAAATAACATTACTCAAACTCCTTTACCAACCATGCCCTTAGATTTGTTCATTTGCTTCCCTATGTAATTGCATAAAATTTTGGTATTCATCTATAATACAATTGATAAAACAATTTGTTTAGGATTAATGTGTCTAGTAGTTGAGTATAAAATTTCATGGTGTAATAATACCGTTTTCTATATTTTGTGAATTTATAATATTATCTATTGGATAATTTATATTTTGTGAATTTGTTTAGTGTACACTACTATTTATTGGATAAAGTCTAGCTAAAAATTTATAAAAATTACTATAGATTGGTTTTGGAAGTCTTAAAATTCGTTTGGAAACAGTTTATTTAATTAAAACTGAAAACTTTTTGTTGAAAGTGTAGAAAAAAAAATGTTAAAAGTTAGCTAAATACATAGTACATTGAAACACATGAATAGTACTTTTTTTTTATGGGAACACATGAATAGTACTAAAAAGTATAATTAAACCCTTAAATAGTACCAAAAAGAAGCTAAAAACTAAATAAATTGAAAAAAAAATAAGCTAAAGGAAATAAGTTAATCTCAAACTCATCCTAAAGTTGGAATGAAAGCTACTACCTATTATTATTATTATGCTATTACTTACGTGAATAAGTTTCACGTAAATGGATTACTATTAAAATCATTTTTACTCTTCGTATTCTATTTGCATGTGCTCTAAATTTATCGACACATATTTGATTTGCCAAATAACAAAAAATATCTAAAGAACTAATTTTGTGTTATATTAAATGACCATTATTAAAATCTTTCACTGACTGGGCTTTATCCATTGGATCAACCAAAACCTTAGATGAGTCATAGAGGAGTTGGTTTCAATTAAATAAGTTTACTTTTGTTATTTTAATATTATGCTCGATTCTTTATTGATTCGTGGTATTCTATTCTATATTTGATGATTTTGTCATGCTTTGCAAAAAAAATATATTAAATATAATACTTTGAATATCAAGTAAAATACCACACAAAAAAAAAAAAAAAAAAAAAAAAAAAAAAAAACCAAATTTGATTTCATATTATGTAATAAACACTACTCTTAATAGAAAAAAGTTACTATAAACACTTTGTTACATGCATTTAAAGTCACAATTTCAGTTAATTTTTTGCATGTGTATAATAAAGTGTGTATTAAACACTATTCACAATACTGTTTTTTGATTTGATAATTTGATTCGTATTAATATCAAGTTTAATGGTTTAGAGTGGAAATCTAAACATCGGTTACAACTTACGATTGCATATAATTTTACTTTTGTTATTTAATATTATGCTTGATTCTTTATTGATTCGTGATTTTCTATATTTGATAGTTTTTTACTGCTTTGAAAAAGAATATTATAAAATAGAAAATCTTTATTACGTACATAATTAATTTGGTCTGTATTAATATCAGCTTTAGAGTTGAAATATATATATATATATATATATATATATATATATATATATCAATTGGGATTGCAAATCAGAACATTGGGTTTGTGTTGTGACAACAGTGAGATTGTAATTTGTACACACCACTGAGATTTCATGGCAGCCCGTGTATTCCCTCCGAAGAAACTCCTAAAAAGCTTTGGCAACTGTTACTTCTTCTCTAGGCCTTTCAACTCTTCTTCTTCCTCTCCCTCTTCCTCTTCCATCTCCATCAACCACAGCACAGAAAAGCTAGAATCCATTATCCAAAAACAACCACCACCACCACCACCACCCACAAACACAGACACTTCTCTCAACCTCCATGATGTTGAGAAGCTATTCTCATCCGTACCAACCACCAAGCTCCTACGAGCCTCAGCCAACCTTCACTTTGCAGCCATGGAGTCTATGGTGGATTTTGGGATGTGGGTCATGAAGTCCAAGCTCATGGACATAGAGGTTTTCAGAGATATCGTGTTGGGTGTTGTGAAGCACACGTTTTATGAGCATTTTTGTGGTGGAGAGGATGCTTTGGCCACCGGAGACACCGTGCGGAGGCTACACCGAGGTGGCGATGGGCTCAGAGTCATGCTTGATTATTCTGTGGAATGTGTCAGTGACAACCAGTCTTGTGATCGGAACTTGGAGGCTTTCCTTCACACTGTTGAGATAGCCAAGTCTCTTCCACCATCTTCTGTAAGCTTTTCCCATTACTTTTTTTCATTTGGGTTTATTTTGCTTCATGAACTTTCTTTTTCTTTATTCTAATTTTTTTACTATTCATTATATAGCTTACTTTGTGGTTGTTTTATTGCTTTGAAAATTGTTTTTTTTTTTTTTTTCCTATCTTTTTATCTTTCTTAAGCATGATTCCTAGTAGAAAAACGTTGACTTTATGTTTGGAGATTAGATGTGAGAGGAAAATGGTGGGTATGATATAATCGATTGTATTTTTTTTTTTTAATTAAATCTCTCAAAAAAGAAAAAGATTGTTGAAATTGAAATAGCAGAGACCTTAGTTTCCTTTGTTGTTGATCTCGTTCATCAAAATTTGTTTATATATATAAATAAAAATAAAACAGAGACACAGCACATGAAAAGAAACAGCACGAGATGAGATAGAAGTAGAACTGAATAGGCATTACATTTTTTAAGTTTTAATGAGAGAGATGATAGATTAAGATTGGGCTCGTAAGTAAAATTAATAAATAAATAAATGAAAGAAAAGGGGTTATGGGTCTGGACCTGTATGTGGGGGCCTCATCGAGCGGCATGTTTATGGTTTGTACTTGAGGCGTGTTGCCAATACTCTGCCTCCTTTGGCTTGTTAGTTGTTTAAGGCAAGTTCCTTTTAACCCCAAAAATAAAAAAATAAAAAAATCCACTCTCACGTGACAAACAAAACTGTGAGGTCCAAAGCTACTGTGGTCAGTTGGTGCCTCCCTGCAGTACTTTAATAGTTTTTTTTTTTTTTTTTGACTAGGTACTTTCAATAGTTTTATGTCTAGACAAAGAGCAATGCTACAAATTTTTTACCATATTTAGTAACAAGTTTTTATTAATTTTTATCTCCACACATGTGAATTCACTTTTTTACTTACGTCAGTCAAATATAAAAAAATTTATCATTTTTTTTTTTTTTTTGTGTTTATAGACTTTCTTCTGGATAAAAAGGAAAGATGTCTAACACCCAAACATCATACCTTGCTTATATGGTTGGCTTGGTTGAATATTATCTCAAAGGATGATGGTTGTTACTGTGATTTAACAATCTGTATGTTTCAATAAGCAGTGTTTTAGGGGCCATTTGATAATATTGTTCTAGTAACGTTATTTAAGTTTTTTAGAAATACATATGGGTGAAAAAGTATTGTGAAAATACATGTTATATTATTTAAACAACAAAAACTGTTGTTTAAACAACCCTACCAAACACCCCCTCAATAACTGAAAACGTGAACTCACGATTTCAATTTATGTTTTAATGATAACACAATATGTTACACATACTTTGTCCTTATCTCAAATGCTATGTGAATTAGATTATTTTTATGTTTTTATGATAACTCATAGTGTGTTACACATACTTCGCCCTTATCTCAAATGCTACGTGAATTAGATGTAAAATAATGATGATTTATTTACAGTAAGCAGTGTTTCAAATCCTCTCAAATACTTTGCCCTTATCTCAAATACTGTGTGGGTATCACCTATTTGGGATGCAACTGTACGTTTCCCCACAATAGGGAAGTGGAATTGCTACAGCCATAGAATGAGTGTCTAATAATAAATCTAATTTTTTTTTTCCCAATAGTTGAGAATAAGAGGAATTGAATGTTAAATGTTTCATACCTACTAAATTAGTGTGTATTTGGAAATCTTGCAGTTTCTGGTAATTTATTTTCATGATATTTATCAAAATGTATAAAAAAAATTGTAACTTTTATGTTAAATGTATAACAAAAAGTTAAAAGCTAGTTATTTTCAAAAAAGTTAGTTTTGTTAAAAAATAAAATAAAAAATATCGAGACAAAAAAAAAAAAAATTTAAGTGCTTTTAATATGGATTATGGATTGTAATCTTTCCATCCTTTGTTATAGACAAATGTGATGAAGCAAGCTAGGGGTGGGATTATCTATGAGTATCACTAGAAGTTTACCTGAAAATTCTTCTTTAAGATGAAAAAAAAAACTGCCAAGTAAAAAACTCTTTTAGGATTAGAAATGTAAAATTTTGCTAATTTGATCAGTAATTTTTAGGGCTAATTTGTAGTTGTTAGTTTGATGTTTGCAATAAAATGTTGCATATACATGCGGATGACTTTGAAGGCAATATTAATTTCTATTGCTTTTCAATGTAACTTGTAGAAATTTATCTACTTGTCTCTTAAAAAGCTTTAATTTAATGTACTAAGGTAACCATTAGATTTGGATATTATAGAAACTTCCGTCTTGTTGAAGGTTGGTTAGATTTGCTAAGAGTCTTATAGTTTAATTAGTAATGTGACCAACAAAGATTTTAGGGTACAAATTACCTTTCTCCAACTATCAAATTATTTAAAATAAATTATAATAAATAAAAAAATGTGTTGCTTGAATTAGTGGATTTTGTTACTTTCTTGTGATATTTGGTTTAACTATGATAACAACATGAAAAATGAACTTCCTTTTTTCCCCCTTTTAACAGGTGAGTTTTGTTATTGTGAAAATATCTGCTATTTGCCCCATGAATTTGCTTGGACGGGTTAGTGACTTGTTAAGATGGCAACACAAGAACCCTTCTTTCAATTTGCCATGGAAGTTGGATACCCTCCCAATTTTGTCTAGTATAAGCCCTACGTATCACACCCTCCATAGGCCAGAACCATTAACATTAGATGAAGAACATGATCTCCAACTAGCACACCAGAGACTATTAAAAATATGCCAAAAATGTTTGGAAGCCAATGTCCCTTTGACGATTGATGCAGAGCATACACCAGTTCAACCTGCCATTGATTACTTTACCTACTCTTCTGCAATTATGTACAACAGAGATGATAACATAATCATGTATGGGACAATTCAAGCTTACTTGAAAGATGCAAAAGAAAGATTGTTGTTAGTAACAAAGGCTGTAGAAAAAATGGGAGTTCCAATGGGGTTCAAACTGGTGAGAGGAGCTTATATGTCATATGAAAGAAAACTAGCTTCATCCTTAGGCTTTGAGTCTCCTATCCACAATAGCATACAAGAAACTCATGCATGCTACAATGACTGTGCTTCTTTCATGCTCGATAAGATTGCCAATGGTCCTGGTGCACTTGTTCTTGCAACTCATAATGTCGAATCAGGTAAAGAATTTGGAACTTTAATTATGTGGAATATAAAAATGTATTCTCAATTTTGAGCATTATATTTAATTCAAGATGTTGATGACAAATAGGGGAAAAAGCAGTGGCAAAAGCACACGATTTAGGTGTTAAAAAGGTAAACCAAAAGCTGGAATTTGCACAACTATATGGAATGTCAGAAGCCCTTTCCTTTGGTTTGAGGAATGCAGGATTTCAAGTTAGTAAGTATATGCCATTTGGCTCCATGGAGATAGTTATACCATACCTTCTGAGGAGAGCTGAAGAGAATAGAGGGCCGTTATCTGCTTTAACCCTTGATAGGCAACTAATAAGGTAAATTTTAGTATTAATGTATGGCATAAAACTTGGATATGATTATGATGTATGTTAACATGGGCTTGATTTTTGTTTGCATGCAGAAAAGAATTGAAGAGAAGATTAAAGGCTACAGTTTTTTAAGGTGTACAAGATGGCTTTGAAGTTTGAACAACACCAAACTCAAATAATGGCCTATATTGTACAAATATTTTTAAAAATAATAATTGATATTTACTTAATGGCATTTATGAAATCTATAATGTGATTGTATGGGGCTGACACTACTACAAGATCTCAAGATCAATCCACAAATGTAAATATATAAACCTTTTGATGAAGAAAACAATACTTTTCTTAGAAAGCAACTTAAGCAAAACAAGAACCCATATTAAAAAAATGTTGATAGGAAACAAGGAGCCTTTCCTTTCTACCTCCACAAATAAATCAACAATGACAAATAATTTTATTTCATGCCCCAAGCAAACTAAGTTAATACTTCTAGAAACCATTTAACAGCACTTCCTTCTAAAAATAATAATAATAAATAACAGCACTTAATTGCAATTTGGTTATTATGTTGTCATCAATACGTCTTTACATAGAAGCAATGTCTGCCCGATTGGATGATTAGAAATTTTTTTTTTTTTTTTTTTGTGGATTTTAATTTCATGATTCAGCCTCCACCTATTATTAAGACAGGAAATGTTATTTGAGTCAGACCTCATTAATACCATACTATTATTAGGATACTATTGTTTTCTCTTAAATAAAAAGTTATGATCTAGACAAATAAGAGTGAAAGGGAGAAGATTTTTTTTTTTTTTATTTATTAAAGGGAGAAGAATTGTTATTTGAGTTAGAACTCATTATGAGATACAGTCATTTTCTTGAAAATAAAAGTTCGTATCTATATAAATAAAGAGTGACTTATCCTCTTCTAGAACCTTATACTCATGGATTCCCAAAAAATTAAAAAAAAATTTAAAAAAAAAAAAAAAACAAAACAAAACAAAACAAAACAAACTAAACTTTATACTCATATATATTACAACATCATGAGGCCTCAATAAGTGACTATGAAGCCCCAAGAGGGGTGGCCCAACGGTGTGGGATCCCGCGTGCATACTCATGGTCCCTTGTTCGAGTCGTGGCGGGTACCATGTGGAGGGGGATTTTCATGGCATGCATTGCGCCCCACACTCTGGCTCTCTTGGGGTGTTAAGGTGAGGTTTGTGATGCCTTAGTCATAGTAACTATGGCTCAATCCAACATTCCCTAGCGGGAAAGTATCCCTATTAAGTCACGCCTTGAGGGGTAAGTCACATATGGTCGCCCCCGCCCCCCTTATTTATTCATCAAAAAAAAAAAAAAAAAAAAAAAGGAAGGTGACTATGAATTTTCTTGCTAATTGCAATAAAAATAGTGTGTCAACTGTCAACCACACGTAATATATTACATGGTTTTAGTGGTTGTCAAAATCACACCAAGTGGAATCCCAACAAGCTGGGAGTGGGAGATCATCATAGGTTTTGTCAAAGGTAATCTAGGGCACGACACTTGGAAAAAACATGACCTTTCAATTCAACCTCCACTCATCAAATCCCATCTTTCCCACAAGACAAAATAAGCCATTTAGAGATTCCATTGGCCTCTTTAACACTTTTTTTCCCAATTGGATCCCAAAGCTAGCAGCCTCCACATTTGCTGATGCTGTTAAAGTGAAGATACTGTATGATATTTCCCACTAAAAACATGGTCCATGACTCCATGTGGGTGCTTGTTGATGTAATACAAGATTCCATGAATCTGTGACTTCATGCATGTAAGGACCTTATGGCTTTGTCCTCTTCCTAGAAGATAATTAGCAACAGTCAAGATATTAATACTAGCAGTTGTTTATTGTTCAAAACTTAGATTAAAAAATTAAGTAATGTTATTGACAAGTTGTGACTAGTGCAACATCACTTGTACATAGACCCTCTACATACACCACTTTTATTGTGCACCAATCACAATAGACTACCTCAACAATTGTGGAAAATTTGTGAAATTTTTTGTTCTTATTGGGGAAAAAAACTGATACAAAAGCTTGAAAGGTCACATAATAACTGGCTAAAGCTCTGGCAAAAATTTCCTAAAGACCAAAAGGGGAGACTGATCTTTTGGATTGTCTGAACTCCGAGCCCAAACATCATGGCCACTTAAAATGAGACATCCTTTGAGCATATATGTAGGCTGAACGTGTTTCTATGTGAGTATATATATTTATAGATGGCCTATTGGTCCAATGTAAACTGAGGGACTGAATCTTAAGAGGTCTGTAGTTCAAAATTCCAAGGAAGCTCCAATGATACCAGGTTGAGATTGAGCAGTACCAAATGTCAATCAATGCAGAACGGGTTTCTGGGGTTTTATTGTTCGGCAAACAAAGAAAAAAAAAAGGTGCACTGATTGTTTTCGAGGTCAAATAAAGTTTGGCCTATTTATTGTAATTTAACTCAAGGCTTTGATTCATTTATGGAGAAAGTAGAGTGAAAAAGAAGCAGGAAATGGAAGCAGTATGGAGAGAAGTTGTCCCTACTGGACAGCTAGCAAACACACCAGAAATCTTCTAGACCCATGAATCCCAAAAGACCAGTTTACACTTTATGCAGCAGTGACAATGAGACAATCCGCAAGGTTGGAATAAGGTTTGCCTGAAGACTTAAATATTTACACATGGAAGTTTCAACCATTGTGACAAAAGCATGCACTAGCTTCAAAAGTAAAAACCCAATAATGGCAGTGAATCAAAGCCTCCCACCATGGAGCGCCATTCCTCCCCTCAAGAGAGCTTTATTAAGATTATGTTGATGTAGAAAATGAGGAAGAAGCAAGGCTGCCTATCAGTTATCACAAGGACCATAAGGCAGAATGTTTCAAGCATGGACAAAAATCATTAAACCAATGTCAAAGCAATTGGAGCATTGGAGAGGGATGGAACAGAGTCATAATGGAGTGTGATACTGCTATTGTGATTGAAGCAGTCACTCCCAAAGAAGGATGCAATATATAATTGGACTATCATTTCCATTGTAGATGGTATTAGAATATGTTACACATTTAGTTGTATGTTTAGTTAGGAAGTTAAAAGATGTGAAGACAGTGCAGCACAGAGCAGTCCCTTCTCTGGTGTGTTGAAAATCCATCTCAATTCCCATGCCCCTGCAAAGAGTTCTTGTTTCTGATGCATCTAATCTATCTTTTGGATCAATCTAATTTACAAAAATAACAATAGAAGACTATTTCTCCAATTCTGTTGGTGCTAGGAGCTGTTGAGATGTTTTGTTGGATGCAACCTTAGGTGTTGTAATGAAGAGGATGTCTATTGATCAACAAATTTTAGGTGAGAAAAAATATTATATACTAGCACAGATTTTAAGTGAAAGCAACTGATCAAAAGAAAGGGGTAAATGATCTAGGCCTTGGCAAGTCAGCATAACATATTTATCATTGACTCTTAACACCAATAGAAGTCACAAAGACTATTAAACCACTAACTTGCTAGACTTGCGCAAAACTTGAAAGTTCTCATCCCACATAAAATTAAATCTGAAATTAGAATTAAGGTTAGAGCCCTTGTTCAGTACCAATTAACATGCTATAGACCAATTATAATGTCTATTAATGAACATTTAAGACAAAAATGTTACACATTTAACAGTTATAACAGACCAGATATTTAAATGCCAAAGCAAACTACATCTTCAAGAACATGTTAGCTACGCGAAATTATCAGTTTAATCACTAAAAATTGAATCACTACAGTTAAAAAGATTCTCAGTCTACCAATGATGACAGTTATAAGCATTCACCCACAGTAAATGGAAAAGCAGAAAATCATTTGCATTTATTATAATGAATATTTCTCTCTAGCAGAAGATTACAAATAGAGATGAGAATTTGTAACACATTCAAAAATTATATAACCTGAAGAATGTCAAGGTGAGAACAAGATGAAAACATACTTAGCTAAGAGTTTGATAGCCTAGAGGACCTTGCAGTCCATTCTGTCGGGTGTCATTCCTTCCCACCAGAGCAGGCATCCAGGGGAACAGTTTGCCAAGTTCCTTGCTTAGTGTACCGGGCCTCAGCTGCTTATCATTGATTCCAAATTTTGCTCTTTCAATAGCCTCCATTATATCTTCCCTTGTCACAGTTTCACTGCCTGCAAAACCCAGAAGACATTATATTTTCATTTATTGGTCCAATATTCACTAAGAAGACCAAATAAAAATAAATAAATAAATAACAACACTGAGAAAGATGAAAGAAAGGGAGGGGGGAAGGAAGGGGAGGGCTGCTCTAATGAAATTGAAGGTGTTTACTTCAACCTCACCTCTACGAGCAGCAAGTAATGCAGCTTCATTGACAATGTTGGCAAGATCAGCACCTACAAAACCTGGAGTCAGGGAAGCAACTAGATCACAGATAAGATGTACGTCTTCCTCTAGAGGAACTCCTCTCAAATGTACAGCCAATATCTTTTTCCTTCCTTCATCATCTGGTTCTCCTACAAGTACTTTTCTTGAGAAGCGACCAGGCCTACAGAGAGCTGGATCCAATGCTTCAGGCCTATTAGTGGCTGCAATAACAACTACTTTCATGTCTGACTCAAATCCATCCATTTCTGTCAGCAACTACAGAAGAAGAAACAGTTTTAAAATCCAATTAAATATATATATATATATATATATATATATCCACAAAGAATTCATAATAAAAATATAGTTTTATTATTGTAAATAGAAATGACCCAACAATCCTGATAAACAATAAAAATATGCTAAAAAAGCAGTAGTCTCTGGACAGGGGAGAAAAAACAAGATGTTTGGAAGGGATGAATTATGTCTCAACAAAAAAGCACTAAAATCTAGATACTTTTTTTTGAATTAATAATAAAAGCAATTCAATTCCTTTTTTTTTTTTTTCTTTTCTTTTTGGATAATTCATTAGGTTTGAAAATTGTTCAAATTTTTTGCATAACATCAACCTCATGCTCTATAAAATGAAACTACATACTAATAATCTAGGATGCATGGATACTCCATTTTTGCTCACATACCAGTATTCGACACGTATCATACCGGTATCATACTAGATACATCTAAGATACATACCCAGTCTTTTTCCTCTCTTTTTTTAAAGTGCCAATACATCTACGATACACCCATGACATGACTTGAATACCGTTGTAATCCAACCCCCGATAATGAGAGATAGCACAAACTTGTAAGAATTTTAATTTATATTTTTATATATTGGTTTCAATGTCGAACACTTGTCTAGTTATCTTTTATTTACTCCTTTGGATCTTGGTTTGTAATCTAAACATCATTTAATGGCCATGGATTCACTTTATTATCCATTATTGCTCTTAAATTGATATATGTACCCGTATCATATCCATACCTGTATACATACGCATACATCTTAGCTAATAATGCAAAAAGCCACCTGAAATAAGATGAAATTTTAAATTAAACTGAATGAGTGCAAGATATGCTAGTAGATTTAGATCTTACCTGGTTTAGTGTTTGGTCACGTTCATCATTAAAACTTCTACCGCGCTTGCCCCCAACTGCATCAAGTTCATCAATGAATATGATTGAAGGAGCACACTTCCTTGCCACATTAAAAAGGTCTCGTATGCGAGCTGCTCCTCTTCCAACAAACATTTCCACAAACTCACTTGCAGAAACAGTGAAAAATGGCACTCCAGCTTCTCCAGCCACTGCACGGGCCAGTAATGTTTTTCCTGTTCCAGGAGGGCCCACAAGCAATACACCTCTAGGTAATTTTGCTCCTAGCTTTCCATAGTTAACAGCTCCTTGCAGGCATGAAACTATCTATAAACATGAACTGTGTCAATAAATACTGAAAAAAGAAAATTACATGTGTAGTAACAAGAGAGATCCAGTGCACTTAGTTCAAAAAACTTCTCTTAGACAAGAAACAATAGCTTTCAAGCAATTTCAGCAATAAAAGCACAAAAAAGAGATTGGATCATATCTACCATCATTCTTTTTCTAGTCGACCAGTTTTATACAAATGAAGAAGCTTCAACAGAACATCAATAACAATATACAAGCAAGCCAAAGGTCCAGCACCATGTATAAAAACCTTGCTGCATGTCTGGGGCAATAGATGAGGAGAAAATTCAAATTCAAATTTGCATTACCCACACATATATATACTGATGGCCCATTAAAATCACAACAGGAAACAGGTGTTCAACAATTTCCCCAATTCTTGCCCCAAAAAAATAAATAAAGGCCAATGGGACGGATGAAATGTTAGATTTATTTTTTCTATCCTACCATATACCCCAAAGAAAACTTATCCATCATTTATAAGCACCAAGAGGTGAGCACTTTTCAACTTAAAATTTTAACCATATTTTTTAGTGCTGAGGCCCATTTATTTTTTACTCCATATATATGTGTCTCTTAAAACTTATTTTTGAATCGGTGTTGTCTCTACTGCACTGCACATAACTTTAGAGCATTTTTTTTGTTCCTTTTTAAAAAAAAAAAAGTAAACAACCCTTTAAAAAGAGCGCAAAAAGTGGCACAACCATAGTACAGAGGAAGTATACAAGAGGGAGAGCCAGAAAATTCAAATTCTAGAACTTAGAAAGGCTCTTTTCTGATTTATGTTTAGATGTTATACTTACACATAAGTCTCATTGTTGAACCAAGGTATTTACGCATGTTTTGGTAAATCTACCCATAGTTTTAAAATTTCTATGGTGTGAATCCTGCAATTTAATGAAATCTTACCACAAACAATCCAAATTGTTCAAGTCTTAACTAGGGAAATTTTGTCAACATGAGGTATCTCCTTCATCTCAAAAAACATTATTGCTCATCAGGAAAACTATTCAAGTCCTATGCCTATATCCTTTGAAGATTGAAAAGAAAAAATAATCTTGAATCTAGAGCTTTAAAATTCATTTTCATCTCAAGCTGTACTATGGATTTAACTAAACCCCCATTTACCATTTTTCAAGTAAAATTTTGAAGTTGACCATTTATGACCTTAACATATCCTTTTCCTATTTCATTGTCTTATTTTGTAGATGGGTTCAAATAAAAAATAAAAGAATCAGGAGCATTGTACACATTACACAAATGGATCTATGTTAGCCTGGGCAATGTCGTTTGAAACAGTGAACTTGAAATTTTAGAGCATACTGAATTACTGCATTAAACAATTTGCTATGCATTAGCACACACACAGACAATGTAGCAATAAAATTAATACCAAAAACAAAAAAACAAAATGCAAGTTATAATGTGAACAAGAAATGTAAGTTTAAAATAAATCACCAACTTTTCTCCTTAAATAATACTTACCACTAATGAATATGACAGCATTTTGCTGGTTTAGATTATGTGGTTTCAGGCTGTCCAAAGTCAGCATGAAGTTTGACTAAGAATCTAGAATTTGATGAGGTGGTTTGTTAGGGCATCTATGGATATTAAAAGAGATCATCCCCATTCAAGATGATGATCTCTAGTTTAAAAAACAAAAAAAAACAAAAAAAAAAAAGAAGATGAAAATCTCTACAAATTGTTTCATATTTAATTTAAGGAAAAAAAAATTACTTTGTAGTGAGCATCATCATGACTGGGGCATTGTGAAATTGGCAGCACAAAATTAAGAGTAAAGTTTTAAATGTCAGCATTCCATAAACTGCTTATAAAATCAGTTTCAATGGTGCCTCAATGCCAAAGAAGATAATCAACTGAGCACCTATTTGGGAGGGCAATTAAACCACACCTTTTGAAAGTAAAGCTTTTTTAAAGACTTAATTTTTCCAGGCATTGAGTCCACATCCACTAGTCAGTGTTTTCCTTTGCAAAGGATCTCCATGATTATATGAGGAACCAATCCTATAAACACCCAGGTTCTTATTACAATTTTATGATCTGTTTTGCAATTTACAATTAAGAACTACCAGCCTGGTTCCTAGGAGACCAATTGCAGTAAAATAGTGTGACTATTGCAAGGAGAGGGGGGGGGGGGGGTGGGGGGTGGAATTTCTGGAGTTTCCGATTGGTCCTTAAACTGGCTCTACTACCTTAACAAGCTAACTCTGCCTCCCTGATTCATTTTAATAACAGCCAGAGACATATTCAAATGCTAGGAGTTAATACATTAAATTTAAGAATAAAAGTAAAAATAATGTACCAACATGGAACTGCATCTTTTCAGTTTGGACATGCATGAAAAACTGAATCTGAAGGATTGAAGTATTACATAATCAAAGTTTCTTATCTAAACTTCACAGTCAAAGAATATTGAGATATTTCATTCTGGTTTCTACAATTTAATTATTTATATGAACAATGTCAAATAGAGTAAACTATCAGTACAGCAGTACTTTGGTAGCACCACACGTTAACTCTTTATACTTTTGAGCTTCTTTTATTTTATTTTTTTTTTCATTTTGGTATTAACTAATCTCAAAAGATACACGCAACTTTTAAATACATATCAAATAATCTCTGAAATTCTAGAGGCCAAAAAGTGAATCATGAGTAAGAGCTTATATATTGGGGTTTTTTTTCTAGCTTTTTGGGAGCATATATTAGTTTCAACCACTAGCCTGGGTTTAAATCCAGGGGCTGCATCCCCTGTTTACTTAGCAAAAAAAAAAAAAAAAAAGCCAGAAACTTCTAAGATTAAGAAAAAATCCACATCATACCTTGCCATCTTCAACTTTATACAAGTAACCAATGCAACAATGTCTTATCAAATACAAAAATCAAAAGTCTGAACATGAATCAAGGACAACATTTATGCATTAGATCTAACTTCAAGGAAGAAATTTTACCTCCATAAGCTCCACCTTGGCAGCATCAACACCCTCCACATCATCAAACCCAACCATCTGATTATTTGGTTGCCGCTTTCTTGCTGGGCTATTCGCAGCAGAGAGTTGCCGATAAAGAAGCCACATCAAAGGAATCAGAGGAATCCATAAAGATATAATAGTTATCAAAGTCCTCCTCATCAACGCCAACACTGATTGAGGGGCCGAGCTATATGTAATTCCCTTCTCTCTCATCAAACTAAGGAGAAACTTCTCATCATGATCAATTTTTCTCGTTGAATACTGCCACTCAGGCTTAGAAGCTCGAGTTCTAGAGAATTTTTTCAATATGCTCAAATTCAGTGCTTTGCCAGTTTTTGAACCATCATCTGTTGCAACCTTATCAGCTTCATTCTCAGTTGCAACATTTATTACTGGTGATTCCTCATTTGATGTTTGAGTACTCGCAACACTTTGCAAGTCAGTATTGTAAAATATACGACGAGATCCCTCTTCAAGTAAAACCTTCGTAACAGATCCATTTTGAAGGCTCAATATCAAGTTGGAATATGGAACAATTGTTGGAGCCGGCAATGCCGTTAATTTCACTAACAAATAGCACAACCCCAATGCAATAGAAATTGATAAAAGAGCCACTCGTCTCAAATTCTTCCGCAAAAATGTTTTAACTTCATTCAACATTGAGCTAATCAAAACTTTTTTAAGTCTTATACGTAATAACCTTAACCTCGGGCGTAATCTTAATGAAAACTCCCTTCTAAATCTTAAATACCCATTCTCTCTTTCACCCAAGTGGGTCTGTTTATCTCCAGTGTTTCCACTCCTAAGTGGCACAATTCCATTGTTACAAGACAACAACCCACGTTGAGATTTACAACAATTATAAAACCCCAATCCACTTTTCCCATTAATTATTGAACTAAGCTTACTGTTCCAGGACAACCCATGTAGAGATTTGCAACATATAGAGAACCCCAGAGAGGGCAATACAAATGAACTACAACAAAAACCTCTATACCTAACCAAAGACTTGGTTTTTCCACAATGAACTCCCAATTTCTCTTGAGAAATGAGAAACCCAGTATTGTAAACAACAGGAAAACAAGCCATGTATATGTCTGTTTACACAGAAATAGCCATCTATGATCTATCAAACTAACTGTATGAACTTAATGTATGAGTTTCTTCCAGCATTGAAACCAGAATAAACCAGAGACCAATGTTTGAATATTCGAAAAACAAGAAACTGTTAAAAGAGAAACACTTGGTAGAACCTGGAGCTATGAATATCAATATGATAGACCCAGCAAAGTGGATAGCTATATGGATATTACCTGGTTCTATCAACTTCTAGCTGAGAAATGGGATTTTGTTTAACTGGGTCAGTTCGGGGAAGATAAGAAACAGTGTGGGCTTTCACCTTTTAGATCTTATACTAATATTTAGCCGTAAATTGTGGGGAGGGGCTTATAGTCACTGCTGAACAATTTGTGTAAACCTTAACATGTGAACCTTGAACAATGATAAAAAAACGGGTGAACCTTGAATAAGGAAAAGATAAATATCTGGTTCCGAGGAAGATTTTTTTTTTTTTTAATGAATGAGAAAGATTTAAAATAAATATATATATATATATATATATATAAAATTTGAACCATAAATGTCCTTGTTAGAAATAGTTAGGAAAGGTCAACCAAATTTCTGTAAAGATAGTTTTTCACATTTTCTAATATTTTGTAGCACAAAAAAAATTAGTCAATGGAAAATTATTTTTGGTCAATGGAAAACCCTAATAAAAATAAGGCCTATTTTCTATATATTGTTTTCCAAAAAAAATTTTTGGAAAACAATCTATCTCATGCGTTGCATCTCCTATAAATATTATTTTCGTCTATACTGTGGGAAGCATAATTTTTTGACGTCTTCTCTCTCTCGTGGTAAGCTTTCTCACTTTTTTTTTCTTCCCTTTACTTTTTCCATCCTTACGCTCTCACTGTCAAGAACTCTGGTCTATCCTCTTCCCATAGATCTCTCTCTCTAACTGTCTCTCTTTTCTCTTTTCTCCATGTTTCTCTTTTTTTTTCTGTAACACAATTCTCTGATTAGATTTTTTTTTTTCCTTCACTGATTGGTCAATAGCTCCAACTTGTAAAGGAAAACAAATTTGCAGTGGTAATTATTTCATTCATCTCTACCAAAATCTCAATTCTTTGTTTTGAATTTCAAGCTTAATTTTCTTTTTTCTCTAAGAAATTTTTAGTTTGGTGGATTTTAGGAAAAAATTACCATTTTTGGTACATAAAGTGCAAAAAATAAATAAATAAATAATAAAAGAAGAAGAAGAAGAAATAATGGATAAAGTAAAATATGAAAATTTTAAACATAGTACCAATATTACTCTAAATTGCTTTTACATGAGACAATTTTTACCGTGGACTAATAATATTGTTATATAATAAATGATAATTGTTTAGAAGAATTGCATTTGTTGACAGGTACTTTTTTTGTTGGCAAATACTTTATGCAGTGATGATATATTATGCAGATACATTATGTCAATACATAATTTAAAGTAATATTGAAGACTTGTGGTTAACCATAGTAGATAATTAGTATACCGACAAAAAGAGTAGACAATTAAAAGTTATTATTATTTATACTTATTAAAAATGTATTCCCCTGTCAAATTTATATGTATATGTATGTGTAAGTACATACGTACGTACGTTACTGTCTATATATATATATATAAGCAAGATGAATAGTAGAGATTGATAGGGAAGTGGAAAATTAGTCCCAACTCCAGTTCGTCCAAAGGGATCGTCCACATCCAATAGAGCAAGCAAGACCAAGAATCACTCCAGAAGAAGAAAAGATGTTCATGGACGATAATATTGCTCTTGAACAATGAAGTCTCCCATGGACCATAAACTCGTCCATGAAGGCTGTCCATGGATGATTATCATACGTCCAGGGATGACCAAATTGTCATACACTGGACAGACGAATGCGCAACACTTAGGAAACTTTCGACTCTTTGTAGCGGTTACTAAACTCGTAACTATCGCCATGAATCCCCCGAATGAGTTAACTTCCATTAGTGGTTACAACTTTAGTAGCCGTTGAGGAAGTTATCTCCGAACTCATTGGCTTCCACAAATCTTGGGGAGGTTATTGGACAAATAACCGTCCCCAGGGTCTCTATATAAAGGACCGATCTGAACCATATGAAGGTAAGAACATTCTGAGACTTGACTCCCAAAAAGTTGGAACTTCATTCCTGTGAGAGACTAACTTTGCCATCGGAGGGGGTTTGGCCGGTCTTCTCCGGTCCCCTTTTTGACAGCGTGTTTGCTTTTGTAGGCCTTCCACCGTTTAGTAGCCCACCAAAGTCAGAGCATCCACCTTACTGATTCTAAACGGTATCAGAGATCATTAAAATTTGACAACTAATTAATTTTGATTGTATCTATTGTCAAAATTTTAGTATGAAAACCAAATCCATTCTTAGTTTTTTATTTATAATGATTACATTAGTTGGTTTACATAATACAAATGTTTTAACTTATATAAGAAATTTTTTTAAAAAAATTGCATACCAAACACCAGAAAACATTCTCAAGCTCATTTTCAAGGTCGTTATCAAACACTAGAAAATGAGATGGTTTTCTAGAAAATGCCTTTTGGAAAATGAACAATTTTTCAGAAAACATTAATGCTGAAACAAACAAAAGGTTTTTAGTAAGAATTGGAATTCATAAATAATATTTGTTGTTTGACCTTTATCACTAGGTCAAGAGACTCAAGATTGACAAGATATTTTATAAGTTAAGTTAACTAAAACCTATTATGAGTTATGACAATTATAGTTTGATAATTGTTAAGAGTAAATTATACATTTGGTTCAAAAAATCTAGGCAAATTAGTTACAAGTTACAATGGAGAGGGTTGTTTTGAATCCTAAATATCTTTATTGGAAATATTAAAAAATGCCAACTAATTGAACTATAAAGTTTAGTAAGAAATTTAAAGGATTTGATAAATAATCATTGTTGTGTGACCTTTATCACTAGGTCAAGAGACTCAAGATTGACAAGATAGTTTGTATGTTAAGTTAACTAGAATTTACCATGAAAATTCTAGTTTGATAATTGTTAGAGTAAATAATTCATTTGGTTCAAAACATTTAGGTAAATATAATATTGGTCCTTTAAATTTAAAGTTTGAATTTGGTCCCTAAACTTTCAAAAAGAGACTAAATTCATTTCTAAAATTTATGGTTAGTTCAATTTTAGGCCTTTAAATATGCAGATGGTTCATTTTTAGTCCATTAAATGTGGGATTTGTTTGATCTTTTTTTTTTTTTTATGAATATTTTATTTTTTTTGATGAATTGATTGATTGATTCGATCTTTTGGGAAATGTTCTATTTGGTCCCCAAAAAATGGGTATCTCAATATCCGTTACTTATGTAAACAAAACATAAATAAATATAATATATATATATATATATATATATATATGCCAATACTAAATTGTTCTATTTTTGGAAACTTCGAGTATCTATTTGAAAATTTTAAAATCAAAATTGAACTTACACCAAATTTCAAAGGACCAAAAGCCCAATTTATCTTAATTACTAATTACATGACAAATCTTGGTGATCTACCTTGGAATTGGCTTTGATTTATTTATGCTTAAAACGGTTTCATTTTCATGTTGTTTGTGTGCTATTTTGTAATGTAATTGTTGAGTAGCGCCTACCAAAGGACTTGGTGAGATATGAAGGTCCGACTCCCCTCCAATTTATAAAACCCTCTCATTCTCTCCCATTTTTATTTATATGGACAACGCATAGCAAATAATCAATCATCAATCAATCAATCAATATCAATATTTTTTTTGAGAGATAATTACAACATGCTACTAACCCTGCATCTCAAATCTTTTCCCTCCTAGACCCCCAAGCACTTTGTGCATGGGGAGGTGCTAATTCAGCAAAGACCTCATGTGAGAGTGCATAAGTTCCTGCCAAGTGGCGCATTGTATGACATTATTTTCATTTGGGCTTCCACCTCATCGAAATTTAGCATTTATGTCAAACTATTAAGTAATGTTATATGCATTTATTTCAATGTATTAATAAAATTTGTATACATTGGATACATACGGATGGATTTAAAAAGTCATGGGAAAGGTAGGAATTAAGAAAAATTTTCAATTTTCTGCGTAAGATTAACTTCAATGCATAATTGCATGAGTTAGATTCAATGAATTGGGTAATATGATTATTTGTCTCCACATTTGTCGAATATAAATCCCAATTTCTTTTGGACTTAAAAATTAAACTTCCATAATTTCTCTAACAATATCTTTGGTTCCCTTTCTGAGAGATATGTTAACTTTCAAAATATTATGTTTGTCTTTAATATTTTGTTTAGATTTTATGTATTCGTTTTTATTCATGTAGCATTGTAATGTGTTTAGGTTGGTTTTTTCATATTATGTGCCAATTAGATATTTGGTTTTTTGTATGATGCATATACTTGGTAAGGGTTTGTAGTATATTTGATGTTTTGACTGCTTCTAGTTCAATTAAAATTTGAAGGTTAAATTGTGATATTATTGCGTCACTATAGCATTATTGTTTCTGTTGTTGTATCATGAAATTCTTACAGTTTTTATAGCTAATTGATTAAGATATCATTCTTTCAATTTTCACCCTATTATAATTACAATCTTAGAAAATCAAACTTTTTCTTCAATTAAAATATTAACGGGCCTTAATTTTATCTCTCATATCTATTCCGAAACTAAAGAAAAGCTACTTTCACTGACATAAAAATTTTAGATGTTGATATAGTGGAGATAGAGACTTTAGTGGCATAAAAAATGTAGAAAATAACACTATAGAATCTATATAGAAAGCACAAATCATACAAGAAAGACACCTAGAAACCACCAGTTTTGTACATGACAATGTGAACGTGATTTGGTGATATTTGTTAGTTGCATGAATTAGAGAATTTTTTCCCCAATGTATTTAGTTTGAATTTAGTTTTATTAGAAAACTTCATAGACTAACTACTAACAATAATAGTATTCATGAAATCAATGGATCATGAATACTATTATTAGTTTTCCTTTGATGTGAGTTTGATTCTTGGCAAAGTTTGATGTGTCCAACTGAATTTGCCACGTTATTCATGTATTTATGAAATGTGTGTTAGACTAGTGATATTGTGTCATTCACCTACTAACGTTGTTGTTAAATATACTAATTCATTGTATGTTTATTAATTCGTAGGATGGTGATAATGATTCAGTAGTGGATGTCCATTCTCCCTGTGATCAATGCTTATCATCTGATGACAGACATTAGGCGATGAAGACATAGGATGTGGGCCTTATTTTGGAGTAGCTAGTGTTACATTTTGATATTTATAATAAAGTTTCAAGCTTTGATATATTTCATAGTTGGAAACTTTATTATAACATTCCAGACAATTGGAATGTATTCTTTTGTGTATAACATTCTACATAGTTGGAATGTATTATTTTGTTCGTAACATTCTACACATATGGGATGTATTATTTTGTGCCTGACATTCTAGACATTTGGAATGTATTAATTTGTATATATTTTATTGATATGGTATTATTAAATATATTTGATTTGTTGGTTTAAAGTGGTATTGTATTTTGATTTCATTACATGTTGTATTACAGGTGCTTGGAAAATATGTATTACAGGTGCCTGAAAAAAAAAAAAAAAAAAAGAAGCCCTATAGCAATACTTTTTAACCGCTTGAATAGGGTATTTCAATAGTTTCATTGATCACCATGTGCCAACACTTTCAAAAGCGTTGTAATAGGATGTAATTCTATTTCCATAAATAACCTATAATGGCGTTTTTGGAATTGCTAGTATAGGAAGGGCCTATTACGGCATTTTAAAAGCGTTGATATAGAGCTTATTTCTATATCCTTAAATGATCTATACCAGTGCTTTGAAAAGCGTAGGCATAGGCAATACCTATTACAGTGGTTTAAAACCGCTGGTATAGGTTGTTTTTCTATTTCCGTAAATACCTTGTAGGGGCGGTTTTAAAACCGTTGTTATAGATACACCTATACCAGCGGTTTTCATTTTGAAAAAGCGCCAATATAGATCTTGAAACTACCGATGAAGAATGTCTGACACACCCAAAAAAAAAAAAATCGAAATAGGGCCTCAAAACCACTAGGACCTATATTGGCAGTTTGGAAAAGTGCCAATGTAGGTCAGGCGGAACTATTGCCAGACTCACTACACAACGATAAAAAGTGCTGGAATAGGTGTTTTTGGCCTATACAGACGCTTTTTGGGGCCATCCTGGCAATTTAAAACGCTGGGATAGCCCCAACTTTTTGTAGTGATTTCTTACAAAATTTATCAAAATGCTCTGTGCATTGCATGGAATATCGGCTAGTTGATATAATGGTTAAAAGGAAAAAAGCAATGTCAAACCCAATTTATTTCTCATTGCATTATCCTCTTCTTTGCCTCAAACTTCCTCTACTCTCCGCCATGACACCGTCACCATAAAAGGTGACCCATTAAGTCAGCATTGTTGCCAACTTCAATTCAATCCAAGATTCCAATGCAAGTCAAATCTAGAACCCTCCTCCTTCCAACGACGAAAAGCATAAGGGGGACAAACCCACAGAACTTGGTGGAAAATATCTCGAGGTAAAAGATCTACTAGAACAAATATTGGAGTGAGCAATGCTTTTGTCTAATGACATAAACACAAGTTGACAAGGCCATGGAGCTCAATCACCTCGCTGGAAGCCATGTTGATAATAGTAAGATCACACCATTTATGTGACTCGTTATGAAGATGCTCTAGTTCTAGGCCAAGAAGGAGATCGTCATCGAGTTTAGAAAAAACGACAACACCATCATCACCATCACCCACATTGTTTGAGTAGCATTTCATTACATAAAACTTGAACATTGAAATCAATACCCATATTGTGTTGATCTACTTATCTACTGGTTCTTGAATCATATTCTTAGAAGCAAGAGATTTGAAAGATTTGAATTTGGGTCATTAGAACTTACAAAGAGAAGTCTCTTCCAATCAAGGTTTTGAGTTACATTTCAGAAACCATTTTGGATTGACAACTAGAACAAAATATTCCGGTATCGGTGTGTTCTGGTGCAGCATTTTGAAATTATGCACTGGATATATATACGCACGCGCACACACACACACACACATATATATATAATATTTTTATAACTTCATATTTCATTATATCTAATTAACCAACACAAAATTGATATGGGAATAAAATGAGTCAAATGACACATTTGGGCTTAAATGTTTAAAACAATCCAAAATTCGTCCGAAACACCAGAATAGCTTGAAATTTAGACTAAAACAGAACAATTGGGTAAGTGCACCGGATTGCGAATTAAGCACTAGAAATGGAATTTAAAGCATCGCTTCCATTAGTCAATGAAGTAGGGGTAAAGTAAGGTAAAGGGAACAAGACAAAGTTTTCTTAGGCTTCAACTCCCAATAGAAAGATGACATGTGTTCTTGTTATGTGCAACAAATATGACTCACTTAACCATATATAATCCAACCAATCACGAGTCATGGGAATTACAAATGATAGGAACACATATCACCTTTTTATTGAAAGTTGAAGCGTGGGGCTAGAAACATGTTTGGAGCCAAACAATAAAGAGCAAATTTATTAAATAAGCAAAAAGAAGAAGCAAAAACTAGTGTATATGTATTTTTTTATATTAAATTTACAAAAATATTTTACTTTAGTTTCTTACTTTGTCGAAATATATTTTCCATAGCCAAAAAGAAGATCCTTAGAAAAAAAAAAAAAAAAAAAAGGACATAAAATCAAGATTTTCCAAAATTATTTTTCTCTTCCTTATTTTTTCACGAAACAAATACAACTTTAAAGTAGCCCACTTCTAGAAAAACCAAGGATGAAAAAAAAATGCAAAACTTCTTATATTCTACTCACCCAATAATGCTAGTATCACACATTTTGTCACAACTGTTTTATGTGACAGACTGTAATTAGTGAAAAAATGGTAGGTTCATATGATAGTGACAAAAAGTACATGGTGGTGGCATTATTGATTTCCCGACCTTTTTTTGCCTGTTAGACTAATTTGCCAAACATATTAGTTATGTGTCCGATTTTGAAACATTTTTGTTATGTGACAGTTTTTGAAACTCAATTCTAGACTCGAGTTCCAAACATGGAGAAAATCATGGGATGAATTTATATATATATATAGTATGAGACTCGAGTACTTCAAATGGAGACTTGAGTTCTAAAAGTTGTCACATATCTAATATGTTTAAATTTTGGTCACATCTTTATAATGTTTGCAAAATTTGCTTAACATCAAATTTTATAGGGTAAGTTTTCTTATGGTTGAATAAGTGATAAAACTAAATTCATAGGTTGAAACTCTAAAAAAAAAAAAAAAAAAATGGCAAAAGCTTAACGCCAAACAAAACGGACCCAGCGCTTTGTGTCATTATTTCCCCCGAACTGATTTCAGTTTCAGCCCCCCTTTTCTCTGAAAGGAAAGCCAGAAATCACGCTCTTCTTTTCTTCTTTACTTTGTATATAAATCAAGCAACATTTTTTTTTTTTTTTTGATGGGAAGCAACTTTTCTTTGAATGTACCAAAACCAAAACCGTACTTCCTCTATCTCAGACCCGCCTCTAAACTCTTTACTCTTCCCAAGGACCCAAAGGTAACAATTCTCTCTCTCTCCAACAATCACATCATCTTCTTTCAATCTATAGTTTTTTATTAGGCATTGCTCAGGAAGGGTTTTACGTTTGTGTTTTGTGCCCTTCATTTATCTTTCCAATATATTTGTTTCTCTGTTTGCTGAGTTATGTGATTTGATTTGCTTCTCATGCTTTTGGGTTTGGATTTTTAAATCAATAGATATCAAACGCCTTTGATAAATAATAATTTGAACCACAAGGCTCTCTGTTAGAAAATTAAAGGACTTTATCACTATGTCAAGAGACTCTTTTAAGATTAACAAAATATTTTATGAGTTAACTAGAAGTCTAGTAGAACCCACTACGACAATTTTAGTTTCATAATTGTTTGAGTAAATTATACATTTGGTCCAAAAATTTTGGGTAAATTTAATATGGGTCCTTTAAATTTTTTAAAAAGTTTGGATTTTGTCACTAGAATTTCAAAAATAGAGTGAACTCTACTCTTTTTGGCAGTTGTTTCATTCCTGAACTTCATGCTAAAGAAACACAATTGGCAGAAAACTTTTATGTTCCAAACAGGGCTTGCAGAGTTTATTTGCTATGCTTTTTTTTTTTTTAATGTTTATTTAATAAATTTGCACTTTATTTTTTGGCAGAGCAATACCAATGCAAATGGCCACAACTATGGATGATCTTCCAGATGGGCTACAGGTGGAAATCCTTCATCGGCTGCCTCTGAAATCCGCGTTTCAATGCAAGTCAGTTAAAAAGCGTTGGTACTCTCTAATCTCTACTTCTCATTTTGTTAACCGCTTTGTTAGCCACTGTGAAAAAGTTGAAGTGAATCGTCCCTTTTCCTTCATTTACCACTACTTACGCAAGGCACGTCTCTTCTTTGTAAGTTCCAATGAAATTGAATTCAAATGTTTCAAATCTCTTGCTTCTAAGAATATGATACAAGAACTAGTAGGTCAACACAATGAGAGTATTGATTTTAGTGTCCAAGCTTCATGTAATGAAATGCTCTTATGTTGCGCGAACAATGTGGATGTTGGTGATGATGGCGTGTCTCATCCGATGAGCATTTACTATGTGATAAATCCAATTACTATGCAATGGCTCGCTCTCCCTCCTGTCCCTCAATGGGGAAGGCCTTTGGTTGGCTTCATTTGCTTCTATGACAATGACAGTAAGCAGCTCAGCTATAGGGTGGTGCGCATTCTTCCAATTAACAATGACAAAATGGAAATCAAGGTAGATATGTTTTCATCAGACAGTGGTGAATGGAACAAGTCATTGGAGGTGTGTCCACAAGTATTTGACTGGAATTTGTTTGCCTTAGCTGGTGTTGCTTATAATGGTTTGCTTTTCTGGTATGGGAAGACTGCTCATAATAAACAACTTGTTGGGTGTGATCCATATAATTTTCGTTTCTTTGAGCTGCCCATACAAATGGAACACCCAATTAAATGCCTTGGAGTGTGTCGCGGGTCCTTAAGGATATGTGAGATGCCATCGAATGAGCATTCCTTTTTTCGCATTTGGGAGCTCAAAGATTTTGTTAAAGAAGGAAAAAAAGGAGGCACATGGTGCTTGGAACACGAAGTGTATTTCGACCAAATTACTCTCAAAAAATCTACTTGCCTTGCACAATATTTAGGCGAGGGATTTCATGTTGAGGCAGTGTTAGCTTTTCATCCAAATGATGGAGATATTTTGTATTTATTGATTAAAACAAAGTTCGTTGTATTATGCAACATGCGGGAAAAAACGCTACAAGTGATATATGATGTTCCAGTCCCCAGTATTGTTGACAAGGAGTTTAAAGTCCTCACATCTGTGCTCCCATGGTGGCCAACTCTCATTCCTTCTCCTATGCAGGATGCCGCTTAACTACTGTGTGCTGCATGCTTTGCTTGTTCTTTTGAGTTTTTAACCATGGTATTATGTGATAATTTTATATCTTGTAGTTTAAAACTTTAATCTAGTACTAGTAATGGTTATATTCAGACTCTTTTTGTTTTGCATTAATTATTAATGTTAGCATTGGATTGGTTATCCCTCGTTCTATTTTTACATTCAATACTAGATATCACAAGCCGGCAGCCTCGCCCAAATTACAACGTCCCGTCATCCCCACCTACAATGTGGCAGTTCTAATTGAAATTCCAAATGAGCAATAGTAATACCTATATCTCCTACTTGGCTACTTGTTCACTAGAGCTCCCACCAAACACTCCCTCACATTTTATATATAGACTTACAATAAATGTAAGGCCTTCAAGTACCCTCCTTTTAATTACCAATGCTATCTTTAACTTGTCCTAAATGATGGGCATTTGTGGAAAAGGTTAAACTTGTTGCGCACAAGTTGTTTTATACACAACCCAAAAAACAACTGAATCAAGTCGTGGTTTTCAAGTTTGTGGAAATAGCCTCAAGGCTCAAACCATTCTTCTCAAGCCCTTCTACTTCATCTTAACATATCCGCGGCTCAGTAGCCAAATTTTGTATATAAAGGACATGATGAATCTTGTTCAAAACCCAATACCATGTTTCTGAAAGTAAAAGCTCTTATTGTATTATTTCTTTACCCATAAATGGACATGTAGAGATTGTCACAAGCATCCTTGACTTGCTTACAATTGCCAGCTTTCTTTCACTGCATAAAGGCAGCGACAAATACAAGAAATACAGTGCAGGGAACTCTATGCTTTACTGCTGCCATCTGAAGCTCGAATGTGTATGTTTAAAAGAAGGATTTAACAAGATAAGGATCCTTGTAAAATGATAAGATCAATACACATGTGACTTTAGAACATGCACTTAGTCACGTGAAACTTATGGGATGCACTAGGCATGTCACGTGCGCAAGTGATCAAGATTGGAGGGTGATTTCTTTTTTATTGGAATAAAATGAGATTCACTAGATTATAATTGGTATAAATTACTTTTTGACGTAGAAATGACAACTATGAATTTTTTTTTTTTTTAAATATTCAAATTTAAGTGAAAATTCATAATGTCTTAGTGTGCTTTGTCTAGCACTGAAATTATATTTAAGCTTTTGAGTTTTTTTGGGGTCCCATGGCACTGTTCATGGACCACCAAACTCAGCAAAATGCAGACTTCTAGGTAAATTTGGGTCCCACAATACTATTCACACATTTAAAAATTATTTTGTTACAGTGTTTTCAGCAATAAGTTTTCAATTTTCAGCAATAAGCGATATCCAAACAGACTATTAACTTAAACTCTTCAGTGTCTATAAACTAAAATAAATTGAATTTTCATTTTCATTTTCATTTTCTTTCATCATTTTTAGTCAAATTCATAATTTTGTGAGAAATTATTTTAAAAGCAAACTTCAGAATTATTGTCTGCAATTGGTGACTTTGTTATTTTCTGGAGGTGAAATGATGAAGTCAAAAGCAAACTCTTTCAAGTGAGGGCAATTTAAATATCGTCTTAATGATAATGTTCCAGACATGCCTCATGGTTTATCTCAACAAGTTTAAGATGATAATCACAATAGGATCAGAATCTAATATGGCGACTTTCAAAGTCATGAAGCAAGAGACTGTGAAATTGGACATATGTGATAGGACGAATTTCACACGTTGGAGGGACAAATTGATGTTCTTGCTTACTAAATTGAATATTTCATATGTTTAATATCAACTCTGCCAAAACTTTCAGTTTAATTAGCAAAAAAAAACTCTGCCAAGACTTTCAGAACTAAGATCTATTGTGGTGAAAATGACTAGATTAAAGCAGACAAAAAGAAACTGTTTTCCTCGATTAGCTCTAAGGTGAATTATGTTGATGAGAATGATAAATTCAAAAATGGTTTTAAAGGTGATGATGCCGAAAATCGTCAGTTAGTTACACAATCCTTACGTGCTCAAGACAACACTTGCACAACACAAAACAAGAAGATCTTAGGAGAGTACCGGTATGGTACCGGCCAGAAATCCTCTGACGGTTAAGTTAGAGAATTTTTTCACAACTCTAAAGTACCAGAGCTGGGGTGAATTATGTGTACCATGTTTTCTGAGGGCTTTATGTTTTTATAATAGTGTAAAATTGACATCTGTTTCTTGCATAGGAAGGTGTTTTTTTACGAGGAAAATCATCAAAAATGTGTGTATATTATGGGATCCTTTTCATGTTGAAATTCTACTGATTAAGGTTAACCGTGGGACGCAAGTTATTTCCATTTAGGATTCCTTGGAGCCTACTCAAAACCATGTTGGTGCCATGTGGCTTTGGTATCCGTCTACCTTGTATTCATGTGACTTGAATCCGTCCATATCGGGGGACTATCCGTTTATTATAGGAAGGAGTCCATCTGTCACATGTCCCATCCATCCAATGTCCCTCTGTTGCCTTATCTCCGACAGCCAACTAACCTAGTACTGTCGGGTCTACTTGAACGGATCCGTCATGCCAAATTTTGTACTCTTCAGTTGCCCCCTCACTCCAAGGGTCCGTCACCTCCTTTGGACGGACCCGTGGAGTGATGGTTTGACTCGTCACCTAAGAAGCGCGCACCGATTGACAGGCTAGCCTAGGGTCATAAATGTTGTAGGCGCACGTGGTGTTTCTTCAGTGGTTAATCTCTTGGAACGAAGCGTCCCTTCATCTTTCGTGTCGTTCCCTCTATATAAATCTGTTTCTTTACCTCTCATTCTTTACTTTCCGCAGTGAATTCAAGATTAGAGCACTACCGTCTCCTTTGATAAACCAGCATACCGTCTACTTGGTGCGCCCGTCATCTATACTTCTCATGTTGCTCATCTTCAACTGATAAGTATTTTTCACTTTTCTGTTGAATTCCCTTGCTATTTTTTAGATTTTTGCACACCCGTCGTCTATGTAGATCCGTCAGTGTCTTAGGGTTTACCTGTCATGTGTAGGTGACAAATGTCTAGTGTGTCGAGTGAACAATCGTGTGTCTGCAAGGGGGCAGGCTACGATGAGGTGTTCCCGTCAAGTCGAAACGACCTCTACACCTCAAATGACGATAGGAATCCATCAGCCACCTCACCTTCCACAAGAGATGAGGATTTGGACACGAATAGGTCAGAGGGTGATTCTACTGATGGGCTAGATGGTGCTAAATCCCCAACCCAATTCGTCATAAATCCTGATGGACTTAGAGAGTTTATAATACTTCCCTTGTGGATGGTCAACGACTTCATTTCTACCATCAAACAAGCACACTTCAACACACTTAGAGAGAAGTACCAAATACCTGTCCATATACCCCTCCATCTACCTTACAAATTAGAGAAGTATTATTACGAGGGTGTCGAAGGTGTCGGAGTCTATGAGTAAATGCAGAAAGTAAGGCTCAGATTCCCACTGAGCGCTCTCCACCGTCACCTCCTTCAATACTTAGGGTTGGTCGTCACCCAAATTGCCCCAAATGCTTGGATGGTTTTCCTTAGTGCGGAGGTCTTGTACGGGGCCATGTCCGACGGGGCACGTAGGTTGACGATGGAAGAGTTTTTTCATTGTTACCGTCCGACTGAGATCATTAAGTCCAAAGGCATGTATAGTTTTGTGCCCAGGAGCCCGTTACTGAGGCTCGTGTGTGACACCCCCGACTCTAACAGGAACTGGAAGAGTTGCTATTTTTTTTTTTTTTATGGAAGGTGACGAATGGATGTGTCACCCTGGTGACCAAGAGTGCATGCTCGTCGACAAAACATGGGGTATAATGCCCTCGTCTGGTATGCATCCGTCTGTATTTAGGTTTTTAATTGTGTTAGCTTTACTTGTTACTTTAACTGTCTCCCATTGCAGCTTGGGACTATCCTCAAGTCACACTTGAGCAGTGGAGTTTTTTGGAAAAAAATTTCAACGAAACCACGCTGTCAGAGAGGACGTGGGCTAAACTAGTCAACTTAGATACTCTCTACTGGTATTGTGACGGACCAAAACCCATAGCAGCTGCCCGCCGCTACGACTGTCAAGTTCGCTAACGTAAGTTCATAGCCCAATACATTGGTTTCTTTCTTTACTTTTAAATTATCTAACTCATTATATCCGTCTACTTTTGTGCAAAAATGGAAGACAGCAAGAGAAGGGCTTACATCAAGCAACAAGTAACAAAAAAAAAAAAGAGAAGGGACGGGTCCCAGTCAACCCGTCGTCCAAGAGGAAACCGTCAGAGAAGACTAGTCGTCTTCTGAAAATGCCCAAGGTGACACCCGATCCAATCATCAGGTTAAAGGCTGAACCTAAGAAGACGGAAACTCAACTCAGCCAAGGGAGGGGCAAGGGACTCATGATGGGTCATGTCCCCGTCATTGAAAAACCACCCGTCCTCCTCCTTGAGGATTCCCAGTATGCGTTGGAGAAGCTTTCTTCCATCATCAAAATTAACGATTATGAGGACTTAAGCAACCACGCAACCGAAGCTATGGGGGAGATAGGTCTTTTTAGCATTGCACAAGTAATCATATCCGTCTCCTTTCTCTTTCTCTTTTCCTTCAACTTGCTTGGCTACTAACCCCTCTTTTGTTTTCAGGCGATGCTAATGATGAAAGGGTTGATGAGCCGTTGCCTAAACCACGAGACAACACTAGACTGTGTTAGGGCAAAGGCGAGGTCAACGGAGGATGAGCATGCTAAGCTAAAGGCTTGGAAGAAGATTCAAGAGAAGAAGCTTGCTTGCTCAGAGTAAGTTAGAGGTGAGCTGGAGAAGCAGACAAATATGCTAAGGCAGGTCCTTGAGGATAAGGAGAAAGAGATCAGTGATGCTAAGGATCGGCTCCATCAGGCGAAGGAAGACGCGATACGAGAGTACCATGATTCTGACGCCCTCTTGGCAAAGCTCGGAGGCTCTTTCGCTGATGGCTTTGATGACTGCCTCCATCAAGTCAAAGCTTCTTTTCCAGACCTGGACTTGTCACATGTTTCTATTGATGCCTTGGCCTAGACCCCAGCTCAGCCTGTCCACTCCGAGAGCATTGATGAACTATTTGCTGACGATGCCCTTGCTGATGATCCTCGTGGTGACGGAGAGTCTGCTCCTATTGAAGGCCAAATCCAATCCGTCGAGGGTGGTACCCGTCAACCTGAAGATGTGTAAATTGTGGAAGAGAAGGATGAAGAAACCCTTTCCCCCCCCCCCCCCCCCCCGTGGTTCTAGCAGTAGTTTTTTACTTTAGCTAAAATGTAAAGTTTTTAAGAACATTATTTATGTTTAATTTATCCGTTGCTTTTTGTGTCCAAACATCTCCTTTTATGGGCTTTCGTAGTATATTGATCATTTGTTTTAAAATGTCCGTCTACTTTGGCCTTTATTCTTGTAGATGGATCCATTCAGTTTATGGTTATATGAATATAACTCAGTGGCTAGGATGGATCCGTCTGCCTTGTAGGTTTAAGCAAATGTATCTGAATCTGTTCACTTTGTGAGCTTGACGGGTTTATGTCATCTCATTAGGGTGATCCCGTCCACTTTATGGATTGGTTAAAAGATATATCTGTTCGCTAAGTGGACTTGTAAATTTGAGCTATTATTTTTGGCATGATTCCATCCACTTTATGGACCTGTTAAATATAATCTTTTTCAAGATGAGTCCGTCTACTTTGTGGACTTGTGATTGTAATTCAACGCCCATGGATGAACCCGTCCTCTTATAGACGTGATTTTATTTCAACGCGTGGTTGAACTTGTCCACTTTATGGACTTCATAAATTTTCAAATCACCCTTTTAGAATGAATCCGTCCTCTTACAGACTTGCGTTTTTATTTCAATGCGTGGTTGAGTCCGTCCACTTGATGGACTATCATTTTTTCAAATCACCCTTTTAGGATGATTCCGTCCTCTAACAGACTTTTGTTTTTATTTCCACGCGTGGTTGAGTCTGTCGACTTGATGGACTCATTTTTTCAAATCTCCCTTTTAGGATGAATTCGTCCTTTTACGGACTGAACTGTAGGGATGTAGATAACATACACATGACATTTTTGAATAACTCCTCTTCTTATGTGATAAAATATGGGCATAAATTGTTCGTAAAAAAGAAAAAGAAAAAATAAGTAACTGCTGTTCAGGCTTAAAAATACTGTTAAATAATAAAAATTAACTTAAAAGGAAGTAAACTGGAACTGAAGAGTGTTTTTTTCTTGTCACTATCTACTGGTAGTACTTCTTTAGGTGCTTCATGTTCCACGGGTGATGCAACTTTTGCCCATCCAATGTCTCCAAGTAGTATGTTCCCTTCCTATGCCATGATGCAATTCTGTACAGCCCTTCCTAGTTAGGTCCTAACTTTCCCTGGGAGGCGTCCTTTGTGGCGCTTGTTACCTTCCTCAAGACAAGATCTCCAACCTGGAAGTCCCTGTGTCTGACTTTGGAATTGTAGTACTTAGCCATGAGGTTCTGGTATTGTGCTTACCTTAGCTCAGCCGTTATTCTGACTTCGTCCACGAGATCAAGCTGCAGGCACATGGCTTCGTCGTTCTTGCCTTCATCATGGTTCCCTACCTTGTAGCTTGTAAGTCCTACTTCAGTCGGGATGATCGCCTCACTTCCGTATGCTAGTCAAAACGGTGTCTCCCCTATAGGCGTTCTTGTTGTCATCATGTATGCCCATAAAACACTTGGTAGTTCGTCTAGCCATATACCCTTTGCCCCCTTGAGTCGAGTCTTGATGACTTTGAGTAAGGATCGATTCGTGACCTCAACTTGTCCATTGACTTGAGGGTGGGCAGGGGATGAGTGATGGTTCTTGGTCCTTAACTGCGAGCAAAAGTCTTTGAACGCGTCATTGTCGAACTGCTTCCTGTTGTCCGAGACAAGCACTCTAGGTATACCATACCTGCAAATAATGTTCTTCCATACGAAGTTACGCACATTCTTCTCCGTGATGGTGGCCAGGGCTTTCGCTTCTACCCATTTGGTGAAGTAGTCAATGTCGACTATTAGGAACTTCAACTATCTAACTGCTGTTATGAAGGAGCCCATGGTATCCAATCCCTATTAAGCGAATGGCCACAAGGCCGTCATCGGGGTGAGCTCCTTTTTTGGTTGCCTTATGAGGTTGTCAAATCTTTGACACTTGTCACAAGCTTTGACGTATGCATTGGCATCCCTTTGCATGGTTGGCCAGTGGTATCCCGCCCGGATTAATTTATGCACCAACGACCGTGATCCAAAGAGGTTTCCGCAGACTCCTTCGTGGACTTCTCTCATGACATAGTCTGCCTCCTCAGGGACGAGACACCTTAGGTACGGTCGGAAGAAGCGAGTTGCTTGATCCGTCTACCTTGTATTCATGTGACTTGAATCCGTCCATATTGGGGGACTATCCGTTTATTATGGGGAGGAGTCCATCTGTCACATGTCCCATCCATTTGATGTCCCTTTGTTGACTTATCTTCGACAGCCAACTAACCTAGTACCGTCAGGTCTACTTGAATGGATCCATCATGCCAAATTTTGTACTCTTCAAAAGGAAATAAGAGATAGTATAAGAAATACAACAACAAATCCAACAATAATAACAAGAACAAGAACAAGAAAAACAAGACTTTATTACAATCACAAAAAATAAGCACAACTTAAGTGTGAATGCAGGCATGTACAAGAATAAAGAAAAAAAAAAAAAAAGATGCTAAAATTCCCAATGATGCAAATCTGGTTTTTTTTTTTTTTTTTTAAAAAAAAAACTAAAATTGTAGCCACAATCTTTAAAATGCGCATTAACATAAATAAAGCATTGAATATGGCTGTAGCAACAAAGTCTCCTCAATTTGTACCCTTTTTGTCTAATGGTCCGTTTGAATTAAGGAGGAGGGAGAGAGAGTAGAGTAGAATTGGTCCAAAATTAGCCTATTTTCAGTTAACTTTACTCTACTCTCCTCTACTCTCCCCTTAATCCAAACATGCCCTAAACATGTTTAGAATCTTACCCTGATCATTTCTAGCTACCACTGCCATATAATTGTTAAACAAAGTTGCATCCACATTCATTTTAATTGATCTGGTTCTTAGCTTTTTCCATTTTATGATCCTCTCATTAGTTGTATATCATCCAAATTAATTCAATCACTGAATTTGGCAGTCCTGTGTTCTATTAATTTGATGATGGCTATAGTAATGCTGATTTGTGAATCATTGTGTTCAACCTAATTTCTCAGGTTCCAAATTGATTCTAATGTAAAAGCTATTTTGAGCATAGTGTAGTTTCGTTCTATTTTGGCTAGAATGACTAGAAATTCCATTTTGGTTAGTAAAGAATGACGAATCAACACCCCCCCCCCCCCCCCTTCTCTTCCACCTCTACCTAAATTTCGTCCCATTCTTGTCTAGTTTGCTAAATTCTAGCCTATATGATGATTTCAACTAGAAACAAAAACTTTTTTTTTTCTACCTTGTTTTATTTATTTATTTTTTCATTAACTAGCTCAACAATGTAAGTTTCTTTAAAAAACTTTCTTCTCTCTCCCCATGTGTGTGTTAAAAAATACTTAGTATTCTCAAAAAAATAAAATAAAATAACTCAACAATGACTTGTTCTTAAATGATATGATAGAGCTACGCTATGAAGAATTAAGTCTATTTATTTTCCTTCTATTAAAAAAGTCTATTTATTTGAGTTATATATATATATATATATAATTAGCAGTAATTCCAAAATAATAAGCTAAAATAAACCAATACTAAATATTTCATTTATTTCGTTTCAATGGACAAATCATTGAAATAGAATTGAAAATATTAGTTCTAAACAAAATGTTGGAGGCTTGGAGCTTCTCCTTTCACACTTTTTGATATGGATGACAATAGAAAAAATAAAAAACAATATAAAACTAATTTTTTGTGCACAGTACAAACAAGAGCAATGCTATACATAAAAATAAAAATATGGACAACAATTTTTTTTTCCCGGCAATTGATCTAGCAAACTTTTCTCATCTGAACCTGCTATTGATATTAGTTTTTTATTTATTACTAATAATTAATTTTTTTTATTACTATCTCCGCAAACGAGATTTAAAAAAAAAAAAAAAAAGTACGATTAACCCACTTTTTACCGTATTTGATAATAAACTATTTTCTCTTTTTAAAGAGTTCAAATACTATTTTAATGGAACATGATTCTCTCTTCCTTTTGTAAGTTTCTGAAAAAAGAGAAATACACTTATCTAATAAACATTTCTTAAAAAACAAAAAAAGTGGAGCGAGGGTCGTTGCACTGACAAACCACTCTCTGCTTTGGCAAAAAGCCAAAACCGTTAACCATTTGTCGCAATTTCATACACCCAAAAGCCCAAAACAGAGAAGGAAAAAGAAAAAAGAAACAAAAAAAAAAAAAAATTTCATTTCCGTCATTTTCAATTCATCGAGCACATTAGTGATGCCAAGACACGCGTACAACTCCTCTTGGTTATTACATGCAATAAAAATCAAAGCCCACCATTCTTGTATGAGATTATTGCTAGCTAATTTTTTTTTTATAAGTACTAGCTAATTGGTTTCATTACATTACATTCTTTCTTCTCCTAAGATTCATACTTGCACATGATATATAGTACAAGGAAACAAGAAGTTATATACGTCAGAGGGAGCAAAAGAACCTCATCATCATTTCTTAACTCAGAAAACTCCAAAACCCAGGTTGGTTTTCTCAGCTCTTATATTGGGCTTTGATTTTTTTTTGGTTTCCCTATCAATATTTTGGAATTGACCCATTTGATATTGATGCAAAAGATTCGTGGGTTTTACTTTTCTCTTCTTTATTTTTCAAATATCACTCCCATGATCCATCTCTCTTGCACTTAATTTGGGATTTACATAGTTTAATCTTTGGGTATTTGGGATTGTAGCAAAAAAATTTTCATTTTAGTTCAGCTTTTTTGGATGAATGCTTGCAGTTAATTTGCATATTATTGAATTTTGTTTGTTGTACATGTTAAGGATAAGCCAGAAACAATGTTTCATAGTGATTCTCGTGTGTAATGTTCATTATGTTGTCTTCTAGTAGCATGATCTAAGCATCTTCACTGATGGATGTTACTATTTAGTATTTACTCATTCTACCTATTGATTCTTAGAAATTACTTCCCTTGTTGGCCATAGTGATTCGATGATAGTAGAATAATAGTTTTCTAGTTGTAATTAGCTGTTCTGCACACTGATTTCTGTCACTGGTTTGTAATTTAGCATCTTGTTATTGTGGTTATCATTTTTTACAGCTGTAGTGTCTCATCATTTTCATTGACTTGTAGAAGTCATCAGTCATCATATAGGTTCCTGTATCAATTCTACTAGTTCGATTTTTTTTTTTTAACGGCCAAGTTTTGCACCTTTATAATTAGAAGATGTTTTCACTGATTGGGTGTTCTGCAAAATAGAAATTGAGGGTTTTTTTTTTCTCCTTTGAAAATGGGTCTGGTTTGTTTCTTAATAATTGCGGTCCCTTTGTGATTAAAAACATTAATTTTCTTTTATCTTTTAGCTCTTTCAGATTTCACTTGAGGATCTGATCCAAGATTGGTCAATGGGTCAATCGTTCCCCTTTTGGTGTGCAAGAGCTTTTGTGAGATAGGGGAATGGAAAAGAAAAGAATAGATGACTATGAGCCTGGTTCAGTTCCTCCACCAGCACCGTTGGACAGATTTGGGTTTGTAAAGCCAGAACTTAATAACTCTCCTGATGGTTTAGCCAAAGGAAGGTCAGCTAATGAATATGAGAGGTATGCTTTTCTTTTATTAATCTGTACAAACTTTTATGCGGTAGGATTAAGTTTGACTAGCCAATTAAGATTGTCTGACTTTGATATACATTGGTCTTGCTTATTTACAAGGATATTGATTTTCTTATAGGGAGGAAAGAAGGATTAGAAAATGGAGGAAAATGATTGGGGTTGGTGGTAGTGATTGGAAGCATTATGTCAAGAGAAAACCTCATGTTGTTAAAAGGCGTATAAGGAAAGGAATTCCTGATTGTTTACGTGGTCTCGTTTGGCAGTTGATCTCTGGAAGTCGGGACCTTCTGTTGATGAACCCTGGGGTTTATGAGGTATGCCTTTTCCTTAGTTCATCTTGATAAATAACCTTTACAACTATTGTTCTTGTAAGGTAAAGATATATCATTTTTAGTATGCATGGCCATTGGCTGATATATCTCCCTGAATTGCATGATTTTGTGTTTGAATCTTCACAACGATCATGCAAAAAAAAAAAAATCTCTCCCCTTCCTACGTGTTCTCTCTCTCACAACCACTTTTCATGCCACAGGTTAGTCGGGAGTGGGCTTGTTTATCTTAAAACCTGCATGATATTGTAATATGAGATATGAATTGTGATAGTCAACCAATTCCCAACTCCCAAAAGCTTAAACTTATAAGAACTACAACAACAACAAACCTTAATCCCAAATTTTTGGGGTCGGGTATGGATCCTTGCCAGATTAGTTAGGGTTGGCCACATGTATTATTTTTCTCCATTCTATTCGATCTAAAGTCATATCCTCCATTACTTCTTTAATTGATAAGTCCTTTTTTTGGTACATCCACTAATGTTATTTTGGATCTTCCTCTACCTTTTTTAATTCCCCCAACTTGGATCAACTCACTCTTTCTTACCCGTGCATTAATTTCTCTCATCTTTTCATCAATAGGAGCTACCCTATCTTTAGGTGGAAGTACCCAAGGGATTTTTTCATTTTTTCATCAATTGGAGCTACCCAAATATTTCTATTGTAGAGTGGTGTTGCATGTGTAAGAGAAGTGGGGAGTTTATAGGTTACTTGTTTCTTCAGTGTGACTTTGCTTATAACCTATGGTCGTTGATGTTTTGCTTGTTTGGATTCCATTGGGTTAATCCTAAGAGGGTTTTGGATTTGCTAGCTTGTTAGAAAGGGGGTTATGCCTAAGTTGTTTCACATTGCATTAGATAAGGAAGCTTCAGTTGCAGACCATATGCAACTTCAAAATGATTCAGTTCATTGGGTGTTGAGTTTTTTTTACGAAGGGTACAAGACTAGGAGTTGGAGTTAGAGCCTTAGCCCCTATTGGAATTTGGAAATATGATCTGGAAAAGCATTTGGAAGTCTAAAGTTCCAACCAGGGTTACTTTTTTCTTTTTCTTGTTTCCTTTCTTGGATTGCTTCTTTGGGTAAAATCTTAACTGCAAATAACATAAGGAAAAAAGATTTTATTTTGGGTGAGTTGGTGTTGTATGTACAAGAAAGATGAGGAGACACTTGATCACTTGCTTCTTCATTGTCTTTTTTCTAGAGAGCTGTGGGATATGGTTTTTTCCCTTTGGGTTTCAATGGGTGATTGGTAGAAGGGTTAAAGAGTTACTAGCTTGATGGCAAATTCAATTTGGAAGACATCGGATTGGTGCAATTTGGAAGGCCATCCCTCATTGCTTGATGTGGTGTCTTTGGTGAGAAAAAAACGGTAGAACTTTTGAGGGGTGTGAACAGACTATTTTAGACCCAAAGCTGCTAGGTTTACAGAGCCTTGTTTGAATGGATGGCAATGTCAGGAATATCTTCTATATCTAATTTATTAGATTTTATTGATCGTTGTAATTTTAAACTTAGCTGTAGTTTAATCTACCGTACATCTTGTCACCTGGGTACTTTGTGCATTCCATTTTGTTCAATAAAGCTTATTATTTATATTTACAAAAAGGGTGAAGGGCGTTTCTTGGTATACATCATGATACTAACTTTTGGGTGGGCAATTCTATAATCTACATCATGTGGACTATTTGGAGAGAACACAACCAACATACATTTGAAGGGATTGAACGTTCGCCTTTGGAGATAAAACTGATTTTTTTACAACCTATGTATCATTGGATGGTTGCTTTGAGTGGTCTCTCTTTTTCTAATTTGGAAGATTTTCTAGATATATGAAACTATGGATGATGTTTTAGCTTCCCTACTATACTTCTATGTACATGGGGAGCACCGCCTTTTTCTCTCTTTTATAAATTCTTCAATTACATATAAATAAATGCACTTGACACTATTCAATTCTCTTGTTTTCATTTCCTTTATCTAAGCAAGTTTATAAATATTATTTTCTCCATCCTTACATTCCTAAATTGCTATAGAATTCATCACAAGCCTTAAATTTAACCTCTTAGACAGCCTTTTTTGCTCTCCTCTTTGCCACTTTATAATTTTCATTAGTGACATTGTCTCTACATCTAGGTAAGTTTCTATAGGTATCTTTGTTTGATCTAATTGCTGCTTGAACCTGCATATTCCACCAACAGGTCTTCTTAGTCGGGACAGGCGCATCCTTTAGATTCTCCAATTACTTTTTTAGCCACTCTTTTGATACAACTGGCCATTTCATTCCACATTTTAATGTTGTCTTTGTCTAAATCCCACATGCTTTCTTTGACCAATTTATCTTTAAATACATCTTGTTTCTCTCCCTTCAAACCCCACTACCAAACTCTCGGGTTTCTCTTTCTAATATCTCTTCTTCTTCTTTTTTTCATCTTCTAATCCAAAGATCTAGTACCACCAGCACATACACTCTCTCCTGCTATCAACTTTTCGAGTAGGGATGAAATCTATTTGACTAACATTTGTACCACTTGTCCCACTTGTGGAGGTAATTAATGTGAGTCCCTCTTCTTGAACCAAGTGTTTGTTAACATCCAATCATATGTTGTTACAAAGTCTAGAGTTGCATTTCCTAAATCATCAATTATTCTATATCCCTACCCTACATGAACTTTTAAAAAACCTCCACTAACTTTTCCAATGTGACCATTTAGGTCTCCTCTAATAAAAATATTTTCCCATATTGTACCCTTGAATCAATTCATCTATGTCCTCCTTACATTTTTACTTAATGGATTCTCTCAATCCTATTTAAGGAGTGTACGCACCTAAGAAATGTGGACACAAACACGACATGACACAGGGCAGAGCAACATGAAAATTCTTGAAAATGTAGAACACAACGTGGTGGGGATATGACAATTAATTTTTATATATTTTTAGGTATATTTTATTTATTTATAGGCATGTTATATATTTATTGGAAGTTTTAAAAATAAATAACAACTATCAAAATTTTTAATAACATACATAAAATCAAAGAATTTTAAAAAAATTAATTATCATAAAAAAAGAAGAAAACTTTTTATTAATTTTTTTTCCTCTCAACACAATGAGGACATGCAGGAGTGTTCTCAGCATGTTTGACACAGACACGTGTCGGACAAAGACACACTGGCTGTTTGAAGTGTACTTGCTTCTTAGGTACTCGCTAACTATGTTAATTGTCTCCTCATTAAACAATTTTGTTAACATAGTTCCATCCCCTATTCTCCTAATCTGAACAACTTTTATACCATTTTTATTTTAAAAAAATTTGATAAATAACGGAATTGTATTAAACAAAAAATCCAAGTACACCAGGGGTGTACATGAAAACAGAACATCAAACACTTAAATTACAATGATCAAGCATTTCTAAAAAATTAGAACAAGGAAAAAGATTAAAGGATGAACTCCACTCCAGCAAGATGTGAAGAAAGAGAGATTTAAGTTCCGAAATAGACTGTTTCTTCCCTTCAAAACATCTTGAGTTTTGTTCTCGCCAAATACACCACAGGACACAATGTGGTAAAGCCCTCCATAATTTAAACCATAATTTATATCTTATATGTTCAATTTCTCTAGATTTTTCACCAACCCATTTATTCTCCTGAATGCACACTATGTTTATTCTCCTCACAGTCATTATCTTCTATTTCTATTAGTTTCCTGTTAGTATTCCAAGTGCTTATACGAATCCTATTCTCCTGGCTAACTTCTTTACCCACCCGTCCATCAAAGTGCGGAACTCTTATCCATTTTTCGTTATATCCAAGCACTGATGTAGCGCATCACGTTTAGCTAATACATTTGAATGTTGTGCAGCATATCTGATACATTTGAATGTTGTGTAACATATGGTCCTGATTAATTCATTCTTCCTATTATAATTTCAAAGGACTAGCATTGCTCTTATCCTGTTCAGTGTTCCTAAGAAGGTCCTCTGCTCTCTCTCTCTCTCTCCATTCCTATATTGTATCACTTGTTTTCATCTTCCAGCTAGATACATTTGAATGTTGCCCTTTTTTTCATCTAGTAAAAAATAATTTCTTTGTAATGTCAAACCTTTGACTTTTTTTACCCCTTAATAATCTTAGAAACACTTAGTATGGTTTGGATTTAGTATATTGCTGACCTACTTATAAAAAAAAAAGTATATTGCTGACCTGAAACTTTTGTTGGCAAATATAGAAACCTTACCAGTTAAATCTGAGAATTCTGGTTTGGATTTGATAGTTAACAGTTCAACTTATGTGATTCTTGGTCTATTATGCAATCAAACGTCTTGAGTTGAGCATCTGAGTTGTACAAGAAACTATCTGGTGCACTTTTCTAGCAGTTTGGTTCGTTTAAAATTTTACTAGAAACTTTTCTAATTATTGAGTAGATGGGGCAGATTAATATGCAGACTAGTTAATGATAGGTGGGTCGGGCAACTAGCTAAGTTATATGCTATAGGAAAAAGAAAAGAGATAAGAAAATCAATTTTCTTGGCTTTTGATGATTCCTTAAACGCTCTTCTTCTTTTCTTTTCTTTTTGTACTTAATTTATTTATTTAATGATGTTCTTCCTTATTATTACGCTGACAGGACTTTGTGTTCATGCAGCAACTAGTAATATACGAGACATCAGCTTCAGAACTTGATATAATACGAGACATTTCTCGTACATTTCCCTCACATGTTTTCTTCCAGCAGAGACATGGGCCTGGTCAGAGGTCCCTTTACAATGTTTTGAAAGCATACTCTGTCTTTGACAGAGATGTTGGATATGTTCAGGTTTGACTCTCTAAGTTTTTCATTACTATCCTATCTACCTTGTGTATATGAAACTGAATGCTACTGGACTGAAATGCAGGGAATGGGCTTTTTAGCTGCCCTGTTGCTTCTTTATATGAGTGAAGAGGATGCCTTCTGGTTGTTGGTCGCATTACTGAAAGGAGCTGTACATGCACCAATGGAAGGATTATATCAAGTATGGTTTTTATTTATTTATTTAAAAGTAATAAAGATTTATGATATAAAAAAAGAGACACCCAACTACACGGAGTATAATTCAAGAAACTTCAAGAAACCCTGTCTGATATACTTCAAGAAACTCACCCTTAAAGAACCAGACACTGAGTTGGAACACCAACTCCCCCAACACCAACCCCCCCCCCCCCCCCCCAAATTTCACAACCATTCTTCACTTCTATCTGTCTCCTCCATAACACATCCCTCTCAAACCCAAACCTCCATAGCCACTTCCCTAATAAAGCTTCATTAGAGTGTCTCAAACTCCTAATAGCCAAACCGCTAGAGGGAAGAGGAGCACAAAGTTTAGCCCTATCCACCAAATGAAATTTGGGCTCATCCCATAGGAAATTATGCTAAAGTTGTTCGATCTGACTAGTCACATCAACAGGAATAGGAAAAAAGAGGACCCAAAATTTTTAGAGAAGTATTAATAGATGCTGAATTTTAGGTGGAGATGGCAGAAGTTGGTAGAGAGAGGTATATAAAATAAGAGAGGGGGAAAAGGTGCTCACTTTTTAGTCTTAAGAAAGTATTATTATTTTTTCTTAATTTGAAGCGAGATTCAAGGGCTTTTTTGGTTCAAGAAAATTATGGGGAAGTGCTAATCTCTTAAAGGTGAGGAGGCTATCACTTTTGTATTAAATATTGATAGCCTTAATGGCTATCTGAGGGAATGTAGGCTTTACTGTTCAGTCCTATAATGAGACTATCCAAGGTAATCCAATTAATTCTTTCCCTTAAAGTGTATTTGGTGTGTTAAGGCCCATTAGAGGGTTTCATTCTTTGTGTGGACATCAGCCTAGGGGAAGTCTTTCTTGTGATAATCTCAACAAGTGGGGTTTCTCTTTAGTTGGTTGGTGTTGCATGTGCCAGTGTAGTGGGGAGATGGTAGATCATTTATTTTTCCATTGTGATGTTGCGTATCTTTTATGAAGTTTTGTATTTGGAACATTTGGGATTCAATGGGTGTTACCAAGGATAGCTGACCTCTTGTTTGTGTGGAGCAATTGGTTTGGGAAACACTCACCGGATATTTGGAACTTTGTCCTGTTATGATGTGGCTATTGTGGGAGTGGAATAGTTGAATTTTATAAGACTTAGATAGCTCAAGGGCCCAGTTTGAGTTCCTGCTGATTCAAACTATATGTTTAATTGGTTTGGGGCATGGGGCCTTACAAATTGCAACTCCCTTCTAAATTTCACAGAATCACTTAAATTTTGTGCATAATTTTTTTTTAATTAGTTTTTCTTGCATTGTGCTCATCATTGTGAGCATGAAGTAATCTATTCTTTTAATAAAATTCCATTATTTATCAAAAAAGGAAAAATTAATAGCCTTAATGGCTGTTGAATTTTCTTATGTTCATTATTATGCTAAAGCCCATCAACTGTTTGCCTACAGTGAAATATATATTTAGTGCTCTGAATCTATTATTTGCATATTGATAGGTAGGACTGCCTCTGGTACAACAGTATCTTTTTCAGTTTGATCAGTTGGTGAGAGAGTATTTGCCCAAGCTGGGGGAGCATTTTACCCAAGAAATGATAAATCCTAGCATGTATGCAAGTCAGTGGTTCATAACTGTTTTCTCATACTCTTTTCCTTTCCATTTGGCTCTTCGAATTTGGGATGTCTTTCTTTATGAGGTTAGTGATTGGTAACATGTGTTTTGCCTTAGAAGCATTGTGATTTGGTGTAAAACATGACATATATCTGCCATTTTCATTTGCCAGGGTGTCAAAATTGTTTTTAAGGTTGGTTTGGCCCTACTAAAGTATTGCCATGATGACATGGTGAGTTTCACAGGGTCTTTTGTATGCTTAAAATTAAAATTAATAGTATAATTTCTTGCATGTAATTTTCTTGTTTTGTTTGTCAGATAAACTTACCCTTTGAGAAACTCATACATGCTTTGCGTAACTTTCCCGAGGATGCAATGGATCCAAATACATTATTACCTATGGCCTACTCAATTAAGGTTCTCTCTTTCCCTCCTTTAAATGGTGTTGTAATGCTTGGATCTGATATTTCCAGTTGCTTTAAGCCATAATCATTTTTTCTTCACATATGCACTATAACCTTAATGCCTAAACAATTTTTCTGAACCTCTTGCATAAGGTCACAAGTTCAGGCAACTTGCACATTAATAAGTCATAATTGAGGTTAATCTATCTCTGCCAAAGTGGAAATTTTCAATTTTAGGTTAAAAGGCATGAAATGTTCAAAACATACAAGTGACCTCATGTAATGTAGTAAATTCTAGTGGGTTCTCAATTGGTAAAGTCTCTTGTCGTTGAGCAATTGACCTAGGATCGAATCCCGTCTACACTAAAAAGAAATCCTTTAATGTCTTGGCTTGATAATAAAGAGAAACCATAATGGAGCTAATGCCATAAGTTCAAACTTTATCAAATATATTAACAAACAAAACAAAAATGTAGTAAATTATAGAAATTTGAAGCAAGCACAAAAAGAAACGTATGACATCCAAGGGCATTACTTATATGTTACTGCAGGTTGATGTGAAGAAGTGACTAAAAGGAATATTTGCCTACTTTCTTTTTCTGAATTTCAATTTACAAATCAAAGAATTCATTTACAAATATCTCAAAGGAAGTAGTTGCTCTTGCATTTCCAAAATTAGGAATTTTTCAGAGAGAGAAGAGGGGTGGGGGAGGAATTGCATTTGGTATTTTTGAGAGTTTTCTAAATGATCATGGATATTTTGTTTAACTTGCACTCTTTTGAGCTTATCTCATAGTGGGGGTTATTTTAATCATTGCTTTGAGTTCTCTGACTTCATTGACTCATTTACCTAGTTCTACCCATGCAGTCACTTTGGCTATCCTTAGCTTCATTTCATAGAATATGTATAAAGTTTATAGATATGAAGCCATAGCTACTCAGTTTTACACCAATTTTGGTGCCACATTGACTTGGGATCCAACCTCAATTGCCTTTTTTTTTTTTTTTTTTTTTTTATTGGTAAGTTTCACATGCACTTGGTGTGTTATGAATACATGACCCCATCCTCCATCTTGCTATTACAAGGGGACAAGGTTCCATTTGAGCTTGAATTCTTTGGTGACCATAAATGCTCTTCAGCTGAAATTGATTCTACTCTAACCTTTGTTTGTAAATGATACAAGGGAGATGTCTCAAGAAAGGAATGCTTCTAGCTCATGATTTATTGGCAAATACAAATAAAAAATCAATATCATCAAAGTTTAACTCATTCAAAGTTTGACTGCAAAAATGCTCCAATATGATTTTATGCATATTTGACATTATTTTGTTTCTAATATATGCATATAGGCACCTTGGCTTCCTTCTTGAATTTTTTAATCTGAACTTGTTATTGTGTACTTTGGTCATTTTATTGGGCTTGCATTGGCAATGGTGAGATACTCTGTCCTTCTTTTGCAAGTAATTGAAGTCCCTTTAGTGATCTGAGAAAAGAAAAAAAACCAGACCTTTACATGGATTTTTGAACACTGATTTTTTTTGGGGGGGTTGAGCTTGTTCAGTGTAATTAGTTGTTAAGACAAATGTTGTGTATAGAATGCTGTTTATTTAAATTTCTGTACAAGTGCTCTCCAACTCTATCATCAAAAACTAAGCTACTCATCAACATAGCTTTTATTTTAATTTTCCAAAGGATTAAGAAAATGTATTTTGCATTTCTAAAGTGCACTTAAAAGATATTTCTTGTGTCAATGGGAAATCTTGCCTTATGCTGCTACTAATAAGTTTCATATATGATTATTGCACCATCTACATACCAGTGCTGATTTACATTTTAGATATCTTGATCCTTCTTCATTTTTTTATGAATGAGATCTCATTAAGAACCGAGCACCAGAAATACAATATGCAGCTTGAGCTGCAAACAAACAGAAACAAAGTAAAAGATTAGAACATCGCACAGAACATAGAACAGAGCATCACAAAGACACAGCAGGCCAATTGAAACTACAACAAAAACATACAACCAAAAACACAAGAAAGAGCAGCCAAAAACTAAAGCTAATCAAACAAAAACCGCTCGAAACAACATCATGCATTAAAAACAGAGGTTGGAAGCTTCCATAGACAATAATGGCTCTATTCATTATGGAGTTCTCAACTCCTTTCAACCTGAACAGCCAAAACCAAACATCAGCAACAGTGGCATGTATCAGCTCATCGTTGGATCTTATCCCACTATTACAGATACGAGCACTTCAGTCATTCCAAAGGTGATAAATTGTGATGGCCCAGGCCAAGTTATAAGGTGTTGAAGGCTCCTTACTTTCAGCTTCCTCACAGCCCAATCAACTTCCACACTCCTCCCCCTAATCTTCCTTCTATGGGAACACTTCCTAAGGACAGACTCCCAGATTCTCTTTGAAAAGGAACATTCTACGAAAACATGACTTCTGGACTCAATTCTTCCTCTTAAAAATAGACAAAGAAAGTTCCCTATATATCCCAGTTATAGGTAGTGGCTCATGTTTTGAATGAGAAATTAACACTGCTCTCTAGTTTAGAGGCCTCATGTGCAGAGGATAGCAAAGCAGAACAGAGTCCATGAAACCCAATGTAGCTTTATTTAAGTTTGTTATGCCTAGGCCAAATAATAGGTTGGGGGGTGCAAAAGGCAAAGCCTCCTATGAAATGGTAAGGTTTATTGGGAAATTCATTGTACCGGGTTAAGGTTTCTTGGGGCAGTATAAATCCATTGTAAACCCTTATTTTTCACATAGTGGAATTCTCAACTGCTCACTCCCATGGGTGTAGGCACATTGTTGAATCATGTAAATTTATGTGTTGATTTTCTCTCTTTTCACTCTATTTTTAATATAACATTGCTCAAATCTGTAATCTTCAACAATCCCCACTGAGCAAGCATGTCTCTAGTCGTGAGTTTGTTCTGAATAACCAACCAGGTCACAAAAGCTTGTTTTGGTAAAATTCTTATGAAATCAATCTAACCTCAACCAGTTAACAGAATACTTCACTTGACAAATAGCTCTTCCTGTGTCTTTGCAACTATATTCTTTTTCTTGTTGGCAGCTGGCCGCCATTCAACTGAGTGTCAAATTCATCATCACAAACTTTGCTTTGTCAGGAGGCCAACACCAAAAATTATTCAGTGTGAATTTAGAGAGATTTTCTGAAGAGTGGCTAGCCGAGTCATGGATGATTCTGCTTCCATACTTCAGCTACAAAGGCCTATCCTCATGCCAATTATTATGCTACACAAAGATCCTCTCACCATTTCCAACCTTATGCTTCAGAAAATGCCTAGCAATGCTTCTTTGTTGAAGAATTTTCTGCCATCCCGATGAACAAGCAGCTGGAATAAGTCTTCCCACAGAGATTTTTCTCAGTAATAAGCTTCTGTCCACACTACCCAAATTGAACCAGAACATTCAAACAAATACCAAATAAATCTTAAAAATATCAGCTTTATTCCACTCTGAAATTTTGAACAAGCCCGAGCACCCTTCCTTTTTAGGAAAGTTACATCCTCCCAAGCCATCTAAGCTCTTGCACTCCCTTTAGTCGAGCCATTCCACAAATATCCATTTAAAATCTGCTCATCCTGCCTCACCACCTTCTTAGGGAGAATGAATAAATGTGCTTGATAGAACTGCACACTGTATAACACCAATTAAATTAGTTGGAGCATACCAGAAAAGGACAAATATGTGGGACACCAAGAGTGAATTCTACTTGTGATCTTAGCAACCAGAGTTTTCCAATCCTTCCAAGAAAGCCTACCCGAAATAAGAGGAACTCCCAAATACTTTATCAGAAGCTTTCCCTTTTTAAAATGCACTACACCTAATTTTTCCCTACTCTCTCACACCAAAATAAACTTCACTTTTACTAAACATTGGCTGCCAGACCAGAAAATTTTAAACTCGTCAAGAACTTGCTTAGCGATCTCCACGTTGCTCTTATTGGCTGCCGTGAAATCACATTAGATCTTCAAGCACAAAACCCCTCTTCTGAACAGCCCTCTGAATCAGCTTGCTAAAAACCTCCATGGCCATAACCAAGAGGTGAGGGGGGTGACAACAGACAAGTTGTGTTAGTGTCTTAAAGGAAGTGGTAAGTTTGATACCTGGTCTTTTTATAAGGAGATTTCGGGTGCTAATATTTCTCTGTTTCCTTGCTTGAGTATTTGGCCCGTTAAGATTCCTAAGAGGGTGGCCTTCTTTGTGTGAAAAACAGCTTTGGGTAGGATTCTTACATTGGATAATCTTATGAGGAGAGGGGCTACCATTAGTGAATTGGTGTTGTATGTGTCAAAGGAATGGGGGAAACAGTGGACCACCTCTTACTTCACCATGATGTTGCTTATTCTCTCTGGGAAGATGAGTTTAATATGTTTGGGATTCATAGGGTCATGACAGGGTCTATTGTGAACCTATTGATCTGTTGGAGAAACTTGTTCAGGAAATATAGCTTGAATGTTTGGAATTTGGTGCCAGGCTGTTTGATGTAGATTGTTTGGAGGGAGCAGGATTGTCGTTCGTTTGAGGATAGCAAAAGCTCTTTGGATCAGTTAAAATCTTTGCTTCAACATATTAAATTACCAATTGTCCCAAAAGTTTAAGCTACTAAGAAATTGTGAATTTAATCAGTGAACCATAATTTTAACACTCCCCCTTACTTATGGGCCCAAACTTTCCTTTAATAAGTGTAGAGTGAAGACAAGGATCAAACTCAGGATCTTCTGTTCTGATACTACGTTAAATTACCGATTATTCCAAAAGTTTAAGCTATTAGCCTATTAGCTTATTAGGATATAGTAAATTTAATCATTTAAACACATACTTCTAACACTCCTCCTAATGTGTGGGCCGAAACTACCTTTTTAATAGTTGAGGCCCAACACGTGGAATTTTAAATAAGAAGTAGAGTGGAGGAGATAAGGATCGAACTCAAGATCTCTTACTCTGATACTATGTTAAATTATCGATTGTCCCAAAAGTTTTAACTATTAGGGAATTGTGAATTTAATCACTTAATCATAATTCTAACACGACACACTCTTTTTGATTGCCATGGTTTGGGGTTCTACACAATGTTCATCAATTTTTGAGTTCTTAGCTTCTCTTAGAACTTCCACTTGATATTTTTGTAATTTTTTATGTTTTTGATCCTTTGTGTTCTTCATCATGAACATAAAGGTCTATCTCTTTGATAATAAATTGCATGATTTACCCATCGCCAAAAAAAAAAAAGAAGAAGAAGAAGAAGAAGAAGAAGAAGAAAAAACCAAAACCATCGCCATAACAAAAGGATAGGGAGAAATTGGTTTTCCTGTCTGTTGAAATTGTGGTTAAATAATTAATTCAGCATTTCTTAACAGTTTCAACTTGGGGGAATCGATAATTTATCATGGTATCCAAGCAGAAGGTCCTGAGTTCGATCCGTGTCTCCACTCTCCTTCCCATTTAAAACATTAAAATCCCACATGTGGGGCCCCAATTATTAAGGATGTTTGAACCCACACACGAGAGGAAGAGTTAGAATTATGGTTAAATTATTAAATTCACTATTTCCTAATAGCCTAAACTTTGGAAATATTGGTAATTTAACACTAACTAACCCCCTTCTTACGTTCAAAGTACCCAACCAAGCCTCTATTCAATGCTACAGTGTACTTGGGAGTAGAAATACAAGTCTTGACCCATGCAACAAACTTTCCAGGACACCCAATAGCCTTCACATACCTAAAGGAACTTCATTCCACTGAATTGTAAGCCTTCAAAATATCAACTTTAACAGTGCAACAAGGTGGCTGATCATCCCTATAATAATTGCTAATCAGTTCTTGAGCAAGTAAGAAATCGAAGCAGTTTTTCCCCTGCCCACATGCCACCCACATGAAGTTGGACATTATCTGAGTTCTTTCTACCTGGATATAAAAGCTGTTTGGCAGGGGCTAATGAAACCGTTGAGGCACACCTTTAACCCATTTGCTAGAATCTTTGATGTACACTTGTACAAAGTGTTACAACAAGAAACAGGATGGAATTCTAACAATCGAGAGGGTTTTGCACCCTGGGAATCAAGTTTAAAATAGTGGCACTAGCCTCACCAGAACTTGTGAAGTAATTTGATGGACAAGATGAGTAGGATTATAAAATTGTCATGTAGCCACTCTTAGTAATTTTTATTTTAATTGATGTAAGCTGAGGAAGGAAATAATTGTTCCTATTACTCTGGAAGTTCCTGAAGTACCTTTCATGATATGTTCCACACTATTGCAGGATACAACGACTGAAGTACCACTTTTATACGCTCTTAAGTTATGTAGATACTTTATTTACACCATATTCATATAATAAGACACTTAGGATCTTTGAAATTTCATCTATATTCCAGCTTCCTTAGATTTGAGGACTAGGTTACTCAGACACCTTGATTCATATTTCCATCCTACAATTTTCCGTGCAGGCGTAGAAGTTCTTAAAATGCTTAGTAGTATTCTGTTGGATTTTCTTTCATTGTTCTTTTGTTTTTCCAGATATTCATGTACATATGTTTTATTAAATTATTTAGGTATCTAAGCGTTTGGAGGGACTCAACCAGGAATATGAGAAGAAGAATGGAAAGCAAGTTCAGTTGGCAAATTTTCATGAAAAGCAGAAACAGTCATAATGAAAGGTTCTTCTCATCTAAAGAGGAGCTAAGAAAAACTTCTCAATCTATAACTCCCCCTTTTTTTTTCTTTTTCTTTTTTTTCATTTTCCTGGTGATGTAAAGTATGAAGAAATGTATAGCAAACATCGACTCTGTTATCATCTGATTGTTCATAGCCGCATGCTCCATAAAACTTTTAAGAAATCACAGCTTACATGTGAAATCATTTTCCAGCACAAATGAAAACTTCATATTCTGAATCTCTGATATAGATGGGATCCTATCTGTATGTTCAAAAATTTTCATTTGATTTAGTGGACCTAGTGATATCTACAATGTTGTGATAAAGTTGAAATCTTAGAGATTATTTTACGGATTAAATAGAAAAAGAGAGTGAATGTCTAGATCATTGTTCTTTCTGCAAATATTTTATGGTTTATTGTTTAACATTTTGTGCCTTTTTAAGGCTTGTAGGCCTTTTTTGTAGTTGGCCATTCCTTAAACTTCTAGGATGAAATTTATCCCATTCCACCACTCCTCCTTGTTCAATATATATTTATGTGGCCACTTGCTTATCACTTTCCCGTCTGTATGATCAAGTTGATTACATAATTTGCTTTGTTTAATTGATATGTTTCTTTCTGGTTTAGCAGATGGTAGGCCAACTAAGTCAACTTTGATTATGCTAACCAGCTAATAAAATCATTTTAATCGAAATGGCATCCTTATCCCCTTCGACTTTCATAAGAAATAATGTATTGATATGGTCAACATCACAATTTTGAAGGCTATTAGTGTGTATTCTTTGCTTTGACATATATCAACAACTGGTTTTTTTTTTTTTTTTTTTTTTAATTATAAATACTAGGAGGTGCCAATTGAGCTACAAGTAGCTCTAGGCTATCAACACCACTTGTTGGTTACAAGTAAATGAGTTCAAAATTGTTGTTTATGCATTATCTGAAGAATGTTTTGTGTAGTGACTGGGAAAGAGCTGCTCTACTTGATATTTCTCTTTTTTGGGTCCACTACTTGAAACTCTTTTTAGGGGCAGAGAATACCTAGAAGAAAATACAATTAACTATCAATTTGGAATATGGATGACTTTCTTAATATGGAGGATTATTGTTGTTGTTGATGCATCCAAGAAAGGCACGCCTCACGCTTATAACACCATTTAATTATTCTATGGCTTTCTTAGCCTTCTTAAATACGTTATAAAACAGAATAAGACCAAAGGTGAAAAAGATATGATCCTAAATCAAACCGTACAAATACTAATCTTTTATCATTATTTTGAATGATTGAATATTATCTTGTTGGATGTTTAACGCGTTGCTGCTTGGATTCTCCCTATATGAGTTCTTTCGTGTGATTCTAGCGAAAAATGCTAGGACCACAATGTATTTTACCACCAATTTTACAACTGTCTAATGTGTAGTTGATTGTGATTGATGAAAAATAAAAAGTTGTCCGTTCATATGAAAGGGACAGAAAATCAATCATAATCAGTGTGAAATTGGTTGTAGTCCTACTATTACTCGATTCTGGCGCCGCGTTCCTACTATGGTTCTGTCAGTGGTGCGTGTTTTGTTGAAAATTGAGATCACAATTCTAGAGACGGATTTAAGTGCTACAAATGCTCTGAAATTCTGGCATTGAAAATCGATGCATTCAGATTCATTTTTGCTTCTCACACATGATAAATGTGTACATCTGACTCATACAGATAAATGCTAAAGGCTGAACTTGCACCTTTTTTTTGGGGTGGGGTTATCAATAATATTATTAACTTTTTGGAGTATTCAAAGTAGATGGATTTCAAGAATCGAATCCACAGTCCAAACATTAAGGCAATCTGAAACTAGCACAACCAAACCGAACATTATACAAATCTACTACCATCCTTCCTATATCACCATCCCAACCTGCACTAGGTAAAGTGATTCTTATAAATTTTTATAATTAGTCCAATAAAAATAATTAAATAAGGTCAATTTGCATAAAGCATCGATTATGTTCCTACCCTCCAAAAAGACCAAAAAGATGAACAACAACTTTCTTTTTGTTGAATAAAACAAATGCATGAGAAGAAGTAAAAGGGTAGAAAAGTTTCGCGGTGCATCTGTGTGGTGGGTATTGAAAGCGATAACTGGATAAGTACTTTTACCACCAAGTACTTTAGCTCACTCATTTTTATCTTACACGAAAGACTATGACTAATTATTTAACTATTTTTCTAAGGTTTATTCAAATTATAGCACAAAAAAGTGTAGTTTTAAAATTTAAGAGCATTAACCTAGAGGTTGGTTGAGTTGGTTGGGCTCTTGGTCTCAAAGTGTTTGTACTGGGCTTGACTAGGTGTGCTCCCTAGTTCGAGTCCTGCTTTTGAGAAACCAAAAAAATAAATAAATAAATAAGAGCATTCACATTGTAACCGTGTAAATATACACGGTTATTGTAACTCGTCCATTTATTATTTTATTAATTTCCCGTTAGCTCCCTTTTTTCTCTCTCTTCTTCGTGCTCAACAAACTTAGTAACTTCTCCTCTCCTCATCTTCTTCTTTTTCCTCAAATGTACACAAACACACCCACACACAAACAAACCCAAACGGACAAACAACAAAGAGACAGATCGGTGCTTATCGGAACGATCTGTGCTTGACTGGAATGATTGGAGCTCGTGGATATGGGTCTTGCCTGATCGGAGCTAGGGAGATTGGTGCTTGTGGATTGGAGCTAGGGAGATCGGAGCTGTGGATCGGTGCTTGTGATTGGAGCTGTGGATCGGAGCTTGTGACCGAGAGGGAGAGAGATGGGTATAGAGAGAGAGCAACAAATCAGAAAAAATGGGTAGAGAGAGAGAGAGAGAGAGAGCGCATATAAAAATGGGTTAGTTGAGAGAAATAATAAAATAATTGAGAAAATTGATTATTTAAATGAAAGAAGTGATAAAATAGATGAATTGATGTGGGTGTTTTGTAAAAGTGGATGTGTAAAATAAAAAAAGTAAGTTTTTTCGTGTAAAATAAACAGAAAATTTAAACGAGCTGATGTGGTTGCTCTAACACATTAAAATTGTGGCACAAAAGAATGTAAATATTTCATGTCTTCCTATTTGTCAAAAGGGAAAAAAAAAATTATTTAAAAAAAAAAAAAACGAAAAGAAGTGCAAAAGAAAAGGTTGAGAGGGCAAGGAAGATTTGGATATGGAGAGAATAATAAATACTCTATTAATATTGTTTAGTATAGTCTACTATAGTGAGGCCAGTAAATACTGTGGGGCAAAAGCAGCCATGCAAGCAAAGCGTGGAAGGGAACAGAAAACAAAAGGAAAGAAACAAAACCAGCTCACACCCACCTGTCAATACGTGCATGCAAATCTCTTTAATATGTTTGCAACACACACAACCACAACCACAACCACAACAACAACCACATCCACATCTTAATATCGTCAACAACAATCCCTATCCCCCACACAGATTTAGATTCTTTTAGACTCTTCCCGATGGACACGTCAAGCTTGGTTACCATCACCTACACTACCCTCCTATTTTTATTAAATTTATTAGATTCCTACTCTTTTTTTATACCTTCATTGCTAAAAAGCATTTTCTAATTGTAAAGTTGTAAACACATGTTGATCTCTTTATATGCTCGTGGGCTCCAAGCCACGTGATAGATGCCTAGCTAAGAGTAACCACATTAGTGGTTGTAAAATCTTGCAAAATATAAAAAGTAGTCCATTTTGCACATTTTAACAAAAAAAAAAAACAACAACATCAATGGGTGTAAAATTGTGCATAAATGGAAAAGTACTACAGTAACCGTGCATATATGCACGGTTACTGTACCTTTGCATACTAATATTTTAAAATTTTCTAATTTCGCTCATTTTCTTCTCTCTCTTTTCCATTTGCAAAACTAACACATCTTCTCTCCCTCGTCATCTGCATGGTTACTATAGCACTTTGCATACTAATATTTTAATAATTTCTAATTTCGCTCCTTTTCTTCGCTCCCTTCTCCATCTGCAAAACCAACGCATCTTCTCTCCCTCATCATCTTCTTCTTCTTACTCTGATACACACATCCCACAAACACAAAATCAAAAATCAACCACAAAATCAAACACAAACACCACAAAATCAAACACATCCACACACGGACACACCAACAGAGACAGAGAGAGTAGATCGACGCTTGTGGATCGGCGAGTATCAGTGTTTGGATCAGCGAATGACCGTGATGGAGAAAAGAGTTTCAAATGGGAATGGAGAGAGTCTCGTGAGTGGAGAGAGAGAGAGAGAGAGAGAGAGAAAGAGAGAGTTTGAGATAAAATAATAATAAAAGTGAGGAAAATGATTATTTAAATAAAATAGATGGTAGAATAGACAAACTGATGTGAATGTTTTGTAAAAATAGGTGTGTAAAATAGAAAAAATAGGTTTTTTTTTTTTTGCAAAATAGACAGGAATTTTGCATTGATTGATGCGATTGCTCTAACATTCTGTTGAGCACAACACTGTCCATTCGATCATATTTCCATGCTGATTTCTCTCTTTCTAAATGTAATCTCTAATTTTTCTTTTTTCTTTTCTAAGTCTTAATATTATTATTTGATCTTCTTCTTCTTTTTTTGACAGTTTTTTATATTTCCCATGAAAGTGATATATATTAGAAACTCTTCTAGTATGGTTTATTAACAATTTCGTAAAGTTTGTTAACATGACCCTAAAAAAATCATAATAAGTACCTTTAATAAGGATAAAACTTAGGTACAGTAAGTTCTCATCTTAAGATTCAGCCATGTGGACGCTTAATTAAAAAATACACTTCCATTCCATGAGAAAAAATCCACATGGCAGAATCTTAAAATGGGAACCTAAGGAACAGCACCTAAGTACTATACCTAAGTCTTACTCATTTAATAATTACCACAATTATACATTTAATAGTCCATATAAAACAAAATCATAATAAATACTCATTAATGTCTATCATGATGATCAAATTTCATATTTAATATTATTTTATATATAAACAAAATTATAATAAGAGTCATGCTAACGAGTGCCTTTAGCAATGGTTAACAATTCATTTTAGAAAAGTTTTGACACTACTTTTATGGAAAATAGAAAAAACTATCAAAATATTAATTTTCTTTTTCTTTTTCCATAAAAGTTTTCTTTAAATGAATTATTAACCATTGCACTAAAGGCATCCTTCATTTCTCTTATAATAAATGTCTATTAATAGCTATCAATATCATAATATCAAATATCAAGTTTTACATTTCTATTCAAAATAAAAAAGAGTGAATTATTTATTGTATATTAAAAAAAAAAAACCATACCCGTGTATTGCACAAGTCCCTAAATATTTAAGGAAATAAATCAAAAGATATATAATTATCTAAAGAAATATTACACACATTAAGAAAGTTATTTAAAAATATAATAAAGAAAAAAGATCTTGCTAAAAAAATGAAACTTGTATTAACATCATTGGTTTTAAAATCATTTCACGATCTCAATAATTTTACAATCTTTTTAATTTGTATATCAATTTACACAAGAACTTTAAAAAAAAAAAAAAATTGTAAATTGTGAAGGAACAAGTGCAAGTTTTTTTTAGAGAGAGGAACAAGTGCAAATTGATAATCAAATTTAAGTGTTTTGTAAAAATATTGTTACTCTAACTTGATTTCTTTATTGTCAATAAAATTTGCATGATTACAATAACTCTTTTTGCCCACATGGATAAAGAGTAGATAAACATGAAAAACCTCCAACCTCACGTGATGAAAAAAACCATTTTAAGAAAAAGAATCCTATATTGTCACTATCAATTACTAATATTAGAAAATATAATTATTATAAATCTCAAATAATGGAGTAGTAGGGTAGCCACTAAAGTAGCTAAAGTTGTGGCCACCAAAATAGGTCCTATACTATACAAAGTTCGTCTACTTCTACTCACAACCTTTAATAAAATAAAAATCTTAAAGAAAAAACCATTAATTTAAAAAAAAAAAAAAAAAAAATCTGGTCAACCAATGCACTTAAGACATTTGTTAATAAAATTGACCAATATGTATCAACTTGAAACGTTTCACTCAAACCTTGTCCTATATTAGGGGTAGCTAAACTAATCCAAAGGCCATAAGAGGGGATCATATATTTAAACACTCAATTCGAATTTTAACATATCATATTTTCTTTATTTAAAAATAAATAAATTAACAATTTCATATACAAACACAACCATAATAAATACTGTATCTATTAATAGTTACCATAATTATGTATTTAATAGTTTCATATAAAAAAAAATCATAATAAATACTCATTAATATCTATTCATAATGATCAAATTTCATATTTAATAGTATTTCATGTAGAAACACAATCATAAAAATATCCATTAATATTTACCATAATTATATATTTAATAGTTCATATAAAACAAAATCATAATAAATACTCATTAATAGTATTCATGTACAAACAAAATTATAATAAATTTATATTAGTAACTCTCATAATATGAAATTTCATATTTATATACAAAATAAAATAGAAATAAAATTATTTTTATATATAAATCATGTTTTATTAAATTTCTCGTGCATTGCACAGGCCACCAACTTGTTAAGGAAATAAATAAAAAATATATTATTATCTAATTAAATAAATATTATATATATTAAGAAATTTAATAAAAATGATATTGCTAAAAAATTCAACTTGTATTAACATCATTGATTTTAGAATAATTTAATGATCACAAAATAATAATAATTTATAATTTCTTTATTTGTCTATCAATTTACATAGGAAATTAAAAAAAAAAATTGCAAATTTTACTGGATCAAGTGTGAGCTAATAAGAAAATTAAAATCTATTGTGATTTGTGAAGTTATTGTGAATTTTTGTTGCCTCTCTCTCTCTCTCTCTCTCTCTAGATATATAAAAATAAAAAATGTTTTACTTTTGGTTGACCGTATAATATTTTTCTATAAAACCTTTTGAAACATCACAATCTTACATGCCAATTCTATATATATATATATATATATATATAGTTGAGTTTATATATGTTATATTTAAACACTTGATTAGAATCTTAACATATTATATTTTTTTTTAAAGGGAAAGGTTTAAGAATGTGGACATTGATTTATAAAATCTTTTTAGAAATTTTTTATTTTATTTTTTGAGAAACTAGACAGCAAGCCTGGAAATTTATTGAACAACCAAACTAATGAACATCAAAACTAACCAAAGGCACAATGTCTTCAGGCATAGTCTCACACCAAACCTGACAGCCTATATTGTTTTTTGCTTTTTTGGCTAATGAGTCAGCCTCTAAATTACCGTTGTGATGGACGTGAATAAAATCAAAAAACAAAAAACAAAAAAGATGAAGCTAAAGCATCGAATATCCTCCACTATATGTTTCCACAAGAAGCTAACGCTGCATAAAAAACTTTTTATTAGAAAAGATAAAAAGGAACTATTTTTATTTTTTACAGTTTTTTATATTTTTCATAAAAGTGGTATTAAATTTTTACTAAAATCGTCAATTAATAAATGCTTTAAAGACACTTATTAACGAAATCATTCTTTAAATAATAAAGAAAGATGTTACGTTCACAATATTTTTACAACAAATCACAGGTGGTTAGTTGTTATTGGTTCAAATTTAAACTTAACACTAAGATTACTTTTTTGCCCCAACAATAATAACCAATAACAACCTCCACTTAGGATTTATTGTAAAAATATTATGAAAATATTATGGATATATCATTTCTCTATAATAAAATAGATAGATGATTCTTTATACAAACACATCAATAATAAATACCTTTAATAATTACAATAATTATTCAATTAATAGTTTTGTATAAAACAAAATCATAATAAATATACCTTTAATAATTACCAAAATTATACATTTAATAGTTCTATATAAAATAAAATCATAATAAACACCCATTAATAACTTTCATAATGATCAAATTTCATATTTAATATTTTTTTTTGATACAAAGTAGAAATTCCACTCCAACCTAATCTAAATGTATATAAATCTCTCTTCACACACACATAAAAAGAAGATAAACATGAAAAACTTCAACCTCACGTGATGAAAAAACCATTTTAAGAAAAAAAAATCCTATATTGTTGCTGTCCATTACTAAAATCAAAAAATAAGAAATCTGGAAAAATAGAATGGAAGGAATGGTAGGAACAGCCACAAAAGTAGCTAAAGTTCTGGTCACCAAAACGGGTCCTATACTATACTAAGTTCATCTACTTCTACTCACAACCTTTAATGAAATAAAACCCAAAAAAAACCTTTAATAAAAAATAAAAAAATCCGATCAATGGGTGATATTTGTTAATAAACTATTTTTTAAAATTTTAATATTTTATATAAAAATATAAAATTTATAAAAAAATTAATTACTTTTTTCTTTTTTTATAAAATTTTTTAAAACTATTTTATAAATATATACCATTAGAACATTCTTTAACTGGACTAGACTAGCCTAACTCAACTTGTTTCACACAAAATTTTTTTTTTCTTTTCTTTTTTAAAAAATTGATATTATTATCATTTGCTAAAAGAAAAAGAGGAGGTACAGAGACTGGGTTGCCGCGTAAGCGTAACCGCATAAAAAGAGCGTCCGGGAAAATCGAGATTGAGTAAAACAAGGAAGGGCATTATCGTCAACGAATATGAACGGCCACAAAATTTCCGAGAAAATACTAAAAACAAGGCACGCTAAAAAATAAACCAATAAAACAAGGGCAAAACAGTCATTCCAGACATCCACGTGTCGTGACCTAAACCACTCCGTCTATGCCTATATAAACACCTCGCTAGGCTCAGCAAACCTCACGAAAAAATCAAAAACACCCAGAAGTCTTTGCAACCAAAGAAAACACAACTTCTCTCTAAATTTCTTGTGGTTCAGTTTCAAATTAGGGTTTCGTTTATATTGTTCTCGCATTTTTTTTAAATCTTAATTAATCGGTAAGTTTTTGTCGAATTGATTTCTTAGATTATTCGTGCTGATTCAGATTTCCTGGTTTCGTTTGGTTTTGATAATTTTTTTTTTTTTTGGATTTGAATTTTAGGGTTTCGGAAAAAGATTACCGGAGGAGCATCCAGATTTTTGCTACGCTTTTAAGAATTTGTTGTTAGTATTCTATTCTATTCCTGACTTGTTTTCTTAATTCTTTTTTGTTTTGGGCATTTTTATTTGTAAATATGTTTAGGTAAAGGTAATAATATATTTGATTGAGTTTTTATTTTTACGGTTTCTGTTCAATGTGTTTCTTTTTCTTTTTCTTTTTGATAAACTGTTAAATGTATTGTTGATATATATATATATATATATATATATATATAGAATATGCTTTTTGTTTCTGTGAAAGCATAAAAAATTGTGTTTAGTGGAATTGTTTACGTTTTGTAATTTGCGTAATAATTCTATATGGGGTTCTGTAATCTCGTATTTTAAATCTTTGGTTTTTGTTCCTCTTCAAATTTTAGGTCTAGTTTGTTTCTTTAAAGAATAGTTATTTTATTAGAAAGAGCATTAAATCCGGTAATTTGATCTGGAAATAAATACATTATATTTGTGATCTGATTTTTTGGTGCATTAGAACTTTTTTTTTTGGTTCAATGTTGATTTTCTGATTTTGTTTTTTAGTGGTGGAAAGTGTTGCATTTCTTTATTAATTTGTATGTTTCTATTTGTTGTCTGTCTGTGTTCTTTCATTAACTCTATAAATTCTTAAAAAGTGAATTTATTTCAGTTTGATATATACAGATCTGTATTAACTAATTGTTGGGAGGTTTTCTGTAATTTGTAGTGCTATTACATCTGCACTTGCATCTCCAATTTTTGATACATACCATATTTTCCTTATATACTTAGTCCATCCAATTCTGGGCAAATTTGGCTTCTGCTTATGTTTCTGTGGTTTTTTCAGGCAAAGACTGAATGAACTAATGGAGTCAAAAGGTGGCAAAAAGAAGTCTAGTAGTAGTGGTACTAGTAAATCATCATCATTATTCTACGAAGCTCCCCTCGGATACAGCATCGAAGACATCCGTCCCGCCGGTGGAATTAAGAAGTTCAGATCAGCTGCTTACTCCAACGTAAGTTGCATTTTAGTTGAGCTACTTTTTATTTATCTTTTGGTTCTTTTTGATTCAAATGAATGATTAATTTGCTGATTTTACTTTTATCTTGTGCTCTTCATGTGCAGTGCGCTCGGAAACCATCCTGAGATTAGCCGTGTTTTGACATAGCCCCCCTTAGGATTTCCATTCTGCTTAAAATAAAAATAATTCTTGTAGTCCTGTCTTTCTTTTCTACTTCACTTGTTCCCTCGTCCTCCTTTGGTGCAACTTCATTTGTTTCTCTTGAGCCAAGATGTCCTCCATGGCGGTCTCTGCAATTGGATTCGAAGGTTATGAAAAGAGGCTTGAGGTATCATTCTTTGAGCCGGGCATCTTTGCCGACCCCGGGGGCATGGGCCTCCGTTCTCTCTCTAAAGCTCAATTAGATGAGATCCTTGAACCAGCTGAGTGCACCATTGTTGCTTCTCTGTCAAATGATTACGTTGATTCCTATGTCCTCTCTGAATCTAGCCTCTTTGTGTATCCTTACAAAGTTATAATCAAAACTTGCGGGACCACAAAATTGCTTCTTTCCATTCCGGCCATCCTTAAATTGGCTGACGGCCTAGCCCTTTCAGTGAAATCTGTGAGATACACTCGCGGAAGCTTTATTTTTCCTGGGGCTCAGTCATTTCCACATCGTTGCTTCTCCGAAGAAGTAGCTGTCCTAGATAACTATTTCGGTAAGCTTGGTTTGGACAGCAAGGCATATGTGATGGGTAGCCCTGACAAAGCACAGAAATGGCATGTTTACTCTGCTTCTGCCGAAATGGCGACACAGTCAGGCCCTGTTTACACACTAGAGATGTGCATGACCGGTTTGGGTAGAAAGAGGGCATCAGTTTTCTACAAAACTAGCGAAACTTCCGCAGCTCTGATGACTGACGATTCTGGTATTAGGAAGATTCTTCCTCAATCCAAGATATGTGACTTTGAGTTTGACCCTTGTGGGTACTCCATGAATGCTATTGAAGGTGACGCAATTTCTACCATCCACGTTACCCCAGAAGATGGTTTCAGCTATGCAAGCTTTGAAGCAGTTGGGTATGATTTTGAAGATGTGAATTTGGCCCAGATGATTGAGAGGGTTTTGGCTTGCTTTGAACCTACTGAGTTCTCTGTAGCTCTGCATTCTGACCTTGTTGAAATGGAACTCGGAACCAAGTTCCCAGTAGACTTGAAGAGCTACCAATGTGGAGAAAAGAGCTATGAAGTGCTTGGATTGGGTGGTGGATCTCTATCCTACCACAGGTTTGTCAGGTCTGAAAGCTGTGGATCTCCTAGATCAATCCTGAAATGCTGCTGGAGCGAGGACGAGAAGGATGAGGAAGTTGAAATGAAATAGTTTGTTTTTATGTGTTATTACTGAATAAAAGTTTGTGGGGTTATGTTTTAGTCTGAGTAGTAGGACAATCTGTGTGGCTTTTATGCGGTGTTGCATGTTTCCTCCATTTTCATTTGAGAGTTTGTCTTTTAAAAATTGTGTAATCGATATTGATTCCCTGATACGGGATAAGTTGAACCATTATTTTTAATGATGAGGTGCATGTTATTTTTAATTTTATAATAATACCTATCTGTGTTGTGATTATCTCTTTGCTTTTTATCAACATAAGTTTTGGATTTGACTACGACTCTACGATGTGGTGCACTGTGGTTTCAGGTGTGGAATCGTAAGCCTATTGATTTTGGTATTATTATGCTCCCTAGTCAATGGGTGGGCTAGATGATGTGATGAACATGTTTTTTCCATAGAATTTTGACATATGATTCATTCCAAGGTGATTGCCTGCCTTCTATCATTAGATTTATATTAGGTGGAGTTTGAACCACAAATATTTTAATTGATCATAAAAAACTTAACTAATTGAGTTTAATTGGAACCAACGTAACTAATTGAATTTGGAACTCATATGTAATGATCAGTTAATTAGTGTAGGTAGAATTTGAACCTCAAATATTTTACTCAATGACCAATAATAATTAAAAAAAAAAAACTAATCAAGCTTAATTGGAACCCACATATGACTCGATCATTTTCTATGCTAACATTTATTGTCCCGCTGTGGGGTTGAACTACGGCTATATGGGATGAATTATTGCACCTCATTATTTTCACGATGCGATGAACTCATCATACACAACTATCTGTCAAATTACATCAACTGTTGTTACAACCATGTACTGTTTAATACTTATAATACTTCTTGCTCAAGTTTTATATTCCTGTTTGCTTTGCAAACTAGTGTAATTTCCTTACGTAGTCCTGGTTTCCCATTGAGCTTTCCAACCTTGCCATAGTAGAATAATATAGTTAGTGTTTCCTCAAAAAAAAAAAAAAAAAAAAAAAAAAAAGAAAGAAAAGAAAGGAAGGGAAAAGAGAGAAGAATATAGTTTGTGTAATTCTGACTCTTCAAAACTACACGCTAAACCAGAGAACTCATTCTCTTGCTGTTTCCACACTCTTCTCCTAAAACAAACCAATTCTTTCTCCAACCTCTCTCTCTCTCTCTCTCTTTTTTTTTCCTAAAAGAGCAATGATAGTTACGCATTGTGTATACAAGATATACATGCAATCGAGTTTTGAAAACACAATTTCAGATAAAATTAAAAACACGATTTCATCATTTCACAATTATAAGTGAAAATATGATTTTAGTTGTATAACTCAACGTGTGCAATAATAATTAGCATTTTCAAAACATCATATTGAGAATTAATAATTGGTTTTGAAGGATAGATGCCGTTCACACTCAACTTATAGAAACGGACATGTCTTTCTTTCTTATGTGTAAAGAACATATTTTGAAATGAGCAAAAAATAGAGTACTCTTGAAATGAGCACAATAGAGACGAGCTGCCAAACTTGACCCTAACACAAAGAGCCAAAAGACGCCACCATATAAAAAAGCATTTAAAGTGGTACGCACTTGCCTTGCCGAAAAAGAAGGATGTCTGCCAAGTTGCCACTACCTAAGAAAAGGAATATAGAATGCATTTTTTCAAAGCAATTAATGAAATGGCTGGAAATTTCTTGGATTGTAACAATTCCTGTTTGTGAAAATGCTTGGAAGTTTACTTCAATCTTCATTTGTTGAAATTTGCCAAACGATGTGGTTAGGTACAATTAATCATGTGATTGATGTGGGATTCTGGTATAGCTATCGTTTTGAGTTTAAGAACAACCATTAATTGGTATGCTTTGCTAGGTCAAGGCATTATTTCTTTGGTGGATCTTGTTCTTGGAGCATAAATTCCAATGAATTATCCTGGACCACTAGTATATGACATCCCATAAAGCAAAGGTAGACATTTGATTTTTACATAAAAGGGGCATCTATATATATATATATATATATAAATATTTTTTCTCTTCTAATCATTTTCTAGTAATGTGGTTCTTTTTAGTGCAGCCGACATAATTGCCATATATTGCATAAAAGGTAATGAAAAAGACAACCAATCAAAATTAGGCTATAGTGTCCTATCAAACCAAAAAAGCTATAAGTGAAAAAGGGGCCCAATAGGGCCAATACTGTAATGTAATTTCTAGTGAGGCCATAGAAGTTTTTACCGAGCATTTACGTCAAAAATGCTAAAAAAAATAGTGTTTAGCAGCTCAAAATACTATTTTATCTATTTTAATACCCTATTTTATAATATACCCAAAATCAAAGGTTTTATATTTTTTATCACTCCATTAAAATATTATTTATTTATTATTTATAATTATTTTGATTCTCAATTTTATCTCTTCCTCTCTCTTTCTCTCTGCGTATCTCTCCTCTCAAACCCACTGCAAAACCCAACCCACTATCACTACCCACATGGCCACATCCACTGCCACAAACACCACCACCCACAACCTCAACTCTCAACCACCAAAATCACAAACAAAAACAAATCCAAAACCCAAAGAAAAAAAAGAAAAAAAAAAAAAAAACCCATAAAATTTCATACCCATCCACCATCGGTCCACCACAAACCATACCCACCCAAAACCAAATCACGAACCCACCATCCACAACCTACAAATCACAAACCCACCAAATTATGCCCAAATCGGAATCCCTGTACAAACCCACAACCTACAAATCGGAACCCAAGGCATGGGAGAAGGTTGGGTGGCATGGGAGAAGACTTGGTGACGTGAGTCAAGCGTTGGTTAGGTGTGGGAAGAGGGCTTGGTGGCATGGGTCAAGTGTTGGTCAGGCATGAGAAGAAGGCTTGGCGGCATGGGTCAAGCATGGGAAGAGAGGACTTGGCAGCGTGAGTGATGGCAGGGGAGAAGAGATGAAAAGGAGAGAAAAGCCTCACATGGAGAAGTAAGAGAGAGGGGAGAGGCACACGTATGAGAAAAAGAGAGAGAAGAGAGGCATGTGTATGAGAGGGATTAAAAAACAATATTTCCTTATAACATTCAGCTACAGCGAGCCGATAGAGATGTCAAAATTTTTGGCATTTGAGAGCTTTGATGTAGTGGGTGTTTTTGTGTGTTGGTTGTTAAATTAGCTTTTTAGCATTTTTAGCATCCTTAATGTAAATGCTCATATATACCAGCTTGATAAACCATTACTGTTATATATACCAGCTTGATAAACCATTACTGCCAAACAACTAGGTTAACTCACATTGCAAAATCCAGTCCAAAAAATATTCTGGATTATTAACCCATCTTGCTCCATAGACTAGGTTAAACTCAAACTAAAAAATCCAGCTGTGCATTAAAATTTTGCATATCACTAATAATCTGAAAACTGTATGATCATTGATCACAAATTAGTTATCACAATAACCAGTTACAGTTGCTGATTTCTCTAGTAATTATCAGCAGTAAAATGACTACAAAATTGCTAACTTTCAGGATACAACTCCTGATGAGCTGCTGGCCTTTCTTTGTAATGTGCAGTGTTCAGTAAGGTCGAAACTTCCTAGCAGCTCTCAATTGTTGTATCCGTTTTTTGTCCTCCTCAAACTTGCTTTGTAACGTTAAGATCTCTGCAAGGAAATTAAATATATATATATAATGCATCAGTATCTGCACCAACCTAAAAATATGATAAATGCATCCTACTTTTTCAAGAATCATCCATTACAAGTATCAACCACATATGCCATGGTTATTTGGCCCAGGATAAAAGTAACCAAAGCACCCATCTTAAACACATTTAAATATCCTATGTTGTACGCATAAATATGGACGTTCTATATATTCAACATTTTTCACAACTGTTGACATGACCTATTATGAATTAGATTTGGTGCATGGTAAAAGTGTTGTCAATGGTGGACCCAAGTGAAATTGATGTGGCTCTAATCACAATAGGTCATGTCAGTAATTGTAAAAAATATTGTGTTCCTAGCATTATTCAAAGACAAGTGAAACACGGTGTGCAGTTTTTTTGAGGCAAGTGGCTTTCATGAACGCCATAAGTGTCCCTGGAATTCTTTTACCAAGAACAACATGACATTCACTTCATGCACCTTTGGAAACTCCATAACCAAATCTACAAGCTCTGACTATATCATTTACATAATCACTATTACAAATCATCATAGAAATGAAAATTTGATTATATAATAGAAAAGGAAAAGATTTAGCTGAAACAACATAATCATGCATGATAAAGAGAAAAATGTTCCTTCAACATCTGAAACTTGGGGTTGTAACTTGTAAATATCCAAATTTAAGTTATTTATTATATTCTCAGTAATATATTCTTTTAACATACATACAAATACTGTTTTTAAGGAAAAGAAATGAAAATAAATTTTCCAAATCTTACCATTTCTCTGAGCTTCTCTTCTTTGAAAACGGTAGAAGTCTAGCTTAACTTCTTCACGCTTCTTCTTTTTCATGTTATCCTCCACAACAGCCTTGGCTACAGAGCCCACAGTAGTTCCGCTTTCAACATCTGTTGTCTTTTTCCTTCCTTTATGATGTACAACAACTGTCCAACCCCCTTCAGCGGCTTGGGCTTCTCTTTCTTTCCTTTCCTGTATGTGCCATAACAAAATAAATTAGGATTAAAACTAAAGAGTGAACCTCATAGATAGTAGTTGAAGAAGGAAAAGGACCAAAAAATTTCAATCAATTTGCAAGGTATCAATTATAGAATAGACACATTCTCATCATTGACCAATAGAAAGTTTTCCATAACAGACTTATGCATGGATCCCTAATTTTACCAGCACATGAGCAACATTAATATGATACATGGTGATGGATGCAAGTGTACATTTCCCTTTTACACAAGCAAATGCTAGTCTTGCTGACGAGGGTTAGATACCGCAATCTGTGGTATATATTAAACAAACAAGCATTCCCCTTTAAAGAAAACTGCGAACAAATGTAATAGAATAGCCCAGTATATCAACAAGTTGAATGTCTATCTAATCAAACAACTATGTAACTCGTGCTTTGTTCATGGTTGTAACAAGCAATTACTCAAATAGTTGGTATGCACATAATTAGCCAATTATTCTGTGAAACTCATATTCCCACTTCAAAAGATATTAGCCCAAACTGAAATCAAACCAAGGTGATAAGAGACAAAAGACCTATGGTGGAGACTTAAAAGTTAAAACACTATAAAAATGTATATGCCAAATAGATAGCCAAAAATAGTTAACGCATCAATCCAAAACGGAGTTTCAAGAAAGAATTAGAAATCCACTGCACAGATGACAGAAACAAAACAAAAAAATGACGCGGAAGCTTACCAAGGTAGGGCCCTTTGGGCCCACCCTTGGGGAGTAGACCACAGATACATGACCTTACCTCCAGAGCTGCATATCAGGTAACTAGGGGAACTTCAGTGGGGATTCAAATCAGGATATATGGGTATACAGCTCATCCCAAGCCTCTCACAAAAAACAATAAAAAAATCTACGAAAAGAGAAAGAAATTCAAAGAAATAAAGAGAGTAATCACAAACTTTTTTCTTTTTTTTGGGCAGGAAGAACATGGAATGAATGGGAAGAGAGAGGTGTGGACTGAGTAATAGCAAATTGTATATGGAAAAAAATAATAATAATAATAAAAAAATAAATAAAAGATAGAGGATAGAAGAGGAAATGTTGGAGCAAGAATAACGGTAAGGTGTGAAATTGTAGAGGAGAAGAAGAGTCAAAAAGGAAGAATAAAGTTTTAACAAAGTGCAATTGACGGTAAGCTAAAATAGAAGAGGAAGGGTTGGAGTAAGAATAACCATAAGGTGTGAAATTACAGTGGAGAAGAAGAGCAAAAAAACAGGAGAGGAATTGTTGGACAAAGTGCAACGGTAAACCAGGGAATGGAATAGTAAAAAATTTAAGAAGACAAATTGATTTGCTAGTGACATGGCACAACAAGTTGCTAGTGACATGGAGCAACATTAAATGCTTCCATATATATATATATATATATATAGATGACATGGCACAACAGGTTGCTACTTGCCGGCGCAACATGAACTTAGCAACATTAAATGAAAAAAATATATTGTTTAGATTTGGTTAACTATCAAATTCAGAATCACTGACAGAGTTACAGTAAGGGAAAAAACCTGTTCTAGCTTTGCCTCATGAGCAGTTATAAATTCATCAATATTTTGCTCCAAAACCTTCAACCCCGGTCTACTTTGGTTATACTCCATAATCCATTCTGCAACATACAAAGTTTTCAATGAGAAAACAATGACATGAACCACAAACATCAATTACAGAAGCATAATACAGTTAAAATTATCCTCAAAATAAAACTGATTATCCTCGTTAAGTTCAGTCAATAATTTTTTTAAGCAAATTTCAGCAGTGAACTATGCAGGTTCTCATGCATGCATATGTCACCATCATGCTAGCAAACAGAGGAATCGAGTAATGTTGATACCGCTAATATCTGATTTAGGCAGATTCTGACAATCTTCTTTTGTTCAAAAGTTTTCATTGTTGGTGGTCTGTGTAAGTTCTTATGTTACCTTTTTGTAAGAACCTTGGACATCTAGTACATTGACCTTTTTCTCTTTCTCTAGTAGTGAACCTTTTCATATTTGCCTTTCCACCCAAAAAAATCCGTTTGATTACTAAACTGTATTTCTTGCCAGTAGATTATGAGGAATTGAAAGCACACATATAAGATAAATGTCCCAAAATTGGCAGTTCATACTTTTCATTCCTTTTGAGCAGTCCTCATCCCCAGAAGATATTTGATAAACATCATCGGAATCAGCTTCTGGTGCCTTTTCCTGTGACTTCTTGGCCTCCTTGGATGAATTGTGCTCTTTCTTTCTCTTCATCCTAGCTTTCTTGGAACTACCTATAAGAAAAAAACTTTTATTTTGCTCATTTATCAACTATGATAATTAAGAAGTGAGAAGTATATGTTGCCACTACATTTTGAGCAATTTAACACAAAAATAAATGTGCTTTGTTCAATAATTCATACCTTTCACCCCTTTTGAGCAGCTCTCATCCCCACAAGAGAGATGACAAACTTCATCCTGATCAGTCTCCCCCTTTTTTGATGAACCACCATCCTCCTTTTTCTTGTGCTTAGCTTTCTTAGACTTACCTACAAGAGAAAAAAAAAAAAAGAGAGAAACCCTGATGTTGACGCTAAGGTTGCAATAGATTGGTATAGACAAACAAAAGCTACTGCCTTTTTTACTAGTTCTGATCTAGGTTTCAACATTAGTCTCTTTGAAGAGGTAGAAAAAAAATGAGGTTTTTTCAGACTAGCCAATTTGCATAGGAGACATAACTTTATTGTACCAAAAAAAAAAAAAAAATACAATCATTGAGAACCAGGAAGCAATTCAAGACATGTTGTGCAGTTTTACATATATGATATATCTATATACCTGCTTTTCATTTTTACTTTTTATAGATAAATTCAATAGTTAGAATGGGAGAGAAGGGATTTGAATCATTTGAACCCTGGACGCCTCCACTGGAAATGCCCGGAGATGCCAGTTGGCGTCCAAATCTGTATACTTGGCCCTTGACATAAATCTATATAAACCCTATCTAAGTAAAACTGCAGTAAGCAGTTCATTAAACTCACTTGGGATTTCAAAAAGTCTTCCACCTTTGGTGTCCAAAGGCGGATGGAGTTCCTTTTGATATGCCTGAGGAATGAGACCAGACAATTGGAAAAAAATTCTACAGAGGAAAAAGTTCTTCATAAACTTAACTCTATGAATGGAGACAAAGCACCAAGCGCAGAAAGTTTCATCATTGCTTTCCTTCAGAAGTGTTGAAATGTGGAGAGAGGAGACAAAATTATTTTTTTTCATTACATCCATGCTAGAGGTACATTTGAAAAAAGTCTCGTTGTTTTATTGCTCTTATTCCCAAGAAAACTGGTACTTTTGAATTGAAAGATTTTGGGCCTATTTGTTTCCTTGGTAGTGTCTACAAAATTCTCACCAAAATCTTGAAAACAGGTTGAAATGTGTGTTAGGGAAGATCATTTTAAACACATAAAATGCATTTGTAGTATGTAAATTGGGATTTTCACATTTACTTGTTACAAAGATGTGGTTTGGGAGAGAAATGGAGGCAACAGATTCATTTTTGCATCCCTGTTGTCTACTTTTATATGATTATCAATGGTGCTCCAAATGGTTTCATTGAGAGTGGCAGAGATTTACAGCAAGGTGACCCTCACCTATTTTTGTTCCTGATAGTTATGAAGGTCTGCGGCAAGGTTACTAAAGGCTAGAATGTAATTGTAATCTTCTTCTTATTCTTTAATGAACCTGGCCATGTTTAGCTCTCCTTTCTTTTAATAAAATAATATATCTTATCAAAAAAAATCCTATTATATTTTTCTTTGCTTTGGTCTTGTTTGTTGCTAGGATTTCTTCTTAGACCCTTCATCTATACTAGACCCTAAGTTCTCCTCAATGTATCAAGATTGCAAAATCAAATAGTTCTAGGCAGCAAGAATCCATTAATAAAATTAAGCCTTATAATTTATTTTTGGAAGAACAAAGCATAGCATTTATTATCTAATGTTAAAAATCAATGAACGCACCATATTGGTCAACAAATTCAACTTCAGCATCTGTGCTGGGCTGCTCACTTTTTCCAGTCAGAGTGTTTCTTTCCTCATTTTTTCTATTTTTCTTCCTAGATGACTCTTTCATTTTCCTTCCGCTGATTGCATTGATTGAACCATCTGAACCAAATAAATAAACAAAAGAAAAACCAATATAAATTATATATATTTATAATAAAATAAAATAAAAGATTCTTTCAGCTGTAAAGTTCTTTGAAAAAAAGCATTAGCATGTAAAAACCACATTCACCTTTGATATTGCTCCGAACAGCTTTGCCAGTGTCAATATCATTTCCCTTCTCTCTTTTTCTCTTATTCTTTTCTGTAGGTTTGCTCTTTTCCCTTTCCACTTCCATATTTAAAACTTCATCTGAAAACAACAAAGAAGTTAGGGACTAACATACTTGCCAATAAACTTCAGAATAAATAACACCTGCCTCTAAATGCTTCAGCAGCAATATAAATCATGCAATTGTCTATTGCAAGTAGAAAATCATGGCCAAAATGCAAAATATAGGAAATCTACCTTGGAAATAAGATGGTCAGATGCATGTATGATGTGGCCCCCAACCCCGAGCAATTTTACACTGGTCTTAATAAGGACAACCAAGAATTGCATTATTGTTTTCACATGATTTTTATTCATCTGCTAATGTATCCATCAGATGAATTACGATCATGAGTTCAATTACATTTCTTATGATCCTATAAGGTCTATGACTCATCAACAGGATCTGTAAATAGCCCAGACTATTTGAGATATAATTTTTTTAACGATATTGCATTGATATATCTAAATTCCCGAAACCCAAAACCTGAAACCTTTTCCTATCTTCAGGAACCTGCTTGAAGTGCACTTTCTTAGTCAATTACTTATGACCAATTACTAAAACATGCCTAAGACTCCAATATATTTTTCTGGATACACTATATGCCTTGGTGATTTTCTACTCTTATCTACAAAAGTTGATAGTGTTTGATAGAATTGACCAGTAAGACAATTCTGTTTTCCCCTATACTCAATAATGCTTGTACACTTGAATCGGTATCCAATAAGCAAAATAGATGCATTGCTGAACTTATAGTGAAAAGACATAGTATGTAATAGTTGATATTTTAAGATCACAATCCCATACCAAAAATCCAAAATACTAATTGCAAACCACAAACATCTTGTTAGTTTGCATAATCAACTTATTCCAAATTTCATATTTTTGGACAACTGCTAAAAAATTTTCAAAGCAGCCGAGGGCACCACCAAATTAGAACAGCAAAATGGATAAAACCCATGTGGAAAAAACATAAATTAAAAGCAATCCACAGACCCAGAAGCAGAAAGTGATTATGAAGCTGAAAGCGTATATTAAAAAAAAAAAAAAAAAAGCAGAAAAGGCTCAAACCCTTTTGAAGCTTGTCAGTGTTTTGCCTTTTCTTTTTATTCTTCTTGTGTTTCAGCTGCAAGTCCATAACTTTCTTTTCTTTCCCTCTCTCTATCTGTATACAAACCAGTGGGCATCAAAATGGGGAGTCATATGCAGGGCCGGCCCTTCCCTTAGGCGAGTTAGGCAATTGCCTAAGGCCCCCAAGTGGAAGGGGGCCCCAAAATTTTAGAAAAGAACCAACCGGGTAGTAGAGGAAAAAAAAAAAAAATATATATATATATATATATTTAGTTTCAAATGAATTACAAAAATAATCTGGCACATCCTTTTAACCAAAAAAAACAAAAATTTTAGTAAATCCTATTAAACATTGGTTCTAAACAAAATCATTGACCAAAAATCAACCAGATAAACTACAAATCCGATCTAAGAGATTAACCACAAAACAATCAAAACAAATAAATCCACTCAAAACCCTAAAAATTTTACCTTTCTCTCTAGTCTCTGCTCTCCGCCTCTCTCTAGTCTCCAGTCTCCAGCTGAACCGCCTCAGCCTCTCTCTGATTCTCTGCTCTCCGCCTCTCTCAAGTCTCAACTGCTCACCTCACCTCACCGTATCAGGTTCTGAGGTTCAGGAATCAAGTATAAAATTATAATAAATATTTGGGCACAGGGCACTGCATTTTATTTGTTAAGAACTTAAGATAACTTTGTTTGTTTGGGCCCTCCCTGGCTGGTTTTGTAACTTGTTTATCACTTATCAGTTTATCATTATGGCTGCCTGGACCCTCCCTGGACTGGGCGTTAAGTTTGGGCCTTCAAGGTTTTTTGTTTTTTTTTTTTTTTTTTTTTTTTTTTTTTAATATTTTTGTTATTTTTTAAAGTCTGCATTTTTTTTTTTAGTTATAGATAGGATTTGTTTTTTGTTTGTTTGTTTATTTTTTTTTATTATTATTTTTTTTTTGGTGAGTGGGTCTTATTAATAAGTCTTGTGTCAGTGTTATGGCTGTGCTTAAATTTTTGTTATGCTTGTGCTTAATTTTTTTTTTCAATTTATGTAGGTTGAGATTGCTAAAAACTTGTTATTATTCAGTGAAACTACAACAATACTTTTTATATAAATCAAGTTCTATTTCTCATTTGCTCTACACTTGAAAGTTATTTTTTTATTTTAGTCTTTATAAATATATTGTTTGATTAGAAATGTCTACTAGAAAATATATATCTGGATATGAAAAACTTAAAAAAAGAAGAAAAATTAATTGAGTCTCAAAAATGATCAATGGATAAATTTGTTATTAATAATAAACAAAATATAACACAAAATTTAGATGAAAATATCACAAATGAGCAAGAAATTCACCAAAATAATTTAGAAGAAGATGATGTTCAATTTTGCAATACAACAAATCTTGATAATGAACTTCAAAATAATTATGAAAAATATAATATAAAAATATTAAATAAACATTAATTTAATTAACATATAAGTATAAAAAAAGGCCTAATTTTTAGTTCTCACCTTAGGACCCAAAATGTCTAGGGTTACCCCTATTTCCCTCTCATCCTCTCTTTGCCTCAACCCACGTCACACCGTGCTCCATGACTGATCACCAAGCTCTAATTCTAAACCTCTATGGCCGGAGCTTTTTAAGCTCATCACCTCTAATCATGCATCACTACTGAAACCCAGCCAAAATCAAATCATGACCACCACCACGGCCAAAACCCAGTCAAAATCAAATCGCAACAAAAACCCAGAAGCCCACCAAATCACAAATCAAATCACACCCACCGAAATCAAAACACAAAACCCACAAAACAACCAAAATCACAAAATGAAAACACTGAAAGTGAACCCACCATTAAAAAAATATATATTGGTTTTGTTATTATATTTTAGAAGAATAATCATCTTGTTGAACTAATTTTAGATCCAAATTAATCAAACAAATAAATAAATAAACAAAAATCACACATCATAATCTGGTGAAGTCTCGTGAGCCACAATTTCACCTAAATGGATCGTCTGAGTTGAGAGGAAGAGATTTTCATAGTTTTTGGCTCGGCAGCACAATCTTCAATTTCCTTTCTTAATGTGGCTTTCGCTCGCTCCTCTCCTGTCAGCCTAGACGTCGTATAAAGAGAAATAAAAGGAAGAAGAACAAAGCACCGCATAAAAAAGAAGAAAAGAAAAATAGTGAGAGAAGAAAGACGAACTGAGATCAGGTGCATTGTCGCAGGTATTTTTTTATACATTTTTTACTCTTTTTTTTTTTTAAACTTTTTAACTCTCCTTTAATATATTTTATTTAATGGTTGAGATTGAAAGTTGTTTTTTCAACTTTTAATCTCAGCCATTAATTATAATTGCATCAGGGTATTGCACCTGAATTTGAAAAAGATAAAGAGATCTACAAATACACATACACATACACATACACATACACATACATAAGCACGCATAAACACATACACATAAACATACATAAATATAACCACGCATAAACACATACACATACACATACATAAGCACACATACACACACATATATAAACATACACATACACATACAAATACACATAAACATATACACACATACACATAAATATACATATACATAAACATAAACACACATACACAAAAACACGTATAAACTCAAATAAACGTAAACATACACACACATAAACTTAAATATAAACATAAACACACATAAAAACTCGATTTAGCACACTAAAGTAACTAACGAAATTGTTTGAGGATTGGTGTTAATTTGCAATTTTTTCTAGTCTATATGAAGGTTTAATTTTTTTTTCAGTCTATATGTGTGTTTATATCTATGTATGTTTATGTTTATGTTTATGTGTGTGTGTTTATGTCTATGTATATTTATATTTGTTTGTTTTTGTTTATGTTTGTTTATGCGTGTTTATGTATATATGTGTTTATGTTTGTTTGTTTTTGTGTATGTTTGTTTGTGTTTGTGTTTGTGTTCATGTATGTTTATGTAAATATGTGTTTATGTTTATATTTATGTTTATAAATATAAATATATATAAACATACACACATACATAAACATACACACGTATATACACACTCATACACATACACATACATAAACATACACACATATATAAACATACATAAATATAAATGAACATAAACATAAACACACATACACATAAACATAAACATACACATACACACACATAAACATACACATACACATACACATACACACTCATACGCATACACATACATAAATACACATACACATACACATATATTTCTAATTCTCGCCTTAGGCCCCAAAATGTCTAGGGCCGCCTCTGGTCATATGTGAATTGGGTTAGCATAAGTGCAACAACAAAAAGTCAAATATATTGGCATTTTAATTTAATTTGGAATCAAACATCAAAATCTCAAACAGTTATCCCACATTCAAAAAAAAAAAAAAAAAAAAAAACCAACCTTTGTTGAGATTTGGGTATAATCTGTGTAATTACTCGCTGAGCAGAGAGAGAGAGAGAGAGAGAGACACACACACACACAAATAAACGGTGGAGGCTCAATTCTCACTAGGCTTTGGCTGCCTGCCTCTGTGTGTTTGTGTGAGAGAAAGAGGTAAGAGACAATTGAGAGAGGCTAAAGGGTTTTAGGGGGGAACAGTGTCGTTACAACTTGCAAACTACACTCCTGGACCTGGGGGTTCAACTTCAACTTAGGTTTTTTGATTTCTTATTATAAAAAAATAAAATAAAAACGACGTCGTTTTGTAGATTTTTTTTTTTTTTTTCCGTACTGTTCTCCTAAGTGCAACGTAAGTTTAGGAAGTTTACTAAATGCAACGTAAGTTTAGGAAGTTTACTAAATACAGGTAAATTGCAAATTACACTTCTAAAATTGAGATTAAATTCTATAAGGACGTGGTGTAAAACTCATTTACATCACATTTTACCCGTTCAATCCCAACATGCCACATCATCTTATCACATATTTAAGAATAAACACAATTACACTCATTCAATTCTAATACCCATATATAAATCCAACCAAATTGAGAATCTATTGAGATGTTATTAGGTGTGGTAGGATGTATTGAATTTTAATAAATTTTAAGTAAAATGCTGATGTGACAATCACTTATTGGATAGTGTAAAACATAGGTTTTACACCCCATCCTTATAGAATTTAATCTCTCTAAAATTTGAGAATATTTAGATTTTACACTAAAGTTTCAAAATTTAGAATTTACCATTTGAAATTTAGGAGTGTTTGAATTTTACAACCTGACGTTTCAGAATTTGGATTTTACATTCCCAAATTCAGAAATTTTAGGGTCTAAATTCCAAAAACTCATAAATTTTAGGAAGTAAAATCTAAACACCCTTTAAATTTAGGAGGTAAAATCCAAATTATGAAACATTAGGGCGTAAAATCCAAAAACCCTCAGGGATAAAATTCAAATTTTGAAATTTCAAGGTGTAAAATCTAAACACTCTTAAACTTAGGGGTATAATTTGCAATTTAACCATAATTCAATTGAAACCCAAAAGTGGTGGTACACAAATATCAACAAAAACAACCAACACAGTAACCCTCCACCACCACCATCAATTACCCATACCCATCACCATGGCAACCCTCCACCACCACCATGAACCTAACCCACAACATGACCAAAACCATCACCACTCGTACCAAACCATGACCAAAACAATCCACGGCCAAAACCATCACCACCCATACCCACAGCTAAAACTCATCACCAAAATTGATTAGCATGCAAACCCATCACCACCCATACCCACGGCCAAAACCCATCACCAAAACTACTAGACCATTTAGCCCCACACCGATCTCACAAGCAAACCACCAAACACACGGCCAAAACAACCCATACCCACGACCAAAAGCCATCACCAAAACTACTAAACCATTAGCCCCACGCCGATCTCACAAGCAACCCACTAGACCCACGCCAATCTTGTAAGCAAACCACCAGACCCACGACCAAAATGACACATACCCACGGCCAAAACCCATCATCAAAACTACCAGACCATTAGACCCACACCGATCTTGTCGATCTCACAAGCAAACCACTAGAACCATATTGATATTGCCATAAAAAATCATCCAAAAAAACACCACTACCGCTGTGAGATAGGGAGTGAGGACTGAATGAAAGAGAGAGACAAAGACACAAAGAGAGAGAGGAAGAGAAAGGCTTGGTTTTAGATGAGAGAGAGAGAGAGAGAGAGAGAGAGAGAGAGAGAGAATGAGAGATTGTGAAGAGAGATATTTTGGGATTAAAATATATTAGAATTTTTAGAATGTTGCTACTGTACCATCAATAATTTATGATGGTAATGTAGCACAATTGTAAAAACTTTTACAATTGAGAGACTGGGTAATGGGAGTTTTTGGGGCTTTGATGCTAAAACATACCTACATATGGCATTTGCAAGACCCAATAGATAGATAGACTTCAAGTTTTCAAGTCTCTTCAACAAATAAATTGAGTTTGAGAGTTCTCAAAAAAAAAAAAAAAACTAAAACAGTGAAAGAGAGAGATCCTAGCGCCATTACTCACTGGTGGAGAGTTTTGATCATCGGTTGTCAGTTGGAGATTGCAGAAGACTTGTAAAGGCAAACTTTTGAGTTATTACAGTGTGGAGACTACAACTGTGTAAGAGCAAATTTTTAGTTTTTTCTTTTTCTATTTGGAGGGATCTTGTAAAAGGATTTTATTTTTTTTGAGAAAGATTATTGAAGATCAAGTTATTCTTATACTGCTATTTCTTTTTGGTTCTTTGTATCAATTGATCCTTCTTTTGCCTTTTGGTGTTTTCTTAACAATGGCAATATTACCAAGATTCTTTTTTACTATTTAAAGCTTTGATCTGAACTATGAGGATCATCTACGGTTTTTAAAATTGGGCGATTCACTGACTTATTTACATATGTCGGTTTTGGGAGTTAAAAGAACCATTTTTGTGAACGGTTCATGATTAGCCAGATCGGACCATACGGTCCAGTCTAGATTTCAAAACCATGCAGTGTAGCTCACAAAACCCAATCCAATCTTAAACCCTAATAACACCTCTCTCTCTCTCTCTCTCTACACAAAAATTGAAAATCCTGTGTATCCCCAAAATTAATTCACAAACCCAAACCCTAAAAAACAACCATGAGACACTAATGGCGCTTGCTTCTACGACCTTACCACCTTCTCTGATCTCAGCTTTACAATTCCACTCACTCCTCGCATTTCCAAGTACCTTCCAATCCCAATCTCAATTTCAATAGTCCACCATTTCGTTCTCTCACTTCACTCTTTCATGCCACTATCTCACAACAATCCCAATTCATAAACCCCAAAGACCCCATTTCTCGTAGATTTTCGTCTGAACCCGAACAAGCCATCGAAGAGAAAGACACAGATCACACTCACTTAGTTGTAGCTGATATTTTTGCGAAACCTATTGTGGGTGTGGATGATATTAGGAAAGAGTTAGAGTGAACAATATTGTGATTATTCATGAATTGGTGTTAAGGGTTCTGGGGAAGCTCAAATCAAGCCCCGATGTGGCGAAGAGGGTTTTCAATTGGGTTTGGAGAGTGATGGTCAGAGACTCAACTTTAAATTATATAATTCAATCTTGGGGATTCTAGGTGTTAATGGGTTTGTTAAGGAGTTTTGGGATTTGGTTGAGGTTATGAACAAAAAGGGGTATAGGATATCCAAGGGTGTGCAAAATAAGGTCTAGGAGAGGTTCCAAAAGGATGGGTTGGGTGGTGAATCTGGTGATGTTGAAAAATTGAGGGTTGTGTATGCCTCTGGATCAGTGGATAATTTGGTAGAGAAGGTTTGTTCAAAGTTGTGTAAGATTGTTAGGAGTGAAGTGTGGAGTGATGATGTTGAAAGGAAGATACAGGAATTGGGTATTGAGTATTCAAGCAATATGGTTAAGATGGTATTGGAAAATGTTGGTGTGGAGCCAACAAAAGTGTTGATTTAATTTAGGTGGGTGGAGGAGAGTGGGCTGTTTAAGCATGATGAATGGACTTATAATGCTGTGGCCAAAGTGTTGGGGTGGGAAGATTGTATCGATAGGATTTGGAAAGTTGTTGATGAGATGAGAAGCAATGGGTATGATATGGAGTAGGAGACATTTGTTAAGGTGTTGGGGTGGTTTTGTAAGAGGAAAATGATTAAGGATGCTATGGATTTGTATGAGTTTGCCATGGCTGGTGCAAATAAGCCTTCTGAGGATTGTTATGACTTTCTATTGAGGAAAGTAGCAGTTGGTAAACAATTGGATATGAGTCTTTTTTTGAGGGTTGTGAGGATTTTTACTGAGAGTGGGAATTTGTTGACAAATTCTATACTTGGTGCAATTCTTAAGTCATTAACTAGAGTTGGTAGACTTGGAGAGTGCAATAAGGTTTTGAAAACAATGAAAGAAGATGGGTTTGTGGCTAATGGTCATTTACAGAGTAAAATTGCATTTCAGTTTAGTAGCACTGCTAAAAAGGATGAGGCAAGTGAACTTATGGAGAATATGGAATCATCTAGGTCCACTCTAGATTACAGGACATTGGCATCTTTCATTGAGGGACGTTGTGTAGCTAGGGATTTTGACAAGGCTTCTGATTATTTCAAACAGATGGTTGAAAAAGAGGGAGTTTCTTCTGCTGGTTAAGCATTCCACATTTTGGTAAATGCTTATTGCCAAAAGAACAGGGCAATAGAGGCATGCACGCTTCTTGTTGAGTTGCTGAATATTGAACAATTGAAGCCATGGCATATTACATATAAAGAATTGATAAGTAAGTTGTTGGTTCAGGGTGGGTTTCAAGATGCTTTAAGTCTTTTGGGTTTGATGAAAAATCAAGGGTTCCCATCCTTTGTGGATCCATTTATTGAGGACGTATCAAAGTTTGGAACATATATATATATATATTTTTTTTTGCAATTTAACACCAAAACAATTTTGTTAGTTAGTATCATTTCCAAACTATTTAGAAAACTAATATCTTAAGTCTCTGGGACTCAATTTCACTGTAGCAACTTGAGTCCCAAGGACTCGATTTTGATGTGCTGGAACGTGGAACTTGAGTTTTAAAGACTCGAGTTCGCTAAAGCTAGCATAAACACTAGAGACAAACCCAGAAACAAAATCAAACCCAACCCAAAAATCAAGCAAAGAAAAACCGGAGACAAACCCAGAAACAAAATCAAACCCAACCCAGAAATCAAGCTACCGTGGGTTTAGATTTGGATTTGGGGTATTTTATATATATATATATATATATATATTTTTTTTTTATCGTGGGGTTCTTTGTTCTTCTTTGGTACGTCAAATTCTTCTTCTTTTTCTTCTTTCTTCTTCTTCTTCTTGTGGTGGGCCTTTTTGTGGTTAAAGTGGGTTGGGCTGCCTCCTGCAGTATTGGGCCCGAGTATTCTTAGTAAGGGAGTTGAGACCGGTCCAACTGCAACTCAATTTGGTCCGGCTTGTGCGCAAACTATGTCTCGTTTGCCAAGAGCATGCTTACGGCGGGCAGAACGTGGTGCTTATCCTCTGTTTCTGCCGCAGAAGTAACTTTTTTCTAGTTTCTGCCGCAAAAGGAACTTTTCTCCAGTTTCTGCCACAAAATGAATTTTTCTCCAGTTTCTGCCGTAGGATTGACTTTTTTTGCTATGTAGCAAAACTTTCTACTATGCAATAAAGCTTCCTGTTGTGCAACAAAACTTCCTGTTGTGCATTAAATCTGTTTGTTGTGCTTTAAAGTTGTCTGCTGTGTTTTAAAGCCTTCTGCCGTGCAGTAAAACCTTTTACAATGTGAATGACTACTCTTCGTTTTTACTACAGAAATATTTTTCTACTTCCTGCACATAAACAAATTTAAAGTCCAAAGAAAATACCCATCAAACAAATGTTAGTTTAAATGGGTTAGCATATTCTCAAATATATACATACATATATGAGTGTATATACTTATATGTATTCACATATACATATATAAAATATATTTTGCAGAACATGAGAAACAAGATATATGTATATATATACACTTATGGCAAGATAATGATTAGTTTGTGTCAACAAGTAATAACAAATAAAGAAGAAAGCTTCTGCAAAAAAGGTTTAGCTAGTATAATAGCTAACACGATAAATATAATGAAAATGTGCTACAGCAGAATAACTAGTACAAAAAGTAAAGATACCACAGCAGGACCACTGATGCGGCAGACGTGATAAAAATGTTCTACGGCAGAATAACTAAATACAGCAGATATAATTTATAATGAGATAAATCAAATATATTTGTAATCAAAATCAAGTATCGAATCTTCTCATAGGATAAGTAAACCAAGAAAGAACTCAAACCCTAACTTGAACAACCTTGTTATAGGCTTTTGCCATCAAAGTTGTGCATTTTGGAAAATAGGCCTAAATGGCTACTAGCTATTACTTTTGGGGACATCAAAGAGTGGGTTTTCTAAGAGGGAGGGAAAAGATGGTCTATTGATCCAAGCCCTTATTCCTGTCGTATTTTCTCTTTGTTTTACCACTTTCTTTCTTTCTCTCCATTCTTTCTTTACTCTTAGTTTTTTATTACTCTCCTGTCGTGTGTTGTTCCCCATTTATGGTCTTTCCTTTTCCTAGGTCCTTCTCTCTAGGCGCTTACTACTCTCTTACCATGGGTTTTCCTCCCTTAAGTGCTTCCCTTAATTGGGTCTCTCTCTTCCCTTGTTTTTCCTTTTCTTCCTCTGTTTTTCCTCCTCCATTCCCTCTCGTCTTTTTCTGCTCGGTTACCTTCCTTTTATAGCCAACTGATTCAATGGGATTTTTCCCTTTTACCCCTAGGGCTTCACCAATTGTTTTTGGTTTGTTGTGGGCATCCTTTCAAGATTACCCACTCAGCTATTAGTTGCCCAGACCACTGCCATTGTTCAGTTCATGTCTGCTACACCACTACCCATTTCACGACAAAATTCCCTTTTGTTTGTTCCTGCTGTATACCTCTACCTCACTACCTAGCTCTATGACATGCATCAGATGGTCCTAACCATTTATTACTTCTTTTGGGTAAGATATTATCCCAGCAAGATATATTCCCCAAAAAAAGTCACGGCAGGAAACCAAATATAGACCCCCTTTTCCCCCCACCACCAAACCACGCCCTCTGAATCCCCTTGACTGTGGGCCCACCTCCCTTGTATTGGCTAGGTGCAGGTTGGTGGTGCCCTGGCCCTTCTGTCCTTGCTCTGCTATTTTCTGTGTTTGCCTCCCACGCTGTTTCTGCTGTAGCAGATTAGCTTTGTTTTGGTTTGTTGCGTGTTTTGTCTTATTTCTTCACGCATTTCCTACTATGTTTGTCATTTTCCTTTGGTTTGACTTTTCTTTCCTTCACATGATTCTTGCTGCTGACACTTCCTGCCGTTCCTTATTTCTTTTCATCGTGCTTCTTCATATCAGTTTTCACGCCTATCCTTTTATACAAAAGAATTTGGGCCTTTGTGGACCAGATAATGTTGACTGGATCAAAAGGGTCTTGGGCCCAATTTAGCTTTGTCTACCGAAGCCATTCTACCACGGAACTGTATTATGTGGCAAATCTGTATTCTGTGGCAGATTTGTGTTCTGCGGCAGATTTGTGTTTTGTTGTAGATTGCTTTCACTTGCACTTATTTCTTTGGACCTTTCTTACTCTTCGGTCTTCTTGGTGGGTCTTTGGGCATTGCTTTTTTCATTGGGTTTTCTTCCTCATGGGCCTTTGGGTATAGTTTTGCAAAAATGGGCATCAACACTTCTTCGCTTAGTCAGATTCTTCTAGGTTTTTATTTTTTTTTATTTTTTTTTATCGTGGGGTTCCTCTTCTTTGGTCAGATCCTCCATCTTCTTCGTCAGATTCTTACTCTTCTTCTTCTTCTTCTTCTTCACGTCTTCTTCTTCACTTAGCCATATTCTTCTTTTTGCAATACTGAACTCGAGCTTTATAGGCTTAATTTTAAGGTTGTTGAAAACTTGAAATTGAGGTTATTATACTCGATTTAGCACACCAAAATCAAGTCTTACACACTCGAAATGTTAGTTTCCTTAATAGTTTGGAAACGATGCTAACTAACAAAATTGTTTGGAGATTGGTGTTAGTTTGCAATTTTTTCCATTTGGAACTAGTGATGATGCTATCAACTTTTTGAAGTAAATGACTTCAAAGAAGTTTCCAACGACATCCGCGTTTCTTCATACATTTGAAGCCTTCTTCAAGGCTGGAAGGCAAGCTCAAAATTTTCCTTTCCAAATGCCTAGTCTACATTTGTAACTATGCTGATGTCTTGAATCTCTTTTGTTCCATGAAATCTAGAAAAGGTTCTTTTGCCACTAATGTGGTTGCATAGGCTTTTTTGGCTATATTTCTTTTTGTTTCATGTTAGATTAATGTATTATAATATTTCTTCAAGAAATTTTGGTATGCATATTTTGTATTCTCTTTCATCCAAAATTATTGACTATTGTGTCATCATAGGCTTTTTGTGGCTAATAAAATATATGGTTATTTGACTTTCCCAACATTTTTCTCTTTATCGTATTTGTCTCATGGGTACAGTAGAACGCTTACTGTGACACCTCAAGTGCTTAGTGATTGACTAGATTATTGATGAGATTAAAGATTTCCAATTTTCTAAGTCTTCGCTTGGGAGGAGGGAATGGAATGGAATGGAAAAGAATGAAAAGAATCATTTTAGAATAATCTTCCCTTCCTTTGTTTGGGAGTTTTAATGGAGGGAATGGAAAGCTCATTCCCTTATTTGGGAGTTTAAGTAGGAGGGAATGGAATAGGTAGGAAGGAACACTCATTCCTCTTTATTATTTTAAAACCTCAAATTTTCATTCTCCTGAAATTGGGAGGAATTGGAGGGAATAAAATTAGATTTAATGATTTTTTTACTAAAACTCCCAAAATACCCTTGTATATTCAACTCTTTATTTTAAAATAGGGGTCTAATAGTAATATTTTCATAAAATGATTCAATTCCATTCCCTTCATGTTGCTCCCAAACAAGATTACTTACATTCCATTCATTTTTATTCCTTTCCATTCTTTTATTTTAAAACATCCAATCAAGGTTACTTAATTCCATTCCATTCCATTTTTTTCCATTCCTTTCCCTTACTTAAATACACTACATTCAATTCCATTCCCTTATTATTATTCCATTCAATTCTATTCCCTTCCCTTATGAACTCCCAAGTGAAGCCTTAAAGCACTAGTATTGGGGGTGTGAACACTCTCTAGTTGCTATTTTACAACCCAAGCCACTCAAAACCCACTCCATCCGGGTTTGTTGCATATATGAAACCTTACTATTCATAGGTTGTAAAAAAAAAAATTTTAATCTTGTGGTTGTGTGTGATAAGAAAAAGTGAGCGAGAGGAAAAAGAGAGAGAGAATAGTACTTTATCTTATTTTATTGGGTTGTATGTAAAAATAAAAACTGATATGTATGGTGAGTTGTAAAATGAGTTGGTAAAATAGTAAAGTAGTGTTTGAAGATGGAAAATAGATTTTTTTTTTGGTGCTATCTCCGATACTAAGAGCACTCACAACAGTGGTGCTATATAGGTATAATGCTATTTTTTAGCTCTCAAACACCAAAAAACCATTACGCAGCAGTGGAGCTAAATCTAAAAGATTTAGCTCCTCAGCTACAGTGCACATCTATCTTTAGATGTGCACTGTAGCTCAAAGCTAATTTTTTTTTTTTATTACAATTCTCTCTCCTTTTTCATTAAAATATTCCTTTCCTTTTCTCTCTCTCTCTCTCTCTCTAGCTTCTCTTCTTTCTTCTTTCTTCCTCAATTTTTTTTTCTCTCTAGCTCGTCGGCCTCCCTCATCTCCCTCATTCCTCAGCTCATAGGCCAGCTCCCTCACCGCCGACCTGTTCCACCGACCCAGCTCGTCGACCCACGCTAAGCCCCATCGCCAATCTCCCCAAGCCCCATCGCCCAGTCCGTGCCCCTCCATTGACCTCAACGTCACCAGCCCAAGCCCCAAGCCGTCGATCCACGGCTCCGACCCACGCCTTTGCCCAGTCCTCCAATCAGACCCACGCCGCCCAGTCTTCCCCACTCCGCCGTGATTGAGTTTGTTTGTTTGTTTGTTTGTTTGTTTGTTTGTTTTTTTTTTTTTTTTTAATGTATTTTCATATGGGTTTGGTGGTTGTGGTTGGTTTTGGCTATGGTAGTGGTGGTGGATGATTTTGATAGGGTTTGTGGATTTTGGTTGTGGTGGTGGAATGATGTTTGATTTTTTTTTCTTCTGTGGGTTTGATGGCTATGGTGGTGGCGATGGTGGTTGTTGTGGCTATGGTTTGGTGGTACGGTGTTTGATTTTTTTTTTTTTCTTGTGGGTTTGGTGGCTGTGGTGGTGGCGATGGTGGTTGTTGTGGTTATGGTTTGGTGGTACGGTGTTTGATTTTTTTTTCGTGTGGGTTTGGTGGCTGTGGTGGTGGATTGGTGACTATCATGGTGGTTTGATTTTTTATTTTGTTTGTGGGTTTGGTTGTGTCTGGTGCTGGTGGTGGTGGTTGTGGGTGTGGTTGTGGTCGTGGCTGATGGTAGAGGTGGTTGTGGATGGTGCTGGGTTGTTTTTTTGGGTAGTGGGATATATTATTTTATTGTAGGTGATATATTGTTTTATTGTAAGGATATATTATTTTATTGTGATGTTTATATTATTTTATTGCGTTGATAGCTAAAATAGATCCACTGCTGTAGCATGTGTGTAAATATAATAGATAAAGTAACTTTTGGTGGAGGTAAAAAGCTAAATTTTTAGCTCCACTGCTGTGGATGCTCTAATGCTCGATGGGCTAGGAGAGTTAATGTCTTGGGTTAATTAACATTACATATCTGAAGTTTGAAATAGATTATTTGAAATATCAATTGACTGGGACTAGCCTTGCAATTTTTCCTGTAAGAGGTTTCTTTTGACTTTTCTTCTGATATTCATATATGATGTTATGATCTTCCACTGTGCTTGCCTTCTTTATACGATGGCTTGATCCAATCCTTTATTCAATTTATTTTATGGATTTCGGTACTTAGGCAGTTGTTTAAGGCATGTATGTTGCAGCAAAATTGGCTTTTCTAGATTGATTTGGTTCTCTTTTTTAGGAGCACAAATATGCTGCATTCGCCTGGCTTTGATAAACTCTAGCACTGCTAAGCATGTTTGTCCTGGTTCCAATTTCTGTTGTCATTGACTTGCACTTATGAGTTATGACAACTTATTAGAACTTTAGATCATTAATTTGTTACACTTCTTATTTGGTCTTTATTGTGATTCATTGTCTTTAAACCAAATGGCATCTCCTTTCCTAAGGTGATGGTGACATAATGTTTTAATCCCATATTGACGTGAATTATATTGACCAAAAAAAAAAAAAAAAACTAATGAGAACATTGTGCAAGTGATTTCTGGTTAAATCAAATTGTTAATAGATCTTTCTTTTTGACACCCATGGTATATATTTGTGGAATTATGATATTAGACTAGAGAAGTAGTGTGGTTTGTCATAGCTGTTCTTGCTTTCTTCTAGCGTCATCGGCTCAATTTTATATTTAAGCATGGGATTGGATCAGTTTATGCTAATATGCGGAGCTGCTGCTCCACTCTTATTGTATTGAGATTTGAGAATCTTACTTTAGTTACTTCAAAAATTTGCAATATGTTGTTTCAAAAAAAAAAAAAAAATTGCAATATGTTCCAGATAAGCAGACTTTTGATGGTGTAGAGAGGGAAAATTCCCGACCTATCACAAGCTGACACATCACATTACCAAGTCCACAAAATACAGCCAATTACAGAATACCATGTATTGCTGCTAGGTTTTGCTATCACTATTCAGAAGCCAACAGAAATTTGCCAAGTGTCATGCAAGAGCCAATCACGCAGCAGCGCACGTGTAAGCGATGACTCAAGCAGCCTCGCACGTGTAAGCGATGACTCAAGCAGCCTCGCACGTGTAAGCGATGACTCAAGCAACTTCGCACGTGTAAGCGATGACTCAAGCGGACCAGTCAAGCTGTGACATGTGTCACCAATCAAGCTCCGCCACGTGTCGCTCACCCACCCCAAAACTCCTATAAATAGAAGCCTTCCTGAGACATTGAGGAGGACCAGAATTCAGAAGGGAAAAAGCTCTGCGAAGATCAAGCCTCAAAGCCTTCAAGAACTTCAAGAACTTCAACCCCAAAATCAAAGAACATTCGAAGCAGAATCATCCAGATCATCTGCCTAGATCCTAAAGTTCACGGGAATCAAGCTCAAAGGTCTGAAAACATCATCAAATCACAAATCAGTGAAGTTCTACGGATTCAAGCCTCCAAAGCCTCGAAGAACTTCCACCACAAATCTTCAAATACAAAGAACATTCAAAGCAGAATCATCCAAACTATCTGCCTAGATCTCAAAGTTCACTGGAATCAAGCTCAAAAGCCTCCAGAAACCTCAAACAACCACAAATCAGTGAAGCTCCACGGATTCAAGCCCCTAAAGCCCCGGAGAACTTCCACAATAAACCTTCAAAGACGAAGAACACACGAAGAACACGAAGAACGTGAAGAACAAAGGATTTCCAACAAGCTCATAGCCAGAGATTCATTGTAATTCTGTTCCAAAGATCTTCGATCCATTCTTCAGCCAAATTGAAGTACATTGGGTGTTCAAGTCAAAATCACATTACTACAAATCCAATCAACAAGTCTTTTAAGGAGATCGAATCAGAGGATAACTCTTTTGTAATCACAGAGAATTGTACCACACAATCATCAATACAAATTCGCATTTGTGAAACTATTTCACTTGTTTGACTTATTTCGAACCGAGAAATTTAGTCGCTTACAAATTCTGGCACGCCCAGTGGGACATCTCTGCCTCTCATCTCATTCTCCTTCAAAGAAAGAAATCAACATCATCTTGCTGCCTACTTCAATGGCTTCTAGCAAGAACATTCAAGCTTCAACAATAGCTGCTTCAACTAAACTTGGTACGACTACCACCAACGACTGCATTGGTGTAATCAATTGTAGCCAACCCAAAGCAAACAATCAACTTCAATATCAAACAACCAAGGAAGCCAAGGTCCAGACAATCATCTCCTTAGACCCTCTTACAAGAAACAAGGTCATCAACAAGGACGTCTCCACCTTGGAACACCTCAAGTATGGGGGCAAATCCCCTTCTTCCTACACAAGAAGTTGGTCGCACGATTTCTTTCCCATCAAAGGGAACCCAAAAGATGAGATTTCACGTGCTCACATCAAATCACTTTCTTCTCCATCATCTTGGGAAGTTGTGTCAATCATGATGACTAACACCTCTACCATGGAAGAAAAGATGGCTGAAATGGAACAAAAAGTTGTCCTTCTCACAAAAGCACTTGAAGATAAGGACCTCCAAATTGCAACTTTGATGAACAAGCTCGAAGTGCAAGATCTTGGTGAATCAAGCCATGGTCATAAATTCACATCTACGAAAGATGACGAAGGGAGAGAAATTGAAAACACTCCCCGACGAGAACAATCTACTTCGGTTGCTTCGTTGTCAGTCCAACAATTACAAGACATGATAACAAATACCATCCGAGCACAATATGGAGGTTCTTCTACAAGTTCTCTCACATATTCAAAACCTTACACAAAGCGCATCGACAACATGAGAATGCCAAATGGGTATCAGCCTCCCAAGTTCTTGCAGTTCGATGGCAAAGGAAATCCTAAGCAACACATTGCTCACTTTGTAGAAACTTGCGAGAACGCAGGGACTCAAGGAGGCCTCTTTGTAAAGCAGTTTGTCCGTTCACTAAAGGGGAATGCCTTTGATTGGTATACAGACATAGAGCCCGAGTCAATCGATAGCTGGGAACAACTTGAAAGGGAGTTTCTTAATCGATTCTACAGCACACGACGCACGGTAAGCATGATGGAGCTTACTAATACTAAACAGTGGAAGGATGAGCCCGTCGTTGATTATATCAATCGGTGGCGTTCTTTGAGTCTAGATTGCAAAGATAGACTTACTGAAATATCTGCTATAGAGATGTGCATCCAAGGCATGCATTGGGGACTTCTTTACATCCTTCAAGGGATAAAGCCCCGAACATTTGAAGAGTTAGCAACTCGTGCCCATGACATGGAGTTGAGCATTGCTAGCCGCGGAAGTACAAACCCTCCCATACCTGAGGAAAACAGAAGGGAAGTAAGGAGGAATGATAGAAATGCAAAAGTCAGCCTCAAAGACCCAATGGTTGTTAGCACTGCCGAAATCAAGGTTCCAAGAAGAGGAGCAAAGGCAAATGAAGAACAGCTTGAAGGGTGGCAAAAGAATGAAGTGCGTCGCCTGACCTTTAAGGAACGTGAGCAAAAAGTATATCCGTTCCCCGATGAAGATGTGCCAAACATCTTAGAACAACTATTGCAATTGAAGCTAATTGAATTGCCAGAATGCAGGCGACCAGAAGACATGGGGAAAGTTGATGACCCTAACTACTGCAAATATCATCGCATCATTGGCCACCCAATACAAAAATGCTTCGTCTTCAAAGAACAAATCATGAAACTTGCCAAAGAAAACAAGATTGATCTAAACTTCAATGAAGTTGTTGGGTCAAACCATGTAACCGTTGCTTGTGATGTACTTCCAACTCTCAAGCAGGGGGCAAACACCATTGGAGCTCACAAGTCGATCGACAATGATGATGGCATAAGGATCGGCCCCATCAATGGGAAGTTCCTTAAACACTTCTACACTTGAAAATCAAGAATTGCTCCTCGGTAAGAGCTTAAACTACCCACCGTAGCGCTGCAAGAGTACATGATGTCTTCCCATTACCCTTCAAAGCGTACCAATAAAGAGAAATTAATCTCACTCCATGTCAACAATTGCGAGTGTGGCGTAGCGGTTGGACGCCCGTGTCACCCTTGAGGCCATCTCGGGTTCGATCAGTGGTGATACCCACTATTACACACTGCGCCCCCCTTTTTGCAAAAAAAAAAAAAAAAAAAAAAAAAAAAAAAAAAAAAAAAAAAAAAAAACACATAAGAAAAAAATTATAACAAAAAAAAAAAACAAAAATCTTTTGAACTACGTGATGACTTGATCCCTCTCCAGGGTACGTAGGCAACTTAGTATCTTTTGCTGAGTTCAGTCACGCACTAAAAAAAAAAATAAAAAAATAAAAATGAAGGAACAGATAATAAAGTCTCCTTTATTGATTGACAAAAGGAAAATAGTACAAGAGGAAAGCATGATGACATGTATGAAGGAAGTTAAAATGGAAGAAATTATGACATCCATTTCAAATCTTTCAAGCTAGAACGATTATCTTCCAGAAGGACTCGTATCTTCTCTAAAGCCTCCATATCCTGGTCTTCAAGAACGGGGGCAGATTTGACTTCTTCAAGTTGTTCTTCTAAGTCTTGCACAACATTGTCTTGTTCAACTTGATGAGTCTCAATTTGAGAAAGCGATTGCTCTAGTTGGATGAGCTCGTTTTTCAGGTCAACCATCCTCAATCTAACAGCATCAAGTTCGGTCTTCAAAGATGCCTTCTTCTGCGATGCTTCAGAAAGGAGGAATTCAACTTCATTCTGGCGTTGAGTTAAGATAGCAGGACTTGGTCGTTCGTTCAGAGATTCCTTCATCTTCAAATAGTCTGCGATACCCTCACAATATTTGTCAACATTCTCACGCAAGTGTTGAGGGTCCACTCCAAAACTTTCAACCTCACTATAAATTTTATGTATTTCAGCTTGTGGGAGGATGGTGTCTACAGAAAGATTCGAAAGCCTATTTAGAAGAACATCTCCTAGCATAGAAGCCCCTTTCCTACGCACGGAAGAAATATGCGCCTTGGCTTGAAACACAGAGACTTCCGGAGGTATAGTCAGTTGCAGGGATGGGAGAGGTGCCCTTTCTGTCTCAATTGGAAGTTTGGAAGACGTACCAACATCAGCGAACTTACACCTCCTAAGATCTGAACTCTTCGCAGATGGCTTTGAAATAGAAGACTCACTGTTTGCAAGAAGATGCGCATGATTAATAGAATTCTCTGCATCAACACCCTCCATTGGACTTTTGGAATGTCTCCAATTGGAGCCTAGGTCATTACACACCTCCTCTTCAGAAATTTTACTGGCGTCCCTAACTGGTACAACAAATGGACCTTCGGTGCCTTGACTGCAAGTGACTTTGTTATGCTGAGATGAGTCCTTTGAATGATTACCATCTTCAAGACGACGTCGTGCAAACTTTGACAAAGGCTGTGGAATGTATGGGTCTTGTAGTTCCCTCTTCCCCTTCTGAGGTTTGTTAGATGTTACTAACTTAACAGGGAAGGAGGCAATGTCAGCAAGAAGATCTGTTCCTTTGGTAAAATCATTTCCACAAACCCTTTCCCACCATTGTTTGTAGCTATGTCTGACTCGACTTCCAAAGTCGGTGGCAAAAGCTGAAATGAATATCTTAGAATCTGTGTTGCATCGAGTGAAGGATTGGTAGAATTGGCATAGGTCTTTTAAAGAACCTGTATGAATCTCCTCCTTCAAATCACCTGGAATGTCCTGATGAAATCCAAAACGCCGACTGAATCTGTGAGGACTATATGGCTCTACAATGTATTGATCTTCACATCGAAGTGACAAGTACCCCGAGCGAAGGCTCATAAAGTAGTCAAACTTCTGAATGGATAAATGATCATTGTCAATAAAAGTCTGGTCGTAATTTTTCTTGAAAGCAGTTCGGTGCCAAAGAAAGTTGGTGGCGTTTCGTATGTGCTTGCGTGCAGAGAATTCATTGAACAGAGAGGCATAACCCACACCAGAATATTTAGTCATCAAAGCATCAGATGGTTTATCATGGGTAAGGCGATTGCTTCGGAAGAAATGACCTACCCAGGCATAAACGTAGTGGATAGCAAAACTAGCTCCGGACTTGCTCGGGGTAGGAGAGGAAGAAATAGTGTTAAGTCCACGATAAATGCTAGCCAATACTGGGGAAGCAAGGCCGAATGAATGACCATTAGCTATGGAACTAGCAATCTTGAAAGTGCCTGGACGGATACTGTTCTGATCCTTGATAGGAAAGACAAATATGCACAGCCAACAGGAAAGAAGCGCTGATAAGTAGGTCTCCTCCTTTAAATCACCTTCAACTTGAAGATCCGCAAAGACCCCGTGTTCTTTATCAAGCCATGGTCCATGCTCCTTTATCTCACCTGAGGGATTCTGACTATACTTGGGAATGGTTGTCCGTCTCGCTGGTTTTCTAGGAGCTGGGTACTTGCTATTTCCTCTATACCAAAAAGTAATCCAGTCGCGAACACTTACTTTCCCTTGTTTCTTCAACCGGTTTTGAAGATGATGATACGCTAGGAATAGGTACCGACAGCTGTACGGCAGATAAGGTCGTCCCTGGTCATTGATTCCATCCAGTTCTTGCGCATTGGGTACCACTTCGTCATAAAATGCACCAGTGCAAGGAAGTCCACCGAGAACGAAGAGATCCCATGGGGTGATGGAAATTTCCCCAACTGAGGTATGGAGGGTATTGGTTGACGGACTCCAACACTCACAAAATGCTTTCATAAGATTCTCATCATAATCATATGTGAACAAAGAAGCAAAGACAGCACTGTAGAGGTGGGTTACATCAAGGAGGTGTTTACATCGACTAAGCACATCTTCTAGCCAATCCCAATAAAGGGGGAAGTAGGAAAACCCTCCATTCACGCTAAAAGAAAAATCCCAATCCGCACGTTTTGCAATTATCTCTCGCCCTAAAGTGTTATACGGCTTTGATCTAGCAACATTTTTGTGATGTGAAGCAAGAAGGATAGTTGTTTCCAAGTTAGAGCCGCCATCAGAAGGAACGATCTGTGACCATTTCGGCAAATTGAGAGGATAAGAGTTACGACCCCATCTTTCTGAAAATCTTCCAATTATGGGTGAACGAACAATCAAAGTCGTAGCCTTCGCATCCTTGCCATTTTTTTCCTTGTAAATAAATAAAGCTGATTCTTCACCAATCTTCGAATCTTTAAAAAAAAGCGTCATGATAGCTGTGTAAAAAAAAAAAAAAAAAAAAAAAAAAAAAAAAAAAAAAAAAAAAAAAAATTAGTATTATTATCATTATCATCAAATAATAGAAAAGGAATAAATAAATAGATAAATAAATAAAAAGGAAATTGTGCATGGTTTCTCCATACAGAGTATTATGTATTCTGTTTTTGGAGATTGTGTTTGCACAAGTTAGTGCATGCTTGAGTGGCTTTATATAGGGATCCACAGAGGCTTCTTGCTCTACGGTTTCACCAGCTCCTTGAAGAACAGCAGGGACACTCAGTATTTACTCTGCAACCACTCCTTGCCTGGATTGTCAAGTGTTGTCAGAACGGCCACCGCCAATGTAGACCAATGTGGCAACAAGTCCAGCAATCCTTGCAGTCTCCCATTCCAGGCCAGTGAAGGGGAAGCTTCCTGTTTCACTGTGTCACCAACTCCTTGAAACACAGAGGCACTCATTGCTTGCTCTGGAACCATGGAACCACTCCCTGCCTGGATTGTCAAGCGTTGTCAGAACGGCCACCGCCCATGTAGACCAAGGTGACAGCAAAGCCAACAATGGCTGCGGACTTAGTTCTAGATTTCTAAAGTTTCTGACACAACTTCACAAAGAAATCAACCCACAGAAGTCTTCTAAGGACTTTGGTGTACAAAACCCAGAAAAATCTTCAGCAACGGAGCCGCCACGCACCGCCACGAGCGGCCACAATCTCTCAATGAACCGCGACCTAAGCATTCGAATTTGTGCAAAACTGCTCAGAAATTTACAAAACTGACCATACAGGGGTCTTGAACGGCCTTGTATTAACAAAACCCAAAAATTTAAGGCCCAAAAGCCCAAGCACGCGCCGCCACTCGCCGCCAAAAGATTCGGCGGCGCGGCCTTCAAATCCCACGCGCCGATCAGATCCGCTGCGTTCGCACGTGCCACACGAGTCCGATGACGTCATGGATGACGTCAGCCTCCACACGTGCCACACGCGTCCAAGAGTAGTGACGTCATCCGTGACGTCACCACCCACTACGGTCTGACCCTTTGACCCGGACCGACCCGGTTTGACCCGGATCCGAACCGCCTGAAAAAAAAAAAAAAAAAAAAAAAAAAAAAAAAAAAAAAAAAGAGCTTTGACCAAGCAGACTTTTGACCTTGACCAGAAAATCAAAATTTTCAAAACGGACCTGTCCCACTCAATTTTTCGAATACATTCCAATTTTGGGACCTGTTTCTTCATTCGAAACTCAGAAATTGTGCAAACGTCCAATTTCCAAAAAATTGACTTTTGTGCAAATATTGACCAGAAAGTCAAAATTTTCAAAACGGACCTGTCCCACTCAATTTTTCGAGTACATTCCGAGTTTGGGACCCGTTTCTTCATTCGAAGCTCAGAAATTGTGCAAACGTCCAATTTCCAAAAAAGGTTGACTTTTATGCAAATGTTGACCAAATATCAAAATTTTTGAGATGGACCTATCTTGCTCAATTTTTCGAGTACATTCCGATTTTGAAGTCCGTTCCGTCATTTGAGACTTGAAAATTGCAAAAATGACTCAATTCCAAGTGTTCAAAACTTAGGTCCTCAAGAACAAAATTTGAGATTCATTCATTGGGATCCCCGCAGGGTTATTCTCCAGGTTTCATCAAGGCTTACCTTTCAAAGTACAAATGAACTCTTACAAGCGTGTCTTAAAATTACACTAGGTCATTAGTTCAATCTGCTATTCCTGTTCGGTGCCTACCAGTCTTCAACTCACCATTCCCGTTCGGTGCCTACCATTCCCACCTACCGTTCCAACCTACCATTTCCACCTACCGTTCCCACCTACCGTTCCCATCTACCATTCTCACCAAAAATTCTCAACTACCTACCTACCATTCTTTATCTCTCTACTATAAATAGGAGGGCCGGGTTCATCAAAAACTCATCCAAAAAAAAAAAAAAAAAACACTGAATCATGAAATGAAGATTTGCCTCTTTCAGATTTTCAAATCCTCATTTTCACAACCATTTCTCACTATGACCTCATCATTCTCAACACCTAGCAACCGATTTTGCTTCATAATCGGTTTGAGATCAACCCTCCCATGGTTCGATCGAAACCCTATTTACAACATCATTGCAATTTTGAGATCCAAACAAACTTTGTTTCTCCACTTAACGACCACCTTTGTCCATAAGATTACTCATAACAAGGTCTGCATCGACCTCCCATGTTTCCGTGGACTTGGTTGGCCAGGGAATCCAAGTCCAGCGGACACACCTGTTCCTAACCTCAGGGCTCCTGTAGTCTCTTTCCAATTGCTTGATCTTCCAGCAGCAGCAGTGGTTCGGAACAAACAGCAACTTGTCTGGTTTCCAAACCAGGTTCACAAGTTAGCTCCATCTTTCATTTTTTCTGTGCTTTTCCAACAAGTGGCAGTAGATGAAGATGGTAAAAAAGTGTTGGGGTATCCTACAAATTGTTTTCCATCAACACTTAAAACAACCTCCAAGGCGCCAGCTCATCAGAATTCAGCCTTTGGTGCTGGTAAATGGTCATCAAAGCCTTATTCCATGTCCCCACTACTAGGGGACCCAAAGGTCATCGTTGCTGGAACCTCAAAACTCATTTTCTGAAATTACTCCAACTTAAAATCAGCTTGAAGAATTTCAGAAGATACTCTTCTGAAATTACTTCAACATAATGTCCGTTAGCATGGTCCCATTACACAGGCGCATTCGATTACTTACTGCCGGACCCCATGCAACACACAGTCAGTCCCATATTCAAAGTTGTACTTCCCATAAACATCTACACCAGAAGGGTCCCAGCATACAGGGCCAGCACCATGGTGGTGTATGCTTTGCTCATTTGCTTTGCTTCATCTCCATCTTCTTTGTTGCCACTGCCAGCATACCCAGAATACATAAGCTTCTGGAATTACTTCAACTTAACTTGAGTGATACAATTATGCAGGCGCATTCAACCACTTTCCCACCTGTCCTCGTTGTAATCCAAAGCATGATCTTCTGAAATAACTTCACCAGAAGTTCTTAAGAACACGAGGTTAGTTCCATGACCCTGCATGCTGTATCCAGCCACCATTCTCTCATCTTCCCCATCTTCAACATCTTGTGATCGCCGCCAACGATCCAAAATACTCTTCTGAAAGTACTTCAACTTAATCTTATCCTTCTGAAAGCTCCACCACCTTCAACAGCTCCACCACCTTCAACAGCTCCACTACCTTCAACTACTTCACTTAAAGAGTCAAGTACCAAAAATCCATTTTTCGAAACTCATTCCCACACCACACTCCGAGACCGTGTGTGTGAACGAGTCTCGAGGGGGCATTTGTAGAGAGGGAAAATTCCCGACCTATCACAAGCTGACACATCACATTACCAAGTCCACAAAATACAGCCAATTACAGAATACCATGTATTGCTGCTAGGTTTTGCTATCACTATTCAGAAGCCAACAGAAATTTGCCAAGTGTCATGCAAGAGCCAATCACGCAGCAGCGCACGTGTAAGCGATGACTCAAGCAGCCTCGCACGTGTAAGCGATGACTCAAGCAGCCTCGCACGTGTAAGCGATGACTCAAGCAACTTCGCACGTGTAAGCGATGACTCAAGCGGACCAGTCAAGCTGTGACATGTGTCACCAATCAAGCTCCGCCACGTGTCGCTCACCCACCCCAAAACTCCTATAAATAGAAGCCTTCCTGAGACATTGAGGAGGACCAGAATTCAGAAGGGAAAAAGCTCTGCGAAGATCAAGCCTCAAAGCCTTCAAGAACTTCAAGAACTTCAACCCCAAAATCAAAGAACATTCGAAGCAGAATCATCCAGATCATCTGCCTAGATCCTAAAGTTCACGGGAATCAAGCTCAAAGGTCTGAAAACATCATCAAATCACAAATCAGTGAAGTTCTACGGATTCAAGCCTCCAAAGCCTCGAAGAACTTCCACCACAAATCTTCAAATGCAAAGAACATTCAAAGCAGAATCATCCAAACTATCTGCCTAGATCTCAAAGTTCACTGGAATCAAGCTCAAAAGCCTCCAGAAACCTCAAACAACCACAAATCAGTGAAGCTCCACGGATTCAAGCCCCTAAAGCCCCGGAGAACTTCCACAATAAACCTTCAAAGACGAAGAACACACGAAGAACACGAAGAACGTGAAGAACAAAGGATTTCCAACAAGCTCATAGCCAGAGATTCATTGTAATTCTGTTCCAAAGATCTTCGATCCATTCTTCAGCCAAATTGAAGTACATTGGGTGTTCAAGTCAAAATCACATTACTACAAATCCAATCAACAAGTCTTTTAAGGAGATCGAATCAGAGGATAACTCTTTTGTAATCACAGAGAATTGTACCACACAATCATCAATACAAATTCGCATTTGTGAAACTATTTCACTTGTTTGACTTATTTCGAACCGAGAAATTTAGTCGCTTACAGATGGCCCATGAACTTAAACTCTTTTTTATTTAATAGTGGAAAATGTGTTGGTTTAACAATATTTTTTTATTTGATTTGATAAGAGTTTTGAGGGCCGTGGGTCTTTGTTTCTTCAGGTGGGTCATTGTTTTCTTCAGGTCTGGTTATTATCGTCGCTGGCAGATGTACTGGATGTCTATTGGACCTTCAACTTAGTGAATCCTTTTGGGCTTTTTTAACATTTGTTGCTTGCGTTGAATGGGTTCATCCTGGCGAACCCTTTCATTATTCTTTCCTCTAAAATGTTACTCTTAATCATAATCATTGGTTAATAATTACTTTTTTTTTTTTTTTGACAGAGTTAATTACTTTCTTTAAAACAAGGGGTAAGTGCCTCCTTTCCTAGAACCAGATTAAAAATGGTGGCCTTTTTGTGGTTAGTGTTTGCCTCTTGTTCTTTTTGGTTAATCATGAATCAGCTTGCTTTCTGCTTGATTAAGTATTGTTCCTGTACTTGAATAGAATTTACTAAGTTTTGCTTCATGTGATATTAATAAAGTTCCAAGAGCCTCGTAGTTTAGCTGGCATTTATTAGTATTTTCAACTAAGACGGTCTGGATTTAAAACCCCCATCCCCCTTATAACGATTGAATTATCAAAAAATCAATGAAATATTTATGAGAAGCTACATTCTTATGGTTGATATTACCACTTTCAACTATTTTTCCCAAGTGAGGCTTTATTTGGATGCATTATTTGGTTACTATGCAACATTCCAGGTGGAACCAAGCTGCAACAGGAGCAAATTTAAGCTATAAGCTGTAATTTGGTACTATAAGTTGTAAAATGATTGTAAATTGAAGACAATAATGTTTTTACTTTTTGGTAATGGAAGTAACGCGTTCAATTTATGAATAACAGTGTTGAGGGACCGGAATAGTAGCTTTAATTCTATCTGAACATGCATGGTCTTCAAGTTAAACATATTTTATGTGCCTTCCTTCAATTTGAAGCAAAGTTAAAGACTCAACTTTTTGCAAATGTTGTGGTTGGAATTATGGATATAATAATTCAAATGTAGAATATGTGAAACGTGTGTGAAACCATATAATTTCTATGTCCTATTCAAAGAATCTTTTGGCTGTTACTAATAGTTTATTTGTCAAATTCATTACATAATGATTCTGCAGCTTTTATTTAGTAGTGGAATTGATTTGAAAAAGGATTTGTGAAGAAATTATTTACGCGGAAGAACAAATCAAATTAGATATAAATTTACATTTTGCTAATCGAAGCTGTAAATGTAGTTTGACATATGGTGCTCAATTTATATTCCTCTTTGAGTGACAATGTGACATTATTGTCAATAGTACACAATGAATATAATGGTGGGGAACCAAAAAAGAAATTTGTTTCAGCGAGTGTGGTCTTTTAGCAAAATGTCCAGAGGGGAAGAAGATGTTGAGAGAAATATGTGTCCCTCCCACATAATCTATAAATAAATATATATATATATATATATATATATTAATAGATAAAGCAGAAAGAAAATTCAATTAGATTTCAAATTAGAATTCAATTAAAGTCTAATTACGCGCCCATTTATTTAATCTAAGTTTTTAAATTTTTGTGCCAAGTGAGTTAGTTCAGTGTAAAAATTAGATTTTAATTAGAATTTAATTTTATGCCATATGTCTTATTTAATATAAATTTTATAATTTTTGTGCCAAATGAATTAATTTAGTGTAGAAAACGAAGATTTTAATATAAATAAACCATAAAAAAAACATAATCATATATCTAACTCTATATATAAAATTAGAGTAAGAGAGAGTTTGAATGATTTTAAATTTATAAGCATTTTTTTATAACTAAAAATAATTCAAATTTATAAGTCATTTATGTAATATACCATGACTATGTATGGTTTATTATTAACTAGGTAATATATATATATATATATATATAGCTTTCTGAAACCAAAGTTTAGAGAAAATTCAATTATAATCAAAATTGGATTTTGCTTTTGTTAGCTTTCCATACAAATTAAATTGTATAGATTTTTGCTGTAATTTTGTTTTTGAACTAATGAACATATTTTGTATACTATTTATATTCAGATATTTTGTATGTGAAGATATTGAATGTAACAAACTGTAATTGCGCTGAACGATTTCATGTACATATTTCTATTCAATTTAGGAGATACTATTTAACCAATTTATTATTTTATTTTGTGTTATATTAAGTAGAATTTCACAGAAAATAATTGTAAATTGATATTGTATATGTAGTATCCAATAGTAATTGTAAGGACGTGCTTTGAAACCCAAGCCCAAAATGTAAATGGATCCAGGCCCAGCAAGCCCAATACAATGAATTTGTAGAGAGTGGGTTGGAAAACTAGGTCCTAATAAGTTGGATAACAGTTAGAATGGATTTAAAAGACAATCAAGCAAAAGTAGGAAGGATCTGTTTAAGTAAATTCGTCTTTGGCACAATCCGAGGAGGTCAGTTCTTCTATAAATCAACTGAAAAAGGTTACAGATGCAATTTTGATTACTATAGTGCTTTCTCCCCTTCTTTTTTCTCTCCCTCTCTCTTAGGGTCTTCACTCTAATTTATACTATCTCTTCTTTCTCATCTTTACCTTGCACATGGATAGTAGCTACAGAGCATTCAATGCGATGACAGCAGCTTTTCTTTTAGATATTTCTGAGCTCCCTCTCGGAAGGTCACCTTGAATGGTGGGATACACATTTGATTTATGCTTTGTTTATTCGAGGAGACATTCCTTCTCGGCTTGTCTTCCCCAACCTTTCCATTCGCAAACTCACTCATGGGGCTCTAAGCTTAACACCCTCACTACTGTTTATTTGTCCTCATACCAACCAACGTTCTCGGCCAAGGCCCAAGGCTCAATATATAATTTTGGGCCTTTATCCCTATAGTAATTTTCAAAATTATATACATAAGTTGAGAGAGTTTCAATTTATGGCATCCACTTTTGATGATAGCTCTTTATCATCAAACCAAGACACCAATCAATTTTTGGTGTAGGCGGGGATTGAACTTCAGATCTCTTATACAACCATCAGAGACTTTACCAGTTGAGCTAACTGGAACCCATAGTTAAATACTAGTTAAAATAAAAGAAATATACTTTATTAAGATCCATCCCTTACATATAATAATTGCAATTTGCTTTCTGCTATCTTGGAAGCTTGTAAGCGTGATTGTTGTAATGCCTTTGTTTCCTAATGAAATTGCAATTTATACAAAAGAAAGAAAAAAAATCCATTACTTACATCTGTCCGCATCTTGAATGTATAAGCCATTATAGTGCACTTTGTCCAAAGGAATGTGCATTATTTTTGTTAACTAATTTTTAATTTAATTTTACCTTTATTTTTGAGTTGTTGGAAAGTGATATTATGAATTACTCTTTTACGTTATTTACATTTTTTTTTCCTAATTTCAAGATTCTTCATTTTGTTAATTTTCCCATTGCTATTGTTCCACCTTGTGATTCATTATTTCTATGAAACTCTCTCAGTTGAATACATCTGCTTTTCCAGGCCAAGACATTATTGCCAATCTGTCCGGCAATGGACCGAATGAGACTTATCAATGAGCAAAACGCAACGAACGTGACCAAACAAGTCAATATGGTCATTTATGATTCTAGCCTGTTTGTCCATCTTATCACAATATGTTTCAAATTTGTTAAATAGTAGAAATGAACGTTCTTTTTGGATCTTTCTAAAGGGACATTTTCAATTCCTTTGTAATAGTATGATGCATATACACAGGAATGTAGGTTAGAAGATGACGAATAACATTCTAACAGAGAGTGTGACAAAAAATAGCATCAACTTGTGATGATTAGTAGCTATTGCATCCCCGCTTACTCCACATCTTTGTGTTACAATGCATAGGAGATCATAAGTTAATAAAAATTGAAGCCATTCTAGGCCTTAGACTAGTCTTAATCATGAAATTAGAGCTATGATTATGAAGAGTTTGAGTTTAATCTTAGTGACTCATGTAGAAGACTCGCTGAAATAAAAATGATATATAATTACCCCCATCTTGCGACTCTCTTTGCATAGTGAATAGGATTGGATTATGTACCATAATTTTCTAAGTACCAACTTAATCTAAATCTCGAATCTCATTCAACTTTAAAGTAAGTTTGGTAATAAGGTTGCTAGAACAAACTGAAAGCAATCATTGCTTGAACCCAAAGCTATACCAACAGACACGGTGGGTGAAGTAGAAGCAGTAACACCTTTGAATGACACAAAATTGGTACTTTTATGGTAAAATTCTTTAATAAATCAATTTTTGGAAAAGTTTTATCAAAACTTTTTCAATTTTCGATAATTTTTTTCCAAAATTCGTTTACTATTGTGTGCCCTTAGAGCACATATTAGTAAAACCCTACAAATATATAGAAAGAGAGTTCTATCAACAGAAAACGGACAAACAAAAGTATGACTTAAAGACAAGGATTTGGATTTCAATCTTTATTTTAAATGACTAGAATAAAGTATGAAATGATAACTTTTTTTTTTTGGTTAAAATCTTTTAAAAAGATTTGAGATTTAATAATATATGGATTTGAAATGAACCCTGTGTCAGATGTCATTTTGAATTTATAATATCAAAAAAAAAAAAATTATATTGAAAAATAACAAAATCTCCAAACTCTTATGATCATGTGTGGTTAAATTTATATCAAATAATTTATATAATAATTTTTCTCAAATTTATTGATTTTAAATATTCAAATCCAAACACAACCGTGAATCAGTTATGAAAGGTCCCTAAAGACCATGGACAACTCCACGTTGAAGGCAGGTGGTCCCAAGATTACCCTGATTTGGAAAAATAATAATAATTATATATAAATTTTTTAAAATTTTATGAGTTGTCTATCCCCAAAAAAATTTGTGACCACCTAAATTTTTTTAGGTCCAACAAAATTAAACTTTGGTCTCCTTAATAATATATTAGATCTTCTCAAACAAAATGAAAAAACCCAAAAAAGATTTTATTTAACTAAAATTTAAAAGAGATGTAATTTGTAGTATTGATTATTAAACTGCAATAATTTCAAAATATGAAAACTCATAAAAAGAAATTATGAAACTTTATGTATTTACTTGTTTTTTTTTTTTTTTTTTCTTTTTTCAATATATAAAATTTCCTTTTTATTAGATTTTCTATAATTAAGTTCCTTACTTGGAGCGACCACTGCTAAAAACCACTACACTTGCATCACTTTATTTATTTATTTTTACAGAACCAAACATAAGGTGAATGCTTAGTGACCTTTCTTTAGGAGGCAGATTTTCTTGAAGGAAACTAAAAAGGGTAGAAAAAGTAAAAGAGAAGCAAGGTGGACAGAGAGCCAAAGAGTAATTATTGTTTTACAGTTAATGAGGATGCAAAATAGGGGAGAATGGGACATGGGTCAAAATTGTTATACAGAGATGGATATAAAGTGAGCTGATGAGTCTTTTTCATGATGTTAAAACATCATTCACTGCAAAGTAGGAAGATGGACCAACGTGTCCCTTCAAACAAGCTCTCTCTTATAACCCATGTTGGTACTTTGTACAATCACTGTCTTTTATTAGCGTGTGAACATATGAAATCGCTTTTGCTTTCCTGCCCATGACCCGCCATTGTCACATTATAATGTTACACCTAATAACATAGAATAATGGTTTTCTTCCTTTTTCTTTCTTTGCTACAATAATTAGCAAACTTTGGTTCCATGGTGTTTGAAGAACTTATCGAGTGATCTCCATAATAGACTATGCCCATTGAGGTACTAGCCTCCCTTCTCAAGTTCTTACATTATGCAACTATTTTGTTTTTCATGTTTTTTATTAAATATTTAATATACAACAATACTACAAATACACTCAATTTTACACCCAATTTCATAACCTACTGAAATAGTCGATTGTGAGTAGTGAGAAAAAAGTAGCGAGTTTATGCAAAAAATAATGAGCACAAAGTATCCATCCCTCACAATTGACTACTTTAGTATGTTGTAAAATTAAGCATGTCCCTAAATTTATTCTTTAACCTAAAATATTGGCACTTTTTTTTTTTTTAGAAACAAAAATATTGGCACTTTAAAATGTTATTGTTAGTTTTTTTTTTTTTTTTTAAATTATTATTTGTGATTGTTAATTAAGCCTTGATCTCCTACGATTTGTGTTAGGTGCCTTCTTTCTGCATGTAACCTCAATGTTTAGGCTGGTCATTTGCCTTCTAATACTAGTGCATCATAGAAGAAAATGATTCAATATTCTCGGTGTATAAGATGATGCTTGAAAATCATTTTGCTGGAAATAATATCATTTTTAGAGCCAATTACTATCATTTCAAACGTCAAATAACTTTGTTTAGGGCAATTTAACCATTACTGAGAGAGAGCTGTAAAAGAAAAATTAGTAGAAGTGTGAGAAAAACTTAAATATATAGCCACCGAAGACCACACATAAAAATAAATAATTAAATAACTTAATCATATAGTTAATGGCTATTATTCAAACTTCTCATTTAGATATCGCTTTAAAAAGAGTGTTCATGCAAACTTTTGAAGGTCAGAAGTTCTCCAATTAGGGGCACACAAAAGATGCCCCCATTGTGCTTAGGAGGCACTTCTGTAATAATATCGCTGACATTATTATGGAAATGAATAAATATATATCATTGAGATTTTTAATTGTAATATTAACAATTAAGGACACGTTTGGAATATTGTAATAGACACTGTAATGTAATAGATATTCCTATGACATAACTATTCGGTTGTTTGATTATGTTTTTATTAAAATGAATAGTTATTCCTTATGAATAGCTATTCTTCAAAATGAGGAATAACTATTCCTTATCAAAAAAAAAAAAGTACTGAATATCTATTCCTTCATTTTATGTAATAACTTTTAAAAAAAATTTCCTATAAAACCATTAGTTGCCACATCTTCAAAAGGAAAGGAAATAAATTTTCCTTGTTGTTAACTATTAGCTCTATTTTGAACACCTTAAAATAAGTGTATTTTAGGAAATTTGACTTAAAAATAATTTAATTACACCTTCTTTTTATACTCTACTAAATTGTAGATGTATATTCAGGATTCTATTCCTAAATGGTCACCAAACTAATGAATAGTAATACTTTTCACATTCCAACTTAATGTATTCCTTGTAATACTTATTCATTTTCTCATGTAATAATCATTACAATGTACCAAACATGCCCTAAACATTTAAGGCACATGCATGATACTAGGAAATGAACATGGGAGATTATGAAGTGTCTTACTTCTTAGAACCACTAAAAATTAACCCAAAAAGAAAAAGAACATAAATAATTTTTTTTTCTTCTTAAAAAGTGGAGGACCATGGTGATTAATATATATGTAAGTGTTGTGAGTAACACATATTTGAGTGGAGGGAAAACTGTGGGGAGTGAACTCTGAGCAATGGGGACAAGATGGGGTCTAATGCTTGTGAACAGCACTGCAAGTCTTAATTTTGCAGACACTGACAAAGCAAGAGTCATGTGGCTATGTACTTGAATTTGTTCAAAGGAAAGTAATAGTGGGGTGGAAGTGATAGTTCATCCTTCCATTCAAACCTTCAGCAAACTAAGTAAACAAACGTTATTATTTCCTGATCATTTGGCTATTCCAGAAATGGCGGACCACATATACTTGTATTGGATAAAATTCTTATTATTATTCCCTCAGTGACCTTTGCTATAAGCATTAGATCAATACAGGCATGAGGCATGTTACCACCTTGTTATTGAACTAAGCTAATAAGCATCATTTTGCTTACCCTTGTCAATGATTATATATAACAACATGAGCAATGATCATCTAAATTAGTGCTACCTAGCTACCATTTTGACTTTTAATACAACTGAAGACAAAGTTTTCTGCGAATCAAATTGAAGGAGTCTCTTTCAACCTATTACATGACAATGCAGATAATTTGATGTAGATGACTTAAACCATTTAGCAAATCACATAATTTTTAGAATTACACACAAATACTAGTTAAAGTCACCAAGTAACAAAATAGAAGAAGAAAACTCTGTCCAATAACTAATAACTAATGCTTTCAACTTTATAATGGGGTCTATCTTGACATTCAATATCTTTTGGATCTGCAAGAGTAATAACTAATAATTCCATTAGTTCATTATTTTACAGAGGCATGAAAATTATCTTAGTACTATTCTTCTATAAAATTTGTTGAGGAATGCTAAAGACACTACAAATTTTATCACATAAACCTTTAAATTGATATGTCACTAATAAAACATAATTTAGATATATATATAGATATATAAATTATGTTATTAAATTTCACTACATAAACCTTAAAACTGATGTATTACTACTAAAATAAATTCAGACATTTATTTATTATATTATTTAAATGACACTAATCATATTTATTGTTAAGTCAACTTATAATTATTTATAGTAAAATTGGTAGTAGTTCTAATATATTTATAAAGTTTGTTTGTAATATGACACAACACCTTCAATTAATGCAATAACTAATTAGCATTCAACCTTGAACTTATGAGTAAAATCCACCTTTAGGTAGTGACGAAGTCAGAATTTGAATTTCAAGAGATACAAAGTTGTTGATTTTTATTTTATTTTATTTTAATTATGAGTAAAAATTATCACATACACATATACATGCAACATAACACACTAAAATTGACAATATTAATATATAGAAACTAAAAGAACTATTTTAATCAATTTATAGTTTGGTAGATTAAATTTAATTGCTTACCCACAAATTTTCACAAAAAATAACAAGTTATTGCCAAAAAAATTGTTTTTTTAAAAATTAATTTTCAGAGATAATAGCAATGTTTTTTGCTTCTCTTTAATTGAAATTATTGCTTCCTTATTTTATTTTTCTCTTACCCTTACTTCCCTTTGGTTTTGAATGCTGAAGTTATTGATGAAATAGGCTTTTTTTTTTTTTTGGTTATGTTTTCTTAATAATGTTGAGAGGAAAGTGATTAATACACCGATAAGAAATAGTGAGATGATCCATATTGAGGGAAACCAAAAAAGTGTAGAGAAAAATCCAAAATAACATTAGTAGAAAAAAAAAAGACTTGACAATTAAGTAGACATGGCAAAACGGGTCAGACCCGTTTTGACCCGACCCGTTTGACCTGCAACCCGTTTGACCCGTAACCCGATTAACCCGTTTAAAAATGACCTGTTTTGACCCGTGACCCGATTGACCCGACCCGAACCCGAACCCGACCCGCATGTTTTGCCACGTTTACCAATGTTGAGTAGATTTAGATTGAGGTGTAATTTTTATAAAATATTTACTTATTCTTTTTTACTTAATATGTTATGTACTCCATTATAGTTTGTCATTTTTTACTTGCCACCTTTATTTTCTCTTCCTACTTTAAATAGATTGAAGATTATACCAAGATTTGTTTCTAGAAAGCTGGAACAAGAGTTGCACCAAATTTGGGTATCAATTCAAGTGTTTAGTGGTAATTGGTAATAATATCACTAGTGAGAATCTAATCACAATTAAGGAACTCATAAACAATTGATAGATTGCATCTATTTCAAAAAAAAAAAAAAATTGTTTGAAAAATATGGGTCAACTCGACCCGACTCACGACCCGATTCAACTCGCGACCCGTTTGACCCGCAACCCGATTGACCCGTTTTAAAAATGACCCGTTTTGACCAGTGACCCGTTTGACCTGCAAACCCGATTGACTCGACCCGACCCCGACCCGACCCGCCCGTTTTGCCACGTCTACAATTAAGGAAGTAATAAAAAATATGACTTCTAATAGAATAGAATGAAGGAAAAAAATACATGTGATTGACATAAATTAATATGTTGAGGATCCATAGCCAACCCAAAAACATTTGGAATTAAAGTTTGTTTTTGTTTTCTTAATAATGTTTGACAAATAAAAAAAAGATAATCATCAATTACTTTTTTTATAAAATATGCCAAAAAGAAATACATATTAGAGAAACAATTATATCTATATAAAAATACACTAAGAAAAAAGATGAGAAAAAAATCAACTATGCTAACAATTTTTTTTTTTTTTTTTTTTTTTAATGTGAGAGAAGGATGACGTTTTCTTACGTAGGAGGCATATTTTGGTTTTTATTAAGGGGACCATGCCAGACCAAGACATAATATTATGTTCACCGTAAAATTGTGAGAGTTACCCAAATATAAGTGTCTTATTGTTGAATTAAATCAAGGTGGGTTATGTTCATTGTCTTTGACTCTTTGGATGGAAAAGTGTTGAAGTGGTAAATTAATGAGGTTGTTGCCAGTGAGATTTTCATTTTGATCAAAATTTACTCCTATGGAAGAAATATCATAGGCTGCTACTCCTGAGTCCTGAGTGTCTATATATCTTTTGGTTAATGGCAATGTGTTTGAAGCAAGCTCATCCTCGGGGTCTTTTGCATGGAAAAGTATCCTTCGGTCAAAAAATTTAATCGAAAGAAATGCCCGCTGGAGGGTTGGGAATGGTAAGAGCATCCGGATCTTCCATGATGCTTGGTTACCAAATTCAAATGGTGGCAGAATCCTTTTCCACAGAGGCGTTCTTGCCTCGGATGCCACGGTGGATTTGCTCTTTGATCCTCACTCGGGGCAGTGGAATTTAAACTTGATTGACCAATGTTTCTTCCCACCTGATGCTATGATTATTAAATCCCTGCCCCTCTGTTTGGTCCCCCAGAATGATTCCTTGGTTTGGCCGGCTGAAAGGAATGGCAAATTCTCAGTTAAAACGGGTTATAAGTGCTTATGTGACGATCATCATGTAGCTGATCCTGTGGCAGCGGAGATGCACAGGGATTTGTGGAAGGGAGTTTGGAGTTTAAATGTCCCGGGAAAGATAAAACACTTCTTATGGAAGTGTTGTTCAAATGCATTACCAACAAAGGTGAACCTCTTAAAAAGGACCATTGCTGCTGATGATGTTTGTCATCTCTGTTCTGAGCATGGGGAGGATGTTTTGCACGCTTTGTGGGGGTGTGTCAAGGTTCGCCAGGTGTGGCTTAGGTCTTTCGGATGGCTAAGTCAAAATTTTGCTGGTTTGGATTCCTTCTCTGGTCTGGTTCGCCTTGTGATGACAAGACCGAAGTCTCTCCCTCTGTTTGCTGTTACGGCTTGGGCTGTGTGGTATCACCGAAATAAGTCTCGGCTTCATGAAGCTGCCGTTCCTCTAAACCAGATTGCTGTGTTTGCAGAATCTTACTTCCAGAATTATGCAGCGGCCCATGGTGTGCGAAGACCTCCTGCTCGAAGCACTGCGGGTGTTGTTAAATGGAGACCTCCGTGTGTGCCTGCTGTGAAGGTTAACTTCGATGGTGCTCTGTTTGGGGAGTCAGACTGTGCGGGGCTCGGTGTGGTGGTCCGTAATTCAGAGGGTGCGGTGTTGGCTGCCCTTTCTGAAAAAATTTTGAAGCCTCAGTCTGCGGAGCTGGTGGAGATTCTGGCTGCTCGGCGTGCGGTGCTGTTTGCTTCTGAGTTGGGCTTCCATAACTTGATCATTGAAGGTGATTCTTCTTCGGTCATCAAGCTTCTTCAGGATAGGAGTTCATCTCATTTCCAGGGTGGTCATATTTTAAAAGACATTATGTCTCTTTTAGACTCTTTTGTGAGTTGTTCTTTCTCTCATGTTGGCAGGCAAGGTAATGCGGTGGCGCATGCCTTAGCCCAGAGAGCTAGATTATATTCTCCATCTGCGGCTTGGACGGAGTATGTTCCTCCAGCCATTTCTTCTTTTGTACTTTCTGACCTTAGGGTCTAATTTATTGATGTCTTACTCTTCTTTCTCAAAAAAAAAATATATATATATATATATATATATATATCTTTTGGTTTAAAAAAATTAGATATAAGTTAATTGTTTTCTTTATTATTGACAAGTTGCACATCCAATAAGTTTTAAACCTAGCTATCAAGTACATATAGAATTATCATATTTCTCAAAAAAAGAAAAAAGAAAAAAAAGTTTAGAACTATCATTTGTGGCTGAGACTCATTCTCAAAGTTAAATTGAACATATAAAAATGTCCCTTTTTTAATTAATAATATAATTTAAATGGTAATTTGTTTTTTAGATTAAGAGTGAGCACTCATAGTTTTTAGGGTAACTCCAATTTATTTAAATGCAAAATAGGAAAGTATTAGTCAAAATTTATTTAAATGATGATAAATGTACGAGAGGTGTAAAATTTAATCAACTCATTTACAATCTGGTAATTTTGTCTCACATCTAAATAGAAGCTGAACATTGATTCCGTAGTGGAGCCGAGGAGGACCCCAGCTAGGATACGATCATATCATAGCAATAGGGGCCTATTGAATTGCGAAAGACATATATTGATGGTTGATCATGATACATGGTCCATGTCACTCAAATGGAACATATCTTCTTCACTCACTCACTCATTCGGTCTAAAGTTAACACCTAACTACGTCATGCTCTGTCTGCATGTCTTCATTAGTATAAAGAGTGTGCCCGTGATGTTTACCACCCACCCTAACTAGTTCAATTACGGAACAATTCTTATGCCACCCCACCACAACTCTTGTTTCATCACTTTGTCACACGACTCCGATGTAATTGACTGAGAGTTATTATAATACTATAATTTTTACTATATCATGTTTCACAACTCTTGCCGCAAATTATAATTGGTTGTCATTTTCACACCAATCATCATTTTTTTAAAATATTTATAATTTGTCACATTAGAGTTATAGTAAATTTGTGACATAAAAAATTATAGTTTGAGATTTTCTCAATAGACAATCACTTTCACATTAATCCATTTTTTTTTTTCTTCATCACTTACAATTGACCTTATCAAATTTGCAAAAATTGTATCCCTACACTTTGTCATTAATTAAGAAAAGGAATTAACCCATGGTTAGGCACCGATTGAGTACGAGTAATAGCACTGTGAAGATACAGTCAAGCCAAGCCAAGCCAAGCCATTGCCAATCACATTAAACCACATGTTAAAAGTGAGCAGTCCATGCAAACTACTTTGCAGGTTGCACACGAGTCATGTTCTGATATGCAGTCTAATTTTAGTATTTGCACATGCTGGTCACCCTAAAATGTTAGTTCTCACGTACAAAAAGCTGAAAAGGACAAACCATATGCCGACAAATAGTGGGTTTAAAACTTTAAACTTTTATCTTGGATAATTATATCCAAAATCGAAGTTTATGGTCAGTGAGCATCTAAACTAATTGAGATGCCATTTCTTGAGGTAATGTGAAGAAAGGGACAACAAATGCCTAGTTGTTCCCAGTTTTTTTGGCCCTTAATCCATGGACATTTTTGTCACTGCTTGATATTAAAGAACTCTGTTTTATTCTTCTGTTTGGTCAATTTTTTTTTTCTCTTTCTTTTTCTTAAGTATGATTGGCAATTAAGATGCAAATGGGTTTCTATCCCTTTCTAAGCACCTAGGAGGTGCCCGGATATGCGGGTTTAGTGATAGAACAAATTCATTTTAAGGCTGTTAACAAATGGGTTTTGGCTATCATCATCATCTTGTCTGTCTCCTATAAACAATTCCCTTCAAAACTTGAGCTTTATATTATTTTAGTTCTTTAACAATGTGAAAAAAAAAAAATTATGAATAAATAAATAAAAAAACAGAGAGGTGGCAGAGAAAAATAACATAAAAAATTAACATCATTTGGTCTTATTACCCTTATCTATAACATTAAACCTTAAACAACTACATTTGTATTGTACTATTCAGCTTTATTTATCATGTATGTGCTATGATGTTAATAGTACATTAACTCTACTTTATCCTTGGACTAGACATAAGGCCATATTAGTATAGCTAGTAGGGAAGGTAACAAAATTTTAGCTTTTGGAGACCAAATCATGAACCAAAAAAATTTACAATTTAAGAATGAAAAATATACTTCAAGAATAAACATACTATGAAAAATAAAATTGGTGCTAGCTTAATATTAAAAAAATATTGAAAAAGCAAATGGATAAAATTATTATTTCACAATACATTTTAAATCAATCATTTTTAAAATGGAATTTGGCTCTTTTTTTTTTTTTAATCTAAAAAATAATCTATGAATGATGCTATATTAAATGCATATATAGTATTTCCCTTTAAATGTACAATTGAAATAGCCCTTTAGAAAATTGTCTTCATTTTCATTGCAAAGTCTAGTTTTAACAATATTTATGACTTAAAATCTTCATCTTTTTGTTGTAAGACAAAAAGAGTAAGCACACTTACAATCACTCTATAAATATGTTGGTATATAAGTTGTTGATTTTTTAATCCTTACCAACCATTTGAAACATTTTAGAAAGAACTATTGATGAATAGAAAAGCATATGTGTGCTTTCAATCTCTATTACCATCCCCAATAAAGATTTGTAGGGAAAAAAAAAAAAAAAAACAACTCATAGGAAATATTGATAAAAAAAAAAGGGGAAATGCATGTGCACACATACACACATAAGAGTATGAAACTACTTATATAGAAATAAAAAAGTGAAGGTCTGTTTGTCCTTAATTTTCTATTAATATACTAATTAATAAAGGATTTTTCTTATTACCCAAGGATTTTATTAGCATAAAACACACACACACACACACAAAAAACACTTAGAAACAATTTTTAAACATGTTTTATGTTAAAAATATTTTCATTAAAGGAGAGCCATAAGTTATAGATTAGCTGGCCTTTTTTATTTATTTTTTATTTTATGGATGTGGGATTACTAATAAATCCTATTGCCTCTTCTTTGTCTATGAACTTTTTTTCTTGTATAGCCGTATCCAGGAAGCCTTGTGCTGTTTTATTTTTTCGAAATCAATTTTATGCGATCTAAGTATACACACACCACAGACTCACATTGGAGAAGGGATCTTAATAACCTTGTCATCTTGGCACACACTGCAATTGACTCTCATATCTCATGTTGGGGTAATAACTCAGAGATGTTTTAATATAACACAAAGAGACATTAGTTAACCTAAAAAATTTAAGTCCAATTATGTTACGTTAAGTTTGCAAATTCATTATATTTTTATCCATACGTGACATCTCTCACATTTGCATATTGAACCACAATAAGATTTTGGATTAATAAGATTGTACAAATTGAAGAAATACTTGCAATAAGAGTAAGTGGTTCAAATTTCCTAGAGTATTTGACAAACTATAGGTTAAGAAAAGCTTGCAATTGGAGTGAGAGGTTCAAATTTTCTCAAGAGATTGATGACACTAGAAAGGACAATGCAAGAGATGACCATGAATGCTAAAAAAATCAAACTTCCAAATAACATCTAAGATTCATGCTACAAACACAAATAATTTCACAATAATTATGTTGGTAAATTTTTACTAATTCTTATATGAACCCACTACTAACATCACTTTTTATCCATCACTAACAATTTATCACATCAATCGGATGGAAAATTTTTTGTGTATAAAAACTTTCTCTAACATATAAAGGGTAAAACCACTAAGTTAATTTTGAGTGGTCTGGTGGAGTAAGGTGGACCATCTGGTTAGGTACATTCACAAAGTCACTGCTTACTGTTTCATCCACATACCGTTATGAATAGAATCTATAGATCATAGATGTGATTACTTTTGTTACTTTATTTACTCCCACTGTGGAAACTTAGCTCCACTCGCAACCATAGCACGTGTAATTACAAACACACAGCAGCAAAAATCTGATACTAGGTTTTACTTTTTACTGTTAATGCTATTTATATTAAACTTTCCGAAATGGATGATCAATGAGTTAGATGGATCTGAATTCTGATCATTGTCTAGGAGTTAAGTAACATTTTTTTTTAGAGAAAGTTTTAACTTATGGTGTCTGCTCTTGATGATAGGTTTTTATCATCAAATCAAGACACCAATCAATTTTTGGTGTAGGCGGGGATTGAACCCTAAATCTCTTATTCAATTATCAGAAACTTTATCAGTCAAGTTAACTGGAACTCATAGTTAAGTGATATTTACATTGATACGAGTAATGTTATATATATATATATATATATTAAAAAAAAATCACAACAATTTAAGTAATAAGTTTTTACTGATTCTCATTTAGACTCACACTACTTACATTACTTTTTTATTTATCACTAATAATTTACAACATCAACTAGTGTCAAATTTTTTTGTATCTATAAACTTTTTTCCGTTAATACCAATAAGACATCTACTATCATGAATAGTGTGTATATATATATATATATATAGGGTTTGGTTAATGAGTGCTCTTAGATCATTTATTAATAGATAATTTTAAGAAAATTTTATACTATTTTTATAAAAAATATAGAAATTGTTAAAGAAATCAATTTTTTTTTTTTTTTTCTATAAAAAAATTTCTAAAAACTGTCGATTGAGCTGCTAGCCTTTTGGGCTAATAATCTCAGTTTATTGATCTCAGTTTATGCACATGTTTGTGGTAATTGCAAAGGACTTAAAAGCCCATTTTGACTGCCCCCAGGTAATGGGATGAGCCAGTAAAGTAAAAAACAAGAGCAAATATGACTGAGGAGGACTCTTTTAAACGCGCCTTGGACAGGGGCCGGAAATAGCATCAATCACTTACTTCCATAATTTGGAGAGAGTGTGTGTCCTACCTTGAGAAAGGAGGAAGAATGGCAGCTTTTGCTTTTTAAAGTTTTTATCTTTTGAATAGATTTTGTAGAATGACTGTCTGCTGAAGTTATATAAAGCAAGAGCATGTGTGAATTGTTAGCTCATAGTGCTTTGTGGAATCTATAAAAGCACACCCAACATTATAACAGCCTAAAAGAAACCAAATTATGTAAAAAAATATACGTATGGCAGTACATAAAATTATATTTAAAATTTGAGGGAATATTAAAGAAAAAAAAATTAAAAAAGGAACAAAGATCCTCAAGGGTCATAGATAGTGGGTGACCGAATCCATCATCAATCTCGAGCCCAGTACCTTGAGATTCCCACATTCTCAATACCTCAGAAAAGAAAAGGACTGTTGTATTTGGGATTTTACTGAGTGGCCAAATTCAGGGAATGTTGGATTCCCCACTGTGCTACAAGGCATTTCCATCCAAACCCAAAAATTAACTGACCATTTTGTGATGAATAATCCAATAATATATATATATATATATATATATATATATATATAATGGAACAAATTTCCCGATGAATTTCATTATTATTGTTAAAGTGACAAATTATAATTAGTAAAATAAATGCGATGTTTTTAATGGTCTCATATAAAAGTAATAATATACCATTCATAATCAACCACCTGAATGATTGTGAAATCCCTCATTTCTGTAACACTATTAAAAGAAAAGATAGGGGGAGAAAAAGAAATCTAGTTATATTTCTACATTGACATATTTAAACAAGATAACTCATTATTGACCAAGAAAGAATTTAGTTCCCCAATGTGTGCATGTCATACGTATATTTTAATTTTTGATTCACTAATCACTATAATCTTTTTTTTTTTTTTTGAAAACAGTTATCACTATAATCTAAGTGTTCATATATATATATATATATATATATATATTATATGATATTTGTCACGCTTAAGTGCTTTTTGCTTTTAATTGAAGCAGTGGGGAGTGGAAAAATAGCACACCTCTTTTAGGCCAATGCATGATTAACACTCCAGGGGAATTTCCTATTCTCTCCTCTATATTTGATTATTTTTGTTCTTTTAAGATAGAGTCCTCTAGATTTGATTATTTTTGTTCTTTTAAGATGGAGGCTATTATATAATGTTCTCTTTACAACATCCTCACTCAATGACAAGCATGCTAGTTCCCTTTATGCAACAACAAAAAAGAAAAAAAATACCGTTTCTTTTTTCTTGGGTCTGACACAAGATTTTTGGTGAATGTGATTCAGAAAAGCAGAAGTGCGTTGTGATCTGGATGTTACCTTAAACAAAAGAAACCAAATTGAGGGCTAGTTTCTATCTAGTAACTCCATCAGCCACCATAAGCAGGCTTAACTCTCTGTGAGCACCTGGTTGTAGTAATTTTTCAATTCAATGGCAATGATAAGAAGAGAAGTTTGTCTATGTTTTGTGGCTTTTCTATGTTTGTGGTCTTCTGCAAATGGATTACTTTCTTCCAAAGGTGTAAACTTTGAAGGTAACTCTAAAATATTCTTTTCTCCTACTGCAACAATGGTGTTCTTTAGATGGTGGAAAATGAAAATTTTCATCTTGGTGTTTTATTTTCAGTACAAGCTTTAATGGGAATAAAAGAGCTTTTAAAGGATCCCCATGGTGTCCTTGAGAATTGGGATGCTGATTCTGTTGATCCATGTAGCTGGACTATGGTCACCTGTTCTCCAGAGTTCCTTGTCACTGCCCTGTAAGTCTTATTGCAATTCTATTCTTTATATATATATATATATAAGAAGTGTTTTCAACACTGTATTGTTTTAAAATTCTCTCCTTCATGAAAATATCAAAATTCATACAAGAAAAGAAATGTGTTATGAAGTCTTTGAAATGGTCTTGTTGCAGAGGTACTCCTAGTCAGAATTTATCTGGTACTCTATCTCCAAGCATAGGCAACTTAACAAATCTTGAGATTTTGTAAGTCCCATATACTAGAAAAGCAAGTTGAATTCTTCAAATTGGTTCTTGTTTGTAATTGGTTTTAAATAGTATGTTGTGCACTACTTTGCAGGCTCTTACAGAACAACAACATTACAGGGCCAATACCAGCAGAGCTAGGGAAGCTCTCAAAGCTTCAAACGCTTGATCTTTCTAATAACTTCTTCAATGAGGAAATTCCTCCCTCTCTTGGTCATCTGGGAGACCTCCAATACATGTAAGCATTTCTGAGTTAAGACTTGATGCTCAAAAAGTTTTATGTATAAGAACTATGATAAAACTTATTGTTCCTGGGTCTATATCTGATATGGGTTGCTTGAATTGGGTATAGGCGACTTAACAATAACAGTCTCACTGGAGCATTTCCGTTGTCATTGGCTAGCATGACCAAACTTGCCTTTCTGTAATTCTCTTGACCTCTTTTTGTATCATTATGCTCAATTCTATTATTTCCATAATTGGAATGTATTTCTGAAGATGGTTTTATTTTTCAGTGACTTGTCCTACAACAATTTTAGTGGACCGGTACCCAGATTTGCTGCTAAAACTTTCAAGTAAATCTCTCTCTCTCTCTCTCTCTCTCTCTCTCTGTTTGAGGAAAAAATAGAATCAAATTCTAAAATTTTATTGCTCCTTCTTCCATTTCAATTTTTGCAGCATTGTTGGAAACCCTCTGATCTGTCCTACAGGTTCTGAACCAGACTGCAATGGGACAACACTCATGCCAATGTCCATGAACTTGAATAGTTCAGAACGTATGGAATTCTACTTTGATTGCCCGAAATTTGTTCTTAAATAACTCAATTCTTATTTCCCCCAATTTTCGGTTTCATTGTTTTTTGTGTAACTTGTGGATTCTGACCTCAATTTCTTTGCACTCTAGCTACTCTACCTTCTGGCGGACCTAAAAGGCACAAAATAGCCCTTGCCTTTGGCTTGAGCCTCGGATGTCTCTGTCTGATGGCTCTTGGATTTGGTTTATTACTGTGGTGGAGGCAAAGGCATAACCAACAGATATTCTTTGATGTTAAAGGTTGGTGATATATGATAACACTTCACAAACTTAAGCATTTTATATGACATCACACGTGTTGGTGTACTCAATAAGAACTGGCTAAGTTATATGCCATATCTCTTCTCATGAAATTTCAGACCGGCATCATGAAGAGGTTTCCCTTGGAAACTTGAAAAGATTCCAATTCAGGGAACTTCAAATTGCAACGAACAACTTCAGCAGCAAAAGCATACTTGGAAAGGGTGGTTTTGGAAATGTGTACAAAGGAGTTCTCCAAGATGGGAGTGTTGTAGCTGTCAAGAGGCTTAAAGATGGAAATGCCATTGGAGGAGAGATCCAATTCCAGACTGAAGTTGAAATGATCAGCCTAGCAGTTCACCGAAACCTCCTTAGGTTATATGGGTTTTGTATGACACCCACAGAAAGGCTTCTAGTTTACCCATACATGTCAAATGGCAGCGTTGCTTCTCGTCTCAAAGGTAAACATGTTTACAGACAAATAAGAATAAGAATAAATGTTATGTTGCTAAATGCACCAGCATTGCTGATTAGACTCCAATTGATTTTAACAGAGAAACCAGTGTTGGACTGGGGCACTAGGAAGAGAATTGCCTTAGGAGCTGGCAGAGGACTTTTGTACCTTCATGAACAGTGTGACCCAAAGATAATTCATAGGGATGTGAAGGCTGCAAATATATTGCTTGATGACTATTGTGAGGCTGTGGTGGGAGATTTTGGGTTGGCAAAGCTTTTGGATCACCAAGATTCACACGTCACCACTGCAGTGAGAGGAACAGTGGGGCATATAGCTCCAGAATATCTTTCCACAGGACAGTCCTCTGATAAAACAGATGTCTTTGGATTTGGCATCCTTCTCCTAGAACTTATTACAGGCCAGAGAGCACTAGAATTTGGAAAGGCAGCTAACCAGAAAGGTGCCATGCTTGATTGGGTGAGCACAAATGAAATTTAACATATATAGACTTCTCTCTCATTATTCTATTATTGACTATCTCTTCAGGATGATTATTTATGCTTACTTATCTGTTAAAATTCTCCTCTTCTGAGTATCATTCATGTTGTGTGACATTTATGATAACAGGTTAAGAAAATTCATCAGGAGAAAAAGCTTGAAATGCTTGTGGATAAGGATCTTAAAAGCAACTACGACCGAATTGAGCTTGAGGAAATGGTTCAAGTGGCACTCTTGTGCACCCAATACCTTCCAAGCCACAGACCCAAGATGTCAGAAGTAGTTCGAATGCTTGAGGGTGATGGCCTTGCAGAAAGATGGGAAGCTTCTCAAAGAGTAGAATCAACCAAGTGCAAGCCCCATGAGTTTTCTGCATCAGATAGATATTCCGATCTCACTGATGACTCTTCATTGCTAGTCCAAGCAATGGAGCTTTCTGGCCCTAGGTGAATTCATTCCAAAATTGATTCAAAAATTTTTTTTTTTTTTGAAAGTTAGAGATAATTGAAGGAACAAGTTATAGTTAAAGCTATTCCACAAAAGTAATGAAGATTGGAATTTTGTGTTGTATAATAGTGATTTATAGAGTTCCGAAGGGCTTTGATGTTTTCTTCAATTCTCAATTGTACAGAATATTTGAGTAACTGACATTTTCAGATAGTAAATTTTCTTATTGGTCTTCTTATTGATGTCTTTTTTTATTAAAAAAAAAAAAAAAAAAACTAAGGGAATTACCAATAAATCGCTAAGCTTTTAAGAAATGTTCATGACTTGGCTTTTGCTTATTCCTCAAAATCTGTAGCGAATATACAACCCAAATATCTTAGTACATGCTTTTGCCTTGAGCAGAAACTGGTTCAAATTGCTACAAATCTTTCAAAGTTTGCATAAGATACTTATTGAACATAGGCAGTAGTGCTTATGAGCGTAAGCTGATAACCTTCACATGTTCTGAAGCTGGTTCAAACTGCAGCAACACTGAGTTGGGAATTATTTCGCCTACGTATGTTACAATAGTAATGGTCTCGAGCACTGGAGAATGAGCAAGAATAAACTTGATAAATTCACATTCATGATTTGTGCTCAGTAAACCTCTTATCTTCACTACTTTAAGATTGTTGAAGTACAAGTCTACCAGGCACTCTGCTCTTTGAAAATCTAGGAAAGAAAACCCACATAATGGGCTCACCTGAAACAGTCAACAAAATATTGTCATACGAATGTCAAACTCTTAACATTAAAGGAATTAGAAATAACAATTTCAGCCAAGAAATTAAAAAGGAGAAGAGAGCCTAAACTCACTGAAATTATGAGTTCCTCTAAACTTGGGGAGCTACAAAGGATGGAAAGTAAGACCTTGACAACCTTAGAACTGTCTAATCTTGCGTCCCTTAGGTCTAGCGTCAAGAGATGGTTGAGCATGGCAGGAAGCCTCTCTGGTACATCATTATAAGCAAGAAACTACAAAAAAAAAATGCACAAAAAAGAAAGAACATACAAGAAAGATGAGTTGTGAAGTAAGCACAGGTAAAAAAAAAAAAAAAAGAACGATTACTACCTCAAGAAAATTACTGGACAAAATAAGCTTGTTAATACCATGTAGACAACCAATAACCCTGACCAAATTGCAGGCTTTTCCTTGATCAGTGTGCCGTGGCTTGACCCTTAAGCAAATATCAACAGTAGAAAGAAGTGGAACATTTTTGAGACAAATATCTTCAAATTTGGAATCGATTTTCAGATACTTTAGGTTCAGATTGCTGATTTTAAAAACAGTTGAATGATCAATGTTTATCAATGTCAATCTCTCAAGAACTGGGCAGTTAACAATTAAACTTTCTAGTGTATCACTGCTGATGTAAATGTGAGAAAGATTGAGGCTTATAAGAGAATTCAATCCTCTGAATGTAGGAGATAGCATGATTGTGCAACCATAAAGTTCCAAGCAACTTAACTGTGGACAAGAGAATACCTCAGAAGGTAACTTAAAACGCTTAACAGAGTCAAACTCCTTAAGAATCAACTCCTTGATTCCTTTATCTGTTAAAAACCAAATCCACTGATCCAGATCACAATGATTTGGCATGCAATAAGCAGCAAGCCTAAACTTCTCTACTGGGCCACCATGATTTGATTGGACCTGATGAATGATTTTCAGAATTACTTTCCATCTCAGTACTTTGTCTGATAAATTACTGGGGAAGCATTTATCATCAATATTGAACCGTGAAAGGCCAGTCCATTTATATCTCCACTTACTTGATAGGATGCTAGTTCTCACAGCTTCTTTTAATGGTATGTGCACAAGAATGGTGTCTAATACATCCCATGGTAGGTTGCTAATCCTATCAATGTTTGTGTGCCTTATCATTTCAGCCATGCCAGGCTGAACAACTGTTCTGACTTTCTTTTCAACTGATTCTTCAGATGAACAAATTTTAACAGATGTCAATTCTTCAATAAAGAAGATACTTCAGATGAAGAGTGAATTAACCTACGGAAAGAATAGACTCAATTTCAAACACAAGGTACAACAGGAAAATGCTCAAACTTATCAAAAAATTAATGCAGGATGAGATGAAAAAAGAATATCAACCAGACAAAATTCATTAAAAATAGTGAACAGATACTTCATGAGAGATAATTAATCAATCTCAGCAGCAAAATATAACTTCACCAAAAACAGTGCCAATCAATTTTATTTCTTATAGTGCAGGATAGTACTACCAATGGGCTTAATTGATTTATTCTTTTTCAAACAAAAAGAAAAAGAAAAAGGAAAAAAAGAAAAAAGAAAAGGCAAAGCAATTCATAAGAAATGTAACGATCTCTCATGATGCGCAGGGCTAGCAAAACACCCCTACATACTACATAGTTCATCTCCTAGTCCTTTCCGCCCATAAACTCAAAGCCACAGTGCCATTTACCAGAGTTTTATCAGCTAAGGCCAGTTGTCATTGTGAAACTGAAAAATGAAAATGTTCATACTGATTCCCCACCAAACGCCACTTTTTCATATGACACGTAACGTATCAGAAGTAAGCAGCCTCACATGCCCCAAAAGATGACAGGACTAACCACAATGAACAAGGGAAGCAATATCCACCATCATGAAAGGGAGGCATTTGGTACTATTGCCCCAGCCTTTTCAGAAGCAAGAACAATGTTCTAAGCCACTATAAATTGTCTCTAATAAGATAAAGATGTATAGAGTGTAACTTGGGTCATATTTAGCTCTACTAATAATAAAGAACAATAAGATAAATACGAGATCCCAGTGTTTTAGTCTAATAATAAAGAACAATATCATAGAGAGGTCACCATAGGTTTCAAATCTTACAGTATATATAATATATATAGGATGCAACAAACCCAGATCATCCACCCCTTTTTCTCTGGGTGTGTGTTTTCTTTTAAGTCAATTTGCCTCAGGTCAAATACCCAACTCAAGTACAAAGTAAAACCCATATTCCTTTCGCTCCATTCGGTTGCTGAAAAAAAAAGCAAGAACATAACAAAACCTGAAAAATCAAGGACAAAACTTCAACCCTCAATCAGATATATGACACTCCAAATTCTCGTTTATTTTCCCAAGGGAACATTTCTAAACAAAACAAAGGAAAACCAATCAAAACAACAATTGGGCACATGCCATCTTCAAAAATTCAAAACAATCAACAAACTCAGCACCCATTTATCAACCAAAAAAACACACTGAGCTAATAATATATACATAATCAATAAACAGGTAAGCACACATAATACATGCAAAAAAAATTGAAAATATATACAAAGAAAAGGAGAAGAAGATTATGACCGTGGCATCAAAGAGATGATCAGTGGTGGCGGCTACTGAGATTGAAGTGGAGGCTGTGCCAACTGGCAACAACCAAAGAGGATTCTTTGTGCTTTTTTAGGACTTAACTTTGCTTTTAGGTAGTTGGGCTTGATATATGTATCCAAGAGACCAACCCACTTGAAATTCTTATTTCCATAAAAAGCCGAAAACTAGAGCGGCTCGCTTTGATGTACTTGTACTTTGTTTCCGCAATTATCGTTTGTAATAGTTATTACAAATTATCGTCTGTAATAGGAATGGTCTAATTCTTCTGTAATTGTCTCTCAAAAATAATAATAATAATAATAATTCTTCTGTAATTTTTCTTAAAAAAAAAAAAGTATTGTGCAGTTTGGTTATATTTTTATGAGAAATGTTATATTCATAATATTTTTATAACTCTTTCATAACAAATTTAAAGTGAAAGGTTGTTATTTACTTTTACTATAGGTAAGAAATTAATTTTAGTGGTATTTACAACATTTGGTACACAAACAACACTAAACAAGAAAATAATCGGTCAATAATGAGCTATATGAGGCAACCTATCTACAAGGAAAATTGCCAAGTCGAAGAGTACTAATATAAAAAAGAACAAAGTTTGGCTATAAACTTAGTTGTAGTTCTAGACTATAACTTTACTTAATATCTTATTATTAAATGTGAATTTGACAAATCCACCATTGAATTATATTTTTTTTCATATATCTCTATGCTTCAAAATTTTCAAAAGATCAAAAATCAATAGTTATGTAATCAATCAATTGTTTAAATTACAAGTTTTTGTAGTCTAAATTTTATGTATAAAAAATATGTTTATTAATCATATAGTAAATAAAATCGGATTGACACAAAATGTGATATATGTGTTAGGAGCCTAAAGAACATGCAATCCAACGGTTAAAATTTTAAAAGATCTAGTAATATTAATTTTTTTTTAAGGAAGTTGTAGGCTTAGATTATAACTAAGTTTGTACCCAAACTTTGCCCTTATAAAAAAATAAAACTTATCATCACATCAAAGTTACGGTGGATGACAATATTTCTTACAATAAAATTAATTTATTATCATGTATCTCCAAAGTGTAAAATGACAGAAAATTGCCCAGTAATAAGAAAGTAAAAGGGAAGACAATCCCTTGTAAGACATGAACGACATGACGATTGATGATGACACAACAATTAGGGGTGGCAATTTGTGTTTGTGTGTCGAGTTCATGTCGTGTTGAGTCATGAGTATTAGACTATATGGGTCAACCCTAACCCGACATGTTTATTAAATAGGTCAAGATTCCTCAGCCCTAACACAACTCATTTATTAAACGGGTCAGTTGTGTCAATTCGTTTATCAAATTTTATCAAAACGAAAATAATAATAATTTTAGTATTAAACAAATTAATATGAATTATGAAAACCTAAACAAATATATATATTTTTATATAAAAATTAGAACTAATAAGTAATGCATTACAAATAATAATTCAAAACTAAAGCATATCTCAATATCACATATAATCAATCATAATATGTTAAAGAAAATAAATCACAATAATTAAGAAGTTTATATGCCTAGGGTTTGAAGGGTATATTGGTAAAATGTCATTTAATTAAATGAGTTAAACGGGTTTCATGTAATGGACACTAACCCAACCCATTTATTAAACGGGTCAGTCATGTCAACCCGAACAAGGATGGAGCCAGGGTACAAACCTAAGAGGGGCAAAGCTTAATGTAAAGCTCATAAAATTTCATCACATTAATTGGCATCATAATCTTATATTTGTAGATGCAATTTGAGATTTGCAATAAACTAATACTAATTTTGGTGATTTTTCAAATTTTAATTTTAAGATTTTTATAAATTATGACATCAACATTAGAGGTTAGCAACAATAAATCATCAATATTAGCTTATGAATAATGCTAGGGATACATCCAACTACACCCTTGAATCCACAACATGCCTCACAAAAATTAGGTTAGTCCTAAACAAAAAGCCAAATAAACATATCTTACATACCACAACAAACTTTTTTTTAGAGATATTTTTCAACCTATGATGTTTAATAAATTTTACCAGCACTTGAGCTACCAAAAAAAAAAAAAAATTACAACAATATTAATATTAATTCATTGCACAACATGAAATTTACCATGTTTCTACTAAGTAGGACCGCTAAAGTCAAACAAAGTACAGACCATCCATTTTAATTTTTCTCTTTTCCCATTACCCTGCCTGCCCACTAACTTCTCTAACGATAGCCACACATTTGATTTCTAAAACATTAAAACAAAAATCCAACTTTATTTTATATTTTTAATCTTTCTTGTTTCACTTGTTCCATTTTTCTCATTGTACCCCTGAGTCTCTGACCAACATATTATTTAAATTTTTTATTATAACATAATCTTCTCTCTCTCTAAATATTTCTCTTTCTTGAAATCTCAATGAATCTTATCTCTATCCTTTGTTGACATTTTCTATTGACACTTATCTCTTCATTATAAAAATCTAAGTTTTTCTCCCTCTCCCTCACTCTTTATTCTTGCTAATGTTATGGCTTGAACTATGAAGCAGAAGATGAAGACATACTTAAACCCAACATTAGCGGTAGTGTCAACAACAAGGTCTGTTCAAATCCACCATTGATTATTGTTTCAAACCTTGATAAGATAATATCAAATCATTTAAACAAGATCTCACTCAGTTCTCTCATATATATATATGAAAGTGGAATTTTAAAAAAAGTTTGTGGGGGCCACTGCCCCCAAGTCCGAATGTAGCTTTGTCCCTGAACCCGAATATGACACAAATCCATTAAGTCTCAACCCATAATCTACTAATTTCGTGTTTTGTCGTGTCGGATTCGTGGGTTGTGTCCAATTTTGCCACCCCTAACAACAATATGACAATTCTTGAAAAATTAGTTACTTCTATGAGATATTGCAACGATAAGTTTGGTTGTAATACATTATTGCTTCAAAAAATTTGCTGCAATAAGTATGAATTACATTTGTTAGAATAATATTCCAATGAAACTTGTTGATGTCTATCGTTGCTGATGATAAGAGATTGAGATTTGAGAGATGAAAGGAGAAATAAAGGCATGTTTGGTTTGGAGTTAACTCAATTTTCATATTTTAACACTCAAATCTCATCACTCAAACTCATTACCCAATTCTCATATTTCGAAATCAAAATTTTCCATGACTCTACTTGTAGTGTGTTTGGCTGAAAATCCTCAGTGTGTATTTCAATTCAAAAACTCAATTTTAAGTAAAGTTGTGGGATCCACAAAAATTTTGTGAAAAAGAGAAGGAAAAAGTGAAACAAATGTACTTCATACTTATTGTGACAATATTACTAGATATGATAAATTGGTTTAATCTATTGCAAGAATACATTTAAGTGTGATATAGGTAATTATTGCTTTGAAAATTAGTTTCATTGAAATACATGGTTTATTGCAATAACTCTTAATAAATTACTACAACAATACACTATCTTCACCAATCACCACCCAATAATCACCTTAACAAATGGCAAGTAAAAGCTAGGGGTACATTGCAATGGAGAAATCAGAAGGTGATTGAGAACAATGGGAAAATAGAATAAACAAGTAATGGAGATGGAGAAACTATTAGGTGAAAATGGTGGGAAAATGTCAAGTATGAGCAACGAAGACACTGCAATGGAGAATAACCTATAAATGCTCTGATACCAATGTAAGAAACAGAGACTTCGTAGCAGAATTTTAACAATCGGTTTTTCGACATACCTCTCTTGGCTTAAACTGATGATCTTACAGAAGTTTTGAGATTTTTCTACGTTGTCTAGAGCCAGCTTCAATGCAGACCAGCAAGTCAAACTCATTTTGGTTTCATTTGGGATTAGAGTTTAAAGTCAGCTTATTTTACTATTCAGCTTATTTTTGCTATTAATCAGCTTATTTTTGCTACTATTTATGGGCCTCACTGCACTTTTTGGTACTATTCGTGGGTCCCGCTATACTATTTCAACTAGTTTTTACATTTATCTACAGTACTTTCAACAAAAAGTTTTCAGTTTCAGCTAAATAAACTATTCCCAAACAGACCCTCTGTATTCTAGTTTTTGTAAGCTACGAACAAAACGTTTCTCCGACAATATTGCACACTACTAGAGTGATGCAAACATAACCCACAATCGAAGAGCCTTACAACACTCTACAAACATTATAAGAAATACAGATTTCATTTTCTTTACAATGGGTACCACTCATGGTGTTTATATACACACCACTCATTAATGTTGAGTGTGATAGTGGGCATAGTGCCTATGAATTGAGAACAACTTATAAATGCTCTAATACCTCTCTTGGCCTAAACTGGCAATCACACAGAAGTTTTGAGGTTGTTCTACGTTGTTTAGAGCTAGCATCAACACAGACCAACAAGTCAGACTCTTTCTGTATTCCAGTTTTTGTAAGCCATGAACAAAATGTTTCTCTGACTGTCTGATGTTATTGCACACTACTAGAGTGATGCAAACATAACCCACAACTTAAGAGCCTCATAACACTTTGCAAACACTATGAGAAATACATATTTTGTTTTCTGTACAGTGGGTACTACTCGTGGTGTTTATACTTTATATACACACCACTCCATTAATGTTGAGTGTGATAGTGGGCATAGTGGGGTAAAATAACGATTCAAGCCATAACTCTTAGATGTTACTCTAGGTGAGCTATATATAAGGACATGCCCACTTTGGGTGTCCTTCTATATTCTTCTCAGTTTCTAACAAACTAGAAGGTGAACATGGTGAGAGATCCTCCAACACTTTAGTGATGATTCCATCCATGGATTTGAATTTGTTGGAGGATCCATGGTGAGAGATCCTTCATCCAAAAAAAAGTCAAAGATATGGAGCATTTGATTCTCAAGATGACCCCCCCCCCCCCCCCCCCCCCCCCCATGTTGAATACTGTCCTCTAGGAAATATGGACACCATATTTGGGGTGTCGTACCCATGTCAAATATTCATCAGATACTTGACACTACTCGGACACTTCAGCATGCGTGTCCCAGCTATGTCATTTTAATTTTTTTTTTTTTTTTTTTTAAAGCAAGACATAGTTGAGACACGAGAACAAAAGGAATCGAATACCCTTTTACAAAACAAAGAGAACATTCATATTCTGAATAATAATATTGTATTTGAAAATTAATAAATATCTTTATTATTGATTTGTATTCTAATTTCTAAACATCACTTTTTTTTTAGAGAGTTTCAACTTATAGCATCCACTCTTGATGATATCTCTTTATCATCAAACCAAGACTCTAAACACCCTTTAATAAGAATAAATTTGTTTTATTATCCATTATTACTATTAATTTGATAAACAAAAAAAGATTAATAATACATAGAAATAAAATAATCATAATTTCTCTTAAATTGATATATGTTTAATATTATATGAAAAATTAATGCTTAACCATATATAGAAATAATAAAAATAAAAATAAAAATAAAAATTAAAATTAATTAATATACATATCCCTATTGTACATGTATCTTACTTTTTCCAAAAATTGCCTTATCGCTATACCGTATTTGTACTCATACCCATCCCTGTGCAGGTGCTTTTTAGACCATCCTTCAACTAGCTAGACGTAGAAGATGCAATGATTAGCTAATACAAGCAATCCTCGATGTCCCCACGTGCCAAAATCTTGTTAAGAGAAATAACTGTAGTGGCAAACTTCCTCTTCATGTTGCTATCAGTGCTGGGAATTTACTCATACTGCAACATTTGGTGGAGTATTCCCATGGCTCTAGTTTTGAACCTCTTAAGGAACAAAACAACGAGGGAAATACCCCCAATACACGCGAGCTTGGTAAACAAATACCAAGATGTGGGATGTTGTTTGCTCTTAAGGATACATTACCAACAACAAAAAAGGATACATGACAATTAGCTAAGATATTTATTTGGCAAAATTATAGCTTTTAGGATCCAACTTTTATTATATAGTAATGTACATGATTTTGTTTAAAAATTAAGTTAAAAAAAATACAATTGTACTTGAAAAAATGTCATTCTTTTTTACTGGGAAATTTTTTTAAACCAAACAATAAGAATATCTATTTGAAGTTATTGAATCATCACCCTTCTTCAAATTAAAACACAAAAGATATTTGAATAAGCCCTAAAAAGTAGGACAAGAAATTACTCAAATGAATAAGTCAAACTCTTTTTTTATTTTAGCTAACATGGCTCACTTTTTTCTCATTTTCGACTACAGGTACCTGTTAAATCTCATCCCCAAAGTGAAGGTGAGAGTCGCTTCTTTGGGGAAGCTCAAAGCATTCACATAAACCTTAATGCAACCTCAATTATTTTGATCCAAAAAAGTTCACTTTTGTTACTTTAGCTAATTCATTATTTATAGACAAGTACATCAGCCTCAATATTCTATTTTTACTTTATTTAAATATTATTTTTTATTCTCTTCTAATAAATTTTTTTCACGCCTCTTTCCCCGGTTCAATGTCTCCGGATCAAACACAACCACACACCCAAAATCCACAACGCAAAACTTGCATCAATTCAACCTACAACAACTTTAAAAAATCACAACCGAAAACACAATGGTCAAGTTCTCCCTTTTTGCCACCCCCACCCCCACCCCTCCCACACCCCCCAAAAAAACAAGCACATTTGTATAAAATCAAACAAGATCGGACCTACCTAGCACTAGCAGCCACACCTGCACAGCAAGGACCCCTACAAAATTACAAATTGTTGTATGAACATTGACACTGTTTTCGATACTAGCCCATCTGAGGGTCACTCAAGGTCCAATAAGGGGTACAACCTCTGATTTAGTCCAGTCCAACCCAGCATGCATCTATTGTTTCCCACTTGTCAAGCCATGAAGCCTATTGGGCTACAAAAGCCAATCATGAACTTCTTCATTTTTATTTACATAAAATGTTAGCAGGTGGTGCTCAAGCTTCTTATTAGAGAAATCTCTCGTTTATTAAACATTTTCCTATTGAATTTAACATTATGGATTAGTCACTATTCTTCTCAAAGAACTTCTTGACCAAACTGGCTACAGTTCACCAAAAAAAAAAACTACACAGGCTACCGAGTAGTTTTGGAAAAGGACGGTCTATATTGAAGGATTATAACCTTCACAATTATATATGTCTTTTAAAGGTTGTCTAAATTCCCATTCATGGGCAATGTCAATTATAGTACCTGTTCAATATTTTAATGTATCTAGGTTCCATAATCTAGCAAAATAGCAAAAGAAATATGCTATTAACTGTAGGTGATTCACCTAGTTTCTCAGGTCTTATGTGTTCCACTAAGTGTTGAGTAAATCTTTTATCCAAAATCTTGGGACTACAAAGGATTCTATTAAGAAATTACCTAATATATGTGAGATGAGACTTCACAAACTTGAGATTTAGGGTTCATTTGAATATTGCTTATTTTGCTGAAAACTGAAAACACTGTAACAAAATAATTTTTAAATATGTAAATAGTGTTGTAGGACCCATTTTTAATGAAAGTTTTGTTGAAAAAAGAGGTTTGTGGGTTCCGTGAACAGTGCATGAGACCCACTGGTTACTACGAAACGCGCTTCTCCACAAAAAAAACAAAAACGCAAACACAAGGACATGGACGCAATCCAAACATGTACTTAGTCTAGTATTCTAAGAGCTTGGAAAAACAATAATAGAAATAATAAATAATGCTTGTCCTTATATTTGAATTGTGTCACTTATTTTGGCATATTTTGGCCTTCTTGTAATGTGTATTAACATTTTTCATGCAAAGAGTTTTGTAACTCAACAAACACTTTCTGGAATTTAAAGGAGATGTTTTGGATTAATTCAAATCACCCTCCCAAATTTCTAACTGTATAACAATAATAAAACAACATTTTCATGATAGAATCACCTATGTTCCTCAAATTTCATAATGATTAATGATAGTGGAAGAGCATCCTTGTATCTTTGGGTTATTTCCCAATATTTTGGGGGGGCTTTGTTTGAGTAGATGTCTTCCATTTTTCCTTTGCTTATCCTCCAAGAGCACTCACAATAAAGATGTTAAAATAACTTAAAAGTTATTTTAGCACCTTAACCACCAAAAAAGAGCCTACAATAAAGAAGCTAAACTTTTTTTTTTTTTTTTAATAGCAATTTGCTACAATAAGTTGTGAAAGTTCAATTAGTGTATAAAACACTATGAACGTTTAAACCCCTAATTTACAAATTACCAATTCAAGCTTAATGTCAAAAAATTAATGTACGGAATATGAATCATAAGCTTAGAACATAATTGATAAACAATCTAAACCAAATAAAATCACATTCACAGTAGAAATTAAATGGAAAAGATTAAGGGAAGAGAGATACAAACACAAGGACAACACTTGATGTGTTATCGAAGAGGAAACCGAAACCCTTGGCGTAAAACCTCTTCGCCGCCCTCTAAGCGTTAAATAATCCATTAAAGAATGTAGTTGGGATACATGAACAGTAGAAGACCCTCCAAGCCTAATCTACCTAATGTACCTAAGCCCTTCAATCTCCTACTCCAATGAGGTTACGCCGAACCTATTTCTTCTTTAGCTTACCGGATTTCGCTACTTGACCATAACATCTACCAATATGAAATTGGTCCCTTCTTAACTACTTCCCAAACACCAAATGACCTTCTTACAGATATGGGTATGGTGAGAAAAGGTTTTGGTAATGTACCTCTCAAGGATTTGACAATGGAAAGGAAGAGAGTAGAGGAATTTGAAGAGTCTTTATGTGAAGATTGTGGATGAATCAATCTTATTTTTCTCTAGGGTTTCTCTCTCAAAATTCTCTCTGGAAGCTCTCTTAATATCGTGGGTATAAGGGTATATATATAGTAGGGTGAGAAGGAATGTGAAAAGTCAGTTTTTCCCAAACAGGGTGGTCTGGCGACTTGACCTCGCAACTGGATTGAGTCGCGAGTTCAAGCCGCGAGCTAAAGGCCTGGCCAGCTTGGGACTTTTGTCCTGTAGTGCAACAGCTAGCATGACTCTTCAGCTCCCCTGCATGCTTCACACGTGTGCCAACTTTGGCAGCTTGCCAATCATGAGTCACCCGCGAGTCTCTGCATCGATGCACAATCTTGAGCATTTTTTCACACTCTCTCACTCACTACCCTTACATGATTCCCACCTAAATACAGGGTTACTAATTGCTAAAATACAAGCAAATTTGGTACGGAATAAAGCCAACAAGATGGTTGATAAAATTCAACCTTACAAGTTGCTATCACTAGCAACTCATTGTAGCAAGTTGCTATCACTTTTTATTATTTTTTATTCTCTCTCTCTCTCTATCTCTCTCTCTCTCTCTCTCTCTCTCTCTCAAATCATAGATCTCACTTCTCTTCTCCCTCTAAAATTTCTCTCCCTTGTCTTTGTCACTCTCTCTCAACCACCTTCTCTTCTTCACAAATTGCACTAAAACTCCATCAAAACCCAACCCACATTTCTCTCATCCACCTTTTCTTCGGGGCCACTTGAAGCCACCAAGAAGAAGAGATCTTGTTAGAAACCATGCCCGTTTTCTATTGCTTCTCCCTTGTTATCACCCACGCCACCAAGAAGACACAATTCCAGCATTGTCCAAGTCCCAACCTCCCTTAGCCTCTTCCTTGACCCATGGATTGACCCACACTGCCAAGCCTCTCATCCCTCTCTCACTTTTTTTTCTCTTTGTTTCTATGTTCTGATTCATAAAGAAAAGAAAAAAAGAAGAATTCTTAAGATTAATTTGGGGTTATGCATGGTAATGTACAGGGGTTTTGATTTGGGGTTAATTTGGTGGGTTTGTAATTTGGTTTTGGGTGGTGGGGATAAGGACTGTCGATCTGCATAGGGAGGCCAGTAAAGGGCAGTTCTAGGCGTGGAACAGCTTGGGTGATGAAGGCATGGTGGTGGTGGTGTTGCTGCTAATCTAGAATCAAAGTCTAGGAGGAGTAGGAGGGTGTGTGGGGTTCATGGGTTGGTGATTATGGTTTGTGGATCGGTGATGGTAGATCGTGGGTCGGTGATGGTGGATCTTGGGGTTCCAATTTGCAAGATGTGGGTAACGGTTGTATATGGGATATATTATTTATTATATTATTTATATTATTTTAATGTGTTGAATGTTAAAATAGAAGTTTTGATGTTGGGTATATTGTAAAATAAATTGTTAAAATAGATAAAGTAGGTTTTTGAGTTGCTAAAAGCTAAATTTTTTAGCTTTCTTACCGTGAATGCTTTGATATGAACCATAAACCTAACATAGCGACGTATCGACTATCAATGTCAAAGGATAATGACCCATGTCTATATCTGCTGGTGACCATGCATTTGCATTGGCAAGTCCTAACAATTTGTCAATGCTTATCCCCAGCCTCTACAAATTGACAATGGCATGCCAAGTTTAAAAATTTTGAAAGCTGTAAACAAGCTCTATTGAGGTGAAACTGAATATTGAAAGTTTAGAATTGGTTTATTTAATTTTATTTCGAACACAAGCTAAACTAAAGTTGTTCATCAAGTTAGATTCCATGTTTAACTTTGATTCATTTTCTTGTTGAAATAAATTCAAGCTTGTTTGCAAGTTACTTGATTAACTTATATTAAACATCATAATTACTTTTTTTTTACTCCTTGACAAATATTTTGTAATAATTGCACCAACTTCAAATAGTTATATCTCACTCATCTCAAAAATCCAAATTAGGTTAAATTTGTGTCCATTCTGAAGTGTCAGTCTACTTTCCAATAAGTGGAAGGTAGTTATGGTGTAAAAGATATAGACAAAAGATAATCAACTCACCATATTGAATATATCAAAATCTTGTTATTTTAGCTACTTTTAACCCAAACTCAACCCTAATATAATTCTATTGATACAATCCAAATTTTGTTAAATTGCCCCTTAAAACACATTCTTTTGACATATAAACTTAGCCAATAATCTTTGCAATCTAAAACCTAACATATACGTATAAATGTTTAATATTATTTATACTCAAATTGAGTCTTATATTCATGAGTTTTTAACAATTTCACTATTATGTTTGAATTTTGCTCATTTAATATTCAAACCTTAAAACAAGCTTGACTAGTTGTTTTGTAAATAACCAAATGTAAAAAGTTTTTTTTTTCTCCTCAAAGTTGAATCTGAGTTGTTCATAAACAACTTCAATTCCAGTCCCACTTTGAGATGGCTGCAAATCTTGTCGCTATCCAACCTGCCCAGCATGGCTTAGAGATTTCGAATTGCATTCTTGCAAAATAATTGATAAGCTCAAGGTTTATTCGATTGCTTCTAGTTTGCTCTAGCAAAAGCAAGGATTAAGAGTAGATATGGAAACTCAATCAAGGGCTCTATTAGTAGTCCTCAATTTAACCCATTCTTTGAAAGGTTAATCAATGGGAATTATTATCGAGAATTGACAACAGAAATAAGGGCTTGTTTTAGCTACCTAAATATAGCCACCTTCAAGGGGAGGGACTTGTATATAGTTTAGACTTGCTAAAAATATAGCCACCTTCAAGGGGAGGGACTTGTTTATAGTTTAGACTTGCTAAAAACCCTGATCTATAGCGGCGTTTGTAAAACACGCTGCAATAGATTTTGTCTATAGCTTCCCAGCCCTACGACCGCGGCGCTTACCTTGGGAAAAAAACGAAGAACCTAGAGCGGCACTTGAAAACCGCTTAATAGATCTAACCTGGTTATTAAAAAAAAAAAAAAAATGTTAGAAGGGCCTATAGCGGCGCATGAAAACCGCTGCAATAGGTCCAACCTGGATTAAAAGAAAAAAAATATATGTGAAATAGTGAAATTGTGTTTAGTTAGTAAGAATACAATTTTAACTATGTATTCCTTACACACAATATATAACTATCACAATAAAAAAGAATATCAATAGGTTGGTGTTTTCTATTTGGTCCCAGCACAAAAATTTGTTCAATAGTAATCTGATCCCAGATGATTAAGACAATCAAATTAAGCACTCATGGATGGGGTACAAGACCATGGCACATCAGTTAGCAGCAAAGTGATAAACCCTTTTCTTTTTCTTTCTTTTTTTTTTTTTTTTTTTTTTTTTTTTTTGGATAAACCCTTTTCAATGGACCAAGAAGCCTGAATGAGGGGATCAGAATTCATAAAGCAGGCCCCAAATGGTAACCAATTTGTGGTGGTGGTGCATCCTAATCTAATTGCTTCTTGCGTGGCGGTTTTGCATTGGTTATAAAAATTTCCAATAGGGTTGTCTGAGTCAGCTTAATTTCTAATTTTTTTTATTATGGTGGAGTAACATGTTCCAAGTGAGCACCCACTCTGACAAATAGAACAAATGAGGTGATAGAAGTCAGCATCGGTTTGATACTGATGTCTTAATTTGTCTTCTGGGTCTGGCTGGGCTACTCAAATCAAACTTGTGACTTTATCACCACAATATATAAACCACAGGTAAGTGATAGAGAATGTGAGTGACAAAGAAAATTTTTATTGTAAAAAACAGAGTTGGCACATCACTGGGAGGAACATAGGAACCTTTCGGCCAATTTGGATGACTCTCTTCTACTTCTTCTCTCTCCACCCTCTATTTCCATCCAAACTGGCAATTCATAACGAAAAATTATTTGATACAATGACACACCCCCTGATCATAGTATGTAAGATTCAAATATAACTCTTTTTTTCTTTGTAATAAAGCATTGCATTACTCAAAAAATTAGTCTAACCGGATTGAATTCTTTTTAAAATTTTAGGATAACTCTGTCACAAAATTCTTTTAATTGTGGCAGTCACATTACTACGTGAGCCATTAATTTAAGGGAAAAAAAAAATCCTAAATATGTATGGATTAAAATTTTTAAAGTACATTTAAATTAAAAAAAAAAATTAACAAGACCTATCACATCCTAGTCCATCATATATTTTTAAAGAATAATAAAATTATTATTTTTGAAGTATATAATTTTTATAAGAAAGTCTAAAGTTAATTAAATTCATTTAAATAGAATCACAATTTTCGTAGTCATAAATTGTATACACCAATTACTTAAATTTGTTGGAAATTTTTTATTTGCCTAATGCCTAAATAAATGATTGTTGATTAGAGCGATACGTTAAAATATAAAATCTTTTTGTCAATATTGACACCTTTGTCAAACTTAATAGATATTTTCTTTATAGTATAAAATACTTAATTACATTTTAATATGTTTTATAGTACTTTTTTATATAACTATACATAATAGAAAAATGTTATACAAAAAGGAAAAAAATAACTTAGTCTTCATATTTTTATCTACCCCAAAGATAAATTCCGAACTCTGTCACTACTTATAATATTACCCATTAGTTATGATATCAATGCATTAAATTTTGTGATTTTATCAATATTTAAATAGAAATAATTGCACCCGACATTGGACAACGATGGATTGCAATGTTTAACTTAACCAAACCTCACCAAAAGTCTTGGAATTTAACTAACACCTCCTAATATTTTCAATGACAATATCTAGAATTCAAATCCCTCCTCTCTAATTGTAACTATTGAATTTATAAAAAAAAAACTTAACCAAACCTCAATTTATACATGGGTAAACTGTCTAACGAAGTGCTTTAACGTAAATGTTCAAGTGAAAGCCTAGTAGTAATGATACTTTATATATATATATATATATATATATATATATATATATATAAAGTGCTTGATATTTTGTGGTTTGAATTCCACCTCCCCTCATCCACTACCGATATATCAGAAAAAGTGTTTTTGTTAGTTTATTAATTATATTGAGAACGATATGTTTGGTTGTCACTTACCATCACTCCTCAAGAAATTTAATGACATAGGAATGTTGTCATGGTTGATGCATACTTTTAGAACAGCATAGGTGGGTTGCAATTGTTTGGCTAGGTGAAAATTTTGTAGGTATACACTCAAAAACCTTTAAATTGTGCTTGAAGTTATAATATAATGGAATGAAATAGAATCAATAAAGAGAGGCAAAATTACTAAGGGGCATTTGGTTCATTGTGATGTGTCCATGATATGTCCTTGATGTATGCTGATACCATATTCGTAAGGGGCAACCCAAACTTAACCGATATAATAAATAGAAATAGGCTGGATGAATATATTTTATATTTTCTGGTTTTTATGGAATAAGAAAAGCACTCAATAATTTAAAAGATAGATAAACTCACCACCAAAGTAAACTTAAAAGGATACAGATAATACCACTCAAAGGAATTTAACTAAGGATACAGAACTATTTTGGCTCACCACTCTATGGGATACAAATTAACACCACCCAAGAGATATAGAAACTGATACTCACCACCCAAAGAAATCCACCCAAGAGATAAGAGATAATTTAGAAGAAATTCATCTTCTGAAAAACATAAGTTTGTTTGTTTGTGTTTTTTTTTTTTTTTGAAAATACACTATGATTTTTATTTGATTCAACCAAAGGCTTAAATAGAGCTTGGAACAGAGCCCCCCCCCCCCCCCCCCCCCCCCCCCCCCCAGCATAGGAAAACGAAAATAATACTCCCTTTTGTCCCAGTTTGTTTATCCTCTATTCCATTTTGGGTTGTTCCAAAATATAGTCATGTTTCTAAAAAATAAAATTTATTAATTTACTAATGTTCCTATTATACCTCTACTTTATTTTCAAAACTATTTGAAAAGAAAACTAACAAATATTTAAAAAATCAATCTAATTGGGACACCATTTTAGTTGCCTCTTAAAAAAAAAACTAATAAATTTATTTAAGGGTAGTTTTGTAAACTTATACATTTTTGTAAAGTAGACAAGACAATAAATGATATTCTCTTAAAAAGTTTAACTATTCAAATAGGACAAATATATTGGAACGGATGGAGTAATAGATATATTCACTTAACCTGACCATAGTCAGATATGACTCTTAGAAACTTAGAAACACAATAAATTACTTGTCGGCCTAGGAGAAGTAAAACATAAAGTCTGATTCATCCTAGGAGATACTAAATAAAGACAAATTGACTTAATTAATAAAAAAACGTTTTAAAATAATAGGCTGTTATTCTGGTTTTCAAGGAAAGCTTTTGGGCCTGGACTAACATCAGGTTGGGCTTGTAGGATCTTGGGACACTCCGGTGTCATACTCTTCTGCTTGAAAAGGACTGCCCCCAAGTTCACTTGGTCTTCTTGATCTTCATAGTAAGGAGAAAGATCAGAAACATTGAAGGTTGCTGAAACACTATAATCTCCAAGCAGATCAATCTTGTAAGCATTCTCACCAACCCGTTGCAACACTTTAAAAGGTCCATCAACTCTAGGTTTCAACTTAGAAGATCTCTTGGAGGGAAATCTTTCCTTCCTAAGATGAATCCAAACCAAGTCACCTTCCTTGAAAACTGTTGGTTTTCGATGCTTATTTGCTTTCTTGCAGTACTTCTCATTCTGCTTCCCAATCTTATTTTGGATCTGTTCATGCAATTTCTTTATTTCCTTCGCCCTTCTTCCGCATCACCACTGAAATTCTTGGTAATAGAAAGTGGTGTCATTTCGGTGGTGTTATCTCTATTCCTTTAAATTATTGAGTGTTTTTCTTATCCCATAAAACCAAAAAATATATAATATATTTATCCAGCCTATTTCCATTTATCATATCGGTTAAGTTTGGGTGCCCCTTATGAATCCGGTATCAGTTAGTATTAGAGCAAGATCTTTCATGTTGGGTCTATTGAAGTTCTCATGCTATTCCAAAATTGATTGTTCATCTTCTTCGTGAATTCTATATTTTCTCGTGAGGTTTCTGTGTTCATTCCATATATGTTTGGAAAGATCTATCTTTCTAGTTTGTAACCAAAAAGAAAAAAAGCGGATCGTGATTTTGAGTTTTCTACAATGAGATATTTATAATTTACTGAGCAAACATCAACCTGTCAGAAAGTGACTAATTTGCATAACTTGTTCAAGATGGCTCCAAGATAGTTAAGAAGTGTACAATCTGAGCTTGTTGAGATGAGACAACTTTGTGAAGCTCTTCATCAAAGGATGGATAAAATCCTTCATCAGAGACCAACCTCTCCAATTCAAAATTGTGGTAGAAAACGTGCAATTGTTTGCAAAGAGGTTGATTCCAATGATGACCTTTCAAGTTCTATTTCAGAAGCTACTATTGAGAATCCATGGCGTATGGATTGTTCCCTTTCAAACATATTTGAATAATCAAAGAGTGCTCCAGAGAAGATGCTATGGTAGATTGGTATTTTGCACCAATCTTTGATGAGTACCATGACAAAGTTCAAGAGCCAACTTATGCACATTACCTTGATGTCACATTAAGGTGTTTGTCATAAGTAATGTAAGATCACCTCCATTAAGAAGGTGATGTGATTAAGGTAATGTGATATATTTTGTAATCTTAGATTACGGTAACGTTAGAAAAAAATTTAAATAAATCAAACATCTTAATTTGACATTAAAAGGTAATGTGCATTACATCAAAGGCATATCTTAGGCATATCACAGCAAACCAAACACACCCTAAGAGACCAAAGAGGGCCATTATCACTTAGATATTTTATATGTTGCAATAAAATTCTCAATTTTAAGAATTAAATCATCAATCCATTGAGCATATAATGGAGTTATTATTTTACCTCACCTTTGGATCCTTGATAGTATATAAGTTTTGTCCAAAAGACTTCACATATCATGAAAACCTTATGTTAAAACAAATAGAATTTCAATATTGTGAGCATAATTTTGACATATTGACTTCAAAAAACTATTAAAATATCTAAATCGTGTCATTTGCTAGTAAGGATAAATAATCAATGGCTTATTAATTTGTTTATAGAGTGGCTGTACATGTTCTTAATTTTTCAATTAGTTGTTCACAATATCAAAAGTTAAGTTAGGAAGTAACAAAATATTTTCCTTTTTTATTATAAAATTTTAAATATTAATAATTAACAATTTTCACTCTACCAAATCATTTATATCCTTAGAAGACTTTTTTAAATGTTTGTAAAAATATAAAAATGACAATCAAATTGTATTCAACTTAGGTGGGAATTCTTTCTCAAAAAAACTTAGGTGGGAATTTTAGTACGCATCTAATTATATATGTTTATTTGTAAATACATTTATGCATATACATTAGGTTATATAAATATGGCACACAATTAAATATAACTAAAATAGTTTCAAAAATCAATTATTTACATTCTCCAGGACCAAAAGTTGAGATTATTGAATTTGATGGGAAAAAAAATTCAAGGTTCAACCATTAATTTTTAAAATTAGCTTAACATATTCCAGTCTTTACATAAAATGATTTTCAAACACCAACAATCTCTCAAACTAAGTTTTTGAAATTGTGCAGGTAGAACATTAGAGAGAAAACAATATTGTGAGAAACATATGTCACTCACTGAAGTAGACATCAAATGTGTCAATGTATATCTTAAAAAGCCAGTAAAGAAAGAAAGAAAGAAAAAAGAACAACTACTTGGGTAAGCAAGCATGCAATAATAAATTCAACATTTGAAAAAAGAAAAAAAGGACCACTACTAGGAGACAGTTTTACTGTCCTCTTTGGTATCTTTATGAGCAGTTCAGCTATATTACGTGACTGTTGATTGCTAATATTGTTATTGTTATACGACAGATTGATAACTATGTTTATCTTTGGTCATCGAAGAGCAGGGGCGGAGCCATGAATTTTTGTTTGGGGGGTCATGTTGCGGCACTAATATATTTATCAAAACAACCCTTATATACATATATATACACACATACATTTTTTTTATTATATATACACACATATATACATGCTTTTTTATTTAATAAGTTATATATATACACTCACCCAACAAAAAAAAAAATAAATAAATAAAATTTAGTATTTTCGATCAAAGTTATGTTTGATGACCATCCTTATAAAATAAAATTCATTTTTTCCACTTTCATAGTGAAAATTCTTAAAATTTTCATTTTAAATACAAATTATTAAATTTTATACTAAAGTAAAAAATCTTTCAATTGAACTAATGAAAATTTCAAAAACATGCAACTAAAGACATTAAAATAAGTTAGGCTCCAAACATATTTAAAGCTATCTTGCTCTAACCTATTATGTGTCAACTAAAGACACATTTCATGTGTAGTTTTAGCAACATGATTTTTTTAATGAGTTGATGATTTGTTAATCGCCACATAACGGGTTAAAAAAGATAAATTCAAATATGTTTGATGCCAAACTTTATCAACTATTTAACAGATGTAAGAGCATATTTTACAATAAAAAATAGAATTGTGAAAAATAAAGTTATATCTCTATAACTATTAGACCAATTATTTTCTTTAAGAGCATCATTGGACTAATTCAAATATTTGGAGGGGCCAACTCTTATTTTTATAGACTAAACTTTGAAAATATTAAAATAATTATATATATAATTTAAAAATTTTCAAAATTTTAGGGGGCCAACCTTCAACACAGCTTTGCCCTTGTCGAAGAGCATTGGCATTACAGGTACATTTCAAAGTCAATATTCTTAGGATAATTAATGTTGCAAGCATGACTAATCTCCATTAAGTAATTACCTCAACCATCGTGCACTTTTAATACGATAGTCACTCCACAAGTATAAGTGCTTGTGAGGTGTGGGGAGAAAGGATTGAAATTCAAGTATCTAGAAAGGAGCATCACACACATATACTAATAATATAAATAAAAGTATCTATAGAAATTTTGACATGCATATATTAATAATATAAATAAAAGTACCAGTAGGAATATTATGGATTTGAATAAAACAATTTCCATACAAAAAGAAAGAAAGGCTATATTTGTTGGATTATGAGTTAGCCTTTTTTGCTTTTAACTTTTATGTACAGTTTTTTTTTTTTTTTTTTTTTTTTTTTTTTTTTTTTTTTTTTAATTTTAGATTGAGCTACAATGTAGGGGCCTTTATATTGGGCCTTGAAGTGACATGGCCAGGCGGGGCCCGCAGGAGCCTGTAGTGGTGGATTTGGGGGTTAAAAAGAAACTGTTTAGTTAACGAGGCAAGTTCAAGTTTTGGGGGGGCAAGTGGCGGGGCGAGTTTGGGGATAAAGAAACCCACCCCAAACTCGACCCGTAGCCATTCCTAGTAATGTAAGATTACAAAACATATTATATCACCTTAATCTCGCCACTTTCTTTAAATTGGTGTGCTCGCACACTACTTATGGATGGGATATATTAATTTATTGAATTGAAAAAAATTATTCAGACTAATAAATTGTATTTACAAAATTGCCGTGCATATTTTAAAGCCCTAATTCCTCTCTCATCTCATAACCTAGCTCCTCTCTTTCTCATCAGATTCAAAACCCTAGCCTCTCTCTCTCTCTCTCTCTCTCTCTCTCTCTCTCTCTCTCTCTCTCTCTCTCTCTCTGCAGTCGGAATCCATGGCCACTGCTAGCCACCATCTCCTCCGTTCCGATATTCTCTCTCAAACAAACGCACACTCTCTCATAGGCATAGCATAAGCTAGAGCGCTTAGATCTTTTCTCTCTAAATTAGTGGCTGATTTGTCATGATTTTGTTCGCACCATTGCCGGATGAGCTTGTCGTCGTCCTCCTCCTCTTTACCAAAAGGAATCTTTTTTATGCTTGGGCCCGAAATACCGAAATGAGTGGTGGAGAGAATTTTCAAAATTTTGGTAGATGTATAATCTGTTTGATTGGTGAGAAAGTTGGGAAAGTGAAACATAATTTTTTTTTTTTTTTTTTTTGTTGTTGTTATTTGTAATTTGTTTGGTTGTTGAGAAGGTGCTGAAAAATGATTAATTTTATTTATTTATTTGTGGATCTAAAGCTGTTTGGTTGGTGAGAAAAGAAAATAATTTTTTTTTTCTATGGATAAGTTGTTTGTGACTTGTAATTAAAAAATAAAATTTTGTTTAGTTTTGTCAAAATGATATTTTTGGAAATTTAAAAGTACAAATTGTAATGATCCAGTGAATATATGTTAAGAACCTATCAAACACGGTAAAGTTATATTATTGTGATGAGATTACATGAATCTAACATCACAATAATGTTACATTATTATAATGTAACATCATGCAAACCAAAGGCTCTCATACTGTGTTAAAATGACATATTTTAATATTTGATATGTCAAATGCTAAAATGAACACTTTGTCACTGCACCCAACTTAATCTTATTTTTCATCAACTTCATACAATTCTAGTACAAAATTCAAAGAGTAAGCGCCCGTTTAGTAGCCTATTTTGAGCAACTTTTTGAGCTTTTCAAACATACTTACACATGTTTTCACATACTTTTTCACCTACATGTATATCAAAAACACTCAAACAACATTACTTAAACTCCTCTACTAAACACCCCCTAAAAATCTTGAGTCGCCTAATTAGGCAAATGAAACCCCACAATTAAATATTGATTAAACCATCAAGATCAACCTTTTTTTTTTTTCTTTTCTAATTAGATCACAGGAAGTGGTGTAAAAAAAAAAAAAAAAAAAAACTCAAACTCAGTAACTTTTTTTTTTTTTTTTTAATAAGAAAAACTCAGTAACTAGTGTAACTTGATTCAACTGTCAACTGTCAACTGTGTCTGTCTGATCCAACAGTCTAAAACATGCCAGTACCACGTGGCACTCACGTGTCAGACCATACTGTCCACAAACATGATCAAACTCGTTCTTGTTGTTTGCCACGATTTCATCAAAATAATTCATGAATTGACAAGTGGCCTCCGCTACAAGCGAGTATACCAAAAATTTCATCTACTTGCGAGAGTGAGCAGTAAGAGCACTCTAGCATATTTAATTTATTCGAAAAGCCAAAGTAGCAAGAACATGGGTCCCACAAGAACCTCTGACTCGACTAGGCCCCACCCTAAAACACAACCAACCACAAGATAACGTTACAACTTTTCTATGCCACTTGTTTTCTGCCACGTGTCGGTCTTGGATTCTTTCCCTCTTCCACTTGGTTCTAGAGTCTCACACTCACACTCACACTCACACCCCCTTAACCCCTCACTATTTTCATTCATTAATTCATAGTTCTGAGTTCTTTCACACGCACTTCAACTCAATCTCAGAGATACTTAAAAAAACACAAAAAAAATAAAGAGAGAGAGAAATGTTGAAGTTGGAGAATAATGATGGGGGTAGTAGTGGTGGTGAAAATAATTGGGCACGTATCTGTGATACGTGTCGGTCTGCAGCGTGTACGGTGTACTGTAGGGCTGATTCGGCCTACTTGTGCACCGGATGTGATGCTCGCATCCACGCTGCAAACCGCGTGGCATCTCGCCACGAGCGCGTGTGGGTTTGCGAGGCATGTGAGCGTGCCCCGGCGGCTTTTGTATGTAAAGCTGATGCGGCGTCTCTTTGCACCGCCTGTGATGCTGATATCCACTCAGCAAACCCGCTTGCACGCCGCCACCAACGCGTGCCAATTCTGCCTATTTCCGGGAACTTGCATGGTCCACATGCGGTGGGTGCCATGTCTGGTACTGAAGGGAGGTTTGTAGAGCACGATGGGGATGAGATGATTGATGATGAAGATGAAGATGAGGCTGCATCATGGTTGTTGATTAATCCTGTGAAGGGTAACAATAATAACAACAACAACAACAACAATAACAATCAAAACAATGGGTTTTTGTTTGGCGGGGAGGTTGATGAGTATTTGGACCTTGTGGAGTACAATTCTTGTGCTGAGAAGCACTTCAATGATCAGTATACCCAGCAGCAGCAGCAGCAACAGCAACAGCAGCATTACTGTGTTCCCCAGAAGAGCTATGGGGGTGACAGTGTTGTGCCAGTTCAGTGTGGAGAAGCAAAGGGTCAGCTTCATCACCTTCATCAACAGAATTTCCAGTTGGGTTTGGATTATGAGTCATCAAAAGCTGCATACAGCTACAATGGTTCTATTAGTCACAGTGTAAGTTTCTCTAAATTCGCTACACATACAATGGTTTTACATTGAATATGTAGTTTGAGTTCTAACAAATCTGTATTGCCGCATGATTCTTTGTGAATTATTTATTATGTTCCATTCATTTTTTGATTCAGTAGATGTATAGTTATCTCCAATATTTGAGTTCTATGTGCACCGCTTCTAAAGATAAAATCTGAGTGGTATCAATATCTTTTGATGTTTTTTTGTACTTTATTAGCACTTTTCCTCTTTTCTTTACCTTTCTCCTTTAAAGTATGGAATCCAGCAGGAACGTTGCAGTGCTTTTTGTTTTCTCTCTCTTTTGTTCCAAGTCATAAAGTTGGGTGAGTGGTTTACGTCACAGTGTCATGTCTTGGTATAAATTGCAGCTAAAATTGATTTACTTATATATAAATAAAGTTTCAGGTTAGAAGTACTAGGTTATACTTTAGTGATTCTACTCTTCTTTAAGTAAGCTATAAAATTACTTATTAAATGATTACCTATATATAGGCCTAAAACAAACAAGAAAGGAAAAAGAAGACTGGAAAATCTTATAACTACTCTAGATTTCTAATGGTTGTTCAAAGCCAAAGCTTTCTTTTATTCTTTAAATAAAATGAACTACACTGATTTCAATTCTATAAATAATTCCATACCCACAAGTAACATTCATCGAAAGTTTCTTCTTTGTACAAGAAATATATTATCATAAAGAAATTGTGATATTTAGGGTCTGTTTGGATACCGTTTATTACTGAAAATTGAAAATATTTTAGTAAAATAATTTTTAAATGTGTAAATAGTGCAGTAGAATCTACTTTTAATGAAAATTTTGCTTAAAAAAGAAGTTTGTGGGTCCCGTGAACAATGCACGAGACCCAAGTTTGGACACAAACGCTAAACGCGTTTGCTATCCAAACGTACACTTACTTGATATAATTCATGAATATTACATGTGAATTATTATTAATAACTGCAAATCAGTATGAAAATCATTCCAAAAAAAAAAAATTGTGAATGAAGACATGGTTCTGTTGCAAACATGAATGACTTTTCCCATCTATTTCAACTATGACTTGTGAAAATTACAAATCGCATATCTCCCTCCTATGCTGATTAATAACCACAAGTATTTTCTGTGATAATATAATTAGGTCTCTGTTTCATCCATGGATGTTGGCGTTGTACCCGAATCAACAATGAGCGACATCTCAATCTCACACTCAAGACCTCCCAAAGGGACAATTGATCTTTTTTCTGGATCTACCATTCAAATACCAGCCCAACTTACTCCATTGGACAGGGAGGCAAGGGTCCTGAGATACAGAGAGAAAAAGAAGACAAGGAAGTTTGAGAAAACAATCAGGTATGCTTCAAGGAAGGCCTATGCAGAGACCAGACCCCGGATCAAGGGCCGATTTGCTAAGAGGACGGATGTAGAAGTTGAAGTGGATCAGATGTTCTCCACGACACTAATGGCCGAAACTGGATATGGCATTGTCCCATCATTCTAAATCTAGGGGCAGAAGAAGAAAAAGAACACTTCTTCATATGAGAGTTGTACAACTCAGTACTCAAGCTCTAGTGCTGATATTGTAGCTTCCCAATCTAATTGGTCTAAATTAATGTGATGCATGCTTATTAACTTTCTATACTTCTTTGCCTCATGTAATTTTATCTTGTAAATGCATGTAAATTTTCATTTTAAAACTAATTACTTGCAATTACAATTTCCCTTTTGAATTCTTGTTGATCTTTTCATTGAACTCCAAATGTTAGAAATTACCTTAAATTTTCCATTTTGACTTTGTTAGGTTTTTTGGTGTGAGAAGAAATGATTTTCTTTGGGAGGAAAGAGCTTTTAATATTTAATAAGCAATTGGGTATTCGTTATCTATAAAGCATTAAAATTGAAGACTCTTCAATCCAAGGGTCCTCTTACATGGGGAGAGAAAAGACTCTCGTAGAAGAATATTAGTACCATTTGATGTATTGGGGTAGTGAGCATCTCATTTATGAATTTGTTAGTTGGTATTGAGAGCTTAAATTAAATGTCATGGGTTTTGAGTTTGTTTTCGTGAGGGTTTTGATTGTAAAAGTTCTTAATTATGATTTATGAGTAAACGAGTGGTAATAATTCATATCGTTAATACTGAATTTTGGTTGACGTTACTGGTGGATAAAAAAAAATCCATATTATTGATAGTGAATTCTGGTTGGTGTTATAACTTATTAGTGGATGAGGAATGAAATTAGCCAAATAAAGTTTTCTTTTATGTGTATTTATTTTTTCCCTTACGGATGGAAATGCGCTTCCACCAGTGTCATATTCAAATACCAAATTTCCACAATGAGGACAGAAAACATTTTAATACAATCTTGAAGAGAAAAATGAACGAAGTCAGCCACATGCTTGCGTATAATTAAAGCTAGCTCTCATAGCTTCTTGTTTGATGGCTTTTAATGGGCCCATTATCCTTATACTTTTCTCTTTTTATGCGACAGTGCCATCTCTATGCTACCGATTGGCTCCATTTCTGTTAGTGCACTATGGGATGAAGATTCTCGGTCTTTTAGCTCATGATACAAAACCGAAGGTAAGAAACTGTCCATGTCTGTAGAAGAAAAAGGAAACTTGATTGTAGCGTTCATCTAGAATGGTATATGCTGTAATCCATGAACTTTTCCATATGATGGAGTCATCTTCTCTTCTTGTAAAAACACAAAGAATCAACACTGTCAAGAAATTCTAGCTATTTCAATGTTGGTGGATTAGGTGAAGTGATAGTTAAATATTGCTTCGAAAAAAAAAAGAGGAAGAAAATAATATAGGATAATTATTGGTTACTATCAATGTAAATCTTACATCTTACATCGAAGTAACAAATATGTATACATTTGCAAAAAGTATACAATATGGTATATATTTGCATAAAAATGTACAACATTGTACATATTTGTTTAGTCTACAATGTAAATCTTATATACAATTGCCTTCCCTAAATGAGTACTTGGGTTTTTTTTAGAATACTACATTGGGAAGCAATGCTTGTAGTTGTAGACGGATTTTTTTTTGAAAAATGTTGGAGGAGGATTTTAGAACGTTAGAGATGATAAATTTTTTTTTTTTTTTAAAGGTCTACCCGTTGCACAAACTTTTTATTATTCTCAGTTATTGGAGCATTTCATTTCATAGACCTAGCATAAAAAAGTCGCTGTCAGTATATACTATATATAGTGAGCTTCATCCAGCAAAAGTTCATTCAAGGAAATGAGATTGAGATGGAACTTTTCGCAATAAAGGATTAAAGGGAAGGGCTTTCGTGGCTCTAACTAGGGACCTTAATTACAGTATCCATTTCTGCAACGACATTTGTGAGGTAAAAGTGCTCTTTTCCCCACTGAGGAAACACTGAGAGGGATAAGATTCTCATTTCTTTGAATGTGAAATTACACCAAGCCAGGCTCAGATGCAACCAGAGGAGGACAGAGATTGGCCGTGATATTCTTCATTTGATATGAATTAATGCTTATTTTCGAGGTGAAATAACCTCACATTTATAAAAGAACCAAAAGCTTAACCACAGAAAGGTCCAATGACATCATCTCGATCCTCTGACTCTGAGTAAAGGTGATCCATCTTATTCATGGTTTCAGCCACATGCATGTACACAATGGCAAGATTATTCGACACCTCTATACCCAAGACACAGTTGAAAATACAGTAGGTTCAGAATATAGCTTGATTGCAAAGAATTATAATGCTCTGATTACTTCACATCTAACAATTAATGTCTATGCACGTTCATACTATGTATAAAATGCCCACATTCTTGGAATACACATGGTGTGAAAGAGTGTGCACTAATTAATAGACGTGAAGTAATAATTACTGATGTAAGATTTACATCGTACTAGCAATGTAAGATTTACATCGATAATATAATGTAAACCTATAACTACCCTAACCTTATAATAATATTGATATTCCATTTTAATACATTAAATTTTAATTATAAGTCTATAATATAATACCAATGTAAATCTTACATTGTAAACTAAATAAATGTATACAATGTAAGCTAAGAATTTTCTTAATTAAAATTATTTTAACTAAACGTTTAGACCCCTGATGTGTTTTACTACCAATTTTAACAAATAGTTCAAGATTAAGTCCATGTAGTTAATCAATTTCAAGTACAACAATAATGCATATATACCACAAACACACGTGCATACAAACTAGCATATGTTCACGGAGTGAAAATCCAATAAGTTAAAATACTCTGAGGCCAAGCCTAAATGATCAATCCACAATGAAAGTTGTCACAATACAAATGATACTCACACAACTTTCTGTATATGTAGTCAGACTATGTACTCAAGCTTCCTACTCTGCTTGTTAGCTATTACGGATTCTTGTCTTGTTCCTTCACAGCCACTTAATCGATCTCTCGGTCACTCTAAGGCTTCTCGAAGATTTTTGATGTCTTTGTGGTTTCAACAGCAATTCCAGCACTCATTTGGTAATCTTAGCATATGAAACAATCAAACGATCTTAAAGGCATAGCAATGTGAGAAGTAGGGAAGACAAAGGTTAAATCTCTCTACGTTTTTCTGTGGTAGTCTTCCTTTTCACAAATTAAGTTTGAAATAAGGGTTTTATACACTTAAAGTTAAGACTTGAGGTGGCTATACAAACTGTCCTAGAAGAAAATCTCAGAATTTGGATAATTAGAACTTGGTTGGCTGAGTGTCTACCGAGAGCCTGTGTCCCATTTCGCATGGCCAAGTCTTAAATGTCGCTTGACCAAGGTCTTCAATTTTGTACAGTAAATAGAACTTTCAACCTTCAGCCCTCATTACTAAAATTCACATCACAATCATAAACCCAAAAATTACAAACAGATTTATTATAAAATTAACGGACACTAAAATTCCTACCAAAAGTTGTTCTAAATGCAATAATATATGTACTAATCAATGAGATATTTAAACACTAATATTTATTAGAACACACAAACACGAAAGTAATATATAAAGTTTTTAAAATAGACTTATAATACATTACATAACCAGAATACCACTACAAAATGATATAATATTTGTAGTAGTAGCCTGAGATTATAAAGACTGAAGCTCTAACACACACAATCGATGTGGGATAAACATCCCTATATTTTTTTTATTTAGGAAACAATAATTCTTATTAAAACACACAAACACGAAAGTAATATATAGAGTTTTTTAAACAGACGTATAATACATTACATAATTTGTTAACCATGGTAATCCAAGACACCTATTCTCTCTCTCTCTCTCTATATATATAATAATAATAATAATAATAATAATAATAATAATTAGATAGTTAAATAACCACACAACTGCAGAGAACTTCCGCACTTCATCTGTGTCACTCTATATACACATGTTCATGTTCTTCCGTGGATGATTCTATTATACTACAGTACCTTTCCCTTCTTGTTGACAATGATTATTGAATTTTTGCATTTTAGAAAAGAGAAGCAAAAGGTCACAAAGGGTCAAAAAGAGAAGCAAAGAGTGTAACTTTATAGTGATCTTTAAAAAAAGCCCTCTGCACTTTTCCACTGTGCAGTAGAAAAAGGTATGCACAAGTGGAAACAAAATATGCCACAAATGAATGAACGAAAAGGTGAAGTAAAAGATTGATACCTTCATGTTTGTATTTCAAGATAAGCATGGCCGAGATTTCTAGCTTTCTAGCTTTTGCTTGGTCCATATATGATCTACAACAATTGGAGTGTCAATTCCTACACTCGCATTTGGCAAGCTACTATGCATTGTATCCATTGAGTCAGCATTGTAACCAGAATTTCTAATCTAGAAATTAGGCCATACTTTGATCATAGAGAACTTGGTGGTTGGTGTTAACAAGAGCAATTAGATAGTTAAATAACCACACAACTGCAGAGAACTTCTGCACTTCATCTGTGTCACTCTATATACACATGTTCATGTTCTTCCGAGGATGATGATTCTACTATACTACAGTACCTTTCCCTTCTTGTTGACAACGATTATTGAACTTTTGCATTTTAGAAAAGAGAAGCAAAAGGTCACAAAAGGTCAAAAAGAGAAGCCAAGAGTGTAACTTGATAGTGATCTTTAAAAAAAGCCCTCTGCCCTTTTCCACTGTGCAGTAGAAAAAGGTATGCACAAGTGGAAACAAAATATGCCACAAATGCATGAACGAAAAGGTGAAGTAAAAGATTGATACCTTCATGTTTGTATTTCCAGATAAGCATGGCCGAGCTTTCTAGCTTTTGCTTGGTCCATAGATGATCTACAACAATTGGAGTATCAATTCCTGCACTCCCATTTGGCAAGCTACTATGCATTGTATCCATTGAGTCAGCATTGTAACCAGAATTTCTAATCTAGAAATTAGGCCATACTTTTATCATAGAGAACTTGGTGGTTGGTGTTAACAAGAGAAAAGATGGAAATAATAGATACAAATCAAGATTTTAGATCTCGTTGCATTGCAATTACATTTACCATTAATTGATGTAATGCAATTCTTTTTTTTTTTTTTTTAGATGGTTTTGTGTGGCATCTGACTAGATTTTATGGGTGGCCTGAGGCTAATGAAAAGCGGAAGTCATGGGCACTTTTATCCCATTTAAAGACTATTGTTGAGGGTCCTTGGTGTTGCATTGGGGATTTTAATGCGATACTTCATGCCTCGGAGAAACAGAGTGTCAATGCACCTTACTTTAATCAGATGGAGGATTTTTGAGTGGCTTTGGAAAATTGTGAGTTGAAAGATTTGGGTTTTATTGGACATAAGTTCACTTGGACAAACAGACGGCCAGGTTTAGCTCATACAAAGCAAAGGTTGGATAGAGCTACGGCTAATGAAGGTTGGACTGAAAAGTTTCCTGCAAGCTTGGTTTCACATTTATTCAGCCATGCTTCTGATCACATTCCTATTCTGTTAACAACCATGAATGATAGGCGGCTAAGGGGTAGGGGGGCTAGTGGTTTCAAGTTTGAGGAGTGCTAGTTGATGTGGGATGATTGTGAGGAGGCCGTGTTGGAGGCATGGACAAAAGGAGGGCATGGTAGCTTGGGTTTGAGTGGTTTGAGGGACAAAATCCAAAGTTGTGGGGCTGATTTGTATGCATGGGGTTCTTCTAAAACTAAACCGGAAACAGAGGAGATTAAAAGATTACAGAAGAAGCTGGAACTTTTGAATGCTAGTAAGATGACTGAGGAAAGCAGGATTGAATTTCTTTTGTTGAGTAAACAGTTGGATGATTTATTGCTGAAGCAAGAGGTTTTTTGGCGTCAAAGATCCCGGGTGTCATGGTTAAAGTATGGAGATAGGAATACTAAATTTTTTCACTCCAAGGCTTCCCAACGAAGGCGTAGGAACTTTATTGAGGGAATCAAGAATGCTGATGGGGATTGGGTGGAAGAGGTGGGTGAGGTAGCGGAGGTAGCTTCTAATTATTTCATGAATATTTTTAAAGCAGGTACTTGTGACAGAATGGAGGAATGCCTTGATGCAGTTCACCGGAGGCTGTTTGCTGATATGTTGGAGGTGCTATCCAGGTCGTACAGCAGTGAGGAAGTTAGAACAGCGTTGTTCCAGATGGGACCAACAAAGGCTCCTGGACCCGATGGTATGAATGCCCTTTTCTATAAAAAATTTTAGCATATTGTTGGTACTGGGGTGACTGAGGCTGTGTTAGATTTTTTACATACTGGTCATATGGTGCCTGATATTAACTATACTCATATAGTTTTAATTCCTAAAGTTAAGAAACCGGAGAAAATGGAAGATTTCAGACCTATTAGCCTATGCAACGTGATATATAAAATTATTTCTAAAGTTTTGGCGAACAGGTTGAAACTAATATTGCCACAGTTAATTTCCCCTACCAAGAGTGCTTTTGTACCTGGACGCCTTATCACTGACAATGTGCTAGTTGCCTATGAGACATTGCATGCCATGCATATTCGAAAGAAGGGAAAGAAGGGGGCTTTAGCTCTTAAATTGGATGTCAGTAAGGCCTATGATAGGGTGGAGTAGGGCTTCCTTAAAGGCATGATGCTTAAACTGGGGTTTCCGGAGATTTGGGTAGATAGGGTCATGAGTTGTGTCTCTACACTTTCCTTTTCTGTCCGAATAAATGGGAAAGCTTATGGGAATATCACTCCTTCTAGGGGTATTCCTCAAGGAGACCCTCTGTCCCCTTATCTGTTTCTGATATGTGCTGAAGGTTTTACTTCGCTCCTTGCTAGAGAAGAGTTGGAAGGGCGACTACATGGGGTGGCTTTATGTCGAAATGCGCCGTCTATTTCTAATTTGCTCTTTGCTGATGATTCTTTGATTTTTTGTCAAGCTAATAAAGATGAAGTGCAGGTGGTTTCTGATACCCTACAGTTGTATGCTGAAGCCTCGGGCCAATGCATAAATCTTGAGAAGTCTTCTGCTTATTTCAGTAGTAATGTGTCTGTGGAGCAGAAAGCATGGATAATTGACAAATTAAAGGTTAAGGAAGTGGAGAGGTTTGATAATTATTTGGAGCTACCTACTTTGATAGGACGAAGAAAATATGAGACTTTTGCTTTCCTGAAGGAGAGGGTTTGGAGAAAACTGCAAGGCTGGAAGGGGAAATTGCTTTCTAAGGCTGGTAAGGAAGTTCTTATAAAATCAGTGGCTCAATCCATCCCCACATATACAATGGGGGTTTTTCAGTTGCCAGGGAAATTATGTGATGAGTTGGACTCTATGTGTGCTAGATTTTGGTGGGGCCAAGTTGGGAAGGAAAGGAAAATACACTGGAAAAATTGGAGTTTTTTAACGCTGCCAAAGAAAGAGGGCGGAACGGGCTTCAGAGATTTAAGATCATTTAATTTAGCCATGCTAGCAAAACAGGATTGGAGGTTGTTACAGGATAAAGGCTCTTTGTTATATAGTTGTTTTAAAGCCAAATATTTCCCGCGGTGTGATTTTCTTGAAGCTACTGATTGCCAAAATAGTTCCTACGTATGGAAAAGTTTGTTAGCGGCTCAACCAATCTTGAAGAAAGGGTGCTTTTGGAGAGTAGGAAATGGGGCTTCAATTCGTGTGCTTAAGGATTGCTGGCTACCAAACCATCCAACCAAAAAAATACTGTTTCAACTGGAAGAGGAAATTTGGGAATGGAGAGCCTCTGATTTAGTTGAATGGCAGAATCATCACTGGGATAGAGAAAGAATTATGGCCATGTTTCACCAGTTTGATGCGGACGCTATACTTCAAGTCCCTTTGAGTAGGCGGGTTGTTCAGGATGTGCTTGTATGGTCTTTTGCAAAAAAGGGTAGATATACAGTCAGGTTTGGGTATTTTATGGCAAAGCAATTAAGGAAGGATGAGTTAAATGATGGAGAGTCTTCAGAGCATAGAGCATTTGGGTCCCTTTGGTCACGTCTATGGAAAGCAGCTGTTCCAAACAAGATAAAGATTTTTTCATGGAGGGCTTGTCTTAATATTCTGCCACACAGGATAATCTTATTCGAAGAAGGGTGATGGTGAGTGCACGTTGTTGTCTCTGTCAACAAGAGACTGAATCGGTTTTGCATGTTCTCTGGAGCTGTGGGGCGGCACAAGATGTTTGGGCTGGGAGCTTAGGTAGACTTCAAAAATCTTATACTGCACAGAATGATTTTTTGCAGCTGGTCACAGGTCTTATGGTGAAGCTTTCTGCGGAGGAATGGAATCTATTCTGGATTATTTGTTGGCAGATATGGCATCAGAGGAACACGGTCATTCATGGAGGTGTATTCCAGCATCCTTCAAGATCGGCCCAGCGTGCAGTTGACTATTTGAAGGAGTATACGGCTACACAAGATTCTCTAAGTGTGCCTAATCCGAGTCATGTTCCAGTTCAGTAGACATGGCAGCCTCCATCGGAAACTTTATTCAAGCTGAACTTCGACGGTGCTTGTTTTGATGATGGTGTTGCGTCGGGTTATGGGGTGGTGATTAGGAATGAAAAGGGTGAAGTCATGGTTGCTTTAGCGGTGCGGGGAGGTGCTGTGTGTGATAGTGAGGAGGTGGAAGTGATGGCGTGCCGTAAAGCGCTTGAGTTTGCCATTGATGCGAGCTTCACGGAGATAATACTGGAAGGAGATAATGCTCTGGTGATGAAGATGATTTCTCAGGCCCAACCAGACCTATCACGACTTGGTTTAATTTACGAAGACATCTGGTGCTTGGCTATGGGTTTCAGGTCCATTTCATATAATTGTATTAGGCGTAGTGCAAATAGTATTGCTCATATTTTGGCTAGGTTTGCTAGATTGCTTGATAATGAAATTATTTGGCTGGAGGAGGATCCTCCGCCAGTTGTGGATGCTTTGTATTTGGATTCTAGTTTTCTAAATTAATGATATTGGTTGGTTTCGGCTTCAAAAAAAAAAAAAAAAAAAAAAAAAAAAAAAAAAAAAAAAAAAAAAAAAAAAACCTCTTATTAGCAGTTCTTACAATCTATTCATCATTAGTAGATAAATGCATGGGATTCACTTATATAATATCAATTTACTGTTGGATACTACATATACAATATCAATTTACAATTATTTTCTGTGAAATTATATTAAATATAACACAAAATAAAATAATAAATTGGTCAAATAGTATCTTCTAAATTGAATGAGAATAGGTGCATGGGATCGTTTAGCTCAATTACAGTTTGTTATATTCAATATCTTCGCATAAAAAATATCTGAATAGAAACAGTATAAAAAATATGTTGATTATGTTTTTTATATTTTATTTATATTGGGCTCCTCATTTTCTACACTAAGTTAACTCATTTGACACAAAAAAAAATTAAAAAAATAAAATAAAATGGGACACGTGGTACAAAGTTAAACTCTAATTGAAATCCAATTTTTAAATCGATTTAATTGACTTGGTATAAAAATTTAAAAATTTAGATTAGATGGAAAACGTTGCGCAAAATTAGACTCTAATTGAATTCTAATTTAAAATCTAATTGGATTTTCTCTTAGTTTTGTCTATTAATATATATATATATATATATATATATATATATATATGAGTGTGTGTGTGTGTTTGTGAGGGATTTCACAATTTGCTCCAATGCCAATGGGCTTGGTCTGCGATCAAATGCTATAAAAGATTTGTGCCCCCTCATCCTTCACCAATTGGTTGTTAGATGGATTGATAAGGCACACGGTCCGACAAGTGGTATCAGAGCCTAGTCATAGGTTCGAGTCGTTGGAGCCACATTGTGAGGGATTTCACAATTTGCTCCAATACCAATGAGCTTGGTTTGTGATCGAATGCTATATAAGATTTGTGCCCCCTCATCCTTCACCAATTGGTCATTGGATGGATCGGTAAGGCACACGGTCCAACAATATATATATATATATATATATATATATAAATTAAATACTATTGATACATAGTTATTTTTATATTTTGTTCAGTCTTTAAAAAATCTTGTAAGAATATTATTAGGTAGAAAATATAAATTGTCCATATTTTTTTTAAAATTTTTTTATTAATTCTTAATTTTTGATATTGTGAAGCACTTTTTTTTCTTCTTATTTTTCTACAGTTTATTAATTCTAGACTCTTTAATTTTTGTACTCAATAACTTACTCGGATGAATATTTATGATGTGTTCTCACATTTAACTCAAAAATTAAGAAATAAAACTCTCTAAAAATAAATATTTTAGGACATAGTGCAAAATTGGACTTCAATTGTAAAATCTAATTGCATTGTCTCTAAGTTTTACTTGTATATGTGTGTGTGTGTGTGTGTGTGTGTGTGTGTGTTGGGGGGGGGGGGGGGGGGGGCGCCTATCTTCCCTTTGCAATTAGTTATTAAACTTTATAAACAATAATTTACTTCTCAAAAAATTAGTGTTTTTTTTTTTAATTATCACATAACTCACTAATTATTACTATATTTGAATTTATTTACATATAATTTTAAATTAAGTTGTGCATCTTACAAATATACCTACAAGGCAATGGGAGAGGACTAGAGTGTCATAGACACTTGTAGTGCCTAAGATTAAAATGCTTGATTTACAACAAGTAATTTTACAAATACAATAATTTTTATAAATTTTTCCACAACAATTAAGCTGGAACTTTTTTATTGATTATTATTTGAACTCACTACTAAAATCATTTTATCATTTAACTTTCGAGAATTATTATAAATAATTTATTTTGTGAATATTATTGTGAGTCTAGAGTTATTTATTTTTTACCCATAAATCCAATAGAACATTTGGGACAAAATGTGGGTTTTATCCATGGTTTTAAAAACCGATACAGTAAAAAAACTGAAAAAATGGACTGGTTACTGGTTTTTTGGTCCAATCGGTGACGTCATAAATATTTATTTATAATTTTATAATTATAAAAATAAAAATATAATAAATTTATTACTAATAATATGTAGATAAAAATTTGCAAAAATTTTTTGTGAGTTTTCACATCTTATATTTAGAAAATAAAAATAGAAAGATATAAAAACATAACATTTAGTAATACTTTTCGTTTATATTTAATTATTTTTCCTCAAAATGGACCATCACATATGTTTATTGTAATCTTAAAAATAAAATGTTTATTATTATTATTATTATTAATGAATTAATGTTAGAGAAAAATTAAGTAACTTTTAAGTTTATTCACTTAATTAATTAATTTTTATTTCTAATCATAATTATCATAAGAAGGAAAAAAAAAAAAAAAAGCTAAATTTCATGAAGTTTAAAAGCTAAATCATAATTATCAAGTAGTGGTAATATATATATATATATATATATATATATATATATATATTACATTATAACATGACCCATTTCAAGAAGCTCATTTCAAGAAATTCAAGCAATACTGTGTTCGTGCTTTGTTTTGTGGTCTCTCTTCTCCCAAATCCAAAAAATAATTTTCAACCTCTTTTTCTTTGAAGATTTGAAAATCTCTCACAGTCTCACTCTTTGTGTGAGAAGATCCGTGTTTCCACACATGGTTTGGAATCTTGATTGCTCCAAGAGGCTAACATCTGATGCCATGCTTTACTTCAGTCATTGCAGATGCAAATCTGAGAAAAAACAACTAGATTTTTCTGCAAAATGCACGGCTTTGGATATGTTTCATTGATTTAGCAAAACCGATTGAACCATCCCAGTTTTCGGTTTTTCTAGTTGAACCATCTTGGTTTTCAGTTTTTTCGATTTAAAACTCCGGTTATCGGTTTTATCTGCTTTTTTTCTTAATTTTTTGGTTTTACAGGATAACCAGACCGAATTAGTGTTTGATTTTGGTTGAACTAGTTTTTAAAACCATGGTTTTATCAACAAGTGAACTGAACTCGACCAAATGGGTTGGGCTTAAAACGAAAAACAAAAATTATGGGTCGGACTAAATTGTATTATTCTACAAGATGAGGAAAATTGAACTAGTTCTCTGTTACTACCTCACCTTTTTGACTCTACCACGCTTTGCACATTTGACATTTCCAAGGGCATAGACCAATTTTGGTAAATTTGATTTAATTTTTAATATTTTTGGTTGATTTCATTTAGCTAGTGATTTTGCTTGATAAAGTTTGAATTTTGAAATTAGGTATTAGATTTTCTATACTAGCTGTGTTTGTTTCCTGACAAAAATAAATATATTTTCTTTACATGTTTTAAGGCCACATCAGCCATTTACCACTTTTCGTAGAAATTATTAGCAACATACCACTGTTTGCAAAATAAGTAGCAATATACCACTTTTTTAAACTCAAGATTGCTGTGTAAATCAAGTTTTAAATGCTTGAGTTTCATAAAAATACTTGTGCTGACGTGGATTTTTTATTGAAAAAATGTCACATGTTACTCGAGTTTGGTAAACTCAAGTTCCATGCAACACAATACTCAAGCTTACCAACCTCAAGTTCTTTGCAAATACAAAATAGAGCGTAATGCTCTTTTTTTTTTTTCTTTAGTGGTACTCGAGCTTAGCAAACTCAAGTTCCTTGTAATATGGAACTCGAGTTTATTAAGCTCGAGTTCCTTATACCTTTTTTTCAATAATCAACAAATAAACATAAAAATAAGTAATTTTTTTTTTCATTTGAACACACAAACATATGTTTTTATTTATTTAAATAGAAGTATTGTAAAATATAAAAATTTTAATTTCAAAATATTAATTTTTAGGCCACTCAAAAAGTGCCATGAGAGATTATTTGTAAAATGGCTCCTTTGAGGCCCCTATCGCTTAGAGAGCCAATTCCTATAATTATGAAACCCATATGAGATACGGAGGAATAGGCTCTTTTTTTTCTTTTTCTTTTTTCTTTTTTTTTTAATTACGTTGACCAAGAGATGCTGAAGCTACATAAATTATTTGAATTGTTCCCACTATCATCAAACAAACTTACTTATTTTAGTAGTCAATAATCAATCCAATTTTAAAATTGTATTCGGATAGGATATACTATACACAAAGTATGGTCTATTTTTGCACTCAACAAAAAAAATTAGACTTGAAAATAAATAAGACGACTTTGTTGATTCATTTCTAGATCAAATAAATATTAATATAATTCAATGCGTCATTAAATATTGATTCATTTGCTCTCTACACATCATGTTTTCTGCATAAATTATTCACTAAACAATTTTTATGAGAAAATAGTGAACATTTTTAATTAACCCAATATTAAAACTGCTTACCACAAACATGTTTATGCAGTGAACAGTGAATAATTTATGCAGAAAAATAGTGAACAATTTTTTAAATAATCTTGAATAGAAAATAATTTTATGTAGAATGCTAAAAACAATTTACGCAGAAAACAGTGAACAATTTTTATGTAAAAATAGTGAACTGTTTTAATTAATGCACAAAACAGATTTTATGAATGCGATAAGTAGATTTGAATATACAGTAAATATGATGTGTAGAGAGCAAATTTTTCTAATGTAGAAAAAGATTTTATCAATGCAGAAAAACAAATTCGATTATTGTGAAATTTAAATATGAAAAAGTATTCAGATTTGGCTTTTAAATTTAGAAAACACAATTTCACTAGGTGTTTTATTAGAAAATAGTGAAAAATTTATGCAATGAAAAGAGAATAATTTATGCAGAAAAAACAATGACCAATTTTTTAAATAATCCTGAATAGAAAATAATTTTATGCAGATTGCTAAAAACAGTTTATGCAGAAAACAGTGAACAATTTTTATGAGAAAATAGTGAACAATTTTAATTAATGCAGAAAACAGATTTTATGAATGTAGTAAGTAGATTTGAATATACAGTAAGCAAATTTGAATATACAATAAACGTGATGTGCAGGGAGCAAATTTTATTAATGTAGAAACAGGTTTTATCAATGCAAAAAAACAGATTCAATTATTGTGAAATTTAAACATCAAAAAGCATTCAGATTTGGCTTTTAAATTTAGAAAACACAATTTCACTAAGTGTTTCATGAGAAAACAGTGAACAATTTATGCAATGAACAGAGAATACTTTATGCAAAAAAATAGTGAACAATTTTTTAAATAATTTTAACAAAAATGGAGTGAGATTTTTCTTTTACATGTTGTTCTAATTCCTCATTGTAACCCCCAATATTTTAACCAATTTGACCATAACGCTTCCAAGAAGTTAGAAATTGATGAGTGTATTAAAAATGAATGAACAAGGAGTATGAGTGGCCTAAAAATTAAAATTTTGAAATTAAAATTTCTATATTTTACAATTTTTTTATTTAAATAAATAAAAACATATGTTTGTGCGTTCAAATGAAAAAAAAAAATACTTATTTTTATGTTTATGTTTATTTGTTGATTATTGAAAAAAAAAAAGTATAAGGAACTCAAGCTTAACAAACTCAAGTTCCATATTACAAGGAACTTGAGCTTGGTAAGCTCGGGTATATAGAAGAAAAAAAAAAAGAGAATTACATTCAAGTTTTGCATTTACAAAGAACTCGAGTTTGGTAAGCTCGAGTATTGTGTTGCATAGAACTCGAGTTTACCAAGCTCGAGTTCCATGAGACATTTTTTCAATAAAAAAAATCCACATCAACACAAGTTTTATTATGAAACTCAAGTGTTTAGAACTCAATTTACATAGCAAACTCAAGTTTCATGAACTCAAGTTTCAAAAAAGTGGTTGTAAGGACTCAATTTGTAACGATCCCAAACTCTTATTGGGGTCGAACGCTAAAGGCCCAAACAATAAATTTGTAGAGCGTGGATATGAAAGAACTAGATTAACTTCAAAAGAAAAACGATTAAACTTAACGTTTCTAGATGGATTAATACAAATATTACGATCAATTTATCATTGAAGCAAGCTAAGTTCTTTATTTCATAAGATTTTCTTCTAGGCATCAATTGTTCAGAAGTTTCGATCCTTTCTCTCAATGCATTCTTTCATGTTATATACTGCCTTCTTGGTGTCATCTTCGCCACACACGTGTAGGTTGGATTCGGGGGATCCCTTCCTGTCCCATCCAACACTTCCTGGAACCTTCAACCAGCAGCTGTAAGGCTGCTTTATCACTGTTCAGGCATCACCTCCACATTAATGCGGCTAGAGAGTTGGTTGAGAGGCAATTAATGCGAAGGCAGCAGTTGTTAAAGATATTTGTTTATCTTTTCTTTCTTACCCTTGGTCCCATGTCCCACCTTTAGTGGTAATGTAGCTCTGAAGTGTGTTTGTAACAATATGACGTCCAGGTCGTCCTCGGACACATATTGCTGAGAAGGATTTTATCCTCGGACGAATACTGGACCCATCTCATGTGATGTCTACTCCTATTTTCATTTGGTTCCCCTTATAACCTTATATGGGCCTCATCGGATGGTTTAACGTCCTTGGATGGGCCACAGGCCCAGTTAACACGATTTTAATAATTATTGATTAACCGGCCCCCACAATGGTATATTGCTACTTATTTTGTAAACAGTGATATGTTGCTAATAATTTCCGCAAAAAGTAGTAAATGGCCAATTTGGCCCATGGTTTAATGTAAAACAGGTATTTTTTTCCAAAATAACCAAATCCCCCAAACAATTCCATTAGTTAGCAAGGTTTTGAAACTATTTAACAATCTAACAAATTGGGTGCAGAGAACTTGATTTTGTTGTGCTAAATCGAGTGTGAAGAGGTCGAGTTCCATGGAACTCAAGTTTCCACAACTCGATTTCCCTACCAAGCTACGACCGTCACCAGACCAAAGATGAAGTTCCATGGAGATGGTGACCTAGACAAGAAAAACATCCATTGAGATGGAGACCTAGACAAGAAAAACATAGAGATGGAGGAAACCAAACGCATGAGGAATCCAACCTAATGAAGCATCATCAAATCCAACCTAGACAAGAAAAACAAAGAATTAGAGGAAAAACATAGAGATGGAGGAAACCAAATGCATGAGGAAGAAGGAACCTTGCCGCCGATTCTTGGAACCAAACGGTGTCCCTTTGGATTCGCCTGGGTTTGTTGTTTTTGCTGAAGATCAGAGGGCGTGGGTTTGCTGTTATGGGGAGATTTGAGTTCAGAACTGGGTTTGTGAGATTTGGGTTCAAAGCTGGGTTACTGCCTCTGGAACTCGAGTGTGTCACTCTCGAGTATGAAACTTGAGTATGAAACACTCGATTTCCACTGAAACTCAACTCCTCCCTGCTCAATTTCAAAGATCAAAATCAAGTCTAAAAGACTTGATTTGTTAGATTGCTGAATAGTTTCAAAACATTGCTAAATAGTTTCAAAACCTTGCTAACTAATGAAATTGTTTAAGGGATTTGGTTATTTAGAAAAAAAATCTTGCAAAAACAATGTGATGGGTATCTTTGTTTTTTATTAAATGAAAATTTTAGAATCTTGTCTGTATCAATGAGATGTGAAACTGATTTAATTAACCACCTATGAGTGAAGAACTTGATTAAATGATTTTCTATTAGATCAGATAAAGAACTTGGGAGGGTCACTTTTTGATAGTGTCTTTGCCCAAGCTTAAGCAGGGACCCTAGGCCCTCTTGTTGTAGTTTGAAGGAACTGGGCTTGATTCGTTGCAGCTAAATGGGTTGTTTACGAACCAAGTGGTGCATAGAGCAAAGATCCTACAACATGTATACACTAGCAAGCAAGAATATATATATTGAACAGCAAGAAGTGCAACAAAAGGAAAGCAATATAATAAGGAAAATCACACAATAATTGTTAGGGATCCTTAAATCAATATGAAATATTTGATTATTTTCTTAATTATGGATTACAATGTGCTTACTAAGACATGTTACAAGGTCCAAATGAACTCAAAAATCATAGACTTGGATGGCTATTCAAGCCTCCAAGACTTGCAAAGTTTGAATCTCTTCGAATCCGAGTATGCTCTATAGTGGTTGTATTGGGATACCGGGGAGTATTTCTCTTTATTTTATTACTCTCTCTAAGCTTTTTACAAAGTTTTCTTAATGATTCTGTTATGGTTCACTCCTACCAAAAAATGTGCTTTAATGTTGGCTGTCTTCCCTTTTTTATAGTGTCATTTTAGGGTTCGAGGTACCACTGATGTCCCCTTTTTGGCTCCCTGGGTACCAGAGTCCCTGTTATGCTAGCCACTCTGACGGCTGATTCTTTCTCCGTTTCTCATAGTTTTCTTCTTTTAGTCCTGTTTTCCTGAAAGCCACTTGCTGACTTTCCGTTCCAGGGTGCTCTTTGGAGAGCGAACCTTCCATCTCTCTTCCTTCAATTTTTCCAAGCCTTTAACTTTTCAAACCTAGCTTTTGGCTACCCTTCCTTTTTGTCATTTTTCCCAAGTGAGTCGGATCCTTCCCTGCCAAGTCAAAGGTTTTCCCCAGCTACTTCCCCTTATGGTTCATCTTTCTGGGTTCCTGGAGGTACCAACCTTTTATTTACGAGTTGTTGCTTTCCAAGCTCTCTGGTTTTTTTACTGCATCACTAAGCGTTTAAGAAGGACATATCTGTCCTTTGTTTCTTATGCTTTTTGGTTCTCCTTTCAAGCTATTTCAATCCCACTTTGGGTGTGTTGCGCATCCCAGGGATCCCGGGCCCTTGGCAGTCTCTAGGATCCCGGCCCAGTTCTTTCTACTGGACTCTTTTTTGTCCTCTAATCTTGGCAGGCTGGGCCTTTTTTTCTTTCTTCCCTTTGTTTCATGGGCTCTGAAACCTGCCCCTTCATGGATCTTGGGCTTCAAATCTTTTAGGCCTACTATCCTTTGCTTTTGTGAGCTCAACCCCTTTTCAATTTTTTACTTTCCATGGAGTTGGCCCAAGGTGCTATTTCTTTGAGCTTTGTGTTATGATTTTTTGAACCTCAACAAAACTCAACTCTATATAATTTTTAAAAATGTTGAATTTCTATATAATTACTTCTATATTGTTAGTGGATCAAGTTTTAAAATCTTAGAATTGATGATGAGCTTAATTGCCAAATGGGGGAGCTTGCTGCTGAGAAACACATCCAACACATTTTAACAGTTGAAAAGGTGTGTTTCATAAATATACTTTTTTTTTCCTCATGATCTAAGTGTAACTTGGGTTGTTGAAATGATTCTTTTGTCTTTTATGTCTAAAATTTTCATTTAAAAAAAAAATTTAACAACCCAGAGGAAGGATGATTTTGTATCTGTTGTGATGGAACATTTGTGAATGAATGGGGCATACTGGGGATTGACCACTCTGGATCTTTTGGAAAAGCTCAACACTGTAGATGTGGATAAGATTTGTAGAGATTCTTCAGTTTCTTCATTAAATCAACTACGTTGTCTAGTTACGTTCTGTTATAATACATCAATGAGTTAGAATTTGTTGTCTGATGGTTCTCCCCAAGATTGTGATTCTTCCTATATATGATTTTTGAGATGTTTGTAACCATTCAGTAAGCCCAATAAATTAATGATTAACATTACCAGCTTTCTAAAGTCAAAAGAAAATAAGAGAGAGAGAGAGAGGACAAAATGAAGATGATTATAGTAATTTGCTTATGAATCTTCCAATATTTGAATTTTTAGATGGCTGTACTTATTACTATTCAATAAGTCCAATCAATTAATGGTTTAACATTTTATGCTTTCTAAAATTTGGAGAGAGAGAGAGAGAGAGAGAGAGAGAGAGAGAGGAAAATGTAGATGATTATAGTAATGAACACATAATGATTTAATTAGTTGTGCAGGGGTGTTTGGCGGTAACTTTGGACATGATCCTCACATACTGTATACTCTAAGCGCCGTACAGGTTTTGGCCCTTTTTGACAAGCTAAATGTTCTTGGCATTGATAAGGTGACTATGGCTGTGTTTGGTTGCTGTAAAACGTTTTTCTGAAAATACATATTTTCCGGAAATGCTAATTTCCGAAAAAGGAAAATGTTTCCATGGTGTTTGGTTGCACTTCAAAAAATTTTCCAGAAAATATTTTCTGGTGTTTGGAAAAGAAGAAGGAAAACACAAATTCAGAAAAACACAAGCCACAACCCAGGAAAAAATCATCCACGACGACAAATTCAGTCCGACGACCGCGCCGTCGATCGCGTCGTCGATCGCGATCTCGCCTTCTTCGCGAGATCGCGATCCACGGCGTGATCGCGATCGACGCGGCGAGATCGCGATCTCGTGAAGCACGGCACGATCGCGATCGACGCAGCGAGATCGCGATCGACGCTTAGCAATCGGCGGCGCGGACTGGAGCTCGACTGGGTTCGCCGGCAATCATCAGACTGGACTGGAGCTCGCCTTCCTCACGCGCGCTCGCTCTCTCCCTTTTTCCGGAATTCATTTGAAGTGAATATAGGAACGGAAATTCATTTCCGTGGTCAAAGCCTTTTTTTTTCAGTCAACGAATTTCAATTTTCGGAAAATAGAATTTTCGGGACCAACCAAACACACCTATTTTCCGGAAAATCATTTCCGGAATCACTTTGAAGTCATTTCAAACGCAGCCTATATGTATCCTTTGGCATACTTTTTGGTGGACTTGAAATTGTATTGTATGCTATGCTTTGTTTTTTGAAATACTCCACTAGCCATAATTTTTAGAAATATTGCAATTCTTTGTATAGATAGTTAACTGGTAGATTCAACTTGTGCATCATATTGATATTACATATTGGGTGGAATCGGTACATTTAAACTACTCAGTTTGGTACAGAGACGTAGATGGCTCTTTACAGGAGATTTAGGCATCAACAAACTTTAATATTTAAACCAAATATAAAGAAGCGTATATCTAGCAATTCTTGTGGCTCTTAATATTTAAGTCAAATGTTGCTGGGCTGCAAAATGAAGATGGATCCTTTTCAGGGGACATATGGGGTGAAGTTGATAATACACGGTATTCTTTCCCCTTCTGATTTGTTATTTAACATCTCTTGATTTTGGGGGTTAGCATCTTTGCAAGTAGTACATATTTTACCAAACCTATTCTTTTTTCTATAGGTTCTCCTTTTCTATAGGTTCTCTTATATTGCAATATGTTGTCTCTCAAAATATATATATATATATATATAAATTTTTTTTTTGGTAAAAGGGAATATATTACTGAAAACTAACCAGCCAAAATAGGTTCAGAACAAAATCTGTTTAAGTACAGACTGTTGGCATCAACCTTGAGAAAATCCCAAACATCCATAGGCGGACTTCTAAAGACAAGGAAATCATTTTCTTGATTCGAACCCAGCCTTGCCAAAACATCTGCACACTTATTGGCCTCTCTAAAACAATGCTTAACACAAACTCGCGGAAGCTAGGAAATTAGGTACCGGCAATCATCCACTAAGGTAGAAACCACACTTTCAGTAGCCCTTGGATTATTCAGCAGCCCTTGGATTATTCAGCAGCTCAACTATAGATTTAGCATCAATTTCGATCTCAGTTGCAGGTAAGTGGAGGTTTAAACATTGTAGAATTCCGTCTCTAAGGCCCTAAAGTTCTGCAACAAAACTCGATGTGGTGCCAATCTTCCTAGCATAACCACAAACCCAGTCGCCCTCCCCATTTCGAATGAGTCCTCCACTTCCAGCTAGGCCTGAATTACCCAATGCTGATCCGTCTAAATTAAGCCTGAACCAGCCCACCTCTGGCTTTTCCCACCTAATCCTCTTTATCACCTGAATCGGAGCTATTTTAGGAAGCTTCACACAGTGCTCATACTCCATAGCTTCACGAAAAATCTCATGACCCAAGTTTTGTTGAATGGTTTTATTATTGAAAACAATGTTGTTCCTATGCTTCCAAATGCGCCAAATAGCGAATAGGAAGGAGGTTTTCCAAGGGGGGTGGTCTGTATTTTTTTTAATTAAGCTTTCCATTAGTGGTGATCCATTGGTGCAGATTGCCATTAAAAAAAGATGAGTTTACCTCCTCGGCACCCAGCTGAGTCCAAAACTCCCTTACCTTGCTGCAATCCCTAAGAGCATGAATTATAGACTTAGACTCAGAGAGACATAGCGGGCAAATGGGATCCACCAGCACCCCCCTCTTAGCTAGGCATTCCTTAACACCAATACTACTGTGCAAACACATCCATACAAATGTTTGAATCTGAGGAAGAATGTTAACTTTCCACACCCATTGACCCGAGAAAGGAGCAACTTCATTTCCAATAGTAATTTGATAAGCACTTTTGAGTTCAAATCCACCATGAGTGGACTTACCCCAGGCTAGTTTGTCCTGACCTCTTGCAGCAAGAGATATAGGAGTGGCTTTTAAAATATTGCTGATACTTTCAGGAATAAGGATGGATATTTTTTGACCAATTCCATCCATCAACTAACATTACATCTTTTACTCTAAGCTTCTCCTCTTCTACAGACAAAGGACCTTGCACCAAGCTCCTGATAGGCCCAACACTACACTTATCATGCTAGAAGTTCAACTCGCTATCTCTACCCGCAGCCCAACTAACCCCTTTCTGAAAGATATCTTCACCTTTTCTCGTAGCAGACCACACTCTGGAATAAGACAGCTTAGTGGGATTTGTGGCATTCAATCTTTGTCTAGTGCAATACTTACTTTTTAAAACCTTGCTCCATAATGCATCCTTCTCAGTATTGAAGTGCCAATTAAGTTTGGCAAGAAGAGAAAGGTTTCTGCCCTTAGCTGTGTGAAGGCCAAGACCCCCTTCACTTTTAGGCCGAGTAATTTTCTGCCAGCCCACCCAATGCATCTTTTTGCCCGACTCCGAAGAACCCCACAAAAAATCCCTATTAACTTTATCAATGTTGTCCAGGAGCTTACCCGGGAGAGTGTTGCATTGTATGACATAAGCTGGAATGGTAGAAGAAGAAGCTTGGACAAGAACCGTTCTGCCAGCAAAGGAGAGTAGATTGGCCTTCCAACCAGCAAGTTTCTGCTTAACTCTCTCTAGGACAAAATTGAAGTCCTGGCTGTTTGACCCTCAATGCTGAATAGGAAACCCCAAATATTTGCCGAGATTAGGTGTTGAAGAAAACCCTAGAATATCATACAAGGATTCCCTCGTATCTCTATCAACGTTAGGAGAGGAAAACACTATGGATTTAGCTTCACTAATTGACTAACCGGATATATTGCAAAATTCATCCAAAGCGTCTCTAATTGCAGAACAGTTTCTACCATCTGCCTTAGTGAATAACACAAGGTCATCCGCAAAGAAGAGGTGGAAAAAAGCGATACCGCTCCTAGACGCTTTAACAGGAGTTCATTTTTTCTCCCTGCATTTTTCTTCAATTAAATGCCCCAATGCTTCCATGCAGAGAATAAAAGGATAGGGAGATAATGGATCTCCTTGCCGAATGCCTCGAGAAGGCCTAAATGGTTCAAGCAAACCCCCGTTGAAAAGCACAGAAGTGGTGGTGGAAGACACACAATTCATAATAAGATCAATCAACTCCTTGGGTAAGTTAGCTTTCACGAGAGTTTATCTGATAAAACTCCATTCGAGCTTGTCATAAGCCTTTTCAAGATCCACTTTAATTGCCAAATACCCCACTCCTCCTCTCTTTCTACTAACAGTATGGATGAGCTCTTGCACAATGATTGCATTGTCGACCCCTTCCCTTCCCGGCACAAAAGCTGATTGAATAGGAGACACTAACTTGTCCAACAACGGCCTAATTCTGGCAACTATAATTTTTGTAATAATCTTGTAAACTGTATTGCAGAGACTGATGGGGTGATAATTGCCAATGGTTTCCAGGCCATGGATTTTGGGAATGAGTGCCACATTAGTTTTGTTAAGGGATTCAGGAACTTTTTTAGTTTCAAAGCACTTCTTGACTTCCTCCACAACTGAACCTCCAACTATCATCCAGAAACGCTGAAAGAACCCGGCATGAAGGACATCCAGACCCGGAGCTTTAAAAGCCTTCATAGACTAGAGAGCTTATTTAATTTCTTCTACTGAGACAAATGCAACCAAGTCATCTCTCTCCAAATCAGAGAGGGTCATTTGCCACGGAGATATGGGCCCCGAGTGGAGTTTAGCTTCTAGTTGGCTTGTGGTGTAAAGCTTGACAAAAGCTTCTCTAACAAAACTCATGATCTGTGTTTCCTCTTGAATCCATTCACCAACACTATTCTTTAAGCAAGCAATTCAATTTCTCCTTCTTCGGACAATAGTAGACACGTGAAAAAAGGATGTGTTCCTATCACCGAGGACCATCCAGTTCATCCTTGATTTGAGTGCCCACAGCTCCTGTTCTTGATTCAGCACCTCATTTAGTTCTCTCTGGAGATCTTTCTTTAACTCAACTAAGAAATTTGACGGCCTTTCTGCTAAAGCTTTCTGAGCACCATCTAATCTGGCCATAACGCGCCTCTTCTTAGCAAATAAGTTACCGAAGTGATTTTGGTTCCAATCAGTAGCATCCTCAGCAAACTTCTCAACTGCTTTCTCAAGACAGTTTGTACGACCCCATGTATCCCTCACAATACTTGGAAAGGTCAGGTCATTGAGCCAGAAACTTTGGAACTTAAAAGGCCTGTTGAGTCTAGAATCAACCCTTGGATCGAAATCTAGCAGGACCGGGCAATGGTCCGAATGAACACGAGTTAAATGAGACACTCTAGCATTCGGATATAGGGTGCACCAACCCGGGTTTACAAAAAATCTATCCAATCTTTCTTGGATAAGACCTCTTACTCCCCTGCAATTAGACCAAGTAAATCTTGGTCCTGAGAAGCCCAAATCCACCATATTGCAGGAGTCCAGACAATCCTTGAATAAAAGGGACCTATTGGCATTAATTGTTTTGCCCCCAAACTTATCATTATCTGCAAGAACTTCGTTAAAATCCCTTGCGATAATCCAGGGACTACTATGCAAGCTGGCCACATTAACAAGATTATTCCATAAAATACATCTCTCATTAAATCTAGGACTAGCATAAACCACAAATAAAAAACATTGAGTTGTCTCTCAATATTACGTTGCTTGAATAAAATCAATGTGGAAAAGGCTGTGAGCTACATCGTAAGTTGCTAAAATTTGGATGGTGGATTTGGATGCACACCTGGTGGGGAGTCCCATGCAGGGCAAAGTATGCTAGTTATTTAACTCAGAATCTTTACATGAAGTTTTACTTTTCTGATTAGTTTTGATAAATCAAGTGTCCATTTTACTTCCATCATCTTCTTTGTTTTGTTTTTATCTGGGTGGACAATCATTTCAAATATTTTATCTTTTTTTTTTTTTTTTGTAATTATTATCAGGGTGGAAAATTTTCTGCATCTATTAAAAACAAAATGTGTTTCTCATTTCTCAGATTCAATTGCTGTCAATCAATTATAAATTTTGCATCTTGGTAACCCAAACCTCCACTCCTAATGGAAACTATTTCCTATTTGTTTGTTCAACAATAATTTACAATATCTTACTTATAAAAAAAAAAAAAAACAATAATTTAAAATATCTCATGCATTTCTCCTAATATATTTGAAGTGGAGGTTGATAAGGCTGAGATTCTGCCTTATAAAGTATAAATTTATGAGTATTGCAGAATGGTCTATTTAATTTCCCTTTAGTTATCAAAAACTATTGCAGAATAGTCTATGAAATGTATTATGTATGATGGATTAGTGTAATTTACTAAGAAGTCCATTGCTTGCATTTCATTGTAAAACAATTTCTTGCTGTGTTTGGCTCTAAACGAGCTGAGTGGTATACTGTTCAAGCTCACTCATTTATCTCTCAGCTCACTCATTCATCTCATGAGTATTGGTGAGTGATATCCTTCTTTAGCTGGTCCTGTTTGAGCTTGACTAGCTTTCCTTTCTAGGATTTAAGTTAAGTTAGGTTCTTCAGGGTAGAAGTCATTTCATAAGTGATTCAATTGCTCCATACCAAGCTGATCTTGTGTGAAGTTTGAGTAGCTTCAGTTTGTTTATTGACTTATTGGGATATATACACTTCATAATCGAGTAGTTTGTGTTGCAATCAAAAGAAAATTGCAGCTGATTAAAATGCTTATATGTGATTTCTCAACTTTGTAACTACATTCCCAATTGAATTTCAACTGAGCTTCCAGTGGCAGCTCTAGGAATTTTTCCCAGGCTACCTAGTGGCAGCTCCAGGATATATGTTGTTTAGTTGTTTCATTAATTTGTTTATCTTTTATAAACTATAATTTGTTATATTGTTGTTTCATTAATTATAAAATTATTAATTGTTGTTTAGCCTAACATAATTTAATTTGTTTGTCTTTTATAATGTATTGGTTAATTAAATTATTAATTATTGTTTATTAGTTGCTTCCCTCAATTAATTATTGGTTAATTAAATTATTGTTTATCAGTTGTACTAGTACACACCCCGACCCCATGCCCCCATCCACCCCCCACTCAACAGACAAGCTCCATGGCCCCCAATCACAAGAGCCAATAAGATAAATTCATAATCACAAATCACAATACACTAAAAAACAATTAATTGTATCTCACCAACACCAACACTAACGAATAAAGCCAAAAACAGGGGCAAATATTAAGAAAGTTATAAAGTAAAGCTAAGCAATCAGCCAATCACAGTTCAAAGAGAATCAGATAAAGTCTTAAAGAGAGAGAGAGAGAGAGACTCTCATTTCATTTCACTTTCATTCTTCAGATAAAGAGAGAGAGACTGAGACAGACAAAAACCCATTAACCCAATAACCCGTATATGTAATAGAGAAAAAGAGAGAGAAGTTAAGTGTAAAGATGAAATACCTTGAGGTTGAGGGAGCAGGGAGGCCTGAGGTTGAAGGGCGGCACCGTCGGGCAGCACGTCTGGTCTTCTGGAGCTCGAGTTTGGGGCTCGATGTGATGACCGATGTGCTCTGTTGCTCGAGGCGGAGGCGCCATTTGTTGGTTGTTATCTTTGATGACTAGTGAGGTTTTTTTCTTTAGGTTAGGTTTCTGTGATTTTAGTTTTTGCTTTACTTGAAGAATCAGCGAACACATATATTGGGTTTTGGTTTTTTTTTTTTTTTTTTTTTTGAGAATTCGTGGGTTTGTTACCATCTGTAATCTGTTGGGTTTGCTTTACCTGGTTTTTTTCTTTAGATTGGGTTTGCTTTACAATCTGTTGTTGGGCTTTTTTTCCCTGATGGGCTTGCTCTATTACAATTTTTTTTTTTTTTTTTTTTTTTTTTTAGATTTTAGTTCAAAAATTTTTTTTTGGGCTTTTTTTTTTTTTTTTTTTTTTTGCTTGAAAGTAGAACAAATAATTTTTTTTAAATTTTTTTATTTGAGGGTGTTCCTAATTTTTTTTAAGGATAAACAAATAAATTTTTTAAAATTATTATATATAATTTTTTTTTTCAGGTCAGGTGTTCCTGAGAACACCTTAGACTGAACATGGCACCACCACTATGAGCTTCCAGTATAACTTCGAGCTGCTTAGAGTTAACCTTTATTTTACCAGGTGCCTCACTTTTCATTAGAGTATATTTGTGAACCACTCAAACTGCTCGAAAGTCATGTCATTTCACCAACTTGTAATCTTTAACTTTTTGAACTTAATGCGTTGTCTTAAAAGTGTAACATTATTTACTTCGAGTTGAAGCTAATTGATAAGTGGTAGCTATTAGTGTTCTCGTCCTGAATCTCTGTGTAAAGGCTAAACAATTATGCCCTTTTATTGTCTGCATTTTAAACTCGAAATTTTTATTCACCAAATATCAATGCCTCTATTTACTGTGACTGCAGTTTTCTGTTGTGTGGCTGCACTTTCTCTAACGGGGTCATTGCATCTTATTGACAAGGACCTTCCTGGGTGGTGGTTATGTGAGCAGCGAGTTCAATCTGGAGGTCTTAATGGTTGTCCTGAGAAACTCCCTGATGTGGGTGTATTTTATTTTAAAATAATTTAACTGAGACTTTGTTTTCAATAAAGAAACATTTTTGTAGTCTTTCTAACTGATTTTGTTGCATTGCTTCAGGTCTGCTACTCGTGGTGGGTTCTTTTTTTTTTTTTTTTGGTAAACCTGGAATATATTGAAAAGCTAAACAGCAGCCACAGGGGCTGTGTAGTTACAGATCCGATTACAAAAAGGACCAGAAAGGTCTTGCATCAGCAGTTGGGACAACTCCACAGGCGGAGTGTCTAATATACAAAAATCTAGATGACTAGAGACTGCCTTTTTGGCCAAAGCATCGGCGCAAGCATTAGATTCCCTATAGCAGTGCTGGATTTTCCACAAAGGTTTCTGGTGTAGCATGTTCCTGCAGTCATCAATAAGAGGAGCATATTGAGCAAAGGATTCTGTATTGCAGGTTAGAAGACTAATAACAGCTTTAGCATCAAGTTCTATAATTAACTCTTGGATTAGAAGTTGGTTGCAGAGAATAAGGCCATCCCGAATAGCCCATAACTCAGCTTCAAGGCTTCTAACCGTACCGATTCTTCTAAGGAATCCCTTCACCCATCTGCCATGATCATCCCGGATAAGTCCACCCCCACCTGCCGGACCTGGGCAGCCCAGGGCTGACCCATCAGTATTTAATTTAAACCATCCTGGGCTTGGGAGTTTCCATCTAACCTGAATTAAGTGTTTTTCGTAGACAGACCTTTGGGAAATGACAATACAAGAGAACTCAGATGCAAGAGTTTCAACATCACTCAACAAAGAAGGTTTGAGATTAGAATGTTGAAAGTTGCATCTATTTCTTTGAAGCCAAAGGTTCCAAATGCCAAAAAGGAAGAAGATGTCCCAGGTAAAGGATTTATTAGGCATAGTGCTACTAGTGAGGGCATTAGATTTAAGCCATCTATTACAAGGGGAAGAGAAGAAATCAGGGTCAGTAGCAGGAATCCCTGCCTCAATCCAGAACCTTTTGGCTACATGACAATCCCTAAGGACATGAGAAATGTCTTCCACATGAGAGCAGTGAATGCATGCAGAATTTTCAGCGAGGCCTCTGTGATGAAGAGTATTTTTAACTGGGAGACTATTATGAATACATTTCCAAATGAATAATTGCATCTTGGGGTAACAATTGAGTTTCCAAATCCATCTACCCTCAAAAGAGAAAGTAGGACCTCCCTCCCCAAAAGCCAAATTATAGGCATGTTTAGAGTCAAAAAGGCCTTTGGCTTTCCCATCCCAGCAGAGAATATCCTTGCTAACAGAGGTTTTCCTAAGGGGAATGGCTTTCAAAATCAGCAACCAACTATCAGGAATTACAAAGGATATTTGGGAGCAATCCCATTGACCATCAACCATGGTGTTCTTTACCATAAGATTTTCTTCAGCAAGGGTGAGTGGCCCCTGTATCAGCTGCCTAAGAGAGCCAAAAGTGGTCCACTTATCATACCAAAAGGACAAGTTACTGTTGTTGCCAATAATCCAGTGAGATCCTTTGGTGCATAGATCCTCACTCTTGGTGATGGCCGACCAAGTTCTAGAGAACCCATGCTTGCGAGGGTGATTTCTATTCAAGTATTTCCTTTTGAGAGTTTCAGCCCACAGCTCCCCTTTACAATTTTTGAATCTCCAACATAACTTGGTTGTAAGAGACAGATTTTTCTGTTTCGCAGCTTTAATTCCTAAGCCTCCCTCCTCTTTATGGCTAATCACTTTATCCCAACCAACAAGGTGAATTTTCCTTTTAATCTCAGTGGATCCCCAAATAAAATTTCTGTTAATTTTATCAAGAGCATTATGAATTCTGGCAGGAAGGATAGTGCCTTGCATAATATAGGCCGGAATGGCTGAGGTAACAGAATTAGCGAGTACACATCTCCCAGCCATAGATAGAAGGTTAGATTTCCATCCAGCCAACTTACTTTTCACCCTATCAATGATGAAGTCAAAGTCATGCCCAGTGGAACCTGGCTGCTTTAGGGGAAACCCCAAATACTTCCCTAAGTTTGAGGTTGCTTCAAAACCGATGGTTTCACAGATAGAATCCCTGGAAATCTGAGAAACATTGGGAGAGAAGAAAATTTTGGATTTTAACAAATTAACTTTGAGACCAGATAGCTCGCAGAACGACTCTAACACATCTTTGATGCTTTGGCTATTTTTGAGGTCAGCTTTGGCAAAGAGAACAATATCATCAGCATAACACAAATGGGAGAAGGCAGGTCCGCCACAAGCTACCTTTAAGGGGTCCCACAGATTGTTAGAACATTTGTCATGAATGAAGAGACTTAGCATTTCCATACAAAGGATGAAAATATATGGGGAAAGGGGATCCCCTTGTCTAATACCTCTTGAGGGTAGAAACGGGTCCAGCTTACCTCCATTGAAAAGAACGGAGATGGATGTAGTCGAAACACAACTTAGGATCAGCTTTATCAAGTGAGGAGGAAATTTAAACAGATTTAGCATATCTCTTATGAAGTTCCAATCTAGCCTATCGTAGGCTTTTTCTAAGTCAATCTTGATTGCCATGAAACCAGCTTTTCCTTTCTTTAAACTGAGGGTGTGGATAAGTTCTTGGACAATGATCATGTTGTCCATACCACGTCTCCCAGGAACAAAGGCAGATTGGAGGGGAGAGATAATTTGGTCCAGAAAGGGTCTAAGTCTTTGGACAATGAGTTTGGAAATGATTTTATAAACTGTGTTGCAAAGGCTTATAGGACGGAAGTGATTAATGGATTCAGGACCTTGGCATTTGGGAATTAGGACAAGCAAGGTTTGATTAAAGTATTCAGGGATGGAGCTAGTTTGGAAAGCCTCAAGAACCACCTTTTCAACAGATTCATGGACAATAGCCCAAGAGTTTTGATAAAAGCTTGCATGGAGACCATCCGGTCCAGGGGCTTTGAAAGGCTGAATGGACCACAGGGCATTCCTAATTTCCTCCGAAGAGATGGGGTGGTTGAGGGACAACAAGGCTTCCTCAGACAGGACATCTTTCTAGCTTGATCATGATAGACAGGGCCCATTGGATAAATAAGGAAAAGCCTGTTAAGTATATCTTAGACTGCCAGGTCTGAATGGGCTACTTCGTAGACTATGATTACACCTATTTGTCCTTTATTTTATTTCTGCATTGTTAGTTTGAATCATTTGAAATTTCTCTGAGGTGATGTGGTTAGACAAAAATCTCAGGATATGGAAAATGGAGGAATTTCTGATAGACCAGATGATGATGTGGATGTCTACCATACATACTTTGGGGTAGCTGGTAACTTGAAAGCTCGAAAATGTGTTTAAAATACAAGTGTTGTTTAGAGCCCGTTTGGTTCCACTTTTTGAGCCCAAAAAGGGCGTTTTCAAAAAAGCTAAACCTAGTTTTGCGTTTGGTAAGCTCAAAAGGCAACTTTTTTATAAAAGTTGCGTTTTGAACTTTTATAAAAACTGAAGACAAAACGCGCAAGGAAAATGGACCCTGAGCGGTCCATAAATCAAAACGAGCTATGCGCGTTTCGTTATATTACTGTTGCAATAACCAAAAAGACCGAAATACCCATGCAGTTTGACGCCCCTCATCTCTCATCTCTGCTCTCCCTTCGCATTTGACGCCTCCATCTCTTCTCTCTGCCTTGCTCTGCCTTCGTAAGTCTCTCTACTCTCTATCTTTTTTCTTTGTTTCTTCTTCCGCTTCGTCTTCCTCTTCTTCTTCTTTCTTTCTTTCTTTCTTTCTTTCTGGTTCTTCCTCTCCATAAGTCTTTCTATAGTTTTGGATTGTGGTTTGTTTTATGGGTAATGATTTTTCTGTGTGTTCTTTGGGTTGATTTCTCATGGGTATGGGTTGTTTTGATTTGGACCGAACCTGGGTTGATTCTCATGGGTCTGATTTGGATTTTTTTGGTTTTGATTTCTCATGGATCTGGGTTTGATTTCTCTGTTCTTTGGTTGATTTCTCACTTTTGGTGTGTGGGTTTTGATTTCTCAGGTACCAAAAACACTGATCTGCTACCAAAAACCAGGTACCAACACTGATCTTAATTTTTTTTTTTTTTTTTTTTTTTTTTTTTACCGAGTGTGGGAAAAAAAATTTCGGATCTTGCTATGAATGGGTATTGTTCCTTTACTTGTTTTGTTATTTGTTTTTGCTGATTGGAATATATAATGAAGTGTTTAGTTAGTAAAAATATATAATGAAGTGTTTAACACTGATCTGATTTTTTTTATTTTTTTTATTTTACCGAGTGTGCTATTTTGATGACATAAACACAACCTAAAATCCTCCAAGAGGTCAAATATGTTGGACCTGATGAGAATGTTGATGACTCAGAGGATTTTATCTGATCCTGATGAGAATGTTGCTGCTCATTTTATGATCTGTTATTTTGAATTGCCATCTTTAGTTGGTAATCATGAACATTTGGCTAAGGGATTATATAACTTGTCTGAAATATTAGTTAGCAATTAAGTTTTCAAAATGGAAAAGTTCATTATGTTGTTTATGTGCCCCCATCCTTCCATTTGCTGATACATTTACATTTAGGAGTTGGAATTGTCAATGGCATACATATGCTGGTCAGGAGAAACTTAATAATCATAACATAATTTGGACAGGTCTTTTACACACTAACTAGTTCTGATGGGAATGTATAATAATCTCTTGCTTCCGCTCTCTCCTTCTCTCTTTCTACCTATTTCCTTTTTCTTTTCTTTTTTCCTATTATTTCAACAAAACTAATCATAGTTTCTCGCTCATGCAACAAACTAAATCCAAACTCCGGAGATGCATGGTTGTTTACATATTTAAGCTACGTTGAGTGTTGATAATGAAAAGTGTATACTTTTTATTATGTGTTTTAACTCCCATCAGGAGCAATACCTTATCATCATGTATATATGTTTATTTGTGTTTATGTCATTACATGGTTACCCCAAAAAGTTCTAAACTAATGGAAAATAATTCCATGATTTGTGTTTCAACATGTACGCCATTTTTTTTTTTTTTACGTACTTAATGCCAATCCGAAAGCCTGATCATTTATGCCAAGTTCAGTTTTGCTTAACATCTTGCTTGTTAAGCAATAGGGGTAAATTTGAGCTAGCCTTCTCTAGAATGGTGTCCAGGATGGTTATATATCAACCTTAAGTACTGTCTTTTTTGGTTATATATCAACCTTAATTACAGACAATGAAACTGTATGATATTAAGCTCCTTGGTTTATGATTCTTTTAACTTTTTAGGATAACTCTACTGTGTATTAGCCATTTATTGTTAAACAAGTGGTTAAAATTTTTATCATACTATATATATATATATATATATGTGTCAAAGTTTATTGGTCAATACATGCAATTAGGTGTTTAAATTTACCGGAGAAATCTAATGTATTGCGCTTAGGTATTACACCTAAATTTTATCCTATTTTCTTATACAAATCATATCTGTAATTTATTTTTTTTTGTACATATTATTACTATCTCTCAAAATATTTAATTTTTTTTGCTTTTAGCACCCTCACTACTACTTTTCTTTTTCTCTTTTATCTCAACTTTATTAATATCGAAGCCACTTCATTATAGATAGCAAACTATCTCAAAACCGTCCCACTCTTCTCCCATGTGAGTTTTCCCTTCCTTGAAGAGAGGTGGCATCCCTAATCAAACCTTGCCCTACCTTGTTACTATCCCTAGTGGATTATCTTAATTTAAGCTCTCCCATAAAAGAAGTTAAGTATAAATGTATATGTTTTGCGAAGATTCATACTCCACTCCATAACTTTGGGGATTTTTTTTGGTCTATAGGATGCTTTTGATAAAATAAAAGGAATTAATGGACATAACACATTTCATAAAATCCAGTACATGTAGTTCACTATTAGTATTAAACATGCCACTTTAACTAAATCTGACACATCCACTCTTCTAAAGATAAAGAAGCTGTATATATAACACATTATAAAGGTTCAAAACTTAGTACGTATGTTTTTATATGCCATATAATATAATATAGAAAAATACATACATAATACTACTACGTAGTGGATATCATTTACTTCATTTATTTAGGTACTAACACTCAGATTCTGCCAATCTGTTTCGCTAAACCATGCATCAGAACTTGATTTAGTTCTGTCCCTCTCTATCATACAGGTATATGCTTTCTCATACCTTCTATTACCCTGATTGTGATATGTTTGATGTTCATGACCTCTGTAATATGTATATATGCATGACTAACTCTCCTTAGAAAGAGCCTAACTCTGCTTTGTAATTCTGTTTGGACCTTCTAGTCCTTGTACCTGTTTGTTTTGATCTTAATAAAAAATTTATGGTTTTGCTAATATGCTTCAACCTCATTGGTTAACTTTATAGATGGGTAAAAACACAACTTCCAACCCCGAGACAAAAAATGCTAGAGCATTATGGGATAATAATTCAAACTGGACCACTACTTTTTGTAATCTTTGTGTGTAACAGATTCAACTTGGGAATAGGAATAAAGGTGCTGCCTTTAGTACCTTCGGTTGGACCACTATAGTGACCAAATTTTGTGATGAGACCGGTCAAAATTATGATAGGGAGCAATTAAAAAGTAGGTGGGATGTGTTAAAAGGTGATTGGAGATTGTGGGAACAATTGAGGAATCTTGACACAGGTTTAGGTTGGGATGCAACGAAGGGAACGATTCATGCTACTGATGATTGGTGGGACCGAAAGTTGAAGGTGAGTTGAGTATTTTATTAATATGTAGTTAGTTGGAAATAGTTTTTTTATATTATTGTTATATGAGTGAAAGCACTTTTACATTTTGTAAGAATTACCCAAAGCTAAAAAATTTCGAGAGAAAGGTCTACAGAATCTAGAACAACTTGATATAATGTTTAGGGATGTTGCAGCAACTGGAATAGTTGCATGGACCCTTTCTTCAAATACACTCCCTCCAACAATGCCACAAGAGGGTGTTGGTGATTCAGATGGTAGCTCCGAATTTAAGGATAATCAATGTGACATGAGTTTAGACATTGATAATTTGCAGCAAGGACATACTAGTCAATCACGTAGTTCAGGACAAAAGCGAACTAGTGAATCAATACCCTCACAGAAGAAAAAGAAGAAGATAGGAGGAGCTGCAATGTTGGACAATCGTATTAGTCAATTAATAACTGTATGTCAGAATAAGTCTGAAGGTACTTCTCGAGAGTCACCAAGTTCAGTTGATAATGTCATGACGATTGTGAGAGCACTTCCTGGAGTGGATAGTAAGTTTGTGGTTCAAGCTTCCTTAGCGTTACTAAAAAAGTCACATAAGGAGATGTTTCTAACTTTCAAGGAGCCAGAGTTACAGCTGGCGTACCTACAAGAATTGATTTGTTGGAAGCAAAAGAAGTGACCAACCTTATGTGGTACTCTATATTAGCTTAGGACTAATATTAGCTTTATGTTGTATTAGCTTTATGTTGTATTAGCTATGTTGTATTAACTATGTTGTATCAACTTAACAAAGTTATGTGATATTTAGTATTAGCTTTGGACTAATATATGTGTAATGTAAACACATTTCGATTAATATTAGCTTTATGTTGTATTAACTTTAAACTAAGTTATGTAATATTTAGTATTAGCTTTGGATTAATATATGTGTAATGTAAACACATTTGAAGCAACTATTACAGTGTTATGTACTTGATGTTCTGAATTGTGTTGGTATATATGCAACGTGTTTCTAGTCAACCGTTACACCTTTGTTACTTTGTTGATTACTACTATGTTGATTTATATTAAGTATTAGCAGTGGTTGATTATTTGTTACTTTGTTGTGTAGCCTAAACCAATATGGATGATTATAATGGTACTTATGAGAGTGGCAATTTTATGGAACTATTAATGGATGGGGATTACAGAAATTATTGTGACTATCATGATGCTGGTGATTATAATAATGCTGACAATAATAATGATGGTGATAACAATGATGATGATGATGATGATGATGAGAGTAGTGATAGTGATGATGACAGTGACAGTGATTCTGATGATGATGATAGTAACAACGATTCTGATGAGTTTTACCAGCTTGTGGCAGTTACCTGTGAAGCAATTGTGACATATTTCAATAAGTACATTAATAAGACTCCTTGTTATGATTTTGAACAAACAGGGTGGGCTTGGGTGAGACGTTGTATGGAAGGTAATGAGAAATTGTGTTACAACATGTTTAGAATAAAAAAGGAGGTGTTTCTTAATTTGTGTCAAGTTTTAGAACGTGACTTTGGACTTCAACATTCAAGGAATATAAGATTAGAAGAGTCAGTGGCAATCTGTTTGCTGATACTTGGTCATGGAACATGTAACTGAATGGTTCAAGAAATATTTCAACATTCGGGTGAAACCATAAGTAGACATTTTGAGAAGATGATCACTCTGTTGGGTGCTCGCTTTGCAGCTGCATATGTAAAGCCTTCGGATCCAACTTTTAGTGAAGTTCCAACCAAAATACAAGACCATCCAATTTATTGGCCACATTTCAAAGTATGTGTACTATTGTATATTTGAATAAGTGTTATTGTCTATAAGATATAATACAATGCATGTGGAACTGAAAACTATTATTGTTTTTATTAGGATTGCATCGATGCAGCACACGACACTCACATTTTTCTTGATACTATTCGTAAACAGAGTAACAACTTTCCGCACCCACCACCAAGTTTGTAATTGGTTAATCAATTGTTCATTATAATTACATATTATATGAGTGTGTTAAAACAATTGAAATTTTTTTTTCTAGGGAAATATTATGTAGTTGATTCTGGATATCCAATGATGAAAGGTTATTTGGCACCATACAAAGGGATATCATACCATCTTCAAGACTTTCGAAGGAGAGGTGGAAGCCCTAGAACTAGACATGAAAAATTTAATCATGCTCACTCATCTCTTCGATGTACGATTGAGCGCACTTTTGGTGTGTGGAAGAATAAATGGAGAATTATCAGAAACATGCCATCTTTTCCATTCCATATCCAAATGCTTATTGTATCTGCTACTATGGCTCTTCATAATTTTGTTAGACTAAATGATAGGGATGATAGGGGCTTCATAAACGCCAATTGAGATTCAATTTCTAGAAGAGAAAATAATAGTGAAGCAGATAGCAGTTATGAGCAGAATTCTAGATCTTTAACAGACCCTGCGATGGTGGTTCTTCGTGATTCCATTGCTAATTCCATTTGGGGTGATAATAATTAGTAGTTGTTTTTTTTTTTTTTTTTTTTTTTTTATAATATCCTGTAGTACAATTTAAACTTGGGTTATTGGTATGTATTTTATCATCTTTTTAACATTTTTGTGTTGTACAATTTAAACTTAGATTATTGATATGTATTTTATATGTTTTTACATTTTTATGTAGTACAATTTAAACTTAGATTGTTGGTGTATATTTTATCATCTTTTTACATTTTTATTTTGTGCTTCATGTTGATGGAAATTATTTAGATTTAATTAATATTATTATTATTATTGTTTAGTAAGTATATGAAATAGATGATTTAATAAGTATGAAATAAACTCACATCCACAAAAAAAAAAAAAAAAAAAAAAAAAAAAAAAAAAAAATTTGAAATAAATTCCCTTATATATACATTGTCATTTTTGGTCATCATTTACCCCTCAAAAAACCACTTCTAACAGTTTTTACCAAACACTCAGCTTTTTGAAACTCCACTTTTTCATTATACACTTTTACAAAACTCCACTTTTTCATTATGCACTTTTTCAAAAAGCTGAACCAAACTCACCCTTAAACTTCCAATTAAAAATTATGGCTACATTGTTTCTACTCTAACCTATCTAAGTGCGGAAACAAGAGTAAATGAAGCATAATCAACTGATACTACTCTAGTGCATAAGCATGAACAACAAACAATAAAAGTAAAGCACAAGAGTAAGGGAAGAGAGAATGCAAACACAAGATAACACGCCGATGTGTTATTAAAGAGGAAACCGAAGAACTCAGCGAAAAATCTCTTCGCCGCCCTCCAAGCGATAATCAATCCACTAGACAATTAGTTGGGATACATGGGTTAGCAAGAGACTCTCCAAGCCTAATCTACCCGATGTACCTAAGCCCTCCAAGTTCCTACTCCAACAAGACTTCTCAGAACCATATATTGTCTAGCTTTCCGGATCTCGCAATACGCCTGATTGCATCTGCCAAGCCTCACCAACTTCTTTTGACAATTCCCCAAAATTCCCAAGCTCCAAAACACTCTCTACACTCTGAAAATGTATGGGTTGTATTTGGGTACAAATCTCCTCTCAATGTATGACAATGGGAGAGGGAAGGAGAAGAGGCTACAATGATTTCTCACTAAGGATGAGTAGCTCTCTCTTTAAAAGATGGGTGTGTGTGTGTTGTAGAAAACCTATCTAGGATTTTTCTCTATGAATGGTCTCTCTTACATTTGTGGGTAATGAGAGTATATATAGTATAGATGAAGGGTAAAAAAGTCACACATAAAAATCCTCCAAGCAGAATGTTTCGTGACTACCTCGCGGGAAGGCCTTACCCGCGAGACACTCGCGAAAACGATAGCCTAGCACGACTCTTCAGCTTCCAGTCATGTGCTCCTCGCATGCCCCTTTCGCAGGAACCTTTCTTGCGAACTTCTCACAACCTAGTCACGAAATGCACTGATCTTCAATTAAGTTTAAGTCTTCACCAACTTGATACTAAGCCCAATACAATAAAATTCCACAAAATACAAGGAACAAAATTAAAATAATTACAACACTTTTTGTCATAGAATAAAACCAACATAAAATATAGTTGTAAATCACAACTTTATATAACTAAATGCAGCATTACTGCTTTTTAACTTGTTCATTTTTCCTTCTTGATATATGCATGTTGCATGTGATAAGTTGTTGTCAATACTCATGTTGCACTTTGAGTTAAATCACCTTTTCTTGTTCCCTGGCAATTTTCTTAGGACTGATAGAACCTGCTTAAAAATGGGTGATCACTAAGGCTAAAAATGATACAGAATATAATTTTATAGATTTATTTCTATTGGGAGGTTTTGGGTAGGGATTGAGGGGAAGAGACTTCAAAGGTGTTTTAAATAAATTTTAGCGCATTTGTATCCATCTTTCCTCACACATGATGCTGCTTTTTATCGGAGGTTGTTGGCTTCAACAATCAAAGTTTTAATCTTTCAAGACATTAATATATCAAATCTAAATTCATTCATCTTTGTTATTGTAGGACTTTCACTTCTTTAATATCCAGGATTGAAAGCCATAGATCCAGCTTATGCTTTGCCAGTTGATGTTTTAAACAGAAATTTCTTTGGCAGATAACTAATTCTTTTTTAGCTTCTTTTCTACATCACTTGCATCAATTTGATACCTTTTTGTTTCTCTTATAATAGAAAGAACATTGAGGCTGTATCGCTACATAGTAAATTGATCTTCTGCATCGAATGTTTTGCTGAAAAAAAAAGTCTTTCTTTCTCTCTTGCAAAAGAATAAAAAGGAAAAAAGAAAAAAAAAAAAGAGAAAGAAAAAAAAAAAAAAAAAAGAGACATTAACAAGAAGCGGCTTCACATGGAAGACATTACCACCATTACTGACCTACAAGCAAGGTTTTTTTTTTTTTTTTTTTTTTTTTTTTTTTTTTTTTTTTTTTAACATGCACTTAATTTGTCTTACAAATATATATACGATTAGTTTGGTCGTTTGATTGTGTATATTATAGCAAGGATGTCAATACCGTACCAAAGGCCATACCGGTTTGGCCACTGGTATGATATATTTCGGATACTAGTCAATACTGGTGTACCGTTTCGAGTTTACCGCTATTTTTTATATTTATAAATATATATATATATATATATATATGTATGTATGTATCTGTGTATATATATATTATAATAAATATAAAAGTTTACCATAAAACATTTCCTCAATTCAGAACTAATTATTCATGGTTTTAGACTTTAGTATCAATTAAAAGGGAAAAATAAAATAAAATAGAAAGCTTAAAAGTTACCATTGCATACTAAGAAAACAAATAATACTAATAAGTTAATGCAAATAAGTTACTATTCTGTCCTAACAAAAATTCAAAAATTACAAAACTAAAAAAAAAAAAAAAAAACTTTTTTCTGTACCGGCCGGTATTGTCCGAAATTGACTGGTACGGCCAGTATTTTTTCCAGTACGAAACAGGAGGGTCGAGCGTACCGGATTGCTGGCCGGTACGGTATATTCCGGCCGTACCGACTGGTACAGTACGGAATCGATAACCTTGTATTATAGTCGTTTATTTATGGTTAAATAGTTGAGCAATGTTGAAATAACAAGAGTTGCAAAATTAAAATGAAGATTGATTATTAATTTACGACAATCAAGATCTGTAGTGTACAAATATAGTGTACAAAGAGATGTTCAACAATCTCCCCCAAAGATACAAAATTTTCATTAGAGCACACTTGATGTGCGTTTGGATACCGTTTATTTTGCTAAAAACTGAAAAATTGAAAACAATAAATAAAAAATTACTGTTCATATGTCTGATTGCACTGTTCATGTTCCATGAACAGTGCAATAGGCGCTGGTTAAAAAAAAAAGAAAAAAAGCGACGCATAAAACATAAACACGGACGCGCAAAGCAAACGCATCCTTGATATATTATAAAATAATAAGTTTTTATTTAGGTGTTATCATTTTATATTTGATAGTTATTATACAAATATAATTTGTCCATTTTGTTATTATAATAATTATTCATTTATTTTGTTATTGTTTATTTAGATAATATATATATATATATATATATATATTATATAAGATTAATGATAAAACCTATAACGCAACGAGCTTCTAAATAGTTAAAAAAAATTTCACTTCTTTCAACCCAAAAAAAAAAAAAAAAAAAGTTGGGTAACACATTATCCTTTATATTTATAATCCGATAATTAAAATTAGGAAAAAATAAAAAACCAGTGATAGGGCACAAGCGGTCGGAAGCAGGCCTCCAAAGTCGAAACGCAGAATGACATGACGCTGCCGTAGAAGTAGAAAATCCCCAGTTCAAATCTACTAATATTAGACCGTGTGGTGTCAGTGTGGACACTAAAATCGTGATATCAAATACCGTTTTTAACTTTTAAAAAAAAAAAAAAAAAAAACGTGAACTGAAAGAAGGATTTCTAAAAAGTAAGTAATACTCCTCCTCGTCCTGGAAGTGGAAAATAGCTACTCTAGCTAGTTGTAAAGCTCAGAGGAACAGAACCGAACTGAACCGAAAAAAATGTCAACGAAACGCAGACGAGATTATTACGACGAAGACGACAACAACGGCGAGGAGTACGAAAACGACGCCGTATTTGCCAACGGCGGCAAGAGCCAGAAAGTTGAAGTGGATCTCTCTCTCTTGGAAGCCTTAGAGAAATCCCAATCCCAAAACAAGAACGCAGTCGAAGTGGTCGACCTCAAAACCCTAAAGAAACTCGTCCTCTCCTTCGAGCGAAAGCTCAAGGACAACATCGAAGCTCGCCTCAAATACCCTAACCAGCCCGACCGATTCGCCGACTCCGAAATCGACCTCCACGACGACCTCCACAAGCTCAGCATCATCGCCGGAGCTCCCGAGCTATATCCGGATCTCGTCCATCTCAATGCGATTCCTTCGATTTTGAACCTCCTTGCTCACGATAACACCGATATCGCGGTCGATGTGGTTCAGTTGCTTCAGGATCTGACGGATCCTGATGTGTTTGAGGACGATGAGGAGAGTGATGAGCCGGCTAGGGTTTTGGTTGACGCGCTGGTGGAGAACAATGTGCTCGAGCTGCTTGTTCAGAATCTGCAGCGGTTGAACGATTCCGATCCCGATGAGATGGCCGCGGTGTATAGCACGCTCACGACGGTGGAGAATCTGGTGGAGGTGAAGCCTGCGGTGGCGGAGATGGTGTGCGAGAGGACGAAGTTGTTGAAGTGGTTGCTAGGGAAGATAAAGGTGAGGGAGTTTGATAGTAACAAGCAGTACGCGTCGGAGATTCTGGCGATTTTGTTGCAGAATAGTGCGGCGAATCAGAGGAGGGTAGGGCAGATGAACGGCGTGGATGTGGTGCTTCAGGCCGTGGCGATGTACAAGTCGAAGGATCCGAAGAGTTTGGATGAGGAGGAAATGGTGGAGAACTTGTTTGATTGTTTGTGTTGCCTGTTGATGCCGTTGGAGAACAAGGAGAGGTTTGTGAAGGCCGAAGGTGTGGAGTTGATGATCATTATTATGAAGCAAAAGAAGTCGGCTTATAGCTCGGCTATTCGGGCACTTGATTTCGCTATGACCAAGTATCCTCCGGCTTGTGAGCGTTTCGTTGATGTGTTGGGATTGAAGACTGCCTTTGCTGCATTTATGGGTAAGGTAAGAGTCACTCACTCACTCACATTTTCGTAGTTTGGAATATAATTTGAGCATTTGTGAATTGTAATTACATCTCTGAAGTTTGATATGTAGGAAGGCTTTTGTATATATCTAGTCAATCACATTTCAATAAATTCAAAAACATAGGATTCCAACATAGTTGTATCGGTTTAGATATGTGCATTTGATTTGTAATCATATTTTTGAAATGAAGGTACTTGGTTTAGTATAGAAAAACAGAAGTTTATGAGAGTGCAAGTTTGCTATGTGGGAAGGCTTTTGTTTTTTGGGTTGATTTTTGTTAAATCTCGTCAAGGAGTTGTAACTCAAATGATATGTCCTCCTTCCATAATAATGGGATGGGTGGTAAAGTTGTGGGTTCAAGACGAATAGCTTACCAATTGAAAAAAAAAAAGAAAAAAAGAAAAAAGAAGAAGAGGCAATTTATTGGATTTCCAGGCAGGTTGTTTTCTGTTAGAACTAAACTACTGTTTTGCTGGTTGTTGTGTTGGTTCTTTGTTTGATTGTATCTGTATGTCAGAAGTACATACTACTGGGGTTCTTATACATGGGATTTTTTCTGGCTGTTATATGTTAGAAAGAGAGGTGAAACACTGGGATTCTTCAGGGAATTTTTTTTTTTTCCCTGTAATGTAGTAGATCTGCAATCTGTACCATTTTTACTTTGTTTATGCTTTCTTTTTTTTACCTGTGATTTAGTACTCACATTTTCATTACATCATAACACTGACATGTTGTGTCTTCTATTGTTTAGATTCCTGTGAATAAGAAAAACAAGAAAGAGCGCTACCAAGAGGAGTTAGAAGAGCGAATCGTGTCACTTATTGCTTCATTATTTGGTAAGTAGGAAGTGAAGTTGTATATCTCCTCCCCCCTATAATTAAGGAGTGGAGGGTAAAGACATGGATTTAATTCTGTCTGGCTCTGAGTTGTATACATCTATGAAGAAGAAGAAATTTGATGTGCTAATTTTATTTATTTTTTTGATAAGTAACATAACTTTATCAATGAAAAAATAGCCCAAGTACATAGGGTATACTATGGGTACATCACAATCAAGATCTCAAGCTACAATTATCAAATAGATCTACAAGAGAAGTAAAAGAAAATGATCTCAAAGTTAGAGTTCAATCAAACAAAGATTGAAAGAAAAACAACTTAAGATTGAGAATAGACCATTCACATCCCTCAAAACTTCTAGCATTCCTTTCCTGCCATCAAAGACACCTCATTAAACAATGTGGCACTACTTTCCAAATGTCTTTGTTCCAATGGCAACCAAACTGACCCTGCCAAGAAGCTAGCATATCCAGACCCCTCCACGGCCTAACCCTTTGAACACCAAACAGACCAAGTACCATAGTCCACAACTCATTAGCTATAGGGAAACAAAGAAGTAAATTGTCTACAAACTCCCCACTACATTTACGCATATAACACCAATCTAAAATGATAATGCCTCTCTAAGAGGTACCTTCAATCTCCAAATAATTTTTCAAGGAAGAGACATGGCATTATTAAACATTAAGGAATCATGGTACCCTCCAACTTCAAAACCCCAACCCTTCACTGACTTACAACAAAGTGTATATGCTAATTTTATATAACTTTGTCAATACAAGCGGCTACTATAAGAGTCACTGCTTATGTATCTCATCACATATGTATATTAAATGAACTTAGGTTTCAGGGTATGTAACTTTCTGTGCATAAATTAAATTTGGTGTTTTTAGGATCATTGGTTTTGTGAGTGTCATTATATCCTAGTTTTGATTCTATTTGTCTCCTTTGGTTTCTGGGTGCCATTGATTTGTGGTGTTGAGATCCTAATTGGTTAGAGTTTCTCTTGTACACATGTTTTCATGGGTTGCACCACTTTTTGGATTCTTGTTCTTGGATTTGCAGTTTTTTTATGGGCTCTGCATAAGCTCACTGTACTGAAACATATGCATATATAGGATCCTACCATTCATATGCATCTTCTTATAAGCCAATAGCATTCTTTTAAATCAATGACAGATGTCCTCTGACCTTTCTCTATATTTCAATTCCAGGTGGAATTTTGAGGGGTTCTAGAAGGGAAAGATTGTTGAGTAAATTTGTTGAAAATGAATGTGAAAAAATAGACCGACTTATGGAGCTTTATATGAGGTGGGTTGCTTAATTTTTTTGTCTATTTCTTCAACTATTGAATGATTTTCTGTTGGTTTTAAACACCTCTTTGGAATGGCAAAATTCTCGTCATGTAACCCATTATAGGTTCCATTTGTTTCAATGTGAAATGTTTTCTGTCAAAAAATGTTTTCAGCTGAAAACATTATAATGAGAAAGATTAATGAACATGAAGCTTAAATTAAAAGTTTATTGAACTGATTGAAACTTACTCCAACTTCTAATTGAGAAAATGTATTTACCCCAGAAAAAATAATGAAGAAAAATAATATCGGGAGGAGTGAGCATTTAAAGGCTTATATTCTCATTTGAAGAATCGTGAATTTTCACAGATATTCTGATAGAGTCAAAACAGAGACCGAACGGCTAAATCATCTTGAACTCGATGACTTGGAGGTTATTTACTCTCTTTTTTGTTTCTCATTATTATATACCACTTTGAAACAAATTCATTTTAAAAACGATTTGAGATCTATTTTTCTTATATTTTGCAGATGGATGAAGAGGAGAAGTACAACCGGAAGCTAGAATCTGGGCTTTACACTCTTCAGGTTAGAGTTTTATTGCGATGACCTATCTGTTTTTGCTATCAAAATTGGTTTTTTGGACAGATTCAGCTAAATATTTGGTGCACATTATTATTTTGTGGTATACCTTAATCACTACCAGATAATTGAGGAGAAAACATAAGGCACACTTCGTTCAAATAATAATATTAAAGGCAGTTAATTCAAATATCTGAATTAGGTTCCTTTTGTCCAAATGAAAAATCTGAGACCTTTTTCTATGACAAAATTGCAGTTATGTTGGGTGAAGAATTTGGGATATTTCAATCATTAAATCTATGTTGTGAATCCCATGGATGGGCTGTCAAGATAAGGAGAAAAGTCAGTTTGGCCTGATTTAGAATTTCCAAGATGAATTGGATGTCCTTGTTAGAATTATGTGGTTAAATGACTAAATTCACCATCTTCTAATAGCTTAAGCTTAAGCTTTTGAGAGAATCGGTAATTAACATGGTATCATAGCAAGAGGTCTTGAGTTCGATTCCTTTTTCCTCCACTTTACCTCCCATTTAAAATCCCACGTGTTGTTGGGTCTCACCTATTAAAAGTTAGTTTGAGACCATGCGTGAGGGGGACTGTTAGAATTATGTGATTAGATCCTTCATCACCTAATAGCTTAAGCTTTTGGGAGAATCAGTAATTTACAATCCTCATGCAGATTACTTAACTGTTAACTCATAATCTCATATAAATATTATTCCGACAAATTAGATAGGCTACATGAATTCCTTTTCTTAATGCAGCTGATCCAGGAAAGTAATGGAGGTTATATGTGATAAAAGAGAAGTTTCAGAGGCTAGGGCTGGTTATGTTTATAATTGTAGATTTGTAAAACCAGAAAAAAGATGGTGCAAAATCGGAGGGCCCTGGACTTTTCTATGTTGCTGTTCTAATGCTACAACGCAGCATTTTGATCGATTAGAGTTTCCAATCTTATCAAGCTGTCGTCTGGATCACACTTAGTAGGCTTCTGATAAAGCTAATAGTCTTAGAGGAGGGTTGATTCTGTTATATGATAGACCCAGAACAATTGTGTTAATTCTCTATGTCGAGTAAAGTAATTGGGAATAACCGGTTCATTCCGGCTTTTAAAGAGCTCTTGTAGTTCTGGGAGCCTGTACCAGATCTCTTGGTCAAAAGTGTTTGGTGAAAAAATAAAGTAGAAGGGAAGCAGTTTGGAAAATTATACTTTTGAGCGGAAATGGATCTAAAGGACCAGCTACTTTTGTTTTGCATGTGAAAATAGTAAAATTGCTTGCCCTTGCATTATGGGAAGGGAATTAATCTTTGGCTGAAAGGAATTTTAACCAGTAGTATAGATTGTTTTTCTCCTTTGTTTAATGGCAGTCTCTACTTTTATGTGAAATGTTGCTTTACCAATTCAGAAAGGTGGTTTTTGAAGCACATGGAAATAAGTTGGCTGGTTAAACAATCTTGATGGAGTATCCTCAACACTCTTGGATTTGGAGTATATAATCTCAAATATAAACAGAGCAAAAAATTGACAGCTGGGCTTACCACCAGCCTCTTGTTGTGAAAGTAGTACCTGTCACCTTTATGTAGCAGGAACTCTGGGGGTTTACTTATAATAGTAGCTGGGAAGGGAACTTTTTAATTTTAAAAATTAGAGAATGAAACCTAACTCTCTTAATGTAAATTTAATCCTATGTTAGCATAATGTTTGTGCCTCCAAAGAAACACTATTGCTCATGAAATGCTATAGGTAATTTTTTTCTTCTTTGACCTAGGAGAGCTGGATTTGTATTACTTATTGCTTTCAAGTTTTCCGTTGTCGTGTTGGGTTTAACCTCTTTACCTGTGATCCTGCAGCTGATTGCTGTAATTCTGGGTCATATTTGGTGCTCTGAGTAAGCTTTTGCATTTGAATTTTTAGATATGTTTATGTAGAGCTTTATTGTAGCCTTTCTGGTTCTGGTCTGCATTCCATAACTTGAGTTTATTTATGTGCAGGCATCCCTATATGAGAGCAAGAATTGAACTACTACTCAAGCAGCAAAAGCTTACTAACAAGGACGTTAAGGACATACTTCAGGTATATGTTTTCAGGCTGTTTATACTCCCAACTGTGTCATAAAGTGTCTAATCTTGATTAAGTGAAAATTTTCACATAATTTGTTTTGTTGTTTCTAGTATGCTTTTTATATACTTTGAAACAGTCATGTTTATAAATTTAATTGAGGAATTTTGGAGTTGTGCACACATAAAAGTCCACATTTCCTTAAGACCAGTTCAGACCAAGATTTCTGAATGTGTCTGTGCGGTCTCATTCATATCCTCATCCTTGCCATGGCACTGGAAAATTGGTATATGGAAATGTCTTAAACTTTGTTTTTATGGGTGCTGGTTGAAACTTTAATGGATGTGAAGCTTTCAAAATTATGTTAATATATGCCAAAATTTGGTCCCTGGGTTCTCTGGGCCTTTCCATAACAATTACTCAATCATGTTCAATACCCTCACAACTTATTTACGACCTTTGCATCCTTTTGTGGATCACAGGAATATCATGACAATATTGGTGATCTGGATGGACCAGAAGAGAAGGAGCGAGCCCAGGCAAAGATTCAGAAGTTCATTTCAGCGTTTTGATCTCTTTAGGCCATAGAAACTTTTGTAAACTGGGGTACTTCAAGTGGGGGGTTACGAGGGACCTGTTTATTTCATTGTAAGACGTCCCCCCTCTTAAAATCAAGGTTCTTTATAGGCTACCCTTCATTGGATCTACCCATGAAGTGCCTGGTAAAATAGGGAAAGCAACAATTTTTTGATTTAAGCGTATATTTTTAGTTGGTTGAGGCAAAAATCGTGGAACTTATATATGACTCTTGAATTGTCAGTGATAGGATAAAACTTAAAAGGCACTGCACATTCAATGGAAATGAAATTATAGTCGAATTGTAGAATGTAGGCAACGAAAGAAATGGTCTCAAGGTTGATATAAAGTATAATATTGGGTCAAAATTGGGTTATCTTTTTTCAGGTGTTACTTAAACAGTTATATCGAGATCTAACATTCCTTAGGTTATACAAAATAGTTAAGATCGCTCCTGAGGCATTGCTAATTTTCTAGATGGGTGAAATAATTCTTCTTTGAAGCTTGTTTTGTTTTTTTTTTTTTTTTTTTTTTTTTTTTTAACAGAATTCTTCTTTGAAGTTGGTCAGAGTGGAAATCTCATAAGGTTGTTTGTCTTCTGTTGTGAAATCTCAAAGTTTGTATATTTTACCTAGTAGGTAAGTATAATTGTATAATGTATAATGTTTGGAAGTTCAAATTTTTCCTAAATTATTTCAATTCTTAAAATTTTTATGTAGTAAATTGATCAACGGTCAATATCATAATGTATAATTCTCATGTGCTTTATCATGATAGTTATGATCAAATGATGTATATGGTTCAAGAGTCCGAATTAGGTAAAGATGGGGTGTAAAACTCATATTTCACAACATCCGATAAGAGATTCTCATGTAAAATTAAATTCAATAAGGACAGGGTGTAAACCTTTTGGTTTGTGCCAGCTAATACATGCCACATCAGACTTTTACTTAAATTCATTTTAAAGTCAATACATCCTAACACACCTAATAACATCTAAAAAAAACTCTGCTTCATGTTTTAAGACCAAATGTGAAGAGTCCCTAAGATCTCATCTCCCTCCTCAGCTCCTTTGTCTCCTACCACAAACCTTGGCGGAACTTTGTTTGCCACCGCATTACCGTGCCGGACCTCCGTTTGCTGCCACATTACCTCGCCGAACCTCCATCCTCCACCACATCAATTTGCCAAAGTCGTTGAAACATTGAAACCTTAATAAGTGACTTCAAGGTTTGTTTACTAGGTGATTTGTTCTTTTTCTCCATATTGATGGGTTTTGCTATATTTTGATTGATTTGGTATGAGCTTTGCTATATTTTGATATCTTGATGGTATGGGTATTGCTATATTGAAATATTGATAGATATGGGTTTTGCACAGTAACATAAAATTTTGCCATTCTGAATTTTTTTGTTGCTGTTAACATAGAAACGAATCTGAATTTTAGTTGCTGTTAACATAGAATTTTTTTTTTTTAATTTAATTTTATTCTCTTTTTGTTATTTGTCTCTTTAACATAGAAAGTATCTGATGCAATAATAAATGCATCAGCAGCAATTAAGTGTCCAGTAGCATCAATTTGAAGTTCCAATGTGTAATTGAATAGGCTTAATGATGTAATTCAATTAGTATCAGTTTGTACCAAGAAATAAGAATCAGTTACAGTCATGTAAAATAACAAATGAATCAGGAACAATTAAGTGTCTAGTAGCATTAATCAATTTGTAAGGGACCAAGTCAGTTTTAATATGTACATTAAATAATGCCTCCTATATGGTTTATTGTTTTTCCATTTGTGTCTCGTGTTTTTGAGTTTTATCCATTAATTGTTAGAGCAAGTATTCTACAGTTTATCAGGTAAATTACTTTTCTTTTTTCTTTGATAATTTTATTATGAGCCTAAAAGTAAGAGTTTCTAATTACATTTTGGTTTTGTAATAAAACTGGTTTGAGAAATTGGGGAAGTTTATTATGTTTTAGATTTTGGTTTTGTAATTGAATAAATCTTGAACGTCTCTTCAATTGTTCTTATGAATTTTTCTTCTCTTTTGTTTTTTCTAGGTTCTATTGAAAATAAATATTTACTCGAATTGCAAATATGAGTGTGAACAATGAAGAACCTAAAATAATCTCTCTTTGTGATGATTTGGTAGAAGACATAGTGTATGTTGAGCCGGAAATAGTAGAAGATCAAGACGATCTAGGTTTGCCTAAGAATGATTTGAATCAATCTTTTGCATCTAAATGGCCTTCGGAACCATGTCTTGATATGGTATTCAATGACTCAAAAGATGCTCATGCATGTTATAATGCATATGCAAGGTGAAAGGGTTTTAGCATTTGAATAAATCATAAATGGTTATTTAAAGAAGATAAATCATTGGTTGGAGTGGAATATGTTTGTTGGAGGGAAGGGTTTTGTCAACAAAGTTGTTAAGATAAAGAAAGAAAAGGTCCACAACATGCAAAAACTAGAGTGGGATGCAAAGCAATGATGAGTTTAAAGAAAAAAAGAAAAAAAAAGAAACATGGATTGCAAATAAGTTTGTGGACAATCATAATCATGAACTTCATCTTCCTCCTAAAAGTACAAGTTTGCTTCGTGGACATAGAGTGATATCATGTGCCAAAAAAAATCTTATAGATATACTCAATGAGTTAGGTGTACCTACAAGGAAAATAATGTCAGTGTTGAGTAAAGAATCTAATGGTGACTATAATGTTGGTTGTGTTGCAATTGATATTCAAAAGTATTTGGGTAATAAAAGAAGAAAGTTACTTCAAGATGGAGATGCACTAAGAGCATTTGCAGCAGTGGAGCTAAAAAGCTATAATGCTATTTTAGCTCCACCAATATAGCAAAAAGGACCTGCAGCAGTGGAGCCAAAGGTAAAAAATTTAGCTTATTTGCTACAGTGCACATCTATCTATAGATGTGCACTGTAGCACTCATCTAAACAAAAAAAATAATTTTTTACTCCCACTACCGAATAAAATAATCAAACTAATCTTTTTTTTTTTTTCATCCCTTTATTTCATTCCTTCACCGTGCACTCTCATCTCCCTCAATCATCAAACAAACACTCATCTCCCTCACCCATCTCTAGCTCGCCGGCCTCTCTCATCCCTCAGCTCGCCGGCCTCCCTCATCCCTCAGCTCGATAATGACGGCGTGGCCGGCCTCTCTCATCCCTCAGCTCGCCGGCGTGGACGTGGACGTGCTTCGGATCCGATATTCTTGCGGGTATGGATCAGGACGTGGACGTGCTTCGGATCCGATATTCTTGCGGGTATGGATCAAGCCATAAGCGACGGCGTGGACGTGCTTTCGCTCTCTCTCGGCGGTGGGTAAGCTCCGTATTACAGAGACACCATCGCAATCGGAGCTTCCACGGCGGTTGAGAAGGGCATTTTCGTCTCTTCTTGCTCTGCCGGAAACAGTGGGCCTACCAGAGCCTCATTGGCCAACGTGGCACCCTGGATCATGACCGTTGGAGTCGGTACTATGGACCGGGACTGCTAGCTCTGATGTGGGTTTTGTTTTTTTGTACTCGTTGTGGGTTTTTTTTTTTTTTTTTTTTTTTTTTTTTTGCTGTGGACTGCCGGTAGTGGTGGTGGTGGTGGTGTTTTCCGATCTGTTGTGGGCAAGTGGACTTGTATTTGTGTTTGTGGCAGTGGGCTTGTGCTCATTGTGGGTTTCTTTCTTCTTTTTTTTTTTTTTTTTTTTTTTTTTTTTTTTTTTTTTGTTTGCTGTGGACTGCCGCCGGTGGTGATGGTGGTGGTGGTGGTGGTGGTTGTGCCTGTGGTTGACGGTAGAGGTGATTGAGGTTGGTGGTGTAATATTTTTTTGGTAGTGGAATATATTATTTTATTGTAGTAGATATAATATTTTATTGTGATGTTTATATTATTTTATTATGTTGAAAGCTAAAATAGATCCACTGCTGCAGCATGTGTGTAGGTAAAATAGATAAAGTAACTTTTAGTGAAGCTAAATTGCTAAAAATTTAGCTCCACTGCTGTGGATGCTCTAAGAATGTATAGCCATTTTACTGAGTGTCAATTAAAAAATCCAAGTTTTTTATATGCAATTCAAGTTGATGAACATGGGAGCATGAGAAATTGTTTTTTGGCAAATGCTAGGTCAAGAATTGCATACGAACATTTTGGAGATATCGTTACTTTTGATGCTACTTACTTAACAAATTGCTATGGGATGCCTTTTGTTCCTTTTATTGGGGTTAACCACCATCACCAATCTATCATGTTTAGATGCTCATTCAAGTACAATGATAAGTGACTTTGCATCAATATGAAAAAGCCTTAAATGCGCATTATCTGAAAGAGAAATAGCAAGATGTAAAGACAAAAAACTACAATGCCAATTTTGAAAACATGTTACAAGATGGAAGGAGAGGCAACAAAAATTTATACAAGAAAGATGTTTATGAAATTCCAAGAAGTATTTTGTAGACAAAAAAACAAGGCATCCAAATATCGTGAAGGAGGAAAGAAAATATATAAAGTGGTACCTCATAGGAAAAAAGTCCAATTTATGAAGTGTTGAAATTTCTAAGAAAAAAAGGTTATTTGTACATGCTATATGTTTGAATTTGTTGGAATTCTTTGTAGTCACATACTTATTGTTTTTGTGAAAAAATCTCTTGTGGACTTACTTCCCCCGCATTATATTTTAGAAAGATGGAAAATTAAGGCCAAGAATCATATTATACATGATATATCGAGTAAAGAAATATGAACATCTTGACCTAGCTTTACAGAAGGTTCATGTGAAGCTTTTAGCCATGCATGATGTTGATGATTTTGTAAGTACTGATAATACTATACTAAACAACAAATATTATCAAAACTTCCAAGTGCCTTACAATACCCTTCGTATGTTCTATCTAAGGGGGCAAGTCTATATTGGCTGATATAGCATGTCCTTATTGGCTAATATAACATGTCCTTATTGAATTTAATCTCAAACTAAATACATTTTACCGCACTAAATAACATCTCAATAAACTATGTTGAGTTATATTTGCATATGAATATTAAAATTGATTGGATATAATTGTGTCTATTCTTTAATATGTGCGATGATATTATGGCATATTGACATTGGAGTGTAAAATTTGAGTTTTACATTACATCCTTATAGAATTTAATCAACATATATCTTAAAGTCAAAGATCAAAAGAACAAGAATTGCAAGTTAACCTTGTTTGTATCTTATGATGTAAATAAAAATAGTGTAACACAACACCCTAAGGATAATTGTGGTAAATCATTGGTCTATGCCATTTTGATCAAGCAATTAATTTTGATAATCCAAATCTCTTTTAACAATAAAATAATATTAAAAAAAAGCGTGTCTTAGTGCGCTTTGTACTTCAAAAAGCTCCAAAAAAGTGTGCTTCATTAAATGAGCTTTTTTTGGGCCTAGAGAAGTGTTGAGAGGTTGGGGCTTTGAGCTTTGAGCTTAGGTGCACCTTAGGCACGCTTTTAACAACATTTATAGGTCTCATACAAGCTACAATTCTTTCACTGGATTCAGTAAAACATCAGGAAAAGAGACTATCACAAGAGCTGAAGGCCATAAGGGGAAAGAAATGCCCAGCAAAGTACTAAAATTGGTATTGGAAACCATTCATACAACCAGTCTAAGAAGTATGAGTATGACTATCTTCTGCAGCAGTTTCAAAGGTTTCACCAGCAACAAGCTCCGGGACTTCATCATCGTCTTCTTCTTGTGTTGCTTGTGCACCAGCAGGTGGTTGCTGCTTCTGAAACTGCTCCGCAAGCTTCCTTAGGTTGTCCAAGTTATCTGGCCCTAAAAATTGAAACCGTATATGTCAGTGCAAGTTAGTCAACTGGATTGAGATAACAAAACACAACAAATTCATTTCCAGAACGCCCATAGAATTAGTTTCTGTCAAGACTACTAGGAAAAAGTAATTTCCAGCTAAATAATGTCCCGCAGCCATATAATCTAATAAAATTAATATAACTCCTTGGGTTAAAATAGCCTCATTTCCATAATCAATCAATCAAAGATCAGCACTGGAATATTTATTTTATATTACTCTTACTTAAGCTGTTAATACTCTTCATTTGAATCACATAAGCATAGATTATGACATTTCCCATTTAAAAGCTCCAACAACATGAATTTGATATAGTTTTCTGTGTTCACACTGTTTGACATCAGCAGAGGTAGAGCTAATGAGGTCAACAAAGATCAAAGAGAGCTTGCAATCAATGACACTCAAAATAATATTTAAACTACTTTGCTCAATAATAACAGCCCACAAGTGGGCTATGAATCCTTCAGGCAGAATTGTTTGGGACCTTCTCAAGCAAAGATGTTGGGGGGGGGGGGGGGGGGGGATGGGGACACTACACGCATGAACTTTCCAAGGGTCATTTTCTTGGCTCATAAAAACATTGTATGTTAAGATAATTCACAATCAAAGGAATACATAAAATATTTCGCCCAAGGAAAAAAAGCAAATCAATAATTAGGCCAACCAGATGTATATTTCATTTCCTCTCTCTCTCATTCATTAGGGCAAGGGAATTTCTTTCCCTTTTTCAAATGTTACTGGTTTGGGTTGCATGTTGTGCGCGTGCAAGCATGTGTGTTTCTCAGGGGGGCTAGACAAACATACAAAGAAGAAAGTAATCTGCTAGCTCAGGAAAGAGAGTCAAATAAAAATAATGTCATTTGATCAGAGTCAAGTAGGAAAAAAAAAGACCACTTAAATATTTGCTTTTGTACAGCCTTAAGATTTGCATTTCAGGTAGCATTCAAACAAGGAGATCAGAAATGGACCAAATTTAAATGAGGCTATAATTCTACATAATAAACCTTCTGAACTCTAGATAGCAGCATTTAGCCTTAAGAGCATACATACATAAATCTTGCATAAAAAGGTCAAATTCAGATTTGAGTAGTTTTTTACTGAAGCCAGGATTCAAACCTGATTCAAACCCACATGAAAGCCATTGCACACATTTGAACAAATCCTCCAGCAACTTCTTGTAGGATTTTGAAATGAAAACCAAAAAATCTCATTGTTTAAAAATCGAGAGTCAAGCTGAAGATTTTATCATTTGGATTCACCATCTTTGATTTTTTAAATTCAGAAAGAAGATTATGAAATTGGATCTTGGGGATTTTGACTTCACTGGAAATGGATAACAGACAATAAAGTTCCTGCCCTGGCTTTTCATGCTTTTCTCTGTTGCAATTGTTCCTTCTTGTAGTGGATGTCAATGCCCTGGTTTCATATTTTTCTCTATTGCAACTAGCATCTAATTACCAAATTATCATGTCAAAACTTCCACCACAGGCAATGGGTGCATGCGTAACTTACTAATCCAAATGAACAGAAAATTTGGATTGACTAGTCTACTATATACAAACCAATTAGATATTCAAGGCACATTTGAGAAATATTTAACATCAGTTAACTAGTAAGACAAAAAGCCTCAGGTTAGCAAGCCAAAGAAGCAATTTGTTTGTACTGGGGTCTCAAAATACAGGTAGCTGACAAATACTAATATGGAACTATTAGAACAAAAAAATTATGATTTAAATGTAAGGAAAATAAACATAATAGCATCATACCTAGTTGGTTGATGATCCCTGGGAGAATATCTTGCAATTCTGAAACACAAGTTCAAGTCTTAGCTCTTTTCCACTGAAAATTATTAAAGAAATAATGTGCAGCAGAGAAAAATCAGTGGCAAAAGTGCAATGCCCCTTTAAAAGATCTGATTTAAGGCTTACTATATGACACGAATGAAAATCTGGGAATGCTAAGCATAAAGTTAGAAGAACCTCAGCAATATTACAGCATTTAAATACTATTTCAGCAACTCATGTAGACCACATCTTGAAAGACATAAAGATACAGAAAAAGCCACCCAAAAAAATGCAGACAAGCATTCTAGCAAATATAAATGGTAGAAGAAGAGAATGAGAAAATACTTTTTGTTTGAGGAGAACCGCTAACTACCCAAGTGTTGGCAGCAATGGAAGCTTGAACTGGGATACAAGATAATAAAAATTATTAGTCATTGGTTGCCAAATAGGAAATCAATTACAAAAACATCGGTGGGATAAAAAGCTTAGGCTACACAATCCTAAAGCCATATTTAGGTTAGGAAGTTAACCTTTGGGATTAATAAACTGGATGACTGCATCATCCTTGAAAATGTTAACTTCTTCAATAGCTGGGATAGCGTTCACCCCAATCCTCTTCAAGGTACTCTGAAGCCTTTTATCATCAGTGGTCGTGGCTCTGTGAATAGCCTTCTTTTTTCTAAGTACAAAAGCACACAAGACAGTGGCGCATCAAACTCAACTAAACTTTGACACGTTAAACAAAAGTAACAAACAAATACACTATGTAGTTTTTGTGAATAAAAGTACAACATGATTAATCTTTATGATATCAAATTTTGAATCAGAAGAATGAAGCTTGGAGAATCTCTTCTGAATGTTTATCAAATTAAATCCTAGTGGTTTACAATCTAAAAAAAATTATAGAATAGTTTTCATTCCAGAAAAAGTTAATGTTTAAATCATATATAATCATATCCCACATTTGTGCCAATGAGCTCTGACTTAATTAACACCATAACAAATAGCTGGTATTGAATCAAATAAAAAGGAAAGAATAAATATTTGTTTTCATAAAATGAGCAGCTCTTTCTAGTAAGAAAGAAACTACTAGAAAGAAACTTTTTTTTTAGTTGATTAAGCTACAAAATAAAATTCAACATATTTTATTAAATGAGAAAGACTGTCAAACCTTCTCATGCTTCCTTTTCCACCAGTACGAACGGCACCAGCCATTTTCATGAGCCTCTCCCTATCCATCTGAGCAGGGAAAAACACTGAATCAATGACAACCCTCTTTCATATAGGTTGTGTTTGGATACTTGAATTTAGATTTGGATTTGAATTTAAAAGTGATGGATTTGAAATGCCTTAATTTCAAACTTATCAATATAAAAGTATGTATAATGGATTTCTAAAATTTTATGGGTTTAGAAGTTATTTCAAATTCTAGGATTTAAGGTTTAAAACCCTTGTCGGATTTTTCAAATCCAAATCTTCGATCCTTTTTAAACTATCCAAACAAGGTATTTGGATTTCAATCTCCCAAATCCAAATCCATGTGCCCAATCCTGCCATCCCAACACAAGTCTCAGATATGAATCCAAGTCCAACAAAATTGTGAATGAAAGTAAATGGAGGATAAGGGTTTTCAAATAAATGAAGCTTCTTTTAAACCCAATAAATTAAAGAAAAAAAAATTTTAACCAAAACCCTAGCACTTTCTAGATTCTGTACCCTGTTAGCCTGCTGAGAAATTTTCAAAGAGCCATTCTTTTTCTTATATTGCTGGAAAAGAAAAACATAGAAGAAGAAGAAGAAGGGAAAAAAAGAGTAATAGCAATATGGGCTAAAATTTCTGTATAAAATGAAACCACTTTACACGGTGAAGAGACAAAACAAAGAAATGTTAATAAAAGAATCAAACTAAGACAGAAATCCTAATACAGAAACAACATTAAAAAAAAAAAAAAAAAAAAGTACCTTTGCTTTGGTAATAATATATGAAAGGTAGAATATGAAACGAGTAGCAGCAGAACCCAGCGGCAGTACAGAGGCAAGAGAAAGAGAGCTCTATCGGCTTGACAGACGAAGATTTAGATAGGGGATAAATATGCCCTTCTCTACTTGAATGCCCAATTCCTTTTTTACCCTTTCTCTCTCCAATAAACATTAGGACCCTAATTCATTTTTGGCCAAAATGCCATTACTCCATATATATTTTGGTCTCTATTAGATCCCTTCACAGGTAGGACAATTTATTATTATTATTATTATTATTAAATTAAGTAAAAAAAATATATATCACACTTGCTCCCATAGTTGTCAAAACGTGAATCGTATCGTAAATCGATTTTTAATTTTTTCGTATCGTGTATCGTAAGATACACGAACACTTAATAAAATTTATAAAAAATTATAAATATACATATATAAAAGATATATTCATTATAAATCTTGAATATATTTAACTCATGACTAATTTATTAATCATTTATGTAATAATATTTAACAAGCTAACTAAATGTTTAGATAATAAAGTCTTGGGATATAATTTATTAATAAGACCTAGAATGTAATTATATTTTATATAGTGGTATTAAATATAATTAATGGTTTTTCTAATATATATATATATATATATATAATTATTGGTAACTTTGAGCTTGTCAAAAGTTGACAGATTAGCCCAAAATCCATTGGAGTTAGAGTTTTATTTATCTCTTTTGGTCCCAACCCAAGCCACATACTAAAGCCCAATTGGGCTAGCCTAAAAGGCTAACCCAATTAGATAATCAATTATTTATTTAATAAGAGTTATCAAATAAAATAACTGCAAGTGCAGTAAAATATATACGTGTGATTAAAAAAGAGAAACATATAGATTTCTCAAGAGACTTTTCTCTTATTCTCTTGGACAAGTACGTATAGAACTGATTGAGAGATCACACATCTTGGGCATATGTGGAATTGGGGTGAAGATTGAAAGTCTTCTCAAGTTCAATTTTTGTTTGTTTTTTAATTTCACTGCATCAAGGTATGCTTTCCTATTCTTTGTTTCTAAAATATTGATGTTTCATGTTATCTCACATGTATGAAGTAGATCCATTTATTTTCGCTGTGTGTTTTTGTATGAGATGCAAAACTGTGTTTTCCAACAATTCATGCATACAGCGACTCAAAGGATGCATAGGTTTACTATTTTCTTGAGGAGAAGTTTTATCCTTGCGTATAGCGAATTACCATATGGCAATGAGGTAAGGGTTCGTTGGCTTCTTTGGCACTTTGCAAGGTTTATGCATTGGCATTCCCATCTTTCTGAGGGTTGGTTATATCCTCGCATGTAGTGGATCATCATGCTTAAATCATAAGATATTGTATTGATTTTCCTACCACTTTGTAATGCTTACCATTAAAAAGGCATTGACTTTCCCTAGCTTGTTGAAGGCATTACACTCTTGCAAATAGGGTATTGCCATATATGAATAATATGACGTCTCATTGGCTTCTTAGAAAGCAAAAATTGTAGCTAAACTCACTTTAGTTGGCAATGAAGCTTCCGTAAAATCGATATTTTTAAAGCCCTTTGGTTTGTTTAAGTTGGTTTTACTGTTTCAATTGCCTTTGAGATTGATTCTCCAATATTTTTTTGTCATAACCCGATGAAACCATTTCACCCCACTTACCAAGAGTCAAAACTAGACAAAATATCAATTTATCATTAGAATTTGACTTACTTAAGAATAAAGACTTTAGACTCTGCTCTTACACATGCATTAAGGTTACACTTTTGTACAACATTTTTTAGTCTTACACCACTTAGCAATCTATTGAGTGTTGTTTTTGTAAAAATTTAAGATTATGAAGGACCAAATTATCATCACTTAGGCTCTGACTAGGTCTGGTAATACATCATCTTGCCCTGCTCTCTCTATCTTGCCTAGTAAGTCTTCCTTTTAGCTTCTTAACTTTGCCTATTGCTATTACATGACACTATATTTGTCCCTTCTTTTTTTCTTTCTAATTTCAATTTTGCGAACCACCTACTATTCACAGAGTCGATGGCTCCACTATGTCTATTCTTAGTATAGGCACCATCTCTACTTCCAATCTTTTGATTCCTGAGGTGTTACATGTGCCCAATCTCTTATACAAATTAGTTTTGTGGGCAATAAGCTAAATTTGGTTATCGAATCACCTTTTATTTCTCTAGTTATGTTGTGCAAAATATAGGGACATGGCAAGAGCTTGGGATTGGCTATAGAATTGGACACATGTTCAAATTTTTAGCCTCTGGCTTTTTTTTGTTAGTATTCATCTTCTCCAACCTCACTAGTGCTTTGGCATTCTCGACTCAAGCATGCACCCTACTCCTAGCATGGTTTTGAAACCTGGATTGTTCAAAGAATTGAAAAGTGGAGAGGTCAAGGTTTTTGAGGTGGACCAATGTTGAACCAAGGTTTACCATGATAATGTTATAATTAATTTAATAGTTATATTATTTATCTTCTTGGGAGGGCTAACTGTTGTTGAAAAATATGGCTAAATAAACAAGTTTTGATTCAACAATATAAACCCTAAAAAAATTAGCAATGAAAAACATAAATAGATAGAGTTAGAAAGATCTCACAAACTATAGAATCACGCAAATTACGTTGTCCTTAAAAGTTGATTCATGTCACCTGAAGTAGAACTCGATGCGTTAGGCTTTCTTGGCCAAACAATCCCCCAAGATTATACTATAGCAAATATTTTTGAGATAGACACACACCCAATCAAGAAGAACTAAAGAACATCCTTCTTATTTTGCCTTTCTTTACACCCAAAACAAGTGTATAAAGTTTTGTGGGAGAAGAGAAGAAAACAAAGGAGTTGTGGAGTGCAGCTAGAAAAGGAAGATGAGAAAAAGAAATGAGGGTTGAAGGGTTTTATAAGCCAAAGGAAATGAGAGATTAGGGCTAGCCCCAATGATTACTGTGCATGCCCAACAGGCTAAGCTAAAAAGGCTAGAAGGAAAAGAAAGGAAAATGATACAATCTAATAGAGGTAGAGTTAAGCATAAAGCCAACCCAATCCCAACTCTAAAACCTAGCCCATTTTCTTTGAAGTTACCACTTAAGGTGGATAGTGGCTTATAAACACATAACATGGTTCACTTCTAACCAATGTAGGACACAAAACACAATGCTAAGTGTTTGAAACACAACCCATCACTCCAACGACTATCACTTTGCGTTTAATACTCTGACCAACTATCACTCCTTTATTAAATGAAGTTGATAGCCCTCATATTGTAGAACATCGGAAAGGGATCCTAAACCATTCCTTAGTCGTTTAAGGAATGGTTTGCTATCAAGTTCCTCATTCATAGGGAAGTGATCACCCCCCCCCCCCCTCTTTCAAAAGCCTATAAATACCCCAAACTTGGTAAACAGAATACTCACACAATATAGAAGCAGGGCGCACCAAAGGACAGTCTTTCCCCTATTGACACACGCGTGAAGAAGTCAACTTAAGTATGCACATGTATCTTCACCAATTCACATAGTGTCGTTTCACTCAGTAGCCCAAACACAAGCCTGGATTCATCAAGATATAATTGTACCAATCATAACAAAAATATTCCTCCTAAAGAGACTTTCCCTCCAAAATTAAGTCTGTTATTAAGTTTGTTAATCTGTTCAAATGCTTATGTTACACGTGCTTAATTATTGATAATTACAAGATTCAGTTAGAGCAGAATATGATTAGTATAAATATCTCATACAACGTATACTTTCATTATCAATCAAAAATACAAGTTTTCTCTCAATTCTTTTCTCTCTCACTCTCTCATTTTCACCTTCATCTTCTTCAAAATTCTCTCTTTGTGCTTTTCTATTATCTGATATAAAAGCTTTCATGGTATCAGAGTAAACCTTGGGAAATTCAACTATGGCTTCTTCAACTTCCGGTACATCGACCTCGAGCATTTCAACAATGGCTCCATCATTCTCAACCTCCAGTGCATCGACCTTGAGCACTTCAACAATGGCTCCATCATTCTCTTCTACGAATTTGATGAGCCAACCTTTAATTCTTCTATCAAACATGGCTAACATGATGACAATAAAATTGGATAGCTCAAACTACATTGGTTGGAAGCATCAAATAACAATGGTGCTAGAAACTTATGTGATGTTTGATCTCCTCGATGAGTTTCAACCAGTTCTTGATAAATTTCTTAAGGATCTGTTCAGTTCAATTACAAATATGATCAATCTAGATTTTCAAATTTGGAAATCCAAAGAAAAGGCTCTATTAACCTTTATAAGTTCTACACTTTTACCATCAGTGCTTGCACTTACTGTTGGGTGTACTTCTGCCATCGACGTGTGGAAGGATCTAGAGAATCGATTTTCTTCCATCTCCAGATCACATGTGATGAATCTCAAAGGAGAACTTCACAACAATCGCAAAGGATCTAAGACTGTGGATGTGTATCTGCAGAAGATAAAGGTGGTTAAAGACAAGCTAATGGCTGTAGGAGTTCATTTGGATGATGAAGAACTCTGACACATAGCTATCAAAGGTCTTCCAAAAGAGTATAGTGCCTTTAGATTTGCTATACGAACTAGGAGCACAACTTTGAGTTTTGATGAACTGGCTACCATGCTTGGTGCAGAAGAAGAATCTCTACATGATTTTTTTGAAGTCAAAGAAACATTTGTTATAGTAGTTAACACTGCAAGACCTCCAAATAATACCAATTATAATCAACAGTCTTATGGTAATAGAGGTTGTGGAAGAGATTCCAGCAATGGCCAAAGAGGTCATTGTAGGAACTCTTCTAATCCAGGTTCACAATCTCAGAACTAGTCACAAGGCTAGTATTCCTAGTATTCCCCAAATCAGTTTTCTCAAAGAACTGATAGGCCTGTATGTCAGATTTGTGGTAAAACAAGTCACTTGGCCTTGGGTTTTTACCATAGAATGGACTATGCATATTAGGGAAAGCACCCTCCAACCAAACTTGTAGCAATGGCCACAGCATCTAATGCAACCATTACACAAGAACAACCCTAGCTAGCTAATAGTGCTGCAACAGACCATGTCACAACTAACTTCAACAATCTTGCATTTCCAAAACCTTATAATGGTGCTGATCATTTCACTGTGGGCAATGGTCAAAATCTTCCTATAACACATGTTGGTAATGTCATTATTCCCTCTTCTAATTCATCTCTTACTCTCAATAATGTTTTAAGAGTTCCTTCAATAGCCTCAAACCTAGCTTCAGTACATAAAATATGTCATGATAATCATTGTTGGTGCTATTTTGATGAGAACATACTATCTATTCAGGTTTTGGCCACGAGGAATGTCCTTTACCAGGGCAAGAGTGAACAAGGGGTGTAGCCAATCTATCCAAACAAAGCTCACAATCTTAGTCTTTTTCCTAGTGTCTACAACAGTGTTGCTTCTCAAAATTCTTTACTTCAACTTTGGCACAGCAAGCTTGGTCATCCTAATCACCAAGATCTTAGCTTAGCTTTATCTTCTTTACTTCCATTTGCAAATAAATGTACCAATATTTTACAGTCTTGTACTCATTGTTTACATGGTAAGATGCATAGATTACCATTTGGTACTTCTAAATTTGTTGCAAAATCTCCTTTTAAACTTGTTCATTTAGATTTGTGGGGGCCTACTCCAGATTCTGTTAATTGATATAAATACTATGTAATTTTTGTAGATCATTTCGCCAGATTTACTTGGTTGTATTTGCTTTTTAATAAATTTGCAGTCTTTACCAAGTTCCAGCATTTTAAATCCATGGTAGAAACACAATTCTCCACCAAAATTAAAACATTTAGGTTTGATGGAGGAGGAGAGTACACTTCACATCCTTTTAAACAATATCTTCTCTCTAATGGCATAAATCATCAAATTTCTTGTCCCTACACCCCACAACAAAATGGGCTTGTTGAAAGGAAACATAGACATATTATTGAAATAGCTATTACTCTCCTTTCACAGTCCCAAATTCCTAACTCTTACTGGTCTTTTGCTCCTCAAACTGTTGTCAACTTGATTAATTTGTTACCTACTCCTGTGTTACACTCTAATTCCCCTTGGTCTGTTTTTCATCATTCCTCACTAGCCCTTTCACAATTGAAAATGTTTGATTGTGCCTGCTATCCTTTTCTCAGACCTTATACAGCTCATAAGCTTGATCAAAGAACCACTGAGTGTGTTTTCTTAGGCTATTCTACTTGTTCTAAAGGCTATCTATGTCTTGATCCTTCTACCAATAAACTCTATACCTCTAGACATGTTGTATTTAATGAGTCCAAATTCCCTTTTCTCTATTTGTCTTCTTTTCCTTCATATGTTCCCACTTCTGCTAATTATAATCAATCCTAGTTTTCTAACCTCCTTTATCTCCATTCTACTAATCAACCATCTCTTCTTGGTCCAGCACCCACTACTACTATTTCATCAACTTCTTTAACTTCTCCATCTCCAGAGTCTAATTCCCCATCAGTCATTTCTAAGTCTGCCTTGGTTCCTCCTTCACAATCTCATTCTCTACCTGATTCAGCTTTAATTCCTCCACCTCAATTTGCTCCTATTCTTCCTACTACATCATCTTCCAATGTCCAGTCTATCTCTATTCTTAATACAAATTCTATGCATACTAGGTCTAAGAGTGGCATTACTAAGCCCAAATTGTGCTATAAGGCTTTTATTGACTACAATGCCACTGAACCTCCTAATTACAAGATTGCCTCTCAATACCCCAATTGGTGCAAAACCATGGATGCTAAATTTTCTGCTCTACAAAAGCAAAACACATGGTCTCTTGTTCCATTGCCTCCTAGGGTCAATTTGGTTGGATGCAAGTGGGTATTCAAACTAAAAATGAATTGAGATAGTTCTATAGCCAGGTATAAGGCTAGGTTGGTTGTAAAAGACTTTCACCAACAGCCTGGTATTGATTACACAGAAACATTCAGTCTTGTGGTGAAACTAGCTACTGTCAAGCTTGTTCTTTCCTTGGCTGAGTTTTCATTAGCCTCTTAGGCAGCTGGATGTTTCTAATGCTTTTTTACATGGATTTCTAAAGGAGGATGTCTATATGCAGTAGCCACAGGGTTATGTTGATCCTACTTGCCCTCAACATGTCTGCAAACTTCATAAATCTCTCTATGGACTTAAGCAGGCACCTCGGGCCTGGTTGATCGATTCACCTATCATTTGTTGCATCTGGGCTTCACAGCTTCCTATGCAGACCCTTCTTTATTTGTATTTCATACTTCCATGGTCACCATTTTCCTCCTTCTTTATGTGGATGATATCATTATCACTAGCAACATCCCCTTTCATATTTCTCATTTGGTGTCTCAACTTCAAGTTGGTTTCTCTCTGTGCTTTTCTATTATCTGATATAAAAGCTTTCAAAACCTACATTCTTAATCTAAAGAAAAGAATTTGCATCCACACAATCACTAGAACAAAAGGAGATATTTATTTGATTATTTGATTTAAGCTTCAAAGGTTTTCTTGTCAACCGCCATTCGGTTGATGAGAAACCTAAAAAGTATGATTGTTTCTTGTTTTTCAAGAAAGCAATTGAGCCAATTGTTCATTCAACCACTTGTAATTGTACTCAGCTAGAGATTCTGAGAGTGAGTTCATATTACAATCTCCAAGTATACCCATCTAGAGTAAGGAAATAGTAAATGAGTTTCATTATTACAGTTTCACAAGCCCATGTCCGACACACACACAAAAGATCCAACAAGCATGAAAGAAACTATCAAACTTTATACATACAAGTTGCTTAAGAATTTCAGATATCCATAGTTTAGCGACCTGAGATTTGAGAGATAGAGACAGTGGCTTTAGATATGGGGGATGCAGTTGAAATTGATTTTTCTTCACCGACCTTCTTATCAGAATGAACGTAGGCTGGCTTAGTAGGTGGGGTATGCTCCAGTGACCCCTTGCTTTTGAGCAAAACAACAACTTCAGACATTGAAGGCCTTAGAGAAGCTGATGACTGTGTGCACATTAGAGCGATCTCTACAGTTCTCTTCACTTCTTCTATTTTATAGTCTTCTGGGTCTAAGGTTTCGTCCACCATGCAACTCCGACTGCTTGTTATTCTCGTACAGTTTCCATGCCTATAATTGCACCATAAAATAGGGGCCCATAAACATAAATCACATGTGAAATTAACTTTGGTTGTTTTCATACCACGTACTAAGAATTTCAGGATAAGTATATGTACTTAGTTGATTTTTTGTCCATATAAGGAGAACGTGCATAATGCAAGCAAAGGATTGCTAGGTAGTCTAACTAGTAACAAGTGTTTCACACATTATTGAATTTAATTCAATAATCTATATCTTTCTTCTTCTTCTTCTTCTTTTATTTATTTATTTATTTTTATAACGAGCAATCGGTGTATATTCCATACAACGAGATTTCATCGTTTTACATGTCTAGAATTTCTTTTATCCATTCCATACAACTAGATCATTATTTTTACAAGCATATGCTGGCTAGTGAATGATGATGATGGGGTTATTTAGTTAATTGAAAATATCCTTGAAAGCTCCCAAATGACAAAAAATTCCATTGAAACCTAGAAAGCAACCAAAATATTCTTAAACCTTCAAATTATTAAAATACCACTAAAATCTTCAAAATGACCAAAATTCTCCTAGAACCTCTAAGATGACTAAGATACTTTGAAAACTACAAAACGATCAAAATACCCCTAAAACTTCAAAAATGCCCTTAAAACCTTCAAAATGACTAAATTACAATTAAACCTCAAAAAAAAAAAAAAAGTCAAAATATCCCCTAAATATTTAAAATGAAGAAAATATTCACAAAGCTCTAAAATAATCAAAAATACTTTTGAAACCTTTCAAATGACCAACATAACACTAAAACCTTCAAAATGACCAATATACTCCCAAAATATCAAAAGTGACCAAGATACCACCCTAAAACCTCAAAGAAAATAACAAGAATACCCTTTGAAATATCAAAATTGATCAAAATACCTAAAAACCTCTAAATATGACCAAAATATCCTAAAACATTTAAAATCATTAAAATTTCCTCCCAAAATTTCTAAAATGATCAAAATCAAATCAAAATCTCCAAAATAACAAAAATGCACCTAAAAGGTCACTAAATCCCGAACACCTATAGATAATTCTTAGTACACTAAAGAGCGTACTGCCTCTTCAAAAACCATAATTCCATGAATAATACAAAAATGTCTACAACGAAAAAGCTTAAATGAAAATCCAAGTGAAACATCTAACAATCTTTTGCATCTTTGAACGGAAATGACTTTTAATTTTATATCAAAATACTATATGATGTTTACAACAAGTGAAATTGAGAAATTTTCACATAGAATCCAGGAAAAAAATGATAGTTGCATGATAGGAATTAAATATATCATAGATAGTGTGTATATATATATATATTTATATGAAAATAATACATTTAAGCCAATTCAACCAGTCAAAACTCAATTTGGTAAAAAAGGATTTTGTATAAAGACTTTTCTTTCATCTTTCAATTTGATTATAATTTTCGGTTATTTTGGAGCTTTCAGGGTTATTTTGTTTATTTAAGAGATTTCAGGAGTAATTTGGTTTTTTTGGAGGTCTAGGAGGATTTTTGTCATTTTCGATGATATTTTAGATGTTCATGTGGGGAGGGGTATTTTGATTATTTTGGAGATTTTGAGGATAATTTTGTTATTTTTAGAGGTTTCAAAGTATTCCAATTGTAAGGGTAAAATTCTCAAGTCAAACAACGGGCCTTGGGCCCTATACAGAGTCCAGCTACAACCAAGGAGAGAATGGGTCGCCAAAACAACTTCCAGCCCAACCCTAATAAGTCCAAACTTATTTAAAAAAAGATGTCCGAGGAGGAATGTCTCCTCGGACGTGCCAAATATGGGCCCAACATGCACCCTATCCATAATGAGGAGTTATTCCAAACAAGTATTGATAGCAAGGATGAGCCTCACAATGCAGGGAGAAGAACGAGAGCATAGGATGTTCAGGGGGAGACCCCAACTGCCGCATTAAATGCAAAGAAACTACTTTTTTGGCCGCATTAATGTGGAGAGGACAGGTGAACAGTGTTACCTTGGCCACTGCAACTCACAGAAAGGTAGGGTGGATGTTCGATGGGACAGACACTCAAGTGAATGTCCAGATAATCAACAAGTATAGGGCTCTTATTACTTTAAGGAGTCTATATAAGAGAAGGGCATCTCCATGAAGAAGGGATCGAAAAAAGCCAGAAGAAAGAGAGTAAGACTATATCCTTTGATCAGGAACATAGGTGCACACACACATTTCCTCGGACTGAACATCCAGTGGAGATAAAAGAAATATTCTTACGTTCAACCACTGCATGGCTTAAAATTAACTAACATTCACGTCGTTGAGTCCTAATTCTGCAACCCACTCTCTACAAATTCATTGTTTAGGGTTCTTTGGGCTAGAGTCACCTACTTGCTGGGCTTGGGCTATAAAAATCGACCTTACACCAATCATTTTGGAGTTTTAAGGGTATTTTATTATTTACAAGTTATGGTGAGATATTTTTAGACATGGCAAAACGGGCGGGTCGGGTCAGGTTCGGGTCGGGTCAATCGGGTTACGGGTCAAACGGGTCACGGGTCATTTTAAGCGGGTTGAAAACGGGTTCGGGTCAATCGTGTTGCGGGTTGGGTCGGGTTGACCCGTATTTTTCACATAAAATTTTTTATTTTTTATTTTATTTTTTATTTTTTTTATAAAGAAAACAATATGTATTTGCCATTTGTATAGTTATGCAACATATTACTTGATGTAAAATGCGTTATTTTGAATTCACTACTTATATCAAGAATAAACTCAGTTAAACTTATTAATACTTATTCAATAATTTTAAAATTATACAAATTCTAACATTGCTATCTAAAACAAAACAACACAAAGATAAGTAAAACAAATACACAAGTTTTATTTTTACACAATATCAACATTCCAAAAAGAAAAAAAATTACAAATGACTTATTGGATAACTCATTTGATAAAGAATAAAAACATATAAGAAAGTTACAATTTTAAAAATTAATTTTATAATCTATTATCAATTGTGGTTGACACTCTATTTCAATTTGAGATATACATTAAAGTTTGATTACTTACTTATTTATACCTAGTCTCTTTTATGAAGATCATATCATTGTTAAGCAGCATACACTCTAGGAAATATCATAGTTTATTTTGAAAAGCCGTTTATTTTGAACAAAAATTGTTAAAAAATAGATCTAAGCATTCATAATTTATGCTAATTTGATATTTTGGCTTTACTATTTTCACACTTGTGAATGTGTCTCACACATATCTACAATTTTAAATCTGTTTTTAACTTTACTGTAATCAGATTATCTTGGCATGTACTTTACTATTTGATATCTAAAAATCTTTACTCATTACAGAATGCTCAACCATTTATTTTTCAATAAATTTGCATGCAGTTATGTAAATGTATCAATTGTTTCCTTAAAACTCACAATAAACAATTAAACCAATATTGTCTTAATTTCACTATTTTTTTTACCAAAAAAATAAAAGTTTTAAAAAAATGGTTCGGGTTCGGGTCGGGTCGCGGGTCGGGTCGGGTTGATCCACAAAAAACACGGGTCAGGTCACGGGTCAACCCGTTTTTACTTCAGGTCAAAAAAATCGGGTTCGGGCTAGGTATTTTTCGGGTCGGGTCGGGTCGGGTCAGAAAATTCTGACCCGTTTTGCCATGTCTAGATATTTTGGTCATTTTGAAGATTTCATAAAGATTTTTTGGGGGGGGGGGATTTGCTCATCTTAGAGGTTTTACGGGTTTATGGAGTATTTGGGTCATTTTTGAAAATACAAAGGGGGTCATTTGGTTAGTTGGGAGGTTTTACAATTTTTGTAATTACAAATGTGAATATAATAATTGGGTTATGAGTGGGTTGAGTGGTGTCTAAAATAAATTAGTTGTGTAAATAATAGGTATTAATTTAAAAAAAAAGTATTAATTATTAATTCAAATAAATAATAAATGGATAATTGAACAATTATTATATTATATGTCCATTCCGTTTACGACCCTATCTAAAAAATGTCCAACCCACCCCTTTGGCATCCGTACTAGATCAATGGAAGAAAATAAAGAACCAAGTACTAATAAGTATTTTGAGTATTCGGTAGATCAATAAAGGTATTTTCTTAACTTTGTTGGGGACAATTTTTTTCATCGTTTATTGCAATGACATGTTATAAGTGGTAGACAATTATTTATACCTTTTTTTTATTTTTGGTGAAAGGATAATAACTTTTACTTAGACCAACTACTAACATTATTTTTATTTTTTATCATTCACAACTTGTCACTTCAGTATATTACCCAAAAAAATAAGAGTAAAAAAATTGTGTAATTGGACTTATTCATACTTGGTTTGTTGTTAAGATATTGGGAATAGTAGACCATTTTGATAAGAGAACTTACACGTTCAAGGAGGTATATATTCACCATCAAGATCATTCTTGACATCGCTGCTTTTTCGGCCACAAATAATTTCAAGAATAACGATACCAAAGCTGTAGATATCTGCCTTCTCTGATAATTGACCATGGATTGCATACTTGGGTGTCGTGTATCCTCTGAAGAATTAATTAGATCAAATTATCTCTCATTTGTGTATCCTCTGAAGGATTAATTAGATCAAATTAGCTCTCATTTGCTTGAACATATCTTGCAATAAAGACATTCTTTATTAGCATCATTTATTATTATTATTATTATTTAGATAGTTTCAACCTATGATATCTATTCCTGATGATATCTCTTTATTATTAGGCCAAAATACCAATCAGTTTTTAATATAGGTGAGGATAAACTGTCACTTATATTAGTGATGACACATGTTTGGATTACTTGTGCAGTGAAACCATTCCAATATATTTATATAAACACACCCATCTAGATTTTATATTCAAATTAATAGAGCTCAATTATTTGTTTTTTACTTATATTTTAATGTCTTCTAAAAAAAACTTTTATTTTAATGGTGAATCCGGGATGCATATATATGAGCAAAAATAGAACACCTATTTTTATAGAACAAAAAATTATTTTATATCCCTTGATTAATTTCTTGTAAAAGAACCTTAACCTAAAATTATCATAATATTGTAATAAAAAAAATGTCTCCTACATTGGTGAAAATGATTATAAAGCCTCGTCAAGATTGATATAAAGGAAATATTGTTATTCCTATATATATAACGTATAAATCAGCTATTTTTATTTATTTATTCTTAATTAAATAGAAAAGAAATATGTTATTTTGAAAAAAGAAAAAAGAAAACCATCATTTCTACATTACTTAAGTTCTGATTCTCTACATTTTTTGCAATATGCACTCTCAAACAAATTCACTCACTCATTCTGAAAAAAAAACAAATTCACTCACTATCTTTTGCAAAATGTGTCAAGCCCGAGTTTCCTGTGCTTCTTTTATTAATCATTAATATTGTTTCTTGTGCTTGGGCTGAAACCCAAAGGAAAAAGAAGAGAGGATCTTTTTTCATTTGATATAGATATATTTTACATCATTAATGGCTCAAATTAAATTTTACAAATGTGAAGATGTACTGACTAATATGTCATTTAAGACAAATGACATATTAGTCATTTGTCCTTTAAGACAAATATGTCATTTAAGACAAATTTATAGAGTATAGACTCACATGTGAAATTTCAAATCTATTACATTTTAATTTTTATTTTTTTATACAAGATAGAAATTCTATTATAACTTAATCTAAGTGTATATATGAGTGAAATTTCCTCCTGAAAACTTGAACTCCGGCCCTTACCTCGCATATCCCACAAGCACATGTACTTATGGAGTGACCACCGCACTAAGAGTGCGCGCTGGTCTATTACACTTAAATTTTAAATGAGGTAAATGTTTGTATATCTATTAGATTTATAAAATTTAATTTAAACCATGAAATAAATCCATTTTAAATTATAAGAGAATTCTTGTCTTATTGATTGATAGGGGCCTAAACATGCTTAAGATTTTTCTAGAAAAAAAAAAGAAAAAAAAAAGATTATTAAGGAGGTCATTAAATTATATAAATCAGACTTTTGGGACCTAACACATGTAATATGACTTATTGACCTTGTGCTGGAAATATATTGAAAATTACTTTGAAAATTTTGAGTCCAGTAATTTTCATAAATGAGTAAAATGTGCCTCTTAATATTATGTGCCTGTGATGGCAAGCCTCTTGGCTTCTGACAAAACTTCTGATCTGTATGTTGTAATAGACTTATTAACTCTTAAAATTATGCAATTATCATGGTTAACCGGGAAAAAAAAAAAATGTGCGTCTTTCAAGCTTGAAATGACAAGAATAATTTTATTATTATTATTATTATTATCGGGAGAAGACAAGAATATGGTACCCCTAGGATTGCAAGGTTTTTTTTTTTTTTTTTTTTTTCAAATTTCCTTAATTACCTTGTTCTTTGAATCACCCTCTCATATGACATCTTTAGAAAGCTGACTAGATGACTAGCTAACTGTTTAAAGTTAACCGTGCCCAATTTTAAAGCCCTCATATGACATCTTTAGATTTTCAAATTGATACGATGGCAAGGGTACTGCTGGTCAGCCTAGGTGGTAGGATGGAGGGTTTAAGGGAGGGTGAGGGTTAAACTCATTTTCAACCCAAAAATTTGTCAAAGAAAAAGAAGAGGCCTAGGCAACTTGGAAAGTTATTAAGTAATTCCAGAGTATAGTAATGTGGTATTCCCTCATTCTATATTCATAGTAGACTCACTATAAATTTAATTAGTAAGGTCTATTATGAATGTGAGAGGAGAGAGCACCATATCCCCCATACTCTGGCATTACCTAAAAATTACTTAAGCAACTTAAGTGCTCATTGTGATTTTGGAGAGAAAGGGTTAAAAATGAAAAGGTAAAAAAATCTATCCAAAGAGAAGATGAAATCAACATGAGAGAAAAGAAAAAAGAGATAAGGTAGCAAGGATTTTGAACAAGAGAATAACTTCTAACAATTAAATGGAATGAACACCAAGAGATTACCAAATTTCTACACTAAAGACGCCAATATAATTATATAAATATAAGAAACTAATTACTACTAGGAAAGAATCGCTAAAGAGACGAATGAGTTTTGAAATTCAAAAGAGCTGATGTTTTGAGAAGAGCCTATAGCTTTTAGAATTGTTGATTTTTTGTTTTCTACCTAAGGAGGGCTAGGTATTTGCCTCTTTGTTGTAGAAGTTTCAACTTAATATGTTAACTTGAATATATATATATATATATATATATTTAAAAGTTTATGTTTTAATTAGTTGAGAGACAAAGATTTGAACCTAGATTTTGTTGAAAATACTAAGATGTGTCAATTAAGTTACGAGATTTTTGACATAATTAACCCCACCTTTTGTATTTTTTTAATTATCTTTTCTTTATCATAATGTGTAAGGAAATCTTACACTTCCTTTCAAATTTTATGCAAGTAATGCACAAACCATGCAAAGTACAAAGACAAACTCCAAAGAATGATGATTTTTACTAGTTTGACATACAATGTTCCTGCAAATTTGGTGCTGAGATGACTTTGATCCTCAGGTAGAAGCCTTGCTAACCCAAAGTCTGCAATCTTGGGCTGGAGATCATCGTCAAGAAGAATGTTGCTGGTTTTGATATCTCTATGTATTATACACACATGGAATTCCTCGTGCAGGTAGGCAAGTCCCCTAGCTGTGCCCAAGATTATATCATTCCGTTGTTTCCAGTCAAGGGAGCCTTGTTTTTCACCTATATCCCAATAGTAAGTTTTAATTAAATAAGATCTAAGCCTACTTTTAAACTAAATTAAATGCATGTATGTCAAAAGTAGTTTTCAATTATAAGCGATCAAGCTTTCTTAAGATTGAAGAGATGAGTGTAGGTTACCAAATAAGAACTTATCTGGGCTACTATTCGCCATGTATTCATAGACAAGAAGTCATTCTGGTCCTTTGCTACAACACCCAAGAAGACGGATCATATTCCGGTGATGAACATTACTTATAAGCTTCACTTCACTCTCGAAATCTGCCTTTACTTTGGGGGATTTTCCTATAGCTAGTTTCTTGACAGCAACTATCTTCCCATTATTTAGAGTACCCCAGTCATTGATACACAAAATAAAGGTATGGCAAATTAGTCCACCATACAACAAGAGGATTACAAATGCTTAACTGTACAAGGAAATTTGATAATATGACATTGGAAAAATGAGACATATACACGACACCAATGCCTGTTATATAACAATTCCATAATTTGATTGAAATTAGAAAACAAAATTGGGGCTATACTCGTTGAAATCATTGGAACAATGTGATGAAACATATGATGTTTTTTAAACTCTGATTACTTTATTTTTACCTTGTATTCATCACCAAAACCTCCTTCTCCTAGTTTGTTTCCTTCACTGAAATTTCTTGTTGCAGATTTCAAATCTTTGTACTTGTAATTCATTGGGTCTCGCAGTTCAGTTGCCCCTAATATGTCACCTTTATGGAGGAAATAAAGCAATTATGGTCATTTCATTTATGAAAAAAATTCATATATAAATATTGATGTATCTATATCTAATTAGACAAAAACATTATTTGAAAATAATAATAATAATAATAATAATAATAATAATAATGTCATGAATTTTACAGGTTTTATTTTTTATTTTTTATTTTTTATAAATTTAAAAAAGAAGCAAACACAAGACATCAAAATTCAAATATCATTGTAAAACCTAGGTGGTATTACCTCTAAGATCTTCCTTGGGCCTTCTTGATAGTTTAAACAAGACGAAGAAAGTTATAATGAAAAGAGCACCTACACCTCCAACTACTCCTCCAAAAATGGCTTTCTTCTTACTTGAACCTCCTGCGTATAATAAATTAAAATATTTAAAATTTTCAAATGCCATTTTGGTCCAACAATATGACAATTTTGATACAACGGCTATTTATATAGCACTTAAGCTAGGCAAAGAATTCACACAAAACTCACCATTTTCGAAGAAGAGATCAATGTTGGTAGTTTGGTTATCAGCAAAGAAAGGCGTATCTGAGTACCTCATGAAACATTCAGCATCTATTGCCCTACCATATACACCAGGAAAACAAAATTTTATATTGTTGGATGCTGGTTTCAGGCAATCTTGACAGCCACTCTCACTAGCAGTCTCAATACATTGTGCTACACCATACACTGTTACTTTTTCCCCACTATCACCGACTATTTCCTTCTTGCTTGCAGCAAAGAAACCATTGATCTTAGGGGTTGCTACTTGGAGATCTTGTAACAATTCTTCGACGGCTGTAGTAAAGGTAGTAGGTTGCGATGCAGTCCGATTCTCACAAAGCCCTTGATTACCCGGCTAAGTGGTTTGATCATAGAAGTTATTGTTCTCATACCTAAATAACATAAAAATAAAGTTTGCAACATATGAAACCTCCACTAATACAACAAATATTTTAATTACTACCCATAAGAGTGATGGAAGGTTATAAGTTGTGAGAGCCTCCCATTAAAATTTTGAATAGACTGATTTAAGTACCAAGTATAAGAGGTCTAGGTTGTTTGTCACTTATTATATAAAATATCAAACAAAATACTTTTTTATTTTATTTTATTTTATTTTATTATTATTATGAATATCGAACAAAATATTTAAAAGTCCTATTGTAAAGCTTTTTCATTGAATTGAAAGTACATGATATAACAAGCAAGATGGCTATGTTTCGTTTTGATTTTTTGTTTTTGTTTTTCGTTAATTATTTACATACATACAGACATATGCTAACATCATCGACACACACACGCTAGTGAGGGAGTGCCATGATGGCTAGAAATTGTTCAACTTTAATATTTTTTAGATAGCATTTGCTTCCATGAATATGGGAATTTCGCAGTTAGAGTCCAACCTATGAGGAAATGGGCCGGGTTTAGATTTTTTTTATTTTTTTCCTTTTTCTTGTTGGTTTTGAAAATCCTTAATAGTGCTCTAAGGATTTGCTAAGTGACACATTCTTTAAAAATTTCCTTACCACCGCACACCTTTGGTGCGATGGTCACTCTACAAGTATAAGTGTTTGTGAGGTGCGGGGGGCAAGGGCCAGGATTCAAGTCTCTAGGAGGGATCCTTACACACATATACACTTAGATTAGGTTAAAGTAGAATTATATCTTGTATAAAAAATAAAAAATAAAAAAATTTCCTTCATTTTGTCTTCTAGCTAGATCATTAAACTTTGCATTTATACCAAAGTATTTAATTCATTTTGTGTTAATGAGTAGGTGCATTTATTCTATTCACTAATTATTTTTGTCCAAGGATTTTATATGATTCTCTCTCTCTCTCTCTCTCTCTCTCTCTCTCTCTCTCTCTCTCTCTCGTATAAGTATGTTAAAGATCAATAGTTATGTCATTAATAAATTGTTTAAATTGCAAGTTTTTATATCTTAAAATTATGCATAAAATATGAACTTATAAATTATATAGTAAATAATATCTGATTGGTACAAAATTTGAAATGTGTAGCTAACAGTTAGATTTTCAAAATATGTAACAAAGTTAATTTTTTTAAAGGAAGTTGTAGTCTAAGGTTATAATAAATTTTATAGTCAAAATTTTTTCTTATAAATTTTAAAACTTGAGGCTTACAAAGATGGACAAAATTTAGTTACAAGATTGGTTGTAACCTAAGGCTATAATCTTACTCAATAAAATAAACATTACTACATATTTTGTAAATCTAACTGTTAAATTTCATATTCTTTACGTTCTTAATACATATGTTAAATTTTGTATCAATCGAATATCAATTACTATATGATTTATAAGCTTATATTTTATGCATAATTTTAAGCTATAAAAACTTGCAATTTAAACAATTTATTAATAGCATAACTATTGATCTTTAATTTTCTAGAAATTTTGTAAGTATAGAGAATATAAAAAGAACATGTAATCCAATTGTGAATTTGTCAAAATTCACCTCTAATAAAAAATGATATTGAGTAAGGTAGCTTTTGATTACAACTAATTTTGTAACTAAATTTTGTCCTAAAAAAATATATCATCAATAAAAAAAAGCAATTCAAAAATGCATTTAATAAGTTGTCAACATCTACAAATTATATTAATTGTTACATATATTTGTAAGCCTTATGTATTTAAAGTTACATTATCTCTAACATTACTCAATTGTTTGAGACTTCTTAAAAGTAGAGGAAAAATGTTTGGGGGCCTTTCTACCGTACGAGGCACTAAGCGCCCTGGTTGTGTGTGACCTTTGACCATGTCACGAGTTAGAGGTTTTATTGTCTGCTATTTAAAAAAAAAAAAAAAAAAAAGGCTTGTAATACATTATATAACTAGAGTACTACTATAAAAGGGCCTAACTTTTGTAGTAGTAGCATAGGGTTATAAGAACTAAAACTCTAACACACACAACTGACGTGGGATATACATCCCTATATTTGTTTTTGTTTTTGTTTATTTTTTTATTTTTGAGGAAATAATAATACTTATTAGAACACACAAATACGAAAATAATATATAGAGTTTTTTAAACAATGTTTGCTACTTTGGCATATTGTTTATGACCATTGAAGATGTGGTCTGCTACTTTGGCATATTGTTTATGACCGTTGAAGAATGAAGATGTGGTCTAAAGGGGCATCGCTAGGAAATTAATGACACGAGAGACATATACATGGCTTGGTCATGCCCACTATTTGTGAGTGAGAGATTTTAGAAGTTGGCAAAGCTTGGGCATGACCTCACCCCTTGGAGTAGATTTCGCAAGATGTAGAAACAAATAGGAAGAAAAAAGAAATCTCTATCTCAATATCATTACGAGATAGAAAATAGGTGCGCTGTCAGCAGAGCAAAGTGAAACAACAAACGAACCAGAGCATAATCACAGTGGTGTTACCTGAGGAAACAGCCATCATAGATGACACTGCCGGGCACCGTTGGCAGCAGAGCAGTTGCGAATTTGCGACCCAGCGGTGGTGAAGCAAGCAACACTGTCAGCATTAGACAGGTACTTTCTGCACTGCACCATGGCATAGACAGGTTCCGAACCCTTCACTTGCTGTGCAGTCGCAAAGTATTTGTTGTTGTTCAGCTGTGCTCTTAGGTCCGAGAACGTTGCGTTTAGATTGTTGTAGAAATTTGACACGCGGGACACGTTGTATTGGCTGCACCCACTGTTTAACAGATTGATCTGTGGGTTTGCTACAGCCAATCTCAACCACCATAGCCACCACGTAAAGGTAATTTTCAAGACCATATCCATCTTTCTATGTGGGTTCATCTTCAGCCTTAGTAGTAAATATGGAACTTGTGGAATTTTGTCTTACGAATGTATGTAAGAGAAGATTATGCAGTATGTGGATGAGAAATAAAGAAAATGAAAAGATGCTTAAAGGACGAGAACTGGAAGAAGTCCTTAATTATTAGTTTAGTTGGAATGCATATTGCATCTAGCCAAGTGAGGCAGCACATAGAGGGTAGGTATAAATTGAACTCCTAACTGGGTGACTCTTCCACCATACCACTAAGGCAATTGTCTAATTGGTTAAAGCCCTAAGTGGAAGCCCCGCAATTTTTATTATTAGTCATGGGTGTCTAATTTGAACACCTAACCATTTTCTCAATTTTGTCGGTCGAAGCGACTCGATATAATTTGGAGTCTAAGGGTCTATTTGGTTGGAGAGATTTTAGGGAGGATGAAAAATTTAGGAAAGAAAAGTAGAGATAAAATATTTTTAGTGAGCGTTCGGTTGGAGGACGGAGAGGAAAAAAATTTAATAGGACTCGGGTGTTTTCTTCTCAGGCCACCAAAAACATTTCTCTCCAAAATGAGGAGAAAATTGAATGGAAAATGCTCATGAAAATTAGCTAACCAAAATACTCTCGTGCAAATGGGTTCTTTCTTCTTAATTTGCCTCTCATCTTTTTTTTTTTCTTTGATTTTTGTGTCTCTATATTTATAAGTATTATTCTATTTACTTCAGTTTTTTATTTTACTTTTTTTCTTCTTCTTCAGTCTGTTACGGTTCATTCTTTTTCTTTGTTCTTTTTTTCTTCTTCTTTGGTTTGGATCTTTTCCAATACTTCTCATTCATTTTTTTTTTCCTTTCAATATATAATTTGAAGTGCCCATACACAATTTCTTAATAAAAAAATGTATTACTTGTTATTTTACTAATAGATATATAATTGTAAATTTATACAAACTTCATTTTCCATCCTTTCATTTTTTTTTTCAACCTAATAAATGAGTTTTTCATCTCTCCACTTATCTATCTTATCAACCAAACATAAATAAGAGAAAACTAAATATCTTCTATCCTCCCACTTTTTTATCCCTTCCCAATCTTCCATCCTCCTACTTTTCAACCCCTCCAACCAAATAGGCCCTGAGAGCATTCTCATTGGATAATGTAAAATCCATCTAAATGCAAAATGTGTGATATTATATTGTTCACAAAAATACATATAAACATCTCATATCTAGTGGGGCATTTTGCACAAATTTTTATGTATATTTAAATAATCACTATGACTTTGTGTAGAGTTTTTATTCCTTTTTTAATCTCTCTCCTCTATTGTTTGACTCTCTCTCTCTTCCACAGTTGCATTAAAGTAAGATTATTTTAATGTGATGCATTATAAAATAAAGAATGAGATGTATGGTGTGTTGTAAAAGTAGTTATATATGTAAAATAGATAAAGAGGTCTTTTAGTGAGTGGTTATGTAAAATAGATAAAGATGTCTTTTAGTGAGGTTTTTTTTTTTTTTTTTTTTTTTTTGCATAAGTGGATGGGAATGCTTTAAGACAATAAATTTAAGTAAGACATTTTATATTTAAATATCAATTAACTAAATTTATGTAATACTAACCAAATTAATGTTAATTTGGTAAGTTAAATAAATAATTTGATGAATCAATACTAACCAAACTAAAGTTAATTTCATATAGAGAATCAAATATTATGGTTCTAACATTAAATTTAACAAAAAGAAATAAAAAGTAATTATTTTATTAGAAATGATGTTCACTTTATCTTGATTAAGACAATGTGTCATTATAAATTTTTGTTTTTGTGTTAAAAAGGGGATAGAGATTATTAGTATGTTGTTTAAGTGGCCAATCATATTCTTACCACATCATATTATTAGTTTTTTTTTTTATTTTTTTTATTTTTTTTTATTTATTTTTTTTTATATGTAAAATTTGTTGTAGCTCTAGCATTTTTCATGAAGAACATTTGATTTTTTTTTTTTTTTTTTTTTTTTTTTTTTTTTTTTTGTGATTAGTAACACATCTATTTGTAAGATCAATATGATAAAATTTGTAGTATTCCTAACATCACTTTACAATTTTGAGCCTTTTTACCATGGGATGGGGTTTTTTATATATAAAAGGGGTAGCAGTTTTTTATTTTATTTTATTGGGGACCTTAGAACTAGGCCTTAAGCCACCATTTTGCAATCCTCACATCCTATACACACCAATTTTAAATCTAGAACCTTATAAATCTCATGAAACGTTGGATGCAAAACGAGCATTCAAAAAGTTTAGGGTGCAAATCATAATATGAAATATAGTTTAGGATGGTAAAGTGTAATTTTTCCTCTTTTTTTTTTTTTTTTTTTTTTTTTTTTTTTGAAGTTTAAAATAAAGGTACTTGATCATATTAGTTGACATATAATACAATCCATTTACTAAGATTAAATTCAAAATTTCGTCTTGTATATTTCTTTCTAATTTCCTTCAAAATTAGGGTTACAACTCCATGTAGTTCTTTCTTTTTCAAGGGAAGTGACTATTCCAATGGATAGATAGGATTTTAGGTATTTAGAGCATTCATATTAAGAATGCTAACTAAAAATCTATAATAGCAACCAACCCACTAAAAAAGCACTACATCAAAGAAGATAAAGTTAAAAAAAAAAATAGTATATGCTACTTGGGCTATTATCTCTAGCAGCTCACTGTACGCTGTAGCCGAATGTTAAAGCAAAAAAGAATTTTTTATTCCCCCCATACATGCGTGAATGTTTTGATAAAGTATTTTATTGTGTTGAATATATTATTTTATTGTGTTGAATGCTAATGCTAAAAAAACCATTGATGTTGGGTGTTTTGTAAAGTGAGTTGTTAAAGTAGATAAAAATAAAGTAAATTTTTAAGTTGCTAAAAGCTATATCTTTTGAGAACCTTGATGTGAATGCTTTTTAAAATAGTAGGAAAAATTGGATAGGGTGCCAAAAGAGATCCAAAATTCAATTTTTTTTTTTTTTTAATACAAGATGTATATGTATGTGTTAAACTTCCTCCTAAAGTGGCCATCATGCCAAGAGTATTTTTATTTTTATATAAAATAAAATTGTAAATAAAGGGGCAATTTTTATTTTTATTTTGTTAACCAAAAGTATCTAGAAACTTTGAGTACCTAATTAGCCCTCAATATGTATGTAGCTCCTCATCCCATACACACTAGATAATTATATGAAGAAAAGCTTTGTAGGTGGCTCCAAGATGCTAGTTACATTCTAGTGTAAGTGTAAGCAACTAGATAATAAGGAATTGAATAGAAAGAATCAATTTAGAATTTTCTTTTTATTTTTTTGTTTCGGAGTTTAATCAAAGAGAATAAAAAGGTCATTTGTTCGTTTGAGAGTTTAAGTAGAAGGAGAATGAAATGGTTTTGAGAGAACACACATTCCTTTCTTCTTCCCTCAAAACTCTAATTTTTCATTCTTCCCAAAATTATGAAGATTTGGAAGTAATGGAACAAAATTTAATTAATTTTTGACCAAAAGTCTCTAATGCCCAAAATATATTTTTTTAATCCAATATTATCACTTGTTTAGTGCTTCGCTTGCCACTAGCAATATTATCTTCTTCATTTTTGGGTAAACAAAGGGTCTTTCATTAACTAGGAAGCATAAACAGAGTTATGAGGACAAAGCCTCACATAGGGGGCAAAAACAACAAAGTCTTGAATAAGATTTGGTTCTTTCCTTGCTATCGCATCTACACGCTAATTTGCCTCATGGAAATAGTGGGTCACCTTGTCTTGCAAAAAATGTCTCAGTAGATTCTTGCAATCCTTGCAATCCATCATAAGAGTAGCATGATCTAGATTGCCGCTAAAAGGTTCAAACACTCAGTCAAAAACAACAATAGCATCAATTTCAATTTCTACAGCCATAAAATTAGATTTAAACACATTTATAACCTATCCCTTAGAGCATTACCATCTAAGTTTTTATAAAATCTACTACTTTACCATCTAAAAGGTTACTTTTATCTATTATACTATATCATTTTACAACACACCCAATACCTCAAACTCTATTCCTTTTACCACTTCATTTATTTACCAATACATCCAATAGCCCAAAGTTCTTCATCCACACTGGTTGTCACCCCTATGTATCGGGTAAAGCCCCTAATCCACCACCCTATATGATCTCTGATCACCTCAACTACTAGCTAAGCCAGGATTCCATAGTGTGGAATCATCAGTGTTGAGCTTGTGCCATCCATCTTCCGGACTGTACCATTTTACTTTAATTGTTTGCTTACTCTTTACCTCTCGAATTTGAGCAGCACAGTATTGGAACTCCGTGGCTTGGTACTTCACTTCTTTGATCAAGTTATGGTTTACAGCAGCATTTTTAAACCCCACTTTGTTCTATGGAGCCAAAGGCTCCAGATTGCGAAAGGAAAAAATAACTACCGGGAAATGTTGGACTCAAGGCAGCCCGGGTGTGGTTCTAGAATTTTCCTTTAAAGATAAATTTAAACTGTTAAAGGAAAATTTTTACAAAAAATAATCAAAGATGACCATAGAAATTCCACAATCTTGGTAGCAAATGAAGAAAGTAGTTGCTCCAAAAATTTATAGAAAAGGCCTGTGCTAGAAGGGGCAAACGCTAGAAGCCTAGGTCGGACTAGCCTAATTAGGTCGAGGTCCATCAAACCAACAAGACAACTTGGCTTAATACGTTGCATTTGATTGATCAAAAGGAAAGTCATGTCTAGTCCTTGTTGGGCCATTGCTTGACCACACAATCTAGCCTGACTCACTCCACGCAATTAATAGCAACCTAGCCACATTCAACTCTTCTATGAGCGCACACTTGGCCATACTTTGACACAATTTGCACAATTGCCAATGTGTGATTGGATTATATCACTACCACATGAGTCGCCTACCAATGGAACTTAGTGAAAAGTAATTCAATCACTAAGAGTCAACTCAATTGATGATAAGTAGAGACTAAGCATGGGCCTAGTTGTAGAAGCATCTAGATTGGATGGCCACTAAGCAACCCCGGCCACCTAGAAAGGAGCGTTCACAGAAGCTCATTATCTCTCATATCAACATCAATTACACTAGATATCTCCTCCCTCTTTCTATATGGAGCGATGTTATAGACAAAAAAAAAAATTATAACATTTTTCACAATAGTTGAGTTAACAAATTTTTACTAATTTTTATTCGAACTCAACACTTACTTTCTTACAAACTATAAACAATTTACCCCATCAACTGGGTGCAAAATTGTGTCTATAGACTTTCCCTTTTATATGGTAGTTTGAGGCAAGTTAATCCAATTTTTTTATGATTAATAACTTGTACAGAGTCCTGACACAAGATTGATTTTTAAAAAGAAGAAGAAAGAGACTCAATCAATGGTGTTAAGGGGATAAAATAGCGCTTTCTTTTAGGTTTAGCTTACCTCCAGTACTTTTTTAACTAAAATCTCCTTTTGTTTTAATGAGAAACTATTACATCAGCCACTAACTAAATAAAATGTGGAGATTAAAATTCACTACCACTTACCATTATATATTTAAAACAAAACGAGACTTCCAATTAAAAAAGTACTAAAGGTAAGCTAAATCCCTTTCTTTTTATCTTTATTTCGACTAATAGATACCAATTTTCTCTAACTATTAGATTTATATGTATAATTTGGGGTGAGGTAAAGTAACATGAATTGAATTTCATAACCTGAAGTTCCATGTTCGACACACACAAGATAGAACAAAATTAAAGGAAACTATCAAACTTTATACATAGAAGTCACTCAAAAATTTCATATATTTTATAGATTAGCGAGCAGAGAGTTGAGAGATAGAGGCAGTGGCATTAGATGCAGAGGATCCGGTTGAAGTGGATGTGTCTCCACGGACTTTTCTATCAGTATCAACGAAGCCTGGCTTAGTAGGTGGCCTATTCTCCATTGATCCCTTGCTTTTAAGCAAAACAACAACTTCAGACATTGAAGGCCTTACAGAAGCTGGTGACTGCGTGCACATCAGAGCGATCTCTACAATTTTTTTCACTTCTTCTGCTGTGTATTCTTCTGGGTTTAAGGTTTCGTCCACCAACTCCGAATGCTTGTTATTCTCATACAATTTCCATGCCTATAATTGCACCATAAATAAGAAGAAACCCATAATGAGCTAGAAAAATGTAAGCAGTTTTTATTTATTTATTTATCTTTTTTATACAAGATATAAATTCTACTCTAGTTTAATCTAAGTATACTCCTTGAGACTTGAATCTCAGCCCTTCTCCCCTATATCCCATAAGCACTTATACTTATGGAGTAACCATCGCACCAAGAATGTGCGGTAATGTAAACAATGTTTTTAAGAACTAGACAATGTCTCTTATCCATTAAGTGATTGGGGGTTAATATAAGCACTATATTTAATACATAAATGACATGGAAAATTAACTTTGGTTCTTCTTAATAATTGAAACATAAATGATATGTGAAATTAGCTTCATCTTCTTTCTTTCTTTTTTCATACCTCTAAGAATTTTAGGATAAGCAGCAGAAGGCCAACTAAGTATTTCTAGATAGCCTAACAAGCATTTCCCTATCACACACTTGCAAGTTGTATCTAGATCAAATGAAGAAAATGAAGAACCTAGTAACTAAAACTACTTGTGTTTTTGGAGATGCAATAGATATATGTTTCCAGCGTTTGTTATTAAATTTGAGAAGAGTAAACCATATTGATTTGGGAAATTACCCGTTCAAGGAGGTATTCGCCATCAAAAACATGCTGGACCTCGCTAGTTTTTCGGCCACATATAATTTCAAGTACAACAACCCCAAAACTGTAAGTATCTACCTTCTCTGATAGCTGACCATGGATTGCATACTCGGGTGCCGTATATCCTCTGAGGGGTAGATCAAATTAGTTATCCATGAATAATAGTAAGAACGAAAAAGAACTATTCAGCTAAAAAATAAAGAACAAAAAAGAACTAATTAGTGATAATCCTCTTGGCATATAGATCCTATTTGCTTGGCACATATCTTGCAATAAGGACCTTGTGTTTTAACAACCTTATATATATATATATATATATATATATATATATATAAATTATATATATATAAAAAAAAAAAATTGTGATGGGATGTCATCCTATCAAATTTGACGAGACTTCAGCCATTTTTGTATTCATTATAGTGAGATTATTTGCAAAGCGAAACCATTCAAATAAATAAATAATGCCCAATTACTATTTCTTTTACTTAAATTGGAATGGTGAATAAGGGTGCATATAAATATGAGCAGAAATAGTCTTTTTTATTTTTTTATTTTTTTTATCACAAGTACTACTATGTAAAATCTTTGGATTTTTTCTCTCTATACCTATCCTACAAGTGCAACATGTGAATCAATAGATAATATTTTCTTCTGTATGAATATATATATATATATATATATATATATATATATAAAGGAGAAAACAAATTGTACGAGTTTAGATAGATTAAAATGACAGAAAATAATGAGTTTAGCTTACCTCCAGTATTTTTTAAAAAGAAATTTATTTTTATTTTAATGAAAAACTGTCATATCACTTACTAATTATAAAAAAGGTGAGAATTAAAACCCACTACCACTTGCAATTGTATATTTAAAATAAAAGACATGTCCAATTAAAAAAGTACTAGAAATAAGTCAAACTCGAAAATAATATATATGGTCAACCCTAATTAGTCTATTAAAGATTCACTATCCAAACATTTTAGGAGTAAGCCTTGGTTGTTGTAATTATATTATTAGGATAAGAATCTTAACATAATCTTAAACTATTTTTAAAAAATTCAACATAGGTCAAATCGAGTAAAGTTTGGTCAACATAGGTCAAACATTTTAGGAGTAAGCCACGTTTTTTTGACATATAGCCGCGTTTTAAAAACGCGGCAATAGAACCTTTTTTTTTGTAGTGAGATTTATATGGTAAAGCTTGGTTGATGGACAAAGGATGATTTTTACTAGTTTTTTTTTTTTTTTTGAGGAAATGATTTTTACTAGTTTAATTAACTTACAATGTTCCAGCAAATTTGGTGCTGAGATGAGTTTGATCCTCGGGTAGAAGCCTTGCTAACCCAAAATCTGCAATCTTTGGTTGGAGATCATCATCTAAGAGAATGTTGCCGGTTTTTATATCTCTATGAATAATACATACATGGAATTCCTCATGTAGATAGGCAAGTCCCCTGGCTGTACCCAAGATTATATCATTCCGTTGTTTCCAATTGAGAGAGCCTCGTCTTTCACCTATTTCCCAATAGCATGTATAAATTAAATATAAGTTTTACAAACAAGTCAATAACTATATGCATCACTGATATTAAATCTGGAATTTGCTTCAACTTCAATTTTTTTTTTTTTTTTAAGTCTTATATAATTGAGTGAACAATTTATTGAACTTCAAAGCAAAATTTTATTATAACTTGCACGCATTTAGAAAAGCTTCAAGAATAGAAAACATACTCTACTTACTAATAGTATACACCAATATTTCTTCCCCAAGATAATTAAAACAAAAAGACCATAGCTTCATCTTGACATTGTCATGATTCCATTTAGTTGTTGCTTTACATTGTCCTTTAGCTTTAACTTCCTTTTGAATCTATCCTTTATTTATATTTGAACATCCCTTTCCATTTTCCACCACTATTTTCTTACCACTTCTCTCAACACTTCAATAATATTTCTTACTAGTTTCAATGTCAAATGAGGATGGCCCCAAAATCAAACAAGTTTCAAGTTTGTATATATATCCATAGTTTCAAGATCAAAAATGAAACTTTTGCGGTCTAGAAATCTACTTTCACATGCTTCCTCCATTTTAGCACAACAAAACCATCTCAATTCTCTTTAACCTCCCACCAATCCAGGGCAATTGTGGTCTAGAAAATCAAAGCCTTCTAGTCTCAAGAGGGATTGAAAGTTCCCAAAACAAAGATTGAAGAACGAAGAAATCAAACCATCCAAAATTTGTTACTAAAGAGAACTAATTCTCTTTTACATGAAATAATAAATTAGCCTTTTTTTAGAGTTAATTAAATGCATGCATGTGAATTTAACATAGTTTCCAATTATAAATGATCAAGCTTTCTTAAGATTAAAGAGATGAATTTAACTTACCAAATAAGAATCTATCTAGGCTACTATTTGCCATGTATTCATAGACAAGAATTTGCTCTGGTCCTTTGCTACAACACCCAAGAAGACGGATCAGATTTCACTGATGAACATTGCTTATAAGCTTCACTTCACTCTCAAAATCGGCCTTTGCCCTAGAAGATTGGCCTATAGCTAGTTTCTTAACAGCAACCATCTTCCCATTTTTCAGAGTACCCTAGTCAATGTTGGAAAGACAAAGAAATGAAAATTAGCCCACCACACAACAAGATGATGATAAATGCGAGGGTGAATTGAATATGGAAATTTGATTGCAACGAACGACAATGAAAAAAATGAGTCATATAGAGAGGGCAACGATGCTTTAGGTTTCTTGACTTTTACCTTGTATACATCACCAAAGCCTCCTTCTCCAAGTTTGTTTTCTTCACTGAAATTTTTTGTTGCAGATTTCAAATCATTGTATTTGTAATTCACTGGGCCTCGTAGTTCAGTTGCCCCTAAAATGTCACCTGTTATGGAGGAAAGCAATTATGGTCCTTTCATTTATGTTGAAAAACTCATACAAATATTGATGTATCTAAAGTTACTTATTCAAAATATATATATATATATAAATATATATATATATTTGAAAAGGAAAAATGAAAAATAATGTAACAACATTTATAATTTCTTGTCCTCGCAAATAAAACATAAAAAATCATAATTTAAATTTTATTGAAAACCTTGGTGTTAGTACCTCTACGAACTTCCTTGGACCTTCTTATCATTATAAAGAAGACAAACAAAGCTATAATGAGAAGAGCACCTCCACCTCCAACTACTCCTCCAATGATGGCATTCTTGTTGCTTGAACCTCCTATTATTAAAGATCAAGCATCATTAATTACAATACTTCAAAATATGCAAATTCCACTATAGTTCAACATTATGAAAAAATTTGATGCAGTGACTAGCTATATAGCAATACATTTAGAAAAAAAAGATCTCCATCAAAACTCACCATTGCCTAAGAAGGAATTGATATCAGTAGTTTGGTTATCAGCAAAGAAGGGTTTATCTGAGTACCTCAAAAAACATCCAGCATCAACTGCCCTACCATCTATATTAGTAACACAAACTTGTATATTGTTGGATGCGACATTCAAGCAATTCTGACAACCACTCTCGGTAGTTGTTTCAACACACTGTGCCACAGCATACACTGTTGCATTACCACTACTATCAACCACTTCTCTCTTACTCGCAGCAAAGAAACCATTAATCCTAGGTGTTGCTACTTGGAGATCTTTTAACAATCCGTCCACAGCTGTACTAAAAGCAAGAGGTTGTGATGCAGTCCGATTCCCACAAATCCCTTGATTACCAGGCAGAGTGGTTTGGTCAAAGAAGCTATTGCTCTCATACCTAAAGACAAAAAATGTAAATAAAGTATCTAACATGAAACTTCCATTAATGAAACAAATGGTTTTAGTTACTACCTAGAAGAGATGGGTGATTATAAGCTTATAAAAAAGTTTGAATATGTTGATTTGGCTACCAAATATAAGAGTCCTAGCTAAGTTGTTTATCACTTATTACAACATCAAACAAATTACTTAACATTCTTTGTAAATTTTTATGGTTAAATTGAAAGTACATGATGTAATAAGTAAAACTGTTAATGTTTCATTTATATATATATACACACACATATCTATCCACACATTGTTCAAGCCTTTGGTCACATGGCAAGCACCCATGCACAAAATACCAAATAAAACATAACAAAACTTGCAATGAGTAAGACTTAGGTTTGTGCATAAATAAATGTGTTTTGATTCTTTCTCATCCAATAATTTTTATGCTCTTTCGCATCATATATATATATATATATATATTTTTTTTTTTTTTATCATGTTTAAAATGTAGATATCTCATATTGTGAAACATTTCACATCAAGAAATGTGAAACTCTCTGAATAAACCCAAAAAACAAACCCAACAAGAAACATATTGGCTTTGGGTCTAATGCCATTTTTTCTTCTTTTATTATTAGATTTCCGACCCAAGTATTTGATTCCTATACTTCGGACCCAAATATTTGACTCCACACAACAGATCCTAAAGGACCCACCAGACTAGGTTACCCGAACCTAAGCTAGGCCAGATGACTTGCACACTAAGTCAGGCTAAATGATCTACCAAACTAGACTACCCATACACCAAATTTGGGCTAAATGACCTGTAAATTTCAATTTGGGTAAATGGCCCACAATTATTTGGGGCAAATGACCCGTAATTGTTTTTGGCAGTGACCTATCAAACTTGGGCTAGACGACATGTGACCCATTTGGGTCAAATAACCCATTTATTTTCTTGGGTTCTATAATTGTTGGCTGCACACAGCACACTCATGAGAATTGGACCCCACAAGGACTCTTATCTCAGAAGTCATAAAGTGGGCTTCTCCCAAAAAAAAAAAAAAAAATCATAAAGTGGGAAAACACCCAACAAGTTCTCGCTATGTCTATTCGATTTATTTTTTGCTGAATTATGTCTATTCGAATTTGTTACCTTTGTGAAGTGCTTCCTAATCTTTGAAATTTTGCTATTGTGAGAATTTTATTTGTCAGATTGTGTATCTAAGAGTTAGATCATTTTGGATATACAACACTATAATTATTCTTTAAAAAATTTTATCCCCTCTCCCTATGTGTGTGTTAAAAATATTTAATATTCTAAAAAAAAAAAAAAATCGTTATTTTTCACTAATCATGTAAAAATAATAAGAATTAAAAAAAAAAAAAAAAAACTGCAAGTATATAGATTAAACTGAAGCATTTGAAAATTTTTAAAGTATAAGGAGAAAATATGTTGTTTATAGCAAATAAAAGGAGTGCAGAATGCAGACCAAAATAAACATCATTTTCACTGTTCAGTAAATCTTAATTTGGACCCTTCCATCAAATAGCAACCTGATTTGGGAAAATGAAGGAGACGTACTAAAAAATTAAATTCGTATGGTAGAGTAGCGTTTTCAACTTAGCTGCCGAATATATAGGGGTCATTTGGTACATGTGTTTAAACACATGTTTTCAGTTTTTAAACAATATTTCACGTATTTTTACACATTTTTTCACTTACACGTAATTCCAAAAAATACAAACAATATTATTAGAATAACATTACCAAATCGGCTCTTAATAATAATACTGTGGTCTATTTGAAATCCAGCCGGCAGATTCATATCCGTTGATTCTATTTGGACGGTCCAAATTGGACCTTAGTGAATGACACATTGACACCTATAACAATGGCCTGATGACAATGACAGCAAATTAAGATTATTAATAAGAGTTAATAACTTTTTTTTTTTTTTTTTTTTTTTGAGAAGAAAACAGAAGCTAGAGTTGTTGACTTAAAACACCATGGCTTTTCAAAGCCAGAGCCAATTTGATTTTTGCTTGGCATCTCCTTAGTTGAATCAATATAGAATTTTTTTTTTTTTTGGGAGGGTGAGGGGGGGTTATAGTTGAATTAATATTCAATTATATATATATATAGTTATATACAAACACAAACGTATAAACAACATTCAAAATGATGATATATAGGCAATATTATTGTGATAAGGATAAAAATAGTACTTATTCATACAAGACATAAAACTGACGGTTTTAGATAAAGCCATCATGCACAAGCTGACGGATACAGTTTCAATCGTCAACTTCCTCATGTAGGAGTCAACGAATGATGTTCTAGATTGGGAGAATGAGGGAAGTCCGTAAGACACACCTAAAGGCTGACGACATCAACAAACTGACGCCAGTAGGGCTGAAGGAAATAAATAAGCTGGCGACCTTAATGCAGGTTTACTTACTACCCACGATTGCATATATAAGGAAATGCCCTGCCCTCCACATTTGATGCTATTCAAAGGATCCCTATAAGGAAAGGATCCCACCAAATACGCCTAAGAAGACTCCTATAAGGAAAAGACTTTTACACCAAGGAAGAGATGTCAATCCTCTACTACTATAAAAGCCCCAGTACCCTCGCTAGCCAAGGTACGCATAATTCACTCCTCTCTAGCACTCTAGAGTTGTAAGAAGTTCTAACTTGACCTTCGAAGGGTACTTGGCCGGCATCACACCGGTGCTCTCTGCAAGGTCTTCTCTTTTGTGTTGTGCAGGTGCTATTTCGAGTGTGCAAGTACCTGTGGCTCACTGGTGACTTTTTCGGCATCATCAGTTGGCGCCGTCTGTGGGAAAGGATTTGTTTGACTGAATTCATAAGTCATAACAAGCGTTTTCCGGACAAAGAGTTGCATGGTACATACTCGATCAATGGCGACCACCAACAACGTTCACGAAGACGAGCCACGACCATCTGCTCTCGAGAGACAAGTGTAGACTCTGGCCCGGCCGTGGAGTGTATCACCAAGCAAAACCAGATTTTGGAAGAATAGCTACGACGGAAGGCAGGACACGGTGCTCAGGAAGAGGACCAGGAGGATACTAGCATCGAACGACGAGATCAAGAGGGATCGGAGGGTAGTAACGCCCCAAGCAGACTGGAGCGACAAAATGTAAGCCTCCCATCTCTCATGGATGTGACTCCGCCGCTGGTTGCCACAGAGATACAGGCTATAAAAGAACAGATGGAAGTTATAATGAACGCCCTCAAGGGACGAGTGTCCAGCGATCTTGACGATCTCGTTAGTCGAACTGACTCACCGTTCACTGCCTCCGTCAATTCTTTCCCCTTACCGCATAAGTTTCGTATGCCACAAATAGATAGCTACGACAGAGTCAAGGACCCTCTAGATCACCTAGAGACCTTCAAGACCTTGATGCACCTTCAAAGAGTAGCTGATGAAATCATGTGTAGGGCCTTCCCCATGATGCTGAAGGGTGCGGCAAGAATTTGGTTTAGCCGCCTGACGCCCGGCTCCATCAGTACTTTCAAAGAGCTAAGCACTCAGTTTACCGCGCATTTCATCGGGGGACACAGGTATAAAAGGTCTACAGCTTGCTTGATGAGCATCAAGCAGCGAGAGGACGAGATGCTGAGATCCTACATATCCCGCTTCAATAAGGAAGCACTCTCGATGGACGAAGCCGACAACAAGATACTTGTAGTGGCCTTCACGAATGGGCTACGAAAGGGAAAGTTTTTGTTCTCCCTATATAAGAACGACCCGAAGACCATGTTAGAAGTGCTTTACAGGGCCACCAAGTACATGAATGCTGAAGACGCGCTGTTAGCTCGAGAGGAAAAGCCCAAGAAAAGGGAGAGACAAGAAGACACACGGGAAGACCAAGGGCGGAAGAAGTCAAGAACAGGAGATCGAAGGGATGAAAGGCGCTCCAGGTCCCCGGGAGGAAGGTTCACAACCTTCACCTCGTTAACTGCCCCAATAGACCAAGTCCTAATGCAAATAAAGGACGAAGAGGCCCTGACCTACCCCGGAAAGCTGAAGGGAGATCCTAACAAGCGATCGAGGGACAAATATTGCCGCTTCCACCGTGACCACGGTCATGACACGGCTGATTGTTACAACCTAAAGTAGCAGATTGAGGCCCTTATCAAGCAAGGGAAATTGCAAAAGTTTGTTAGAAAGGAGAGAGCGGATCCACCTCCTCAAAAGCAACCCCGCCAACGGGATAATAAGCGCCCTAGGCCCCCTATAGAAGACATTAGGATGATCATAGGGGGAACAACAACTACTAAGTCGTCAAAGAAGGCCCGTAAGACTTACCTCAGGATGGTCTAAAGCGTCCAGCTGACGGGCACCGTGCCAAATATAGGGCGAACAGAAGGCCTCGTCATTGGATTCTCAGAAGAAGATGCACGTCGGCTCCACACCCACATGATGACGCACTCATTGTAAGCATTCAGGTAGAGGACTATAACATGCATCGGGTGCTGGTCGACAATGGCAGCTTAGCAGATATCCTATACTACCCAACGTTCCAACAAATGGGGATCGACAAAGAACGATTGATTCTGACAAACGCCCCACTCGTCGGTTTTGGAGGGAGAAGGGTGTTCCCCTTGGGCGTGGTTAGATTATCCATCGCGGTAGGTGACTACCCTCAGCAAATCACCAGGGACGTAACATTCCTAGTAGTCGACTGCTCGTTCGCCTACAATGCTATCATCGAATGACCCACCCTCAACTCATGGAAGGCTGCAACCTCAACCTACCACCTAATGATCAAGTTTCCTACCGAATATGGAGTGGGAGAGCTACGTGGAAATCAGGTGGCTGCATGCGAATGCTACGTAGCCATGATGGAAATGGATGACCACCTCCAAGCTATGAACATAGAAGAACACCACACGACGACGGAGCCTGTAGAGAAACTCGAAGAAATACTTCTCGATGACTCCAATCTCGACCAAACAACCAAAATTGGAACCCTCGCTAGTCTCACGCTCCGTCAGGCACTCATGACCTTTCTCAGAAGTAATAGAGATGTATTCGCCTGGAGCCACGAAGACATGCCAGGGATAGACCCTTCAGTCATGGTACATAGGCTGAATGTATCGCCTTCCTTCCCACCCATTCGACAGAAGAAGAGGGTGTTCACCCTAGAGCGAGATTAGGCCATAGCGGAAGAAGTCCGCAAACTACAGGAGGCAAGTTTCATTAGAGAAGTTTACTACCCCGATTGGCTAGCGAACGTAGTGATGGTTAAGAAAGCTAGCGGGAAGTGGCGGATGTGTGTGGACTTCACTGACCTTAACAAAGCCTGCCCCAAAGACAACTATCCCCTTCCAAGGGTCAACGTTCTAGTAGACTCTACGGCTCGGCACCAGCTGTTAAGCTTTATGGACGCTTTCTCGGGTTACAACCAAATCCGAATGCATGAAGCTGATCAGTAGAAAACTTCGTTCGTAACCAGTTAAGGCCTCTTCTGTTATAAAGTAATGCCCTTCGGACTAAAGAACGTGGGCGCAACGTACCAGAGGCTTATGAACAAAATGTTCGCACAACAAATTGGGAGGAATGTCCAAGTCTACGTTGACGACATGCTAGTAAAAAGCCAAAGGGAGGAAGATCACTTGGAGGACCTCAAGGAAACATTCGACACCTTTCGTTCTTACAACATGAAGCTCAATCCGGGAAAGTGCGCCTTCGGAGTGACGGCATGAAAATTTCTAGGATTTATGGTGTCTCAAAGGGGCATCGAGGCCAACCTAGACAAGATCCAGGCCATTATGGAGATGGCATCGCCAAGAAATGTGAAGGAAGTACAAAGCCTCAACGGAAAAATAACAGCACTGAATAGGTTCGTGTAGAAGGCAACGGACAAGTGTTTGCCCTTCTTCCGCACACTGAAGAGATCATTCGAGTGGACTGCCGAGTGTCAGCAAGCATTCGAGGAGTTAAAGGCTTATATTTCTTCCCCACCACTACTAAGTCCATCGCAGCCAGGAGAAGAGTTTTTCCTCTATTTGGTTGTCTCCTCCGTAGCCATCAGTGCCGCCTTGGTCAGAAAAGAAGAAAAAGTACAAAAACCCGTATATTATGCGAGTCGGGCGCTTCGCAATGCCGAAGAAAGATACCCACCTATAGAGAAACTTTCCTTTGCATTAGTTACGGCAGCTTGCAAGCTCAAGCCATACTTTCAAGCCCACACGGTAAATGTTCTGACCGACAAGCCCTTGTGACGGGCGATGAGCAATCTTGAAGCTGCGGGTCGACTGGCGTTATGGGCTATAGAGTTGAGCGAGTTTGATATCTAGTACCGCCCATGAACCGCCATCAAAGGACAGGTCATCGCAGACTTCATAGCATAATTCACTCACAACGAAGACAAGGGGGCAGAAGAGTCCCCTCATTGGAGCATATATACAGACGGATCATCCAACAGACAAGCCAGGGGGGGCTGGTATTGTACTACTATCACCCGAAGGAGACATGGTTGAATGTATGGTCCATCTCGACTTCCCCACCACCAACAATGAAGCAGAGTACGAAGCGTTAGTAGCAGGCCTCGACCTCGCCAAAGCAGCAGGAGCTACGAGTGTATTCATTTACTGCGACTCTCAGGTCGTTGCTAACCAAGTGAATGGAGACTATGAGTGCAAGGGCGAAAGGATGAAGAGATACCTTGATCAAGTAAGGAAAAGAGTAGACGACCTAGAGGCCAAAATCATCCAAATCCCCAGAGGAGAAAATGAGCAAGCCGACTATCTTGCCAAAGCCGCTTCAGCAGAACATATGATCATCTCTGGTAATGTACTCTCTTTTGTTCAGCTTTCTCCACTAATAGATTCCGACGCCATACAGGAGATAGGCTTTGAAAGTAACTGGACCACACCATTAGTTTCATACTTAAAAAACGGGGTCTTGCCAAACAGGAAGGAGGCTGCAAGAAAGCTGAAGGTCTAGGCAGCGAGATTCGTCTTGATAAAAGATGTCCTATACAAAAGAGGCTTCTCCCGTCCATATCTGAGATGCTTGGGTACGGAAGAGGCAGACTACGTCATGAGGGAGGTACACGAGGGGATTTGCGGAAACCATTCGGGGTCAAGGTCACTGGTACACAAGCTTGTGCGAGCAGGGTACTATTGGCTCACCATACAGAAGGATGCCGAGACTTATGTCAAGATCTGCGACAAATGCCAAAGGTTCAGCAATATTACTAGACAACCAACCGAAGAGTTGACCCTGATGATGGCCCCTTGGCCATTCGCTCAGTGGGGATTAGATATTATGGGACCATTCCCTATAGCATTACGATAGCTGAAATTCCTGGTAGTAGGCATCGACTACTTTACAAAGTGGGTGGAAGCTGAAGCCTTGGCCACCATCACAGAGAAGAACGTGTGGAGTTTCTTCTGGAAATGCATCGTATGCATGTTTGGCATCCCAAGAGTCTTAGTCTTAGATAATGGGAAGCAATTCGACAACGACTCCTTCCGGGACTTTTACTTGCAGTTAGGGATACGAAACCACTACTCCTCCCCCGCCCACCCTCAGGCTAACGGACAGGTCAAAGTCATGAACTGATCCTTGCTCAAAATTATCAAGACTCGGCTCGAGGGGGTAAAGGGTATATGGCCTGAAGAATTGCCAAGCATACTATGGGCATACAGGACAACGGTAAGGACGCCCACAGGAGAAACACCGTTCCGACTAACATACGAGAGCGAAGCAGTCATCCCGGCCGAAATTGGACTCACAAGCTACAGGGTACACAACCATGACGAAAGCAAGAACGACGAGGCCATGCGATTACAGCTTGACCTAGTGGACGAAGTCAGAGCGATGGCAGAACAAAGGCTCGCAAGGTACCAAGACCGCATGGCCAAGCATTACAACTCCCGGGTCCGACACAGAGACTTCCAGGTTGGAGATCTCGTTCTCAGGAAAGTCATGGGTGCCGTTAGAGACCCTACCCAAGGGAAGCTTGGCCCCAATTGGGAAGGACCTTACCGAGTCACGTCATGGCAGAGGAAAGGCACTTACCACCTGAAGATATTAGACGAACAGAAGCTGTCGTATCCATGGAACACCGAGCACTTACGGAAGTATTACCAGTAGAGATGGCAGCATGGAAACCAACCCCCCTTTTTTATTTACAATTCACTATAGCAAATTTTAGTTATACTCCTCAGTTTTATCATTTACTTTAGTTTTCGCAACAATACCTTTTTTTCATTTTAAGCCCAAAGGGCAGGATTTGATTTTCGAATTACTTTTATTTACGAATGCATGGCAATAACAGGAGTTTATTCAAAAATTGCTGAAGTTTCTATTTTACAAGTCTACAGTCTGGAGTTCACAAAAGTGGACGATTATGTTCACAAAAGTGGACGACTAAGTTCAGAAAAGTGGACGACTAAGTTCAGAAAAGTGGACGATTATGTTCAGAAAAGTGGACGATTAAGTTCACAAAAGTGGACGACTAAAGTAAACGGCTAAGTCCACAAGAATGGACGGAAGCTGAAAAGCTGACGATCTCACCAAATGAATGAGACTATAAAATAAGGTCATTTAGTCCACAAGAATGGACGGAAGCTGAAAAGCTAACGGTCTCACCAAATGAATGAGACTATAAAATGAGGTCATTTAGTCCATAGCAAGGACGGAAGCTAAAAAACCGACGGTCTCACCAAATGGATGAGACTGTCACATGGACAAGGTTATAAAACCAACGGGCTTACAAAAATGACAAGGTCACCAAGTCCATAATATAGACGGAAGCTAAAAAGCCGACGATCTCACCAAATGGATGAGACTATCATAACATGAACAAAATTATAAAGCTGACGGGCTTACATGACAAGGTCATTAAGTCCATAAAATGGCTAGAAGTTAGAAAGCCGACGGTCTCATTAAAGTAAGTGAGATTATAAAAATAATAAGGTCGATTAATGGATGAGGCTATAAAGCCAACGGGCTATTAAAAATGACGAAATCATTAAACACTTAACATGGATAAAGCTACTAAGCTGACGAGCCTAGAAAAAATAACATTCCTTACAAAATGGACAAGGTCATAAGGTTAGCAACACAATCAAATGCCCAGAGGTAAAGCTCATGAAACCGACGAGCTTATCAAACTCAAAAGGATGAGGTGGACGGGCTCAAAAAAGGAACATAAGTTATTACAAGAAGCCCGTATCAACAGATTTTTTTTTCATTGAACAAGTCCACCCTCAAAAGCTGACGGGTTTCCCAAAACAAACGAGATTACAGGCCGACAAACTCATCCGATACAATCACTGATTAAAAAAGTAGAAAACGACAGGAATAACATGCCACATAACAAAATAAACTGTCTACAAATAAAAGCCTAAAAACCAAAGAGGCACTTAAACAATTGTTTGCAAAATAATTGAAATACACATGAAGAAATTAAGTAGTAGGAGCGTCAGTAGGGTTCCCGTCATCTTTCTGAGACTCAGGATTTTCAACATCTACAAGCACAGTTGGAGGGTTGGAAGCAGGAGTATGAGGAGGATTGGCAGCAGGTTGGGCAAGAACAACGATGCCGTCATCCTTGGGAGGAGGATTGGACTCAGGGGAGCCGTAGCCTTCATCATCCATCGTAATCCCAGATAAGTCCAACTCTGGGAAAACTGACGCAACTTGTTTAAGGCAATCATCAAACCCAGTGCCATAATACTCGGCACAAGAGTCAATAAATGATTGTGACGCTTTAAATTCTTGGACAGTGTCAGTCCCAGCCGTCTCCACCTTTTCGTGCAAAGCCGTCACCTCTTGCTGCAACTTTTCCTTCTGATAGTCAGCCTCCTCCAGCTTCCCCCTTACCTCCTTCAGCTCATTATTTAGCGTACGGACGGCCTCCTTGTATTGCCCTTGCTCATTCATCAAATTTGCATTATGTTTCCTAACCCGGCTGACGATCCCCTCCTTGGCAACATAACGATCTTGAAGGGCCTTAACACGTACCAAAGCCTGAAAAAAGAACACAGGCATCAGTCAAATAAATCAGAAGGAAACAAAACCAACTTGACCTAAGGGAGCGTGCATACCCTAGCAAGATTAAAAGAGCTAACACCCCTAAATCCTCCGTCCCCAACAAATCGCAAGGCCTTATATCCGTTGGCTTTATAAAGGACCTCACTTCCCCGACGACATAGTCCTTGTGGGTCAGAAGGCAACAAGGGCCCTCGATGATGGGACCAGAAGAAGTCATTACCCCCTTGGCCGCACCATGGCTTGGCTTATTGGGTGACTTCCCCTTTGGAGAAATGTCCCCAGGAGTGACGGCAGCCTTTTTGGACGGACTGTCGTCATTCCCGTCAGTTTTCCTTTTTGAAACCTTAATGACGGTCTTGGGGGTTAATGAGGTTCCCCCCTCTGCCTCCTTCGCTTTCTTTTCCTCTTTTTTGCGAGCTGCAGCAGCCCTCACCCTTTACTTAGTAGATTCCATCTTTGCACAATGTAATTAACAATTATTAGAACAGATGGGATGGGTAAACTGACGGAGGCAATAAAGAATTTACTCACGACGATGAGAGAAATCGTCCAATCTGCGAGCTTCAGTTGACGGCTCTGGACCCCCGCAGTACAAATGAATAGTGTCAAGGGTAATTAAGTCCCTACACTTTCGTTCCTCCAAAGGGATTTCAAGAACCCGACGGATGAACGCCTCTTGTTTGGCGGTTATATGTGGACGACTACAGGCTAAAGAGACAAAAACAAAGACATTAAAACACTAAATGGAGTAATAAAAGGATAAAAAGTTGACGGTAAATCAAAAGCTGTCAGTATCAAAACCTGAGGCTTTAACTAATGCCCAGGTGTTATCAAAACCACGTGGCATTGTAACCCACTCTTCTGGACGGCATACCCAGTCAAATCCCTCAAGGAAAAAATATCTACTTTTCCAACTCCTGTTGGAATCTGGCATATCAGATACAAGCCTTAAGTCCTTTTCCCTGACAGAAAAATGGTAAGTTCTTTTGGACAAAACAATCTGACGGGGTTTGTAGCAGTAGAAGAACTCGTCTAGAGAAAGCTAACGGTTCCCACCGCTCAAACGGTCCCACAAAACCTCACCCCTAATAAAAGTCCTCCAAGCATCGGGGGCAATCTGGCTGACGGATATCCCCATAAAGTCAACAAGCTGACGATGCAAAGCCGTTAGTGGCAGCCTCAATCCGGCAGAAAGCATGGCGTCATACATGCTGACTGCAGCCTGCAGTCCTCCCTGTATAACACTTTTCCTTTTTCCTAGGGAGACAGATTGAAATGTGGTCTGGAATTTGGAAACGGGTACGTAATTCTTTGAAAACCTTCTCACTCATTTTGGGCAAAAATTTGTTGACGGCCCAATCCTCGGGAAGGATGAAGGGAAGGTTTCCTCGAGGACTTACTAAAGCCTCTTCATAGGACTCCTCGTCACCCTCATCCTCCTCCTCATCTCCGTCACTCTCTCGCTCCCCTTCAACCTCACCTACTACTTTCTCCCCAACTCCCTCAACATAGTCTTCTATGTCGTCGCTAGGAGATTGGGCTGACATTTCCCTTCCTGACGACTCAAAAAAGCCATCGGACTCTTGACCTGAGCCAAAAACTTCGTCGTAGCCCGTCCCATCGCGGACTAACGACTGGTCACTCGATGCGTCACTTGACATCTGACTACCTACAAGTGATGGATCCATTCTAAGTACCTAAATTGACATCCTCACTAAGAAATTGTTTAGCTAGAGCAAAAATGCAAAGAAAGAAGGAAAAAGAACTTACAAGTAAATAAGTCTTGGAGGAGAAAACGGCCTGGAAAGTGACGGCGTTAGAACCAGGTGACGGATCAGCAAAAGCAAAGGTGACGAGCTCTCTCTTGAAGTATCAGCAAGGTTGAAATAGGGGAATGAGGAGAAGGATGCGAGTTATATATATAAGAAGAAAAAATGCGCAGAAGGCGAGGCGATGCCCTTGTCCAGAAACGAGGCCAGTAAGAGCACGCCACGTGTCCAAGCATTAAATGGCTGGTGGCTCGAGGAATCACTCATAAATGATTTTCCCGCTCCTCTGAACCAAAAGATAGTCAACCGATAAAAACCTTAACTCCACATCCCGTCAGTTTAAAATGACGAGGATGTAGAGTAGGGGGTAGCTGATAAGGATAAAAATAGTACTTATTTATACAAGACATAAAGCTGACGGTTTTAGATAAAGCCATCATGCGCAAGCTGACGGGTACAGTTACAACCGTCAGCTTCCTCATGTAGGAGTCAACGAATGATGTTCTAGATTGGGGGAATGAGGGAAGTCCGCAAGACACACCTAAAGGCTGACGACATCAACAAACTGACGCCAGTAAGGCTGAAGGAAATAAATAAGCTAACGACCCTAATGCAGGTTTACTTGCTACCCACGATTGCATATATATAAGGAAATGTCTTACCCTCCACGTTTGATGCTATTCAAAGGATCCCTATAAGGAAAGGATCCCGCCAAATACGCCCAAGAAGACTCCTATAAGGAAAAAACTTTCGCACCAAGGAAGAGATGTCAACCCTCTACTACTATAAAAGCCCCAGTACCCTCGCTAGCCAAGGTACTTATAATTCACCACTCTCTAGCACTCTAGAGTTGTAAGAAGTTCTAACTTGACCTTCAGAGGGTACTTGGCCGGCACCACACCAGTGCTCTCTGCAAGGTCTTCTCTTTTGTGTTGTGCAGTGCTATTTCGAGTGTGCAAGTACCTGTGGCTCACTGATGACTTTTTCGGCATCATCATATAGGATTATAAAAAATTGAAACTCCAACTAATATCATGACTTGTCAACTTCAAAAACTAAGAGCCATTGAATCTTTGTTTGTGCTTATCTCCTTATTGGTTGAATATTCAAAAAACTTCATATACACTACACTAAATTCTTTGCACATCTTCTGGCATGTGTTTAGAGATGTTTTTTTACACAGATTTATTTTACATAATTATTATAATTGTTAGGTTTCAAAAAAAAAATTATTAGAACTGTTGTTATCTTATTCTACTACCATGTTTTATATTAAGATTTTTTTTCACTCTTTTTACTCTCACAATTCTAATCTCATTATTATATAGTGTGATTATATTTTCAAAAACCTTGATAAGAAATTTTTGTGATGGATCAAAAGCTAGTCCTACACTCTGACTCCCTTAAAATTATGGTTGACCAAAAAAAGAAAAAGCATAAAAGCAGCTAGCATGGTGGTGGTACGTACCTGAGGAAGCAGCCATCATAGATGACACGGGCACCGTTGGCGGCGGAGCAATTGCGGATTTGAGACACGGCGGCGGTGAAGCAAGCTAGACAGTCAGCATTAGACAGGTAGTTCCTGCACTGCACCAAGGCATAGGCTGATTCCGAACCTACCACTTGCTGTGCAGTTGCAAAGTATTTGTTGTTGTTCAGCTGTGTTCTGAGGTCTGAGAACGTTGCGTTTAGATTGGTGTAGAAGTTGGACACATCGGACACGTTGTATTGGCTGCAACCACTGTTTAGCAGATTGATTTGTGGGTCTGCTACACCCAATCTCAACCACCATAACCACCATGTAAAGGTCAATTTCAAGACCATGTCCATATTTCTATGTGGGTTATTCATAAGATCAGACACATTAATTGAGGATTGGTTATGGAACTTTTGAGCTTTTGTATGATTTATATATATTTATATAAAAGATTATGCAGTATGTGGATGAGAAATAAAAAATAATGATAATTGGTAAGACTGGCCCTACCACTAGGCCAATTAGAACATTGCCCCCAAGTAGAAGTGACCCCAAAATTTTGAACTCTATGCTCTACGGGTATGATTTTATTCTGTCTCTTTCTTATATGACTTTTCCTCTGCAGATCCAGATGATGCCGTGATTTTGTGGGTGGACTCTTATCAAATAAGACTTGTGACTGGACTGGAGTTTTATGACTCTTATCTCTGGCTGGGGCCGTGGGCCGTGGGCCCCGGAGTTATGTCTTTTAAATCTTGCTTCCTTTATTTATTTTTTTATTTTATTTTATTTTATTTTTGGGTTTTTTTTTTTGGGGTGGGGGGAAGTCAATAAGACTTATGTGTGGGTGGAGTTGTACTTCTGTCTAGGCTTTCGATTTTTTTATTTTTATTGTGTTTTTATATTTATACATGTTGAGAACTTGAGATTGCTAGATACTTGTTGTTCAGTAAAACTAGAGCTACAATAGTACTTTTTTATATACATCAGGTTCTATTGCTTTACGTTAGAAAGTTATTTTTTATTTTAGTCATTATAAATGTATTATAGATAGTGTTTATTTTATTTTTAAATATTGTTTTATTAGAAATGTTACCTAGAAAATATGCATCTGGATATGAAAAACTTTTAAAAAAATAATTAATTGAGTCTAAAAAAGGATCAATTAATTTGTTATTAGTAATCAACAAAATGCAATACAAAATTTTGATGAAAATATCACAAATGAGCAAGAAATTCACCAAAAAGAGTTAGAAGATAATGAAACTATAAAAAAGTTAGATTCATTTCCAAATACATGCATTGCTTATGAAATTGTACTAACATTACATGTTACAGTTGCTTTTGCAAAAAGAAGTTTTTCAAAATTAAAATTAATAAAATCATATCTAAGATCAACAATGTCCCAAGAAAGATTAAGTGGATTAGCTATGTTATCGATTGAAAATGAGATGCTAGAAGAACTTGAATAAAAAAATTTAATTAGTCAATCTGCATCTCAAAAGGTAAAAAAAATAGATTTTAAAATAAAATATTAAATAAATATTAATTTAATTAATACATAAATATTTTTTTTAAAAGCCCAATCTTAGTTCTTGCCTAAGGCCTCAGAATGTCTAGGGCCGGCGCTAGTAATTGGAAAACAAAAATGCTCAAAGGACGTGACGTTACTCACGTGTGCACAACCTAGTCCTAATTGATGTGTCTGAACTCTGAATCTGCTTTAAAAATAGTCGCTTCGACCATGAATGAGATGGATATGAAAATTGAAAAAACTGTAGTGAAATAATTTTTAAATATATGAATAGTGCCATGGGACCTAGTATTAAAATTAGATTTGCATTTTTCTGTACTTGCAGGACCCATGAACAATGCACAGTATCCAACTAAAAAAACATAAACACGCAGTCTGCCGCTTTCCAAACCCAATTGAAGTGATCACTTCGACAATCGACCATCAATTTTTTTCATAAACAGAGAAAACTTCCGAGACCATGATTTTTTTTTTTTGGTAAACAAGACTTTGGACCAACCATAAATTATTAGTTTAGTTGGGAACTTGGGAAGCTTTCTTTTTGATAGGCCAAGAATGTATTGACCCCTTATGATGAATTAACTAATTAATTAGCCTAATTAATTAATTAATTCAATTTGCATGCAATGGTGTGGTAGCACAAACAAATCACCAAATAACTAAATGCAGCGAAAATTAAATTGACATTGTGATTTGTTTACGAATAGGAAAAACCTACAAGGCAAAAACCCCACCGGGTGATTTTAAGGTCACCACTCTCGAGAATTCACTATTATCACAAAAGCGGTTACAAGTAAAGAAATCTCAGTACCTTATACTAACCTACAGTTGAACCCTTACCCCAATACCCAATTGGACTTGTTCTGTAGTGACAATCTTTCATTTTAATGCACGGCTCCCAATACGTGACTAACCAATTCGATGCGCGAATCCGAATACGCGACTTACTCACCAACTTGAGAAAAATGTTGGCTGCAAATTTTTTCAGTTTACCACACGTGAAGATTATGAAACTCCTTGATTACAAAACCTTACGGTGTACAAACACAGTAGCTTTTTGAATATGAAGATGAACTAGGACATATGTCTTCGGTTCACAATATGCTTGTGAAAAACTTTTGCATTGAATTGCATCAGCTGTGATGGCCCTTAAAATAATCCCTATATATGTTTAAGGTTGTGAGAAAAGAAAACTCAAACATCTATTCATGGATTGGATTGAAATCAGCTCTGAAAAACTGAATTTCATAAACCTCGATAAATAGCTTATCTATCGAGCTTTAAAATTCAACACTTCTTCACTTATTTTTTGGACAGACTTGCATAGTTTTAACACTTGAACTTGAAACCCTGTTCCTTGAAACATTAAACACATCCTAGATCTACCCAATTACAAGTAAAGTGCGTTTTGTCAAAGAATTAGCCAATTCCATATAACATATGTTCCTAACATTGAATCACATATGTCCTAACACTTTTTTCTTTGGAAAATGTTAATGTTACAACTATTTTATAATTTTTTTTATTAACTTTTAAAGTAGTGCATTGATTATTGGTGGTCTCAGATGAGAACCAATAAAAATTGGTCACATTAACAATTTGTATAAATATTGTAAAATAATTTATAGTTGTAGCATTACTTTGTTAAATGACAAACTCAACAACTAAGTCACGATTTCTCAATGAAAAGTGTATGTGTGTATGCAGGGATGGAACCATGCCTTGACTTGGGGGGCAATGGCTCCCCTGAAATTTTAATTTTTTTTTTAAATTATATATATATATATATATATATATATATATGAAATTTTAAATAAAAAATAAAAATATTTATTCTTGACCTTCCTAAAAATTATAATTGGTCACAAAAGCCAATAAAGACAATAGGCATCTCATTCCTTGTGACTCTGCACTATGTGATCAAATGTATCCATGTGGTTTGTGTACTATAATGTATATTTTTTTTTTTTTTTTTTTTTTTTTTTTATTATGATATTGATATGACACTAATCACTTTTAGAATATTGTCATATTAGTTTGCAAACTTTTAGTATAATTAGTAATTGTTTTATCATTTTTCTTGTCGATATTTTATTAATACTAATTTTTTTATCCAAAAAAAAAAAAAAATTAGTTATACTTTGGCAGCTAAATGTGAAATATATATATTTTTTTTCTTTTTTGTTTTAACCAGCTGGGATGGATGTTCCCTCTAACCAATTGAGTTATTGTTACATTAAAGGATATAATACAGCACCAGTCACAACTTGGTGAAAAAAGAAAAAGATAATACGGCACCAGTCACAACCTGGACAAAATGGGCTTTTGCCCTTTTCCACAAAACTAATTAGCCTTTTGCCCTTCTTCCCAAACTAAATAGGGAAATGCCCTTCTTTTGAAACTCGACTTTCTCAAAATCGAGTTAAAAAAAAAAAAAATTCTAAAGCCCTATAGTGACGTTTTTAAGGACCTATAGTGACGTTTGAAGAACCTATAATGACGTTTTATAACTTGATATTCACAAAATCGAGTTATGGGCAATAAAATTGCCTATAACTCGATTTTATGGATATCAAGTTACGAAACGCCACTATAGGTTCTTAAAAACGTCACTATAGGTCCTTAAAAACGTCACTATAGGGTTTAACTCGATTTTGAAAAAGTCGAGTTTCAAAAGAGGGGCATTTCCCTATTTAGTTTGGGAAGAAGGGCAAAAGGCTAATTAGTTTTGTGGAAAAGGGCAGAAGCCCATTTTGTCCGTCACAACCTTTACCAAACTTTGTCTGGCTTGCAGGGGGGTTTTCCAAGTTGATGACGCCCACAAAGTTTGAATTCAAAATTATTAACTCCCTTCTCCTTCCGCTGTCTACGAGGGGAGGTTGAAGTCAAAGTTTTTAATTTCCTTCTCCCACTCTTTGACTACTCTTGGTATCTCAGTTGCCTAATTATTAACTCCCTTCTCCTTCCGCCGTCTACGAGGTCAAAGTTTTTAATTTCCTTCTCCCACTCTTTGACTACTCTTGGTATCTTAGTTGCCTAATTATTGACTCCCTTCTCCTTTTGCCGTCTACGAGGGGGAGGTTGAAGTCTGATGATGCCGTAAAATCACCAGTGAGCTACACAATCCACGCTCGACTAAACTAACAACCTACAATAAGAAAGAAGTAATCTCGCCGAGGGCATCGGTGTGGTGTCGGCCAAATACCCTCCGACGGTCAAGTTAAAATTATTCTCACAACTCTAGAGTGCTAGAGAGGGTAGATTATGCGTACCTTGATTTGTGAAGGTATTGGGGTTTTTATAGTAGTAGGTCGACCTATCCTCCTTGATGTAGAAGTCTTTTCCTTATAGGAATCCTCTTGAGTAATCCTAAACGTGATGGACAAGACATTTCCTTGTAGAGTGGATTTTCCATTAATGCGCGTATCTTCTAGAATTACCCTCGCACTAGTATTCTGATTTCTTTTAGGACTCTTTCGGATTTCAAATGTGCGCCACAAGTATTTTGAGTTATGCCAGGCCTTGGGCTCTCCCTTGTTGTCGGCCCATGGGCTCGAATCCATCAGGCCCAACGTCATACCATTTTTTTACCCCTTCAGTTGCCCCCTTCACCCTATGGGTCCGTCATGACTTATAGGGACGGACCCTTAGGGTGACGGTTTAATATTATTTGGGATTGATGGTCAAAGAAAATTTAGGACGGCGGCTTTAGATCATTGAAGTTGACGGTTCTCCAGGAGGAGACGGATTGCGACTATTTGATGACAGGTTGTCAAGCATTTATGAGTCTGCCACATGTCGCTTTACGATTGGATTTTCTATCGGATCGAAGCGTCGCTTCGTCTTTTGTGCATTTCAGGTATATATATAACACTTCTCCATCCTCATTTATACATTTTTCAGCCAAAACACTTTGTCAGAGCGCCACTGTCAACCTTGTCAGAGCAATCGGTCTTACATCCATACCCGTCGACCATACAACCGTCGACCTTCAGTTACTTCAGAGAACGGTGAGTATTGCAATTCTCATTTACAAGTCTTGTATTTGCAATTATATTTAGCTAGATCTACACATCCGTCAATACTCTTAGATCCGTCAGTCTTAGGTTTTGCCGTCAATTGTAGGCAATGTCTAGTGTGTCAAGTAATCAGTCAGTGGTTCGTGATGGGACGGAATACGAGGAAGTATACCCGTCCGGTCATAAAGACCCAGAGAGTCCCGGTGAAGAGAGGAGTCCTTCCACCTCTTCCTCATCCTCAACAAAAGAGGATACAGAGATGGTTGAAGTAGAAGAGACGTCTGATGACGGCGAGGATTTACCGTTGGGACCCGTCATCTGTGCTGATGAACTTAGGGAGTTCATCATGCTACCAGAGTGGACGGTGCATAAATTCAATTCCGTCGTTAAAGAGAAACATTTCATCACATTTAGGCCTAACTTCGAATTCCGGACTACATTCCAATCCGTCTACCCTACGTATCAGAGAAATGCTATTACGACGGGGTAGAAGGTGTCGGAGTGTATGAGTAGATACTGAAGGCGGGACTTAGGTTTCCGCTAAGTACATTGCATAGAGAGCTTTTAAAATATTTGGGTCTGTCCGTCAACCAGATATCCCCAAATGCCTGGAGGGTCTTCATAGCCATGGAGATTCTCTATGGTGCAATGACAGACGGTGCTCGGAGGCTGACGGTGCGTGAATTCCTTCATTGCTACCGTCCAGACGAGATTGACAGGTCAAGGGGAATTTATAGTTTTGCCAGTAGGAGCCCGTTGTTGAAGGTCATTTTTGAAACACCTGACTTAAATAGAGACTAGAAGAGTCGTTATTTCTTCCTAGAGGGTGACGGATGGATGAGTCGTCCAGGAGAGACGGAGTATATGCCCGTCGACACAACTTGAGGAGTTTTACATTCATCTCGTATGCATCCATTAAATTTGCAAATATTTTACATTCGTTAGCTATAGTTCTTTTCCTTTAACCGTCTATTTTCTCTGCAGGTAGGCGGCGCCCACAAGTTAGTATTGAGGAGTTTAGTTTCCTCGAAAGAATTTTTCAGAAGACGAAGCCGGAAGAGAGGACTTGGGCAAAATTGGTAAATCCGAAAACAATCCATTAGTATTGTGACGGACTCGAACCTACCCGTGAAGTCATCAGCTACGACGAAAGAGTTCACAGACATAAGTCCGTCATCCTTTACTTCGCATAAATAGTTTTAATTATATGCAAGTAACTTCATTCGTCCTGTATTACAGAGATGGACGACGCTAAGAGGAGGTCGCTGATAAAATCATAGGCCACCAAGCAAAAGGAGTCCGGCGAGGTTGTGGTTCCTAAGGGGACAATGCCGTCGATAAAGAGGAAACAGTCGTCCAAATCCGACCGTCCACACAAGCAGCAAAAGGTCCCTTTGGAACCCGTCGTAGGGTTGATGGCTGAGGGTGCAAAGACCGTCACCCCAGTGAAACACGAGTCTGGTAAGGGCTTAATAAAGGCCCCGTCCACTAGCCAAGAGAAGCCCCCTCCTCTCCTTCGTGACAACTCCAAATTTGCGTTGGAGAAACTTTCATCAATTATTTCCTCGGATGACTACGAGGACTTGGGCAATCACTCAACGGAGGCAATGGGGGAGACGAGCCTTTTTGCCGTTGCACAGGTAACTTTTATCCGTCGATTTGAGTCCGTCCACTCTGTTTAACCTTTTGTTTAACGCCATTTAACTTGTTTATTTCAGTCCTTGGTTATGATGAAGGGCCTAATGGACCGGTGTCTAAACCGTGAGGCAGCTCTGGAATGTGTACGAGCAAAGGCAGAGCAGACGGAGGATGAACTTGGTTAACTTCACAAGTGGAAGTCTACAATGAAGAAGAAGTTTGACCTTTCAGAACAGGCGAGAAAAGAGCTTGAGCAGAAGACGGAGGAAGCTGGGAAGGCCTTGGAAGCCAAAGAAAAGGAAGTCCAAGACTTGAAGGAAAAGCTCCGTCAAGCTAAGGAGGTTGCGGTCCGTGAATATCGTGATTCCGAGACCTTATTGGGCGAGCTGGGGGGATCATTCCTTCAAGGCTTTGATGATGCACTCTGTCAAGTTAAGAAAGCCTACCCTGAACTGGACGTGTCAATGATAAATGTCAATGACCAAGATCAGGCGTCTGCTTTGCCCGTCGCTTCAGAGAATACAAACGACCTCTTTGGTGAAGATGCGGTTCAGGGTGACGAAGAATCAGTTCCAGCAAAGGATGTCCAAGATGCCGACCCAAAAATGTAGATTAATATTACATCTCTTTTTTCCTGTATTCATTTTGAGAACGATCCGTCCTTTATTTTTGTATTAAACAATTTCCCCCTAGGGGTTTTATCTGTCATTAATGCATTATCTTACAATTTTATGCTTGCTAATACTTTTTGTTTGAAACTTTCATCAACATCCGTCCTCTTTATAAAGGAGAGATTGAGAAAATACCCGTCTATGTAATTTTTGTATAAAGGTGTTGACGGTCTAGTATCCGTCTAGTTGTACACATGTATTCTTATTATCCGTCTAACACGAGTATTTCCAGTTTATGCGCAATCTGTCCACTTTGTGGACCTTAATTATTTTCGGGTGATCCGTCCACTTTGTGGACTTTAATTATTTTCTCCTTTTGGGTGATCCGTCCACTTTGCGGACTTCGTAAATTATTTCACCCTTTGGGTGATCCGTCCACTTTGTGGACTTCGTAAGTTATTTCACCCTTTGGGTGATCCGTCCACTTTGCGGGCTTTGTAAGTTATTTCACCCTTTGGGTGATCCGTCCACTTTGCGGACTTTGTAATTTATTTCACCCTTTGGGCGATCCATCCACTTTGTTGACTTTGTAAATTATTTCACCCTTTGGGTGATTCGTCCACTTTGCGGACTTTGTAAGTTATTTCACCCTTTGGGTGATCCGTCCACTTTGTGGGTTTTGTAAGTTATTTCACCCTTTGGGTGATCCGTCCACTTTGTGGACTTTGTTGCATGTCGGTCTACTTTGTGTAGCATATCCATTCATAATAAAAATCCATGTGGAAAATCAAAGCTGTGTCTGAATATTCCTCTTTAAAGAAAATGTGTTTGTAGAAAAAGTACCTGCCCCCTTGGGCTTAAAAAGGCACAAAAAGATTGTAGCAAAGTGAAAGAAAAACTGGTAAATTGTAGCTAAAAATAAAATAAACTAGGAAATCGCTGGTTTTTCGTATTCTGTCTACTAGTAGTATTTTCGTAGATGCTCCGTGTTCCAAGGGTGCTGTAGCTTTTGTCCATCCATTGTTTCGAGGTGGTAGGTCCCCTTCCTTTGCCATGATACGATCCTGTAGGGTCCTTCCCAGTTGGGGCCGAGTTTTCCTTGTGAAGGATCTCTAGTGGCGCCCATTACTTTCCGTAGTACAAGATCCCCGACCTGGAAGTCCCTATGCCTTACTTTGTTGTTGTAGTGTTTTGCCATGAGATTCTGATAACGCGCCAACCTTTGCTCTGCTGCCACTCTGACTTCGTCCACTAGGTCGAGCTGGAGGCGTATCACCTTTTTGTTCTTATCTTCGTCGTAGCTCTCCACCCGGTAGCTCATGAGCCCCACTTCTGCGGGAATAACAGCTTTGGTTCCATATGCAAGTCGAAATAGTGTTTCTCCAGTGGGTGTTCTCGCTGTGGTCCGGTATGCCCATAGGACGCTTGGTAGTTCGTCCGGCCAGATACCCTTTGCCCCCTCGAGACGGGTCTTGATTATCTTGAGCAAGGACCAATTCGTGACTTCGACTTGCCCGTTCGCTTGTGGGTGTGCGGGTGACGAGTAGTGGTTCTTGATCCCTAACTCCAAGTAGAAGTCTCTGAACGCGCTGTTGTCAAATTGCTTACCGTTGTCAGAGACTAGTACTCTGGGTATCCTGTACCTGCATATAATATTTCTCCAAACAAAACTCCGGATGTTTCTCTTAGTGATGGTGGCTAAGGCTTCCGCCTCGACCCACTTAGTGAAGTAGTTAATGCCTACTACCAAGAATTTTAGCTGTCAGATCGCCGTCGGGAATGGGCCCATGATATCAAGTCCCCATTGTGCGAATGGCCAGGGTGCCGTCATAGGTGTCAGTTCTTCGGACGGCTGCCTGATGAAATTACTGAACCTCTGGCACTTGTCGCAGGACTGGACATAGGCTTGCGCATCCTTCATCATTGTAGGCCAGTAATAGCCTGCTCGGATCAACTTGTGTTCAAGTGATCATGCGCCCGAGTGGTTTCTACAGATACCCTCGTGTACTTCTCTCATCACGTAATCTGCTTCCTCTTGGCATAAACACCTCAGGTATGGTCGAGAGAAACCTCTTTTATATAGGACATCTTTTATCAAGACGAACCTTGCCGCCTGGACCTTTAGCTTCCTTGCTACCTCCTTCCCGTCTGGTAAGACCCCGTTTTTTAAGTATAAAACTAACGGTGTGGTCCAAGTGCTTTCGGATCCTATCTCCTGCATGTTACCGGAATCTATTAGTGGAGAAAGCTGAACAAAAAAGAGTACATTACCAGGGGTTATCATATTCTCTACTAAAGCGGTCTTGGCGAGACGGTCGTCGTGCTCATTTTCTTCTCTAGGGATTTGGATGATTTTGATCTCTAGGTCGTCAACTCTTGCCCTTACTTGATCAAGGTATCTCTTCATCCTTTCGCCCTTGCATTCATAGTCTCCATTCACTTAATTAGCTACAACCTGAGAGTCGTAGTAAATGACTACGCTTGCGGCTCCTGCAGCTTTGGCGAGGTCGAGGCCCGCTATCAAGGCTTCGTACTCCGCTTCATTATTGGTGGTGGGGAAGTCAAGACGGACCATACATTCAACCATGTCTCCTTCGGGTGACAGCAATACAATGCCGGCACCCCTGGCTTGTCTATTGGATGATCCGTCAGTATATATGCTTCAGTGAGGGGACTCTTCTACCCCCTTGTCTTCGTCATGAGTGAATTCAGCTATAAAGTCAGCTACGATCTGTCCTTTGATGGCGGTCCGTGGTCGGCTACGACCTGCTGCTTCAGGATTGCTCATCGCCTATCGCAAGGGCTTGTCGGTCATGACGTTCACCGTATGGGCTTGAAAGTATGGCTTGAACTTGCGAGCCGCCGTGACTAATGCAAAGGCAAGTTTCTCCATCGGTGGGTATCTTTCTTCGGCACCGCGGTACGCCCGGCTGGCGTAGTATACAGGTTTCTGCACCCTATCCTCTTCTCTGATCAAGGCCGCGCTGACTATAGCAGGGGAGACAGCCAGGTAGAGGAAAAGCTCTTCACCTGGTTGCAAGGGACTCAGCAACGGTGGGGAAGATAGATGGGCTTTCAACTCCTCAAATGCTCGCTGACACTCGACTGTCCATTCGAAAGACTTCTTTAACGTGCAAAAGAAGGGTAAGCACTTGTCTGTGGCTCTCGACACAAATCTATTCAATGCCGCTATTTTGCTGTTAAGGCTTTGTACCTCCTTCACATTTCTTGGGGGAGCCATCTCCATTATGGCTCGAATCTTGTCCGGGTTGGCCTCAATCCCCCTTTGAGATACCATGAATCCTAGGAATTTTCCCGTCGTCACCCCGAAAGCACACTTTCCCGGATTGAGCTTCATGATGTAGAAGCGAAGTGTGCTGAACGTTTCTTTAAGGTCTTCTAGGTGATCTTCCTCTTTTCGGCTCTTTACCAGCATGTCATCGACATAGACTTAGACATTTCTCCCGATTTGCTGTGCGAACATCTTGTTCATTAGCCTCTGGTACGTTGCGCCCGTGTTCTTCAGGCTGAAGGGCATTACTTTGTAGCAAAAGAGGTCTTGACTAGTCACGAACGAAGTTTTCTCCTGATCAGCTTCGTGCATTCGGATTTGGTTGTAACCTGAGAAAGCGTCCATGAAGCTTAGCAGCTGGTGTCGAGCCGTTGAGTCTACTAGGACGTCCACCCTTGGGAGGGGATAGCTATCTTTCGGGCACGCTTTGTTAAGATCGGTGAAGTCTACGCACATCCGCCACTTCCCGTTCGCTTTTTTAACCATTACCACATTCGCCAGCCAATCGGGGTAGTAGACTTCCCTGATGAAGCTTGCCTCCTGTAATTTGCGGACTTCTTCCGCTATAGCTTGATCTCGTTCCGGGGCGAACACTTTCTTCTTCTGTCGGATGGGTGAAAAGGAGGGTGATACATTCAACCTGTGTACCATGACCGAAGGGTCTATTCCTGGCATATTGTCATGACTCTAGGCGAATACGTCTCGATTGCTCCTGAGAAAAGTTATGATCTCTTGACGGATTGCGGGGTCAGCGAGCGTTCCGATCTTGGTTGTTCGGTCAGGATTTGAGCTGTCAAGAGTTATCTCCTCTAGTTTCTCTATCGGCTCCGTCACCATTCGGTGCTCTTCTATGTTCATAGCCTGGACCTGATCTTCCATCTCCATCATGGCTACATAGCATTCTCGCGCAGCCATTTGACTCCCGCGCAGCTCTCCCACTCCATAGTCGGTAGGGAATTTGATCATCAGGTGGTAAGTTGAAGTTACCGCCTTCCATGAGTTGAGAGTGGGTTGTCCGAGGATAGCATTATAGGCAGACGAGCAATCGACCACTAGGAACATTACGTCCTTGGTGATCTACTGGGGGTAATTGCCTACCGTCACTGATAATGTGACCGTGCCTAAGGGTAATACCCGGCTTCCTCTGAAGCCAACGAGCGGGGCGTTCGTCGGAATTAATCGTTCCCTATCAATCCTCATTTGCTGGAACGCCGGATAATATAGGATATCTGCTGAGCTGCCATTATCGACCAACACTTGGTGCATGTTGTAGTCTCCTACCCGCATGCTGACGACGAGTGCATCATCATGTGGATGGTGTAAGCGTCGCGCATCTTCTTCTGAGAACCCAATAATGGAGCCTTCTCTTCTTGCTATCTTCGGCACGGTACCCGTCAGCTGAACACTTTGTACCATCCTGAGGTAAGTTTTGTGAGCCTTTTTTGAAGACTCGGTTGTAGCTGTTCCTTCGACTATCATCCTTATGTCCCCTATGGGGGGTCTTGGTCGCTCGTTCTCTCACCGAAGGTGCTGTTCTTGTGGGGGTGGATCCATTCTCTCCTTGCTGACGAACTTTTGCAATTTTCCTTGTCAGATAAGGGCTTCAATCTGCTGCTTCAAGTCATACCAATCGGCTGTGTCGTGACCATGGTCGCGATGGAAGCGGCAATATTTATCCCTAGATCGTTTGTTGGGATCACTCTTCAGCTTTCCGGGGAACGCCAGAGCCCCCTCGTCCTTGATTTGCATTAGGACTTGATCTATTGGGGCGGTCAATGGGGTGAAGCTTGTGAATCTTCCCCCCATGGGCTTAGGGCGTCTCTCCTCCCTTCGGTCTCCTACTCTTCCTTTCTTCCGGCCCTGGTCCTGTCGGGTGTCTTCTTGTCTTTCTCTTTTCTTGGGCCTCTCTTCTCGGGCCAACAGCGCGTCTTCAGCGTTCATATACTTGGTGGCCCTGTAAAGCACCTCTGACATTGTCTTCGGGTCGTTTTTGTACAGGGAGAACAAAAACTTACCCCCCTTCAGCCCATTCGTGAATGCCGCTATAAGTATCTTGTCGTCGGCTTCGTCAATCAAGAGCGCCTCCTTATTGAAGCGGGATATGTAGACCCTCAGCGTTTCCTCCTCTCGCTACTTGATATTCATTAAGCAAGCCGTAGACTTCTTGTACCGATGCCCCCCGATGAAATGCGCAGTAAATTGAGCGCTTAGCTCCTTGAAGGTGCTGATGGAGTTAGGTGCTAGCCGGCTAAACCAAATCCTTGCCGCACCCTTTAGCGTTGTAGGGAAGGCCCTACACATAATTGTGTTTTCTACTCCTTGAAGGTGCATCAAGGTCTTAAAGGTCTCTAGGTGGTCTAGAGGGTCCTTGACTCTATCGTAACTATCCATATGTGGCATGCAGAACTTACTCGGCAGGGGGAAGGAGTTGACGGCAGTGGTGAATGGCGAGTCAGTCCGGTTGACAAGGTTGTCAAGGTCACTGGACACTCGTCCCTTAAGAGCATTCATCATAACTTCCATTTGTTCCTTTATCGCCTGCATCTCCGCGATAATAGGTGGCGGAGCCGTATCCGCAAGAGACGGAAGGCTTGTGTGTTGTCGCTCTGGTTTGCTTGGGGCATTGCTGGCCTGTGGTCCCTCTTGATTCCTCCTTTCAGCGCTGGTTCCTTCTTGATCCAATCCTTAGTTGTTTGGTGCCGCGTTTTTCTAGTTCAGCTGCTCCTCCAGGTCGCGGTTTTGTTTGGTGAGGCGCTCCACAGCTGTGGCGAGCGTCTTAATCTGCTTCTCAAGTGCAGTCGTTGGGGGTTCCTCTTCTTGAACGTCGTTAGTGGTTGCCATTGAGCGAGTGAGCACCATGCAACTCTTTTGTCCGGGAAGCAATAACGTTCCTTAAACGCGTATGTAGTTCCCACAGACGGCGCCAACTGATGATGCCAAAAAATCACCAGTGAGCTACACGATCCACGCTCGACTAAACTAACAACCTGCAAGAAGAAAGAAGTAATCTCGCCGAGGGCACCGGTGTGGTGTCGGCCAAATACCCTCCGACGGTCAAGTTAGAATTATTCTCACAACTCTAGAGTGCTAGAAAGGGTAGATTATGCGTACCTTGATTTGTGAAGGTATTGGGGTTTTTATAGTAGTAGGTCGACCTATCCTCCTTGATGTAGAAGTATTTTCCTTATAGGAATCCTCTTGAGTAATCCTAAACGTGATGGACAAGACATTTCCTTGTAGAGTAGATTTTCCATTAACGTGCATATCTTCTAGAATTACCCTCGCACTAGTATTCTGATTTCTTTTAGGACTTTTTCGGATTTCAAATGTGCGCCACAAGTATTTTGAGTTATGCCAGGCCCTGGGCTCTCCCTTGTTGTCGGCCCATGGGCTCAGATCCGTCAGGCCCAAAATCATACTATTTTTTTACCCCTTCAAAGTCAAAGTTTTTAATTTCCTTCTCCCACCCTTTGACGAGTCCACATCTTCTGTCTCATCAATTGTGCTCCACTTCATGCTCTACCAATAAAATTTGGACAGCTAGCCTCTCTCATTAAATGAGATAACTCTAACTTTAACACTCACGTTAACGTCTCGGTAACGTTAAAATCCCTTTCTTTTTTTTCTTCCGCAACTTTTATTCCTTCTCTGTTCCGGCTTTTGGTTTCTTTTTTTTCTCTTCTCCACCTGGTTTGTCTCTTGCCTCAGCTTTTGGGATTGATTTGGACTCTTCCCCTATTTTTTCTTCCGCAGCTTTAATTTCTTCTCTTTTGGTTTCCAGCTTTTGGTTTCTTTTTTTTTCTCTTCTCCATGTGGTTTGAGTCAACAAGAACTCTTTTAAGTTTTGTCTGTTGCCGCAACTTTTGTTTTTGATTTGGACTCTTTCCTTATTATCTCATTATATTCCTTTCTCCCAAAGTGTTTCCGGCTTTTGCTTTTGTTTTTGTATGCCATAGAGGTTCCTTTTGTCTGGTGCAGATTTGTTTCAACTTTTGAGAGACTCCTGCTGAAACAAGCAACCTTCAAGGCTTTCAAGGTTTCTTTTTTTTCTCTTCTCTATGTGGTTGACGTCTCAAGTGTTTATCTTCATCCTCACTTCGCCCCAGTTACAGACACATCCTCACTTCATCTTCAAGTGTTCATCTACTTCTATTGGTTTCTACAAAGTGACTTGTCTATGGTGATAATGGTGTTTGATTTTTGTTCCATTATGAAACATGTGGAAAGAAAAATGTTTTTGGACGATGTAAAGGTTGTAGTCAGTAAATAATTAGGGTTGCTGGATTTTGTATTTTACATGTTTGTTGAAATTCTTAAATGAGTGACTGGGACGGGAAGCTCCTCCATAGAAGCTCTCTTGTATATATCTTATTTTAGAGATTACACTTTGATTTGAATATACGGATAACATTTTATTTAAATTCCAGATTTCATTATTTTATCAAACTCTATTTGATAAGGACTGATTGGATTAATGGATATGAATGCTTGGACTGATGTTTTGGTTTTGTGTTTCAATTGAGATAAGGTCGGATATGTCTCAATAGATGTTTTTTTTTTTTTTTAGATGAAACTGGACCTATTCTGTAGGAACAAAACATTGTATGCAGGAAAAATAGTTTCTAACGAAACAAAAACAGGGGAACCACACCAATTCTGCAGAAATAGAGAAACATTGTTATCTGCTTGAAGTTGTACACATCCCTTGATGATGGTGAATGTTGGGTGCACTGCACCATGGTCCAGCCCACACTTTGTCTTAGCTCATAAAATGAGCTTGTTGAAGAATTGGCAAGAAGTCAGCAAAGCAAATTGAACTTGCTAGAGAAGCTTGTCCGAAAGAGAAGAATTGAGTTCATCTTTTCCTCTATAATTATGTACAAAAGTCAAGCCACATAAATGAATAAGTGATGTTAAACTTGTGGGACACGTTGGAAGGAAGAAAGAAAAGAAAGAAGCAAAAGGCAAGGGTGATTTGCTAAGGGAGAGCTGAAGAAAAGAAATTGGTTGAAGCAAAGTCAAGATAAGTTCATTCTAACTTCATTCTACCATCTGCCCAAAAAATATTTGTAATTAGATCATCAAGGTCAACCTGAATTGCATAAGAAAAATTAAGGTCTTCAGATTGCATTCTTTGAAGATATTCAAGTAAGCCTCCTGTATCCCCGCTTTTCATCTCTTCTGTTCGTCTTGTACGCAAATAATTATTATAATCCTCAGGAATGAAGCCAAGATTGTCAAGTCCACCTACCCTTCAGGCCATTAGTCCTACACTTGCTCTTGGTGCAATTCCAGAACTATCTGCTAATTCAGCCTCAACAGCTTAGGCTGGATTAATGGACCTTTGAGATCTAAGGAATATACGCTTACGAGGAGAAGCTAAGACATGTGTGTGCTCTGACACAAATTTTACCACACAATATTTTTCACTATATCTACAACTAATTTTCATCTCTGCATTGCAACCACATCTTGTTTCTGGACGATGGCATTTCACATTATCATCTCTTTTGTCATTCCCTCGTATACCCTCGCAAGAGCAACAAAAAACTCTATCTAACCATTTACGTGAACCATCTTTATCACCCTTGTGGCCCTTACTTCGTCTAATACTAAATCCAACTACACGCACATAACTATTATAGAAATCATACGCCTCTTGCTCAGTCTCAAACTCAATTCCTAATTTCGGAATCACTTCTTCTTCTACGTTGGCATGAATTTTATCGTTGCTATCTATTGATATTGGTTCTGGTTGTTCAACTATCACAAGTGATGAATCCTCATCTTCAAAATTCAATTTTCAAACCGATTGACTATCAGTCTTAGTACGATAATTGTTATCACTCATGACCTTAATACAAAACAAAAACAACATAGTTATTTTTTTTAATAAACAACATATGTATATATATATACACACACACTTTAGACACAAACTCACACAAGTGTATATAAGAAAGTTGTTATAAATCCTAAAATTAATTAAAAAAAAGAAATTTATTTACATTAAACCAAAAGGAGAGGACTTACTGTGTGACTGAACAATATGTACAAGCCTTGAAGGTTGCTTGTTGCAGCAGGAGCCTCTCAAAAGCTGAAACAAATCTACACCTATAGGACAAAAAGACCTCTGTGGCATACAAAAACAAAAGCAAAAGCCTAACTTTGACTTTGGAAGAAAGGATTACAATGAGACAAAATAGGGGAAGAGTCCAAATCAATCCCAAAAGCTGCAGCAAGAGACAAACCACATGGAGAAGAGAAAAAAAAAAAAGAAACCAAAAGCCGGAACACTAAAGAAATAAAAGCTGCGGAAGAAAAAAAAGAAAAAAAAGAAAGGGATTTTAATGTTAACGTCTCAGTAACGTGAGTGTTAAAGTCAGAGTTATCTCATTGGCTAGCTGTCCAAATTTTATTGGTGGAGCATGAAGTGGAGCACAATCGATGAGACAGAAGATTTGGACTCCCTTTTGACTACTCTTGGTATCTTAGTTGCCCACCAATTAGGCAACTCTTCCCTCTCTTTATTAATAGTAACATACACTTTATTATAATTGTCCTCTATACTGTAACATATTGGGAAAAAAATTGAAGAATTTATGACAATGACAAATAAGTAACACATAAAACAGTCTAACAAAGTTTGTAAAAAAAATATGCAGAAGCATTATTGTTTCGTTATTTCTCAGAGCTGGCTTTGGCTCCTAGAGTTTTGTTAATGTTATCTTTGTGGAGATTGAGTTGTAGCCTCTACTCGGAGAAATTATACCGTTCTCTGGTGGACCACGTCACTTGTCCACCATTCCATTAAAAGACTCCCATTTGTTTAAAATTGCTGAATCAGTAATTAATTTTTGTTTAAAAAATTTTTCTAACTCAGCAATTTTAAACAAGTGAAAGTCTTTTAGTGAAATGGTGGACCACGTCACTTATCCACCATGAGAACCTTATAATTCCTCCTCTACTTGCCCTGTTGGGCTGTACCTGCTCGGTTTCTTTTGCAATAATAAATTCTTCTCATTCATTAAAAATATAAAAATAAAAGATAATACTTTTAGTATGATAGTCACTCTATAAGTATTTGCAAGGTGGGGGCTAAGGGTCAGAATTCAAGTTTCTAGAATGGAGCATTATACACATATACACTTAATTTATGTTAGAATAAAATTTCTATTTTATATAAAATAAAAATAAAAAGTTGCACATTTTAAGGAATATTTATAGTAAATACCTTATCATTTAACAAAGTTTGTCTTGTAAAGGGTATTGTTCCTAGCAAAAATATTCACTTTTCAAATCCCCCCACTCTTAACTATCAAATTATTATTATCACGTACCCTTGGCATGATAGTCACTTCACAAATATTAAGTGTTTGTGGAGTGTGGGAGGCAAGAACCGGGGTTCAAGTTTCTAAAAGGGAGTTTCACACACATATACACTTAAATTAGGTTAGAGTAGAATTTTTATATTATATCAAAAAAATATCAAATTATTAAAAAAATATAATAATAATAATTCAGTCGGTCTCAATAGGACATTTTATCAAATTATAAATAATAATAATAATAAATTGATTTTTTTCTCAATAGGACATCTTTAAAGTGTTTTTGGAAAGCAATTTTAAGAGGCAATATAAGGGTGCGTTTGTTTTGGGTGAAAAGGGTTTTAGGAAATCATTTTACACCCCTCTGTGTGCTTGGTAAGCTTAAAAAATTTGGTCAAACAGAAATCAGTTTCTGTGTTGATCGTAAAATAACCTTGTTTTGGCATAAAACAATTTCAACTTTTATTTTACCTTCAAACCAATTACACTCCTCACACTCTCTCGAAGCTCCTCACAGACACACTCCAAGCTCAAAAAAGACTGAGCTCCATAGAGCAAGACATGGCAAACGGTGAGCCTCCACAGACCAAGCTCCAGTCCGACGACCCACACTCCGCCGATCCACCCACGGTGAGTTTCCTTCACTGTTTGAACAAAAAATGTCCAACAACCTCACCATTTCAGTCCGATCCACCGTAAAATCAGTCCGATCCATCATTCAGTCCGATGCACCCCCTATTTCACTCCGACCCACCCTCCATTTCACTCCGACCCACCCTTCAGTCCGATCCACCCCCTATTTCAGTCCGATCCACCCTTTATTTTAGTCTGATCCACCCTTTATGTCCGATCCACCCTCCATTTTAACTCGACAAACTCACCTCACGTCACCTCACCTCCGATCCACACAACTCCGACCCACCCTCTACAAAAGCCTCCACATCCCCTCAAACCCATCTAGCCAAAATCCACCTTCAAACCCATAAACAACCCAACCTCACCTCACTATCTCGGATCCGATCTATATATATATTTATATATATATTTATTTATTTATTTATTTACTTTTTTTAATTATCCATTTTTTATTTAATTATTGATTTAAGAATTTAACTTTTGTTGGTGTTACAATTATACAGAAATAGAATGCAATGTGATTTATTGGTGTAAATATTTGATTGTGATGGTATTATGTTGTGTACGTTGTTGATGTTACAATTATACAGAAATAGAATGCAATGTGATTTGTTGGTGTAAATATTGATTGTGATGGTATTATGTTGTGTACGTTGTTGATGTTACAATTATACAGAAACATATGTGCATAAAAATTTTGGTACTCATTATCAATGTGGTTTGGATGTTTTCTATTTGTGGCTGTTTTTATATACTGTGTAATCAATAGCATGCTTGTTTATGTACCTCTTAGACCATAGTGTTTGTGATTTTTTAGATGAAGAAAAAAACCAAAGCCGCAATTCTTGCCTCAGTTGCATCTGTCCTCCTTGTGGGGGTTGCATTGGTAAGGAAATTGTAGCATAGACGACTGCCTAGGACGCCTTATGTTAATCATGCAGCCGAGAGAGAGCATTACATAAATAGTATTCTGCATGGAAGTGAGAGATTTTGTGTGAGTCAAATTAGGATGAAGCCTCTAGCTTTCCACCACTTATGTCACATCCTCACTGAGGGGGAGCACGTATGCCCGACTATTCACATGTCCGTGTAGGAGCAAGTACTAATTTTCTTACACATTATTGGTCATAATGTGAGGTTCCGTGTAATTGGTAGTCGATTCTATAGATTGACTGAGACTGTTCATAGATACTTCAAGGTCGTCCTTAGGGGGGTGTTGAAATTATATAGAGCTCTAATAAGACTGCCTAGCAAAGATACACCCCCAGAGATAAGGGATAGTAGAAGGTTCTACCCATATTTTAAGGTAAATATTGCGACTTGTGTATTTTTGTAAATTGTGAAGATTTGTGTAATTTTAAACCATTATGTCTGTCAAAAATTAGGATTGTGCTGGAGCAATAGATGGTACACATGTTTGTGCATCTGTGCCACCTGAAATACAAGGAAGGTTTCGTGGTCGCAAAGATGGAACCACACAAAATGTGTTAGCTGCCATTAGTTTTGACTTAAAGTTCACTTATGTATTGGCTGGATGGGAAGGCAGTGCACATGATTCACGTGTATTAAATGATGCATTTGCTAGGCTAGGGGGATTTTCAATACCCGAAGGTATTATAGGATTACTTCACCTTTTTGGTTTATTAGTTTAATAAATATTGTGTGTTTTCCTAAGCATAGTAGTGATTTGGTTTGATTTTTGAATATATGTAGGTAAATATTATCTTGGTGATGCTGGGTATGGTAATAAAAATGGAATTTTGTCACCTTATCGAAGTGTGCGATATCACTTGAAAGAGTTTAGTGATCATCCTCTTAAGAATGAGCAAGAATTGTTCAACCTCTGACACTCTTCATTGAGAACTACCATTGAGCGAGGGTTTGGAGTGTTGAAGAAAATTTTTTGAGTGTTGGATGCAGAACCATTTTGGCCTTTTGAAACCCAAGTGAAAGTAGTGTTGGCATGTTGTGTGATTCATAATCACATTATGGGGGTTGATCCTACTAACAATATTATGGAAGCTGCAATGAACCAAGTAGAGTCTAGTCGCTCCCAACAAGAAACACAGTCACGTCGGGACTCCATTGAAAATAGTAGAGTTTGGAATGCTAAGAGAGATGAGATATGCAAAGCTATGTGGTCTGATTATACCAGAAGATGAGAGTAGTACTTTATTTAGATTTCTATGATTGTAATATGTGCTGTATTTTTCTTTTCTGTAAGGACAATGTATTTACGATAGACTTCTGCTGGTGTAAGGAAAAAGTATTTTCAGCATTACATTGTTATTTCCAACATTATATTGTTATTTCCAATAGTTGTTTAGTTCTGTTGTGCACATCTATAAGCATGGTTGTATGTGTGTTTGATTTGTTGTTCATATTTCGAGCGTAATTACTAAATGCTACTCTCATTATTAATTGCTACTCTCACTATACAATTTTCATATGTAGTAACGTCGAAAGGAAAAGAGAAGGTTGGTGGCCCTAAGCACTTTAGGTGGCTGCCCCCCATGCACACAATTATGCTTACGCTACTTCCCAAGGAGGCCGCGAAGGGCAACAAGCCCTCTAACACTTTTTAGGGCCAGCTCCTTTGCTTTTGTAGCCAAGGAGATTTCTGCTCAATTTGGGGTCGAGTGCCACCCCTCGTATGTAGAGAATCGGTTGCAGACTCTAAGGACAATGTGGAAGGAAATTCTAGAACTTCGGAAGAAGAGTGGCTTCGACTGGGACAATAAATTAAAAATGATAACATGCGATATGAAGACATATCAAGAAGAAGTCATGGTATGGCTTCCAACTATATTTTTTTAATATAAATGATAATATATGTTTTTGGCTTTTATAATTTATGAATTGAGAACAAGAAAAGGTTACTCAAGTACCCTCTTTATATGAAACTTATAGTGTCATTCTTTTTAGGATTCCATTGCTTGTACAAATTTTCAAATGTAACTTTCATCTGTGGATCTATTGTAAAATCTGGTCTTAGCATTTGTGCATTGTATTTTCTATTGTACTTATCTTCAAAATCATGGGTTATGTCTCCTATTTCCTAACAACTTTTTTTTGTTTGTTTATTATTGACCTAAATCATCTAATGGCATCTATATTGAATTGAATATTGAATTTATGAGTGAAGTGATTATTGCGTTGTTATTATACATTCCTTTCTTCCTTATAGGCGCATCATAAGCATGCGGAGTATTTGAACAAAAAGATAGAGATGTATGATGAATTGGCCATTGTAGCGAGGAAGGATATGGCCACGGGTAGCTTTGCTAATTCATATGTTGATATTGACACAGAGCAAAACAATGTGGAGAGCACTGAGATGGTTGCTGACAATAAGGAGGAAGGTGTGGTGGACAAAGGGAAGAATGCGGTGGAACCATCCACCACTGGGTCCACCATTTCGAAGTCCCGCAAAAGAGGCCGTGCACCTCCCTCTAATGATAGTGTTCTGACTGATCTGTCTGATCAGCTGAAGGAAATTGCAATAGCTTTGAAAGAAATCAATCGGGGGCTTATTGATTGCATAGGTCTTTACTCTGAGGTGATGGCTATGGTGGCGGATGAGTATAGCGAAGACATGCTTGCAACTACCTTCGACCATCTCTGTGAAAATAAGAAGGCAGCACGGGGATTTCTAGTAAAGAATGCGAAGCTGAGGAAGTTTTGGATGGATAGTTTTTTGTTCACACACCTCTAACTTGTCTGTTTGGTGCCGACTGTGATGTTAGCTTTAGGTGTTAGCAGAAGGTTGCAGTACTAGAATTCACCCATCATTATATTATATATGTGACACAATTGTATTCTCGATAAGCAGGCTATGCATTAATTTCTAACCTTCGACATATGCTGATGGTACATATATTTTGTGCACTGTTATGCTATAAGGGATAACAGTTACGTACCTTGACTGTATGGTGTGTAGTCTTTTGTATTATTGGGACGATACAATTGCCCAAGTTATGTATGTGTACTATTCAGATACCACGTGTAGGTATAATTTTGTACACCATGGAGGTGTAATGCCAATGGTGAAAGTACATTGTGGCTATTTTGATATAAATATTATGGGTATATTTGGATGATTATTTTTTATGTTGAAGTGGATGATTATTTTTGTACTGTTACAGGTTTGTCTAGGCAATGCAGGTGTTTCTTTTATAAAGCCCAAATTGATAAATGTTGGTGAGGTCTTAAGTGTGTTGTTGGGCAGTGAGCAGTGTATTTGGAAGCAAATTTTGCTACAAACTCTTCCACCACAAGTTTATAGCAAAACTTTTGTAATGGGTGCACAATGGAATGTTGTGTGTGTCTATGTAGGTTTGAAGCTGAAGAGGAAGTGAGTGAACTATCTTGCAAGCATTTTTTCCACAAACGTTGCTAGGCATTTCATATTTTCCGTAAAATGTTTGAACAAACCAAACATGGGAATTGATTTTTCATAAAATGAATTCCATTTTCCGTAAAATGTTTGATCGAACCAAACATGGGAATTGATTTTTCGTAAAATGAATTCCGAGGTAGCCAAACAGTGGAATTCGTTTTCTGCCCTATTTTTCATGGTGCAACCAAACAGCCTGAATACATTTTCCTTACGGGAAAAGAATTTCCCCTGAAATGATTTTACGCTCAGAATTGAATTTCCATTCAACCAATCGCAGCCTAACTTCATCAGTAAATATTGCTTAAACTTTGCGAGGGATATCAAAAACTTACCCAAAACATTTCTGATTTCACACCACTCTCGTAATTCATTTTGCTTGGGACCCACTACAATACAAAAATCATTGTGTAAAATTTTCTATGTTAAATTACATGATTCTCTAGATTATTTTTTTTTTTTAAATAAGAACCGGTAAGAAGTGATTCTCTGGACTTTCCAATGTTCTTATCATCTAAAAAGTTAAAAATCATATTTGTTCATTGGAAAAATCAATATCCTCTATTCCGTGGGCAATTTATTTAGAATATAATGATGACTAGTTAGGTCAAATGGTTGACCAGTCAACGAAATATATGCAACAAAAAAAAATTAAAATTAAAATTTTACTCACGCATTTAATTCAAGGGTGCCGCTTGTGTCTAGTAACAGTTGCCATTGGACCCATTAGATTGCGGACATGTGTCCACTCTTGAACATGTGTCCGTATCCTGACATGTCTAGTGGCAACTGCCACTGGACACAAGCCCTTCCCTTAATTCAATAATACATTTATTGTTGGGAAATTTAGACCCCAGTTGATAAAATTAACAAATTTTAAACCCAAGTTGTTAATTAGATTTATTATGAATAAAACTTGTAAAAACAAACAAACATCAATATCATGTCAAAATCATGCAGCGGAAAAGAAAAAATAAGACAAGATATGATGACCCAAGAAAACCAATGAAACAAACTAGTTTCACAGTAAAAAACCTAGGGGGGAAACATTCCCGAAAAGCAATTCACTATAGTAAAGAGAAGTTTCTGAACTAGTACAAAACCTTTGTCCCTAGACTCTACAATCTCCGTAGATGAACTCACAGCAGAAACTTTCTACCGCTTCAGAACCTTTGAACTCTTCAATATATGAACGCCATCCCTTGATGCACAAATCCCAGTACGTGACTAACCAATTGCGCGAATCCCACTACGCAACTTAATCACCAACTAGAAAAAGATTGTTGGCTGCAAAGTTCTTCACTTCATCAACAATGAAGATCAAGAAGCACTTGGTTACAAAATCCTAAGGCGCAAAGACGCAGTAACTTCTTTCAGAGAGAATAAGGCATCGGTCACCTTTTGCATATGTTCTCCTTGTATTCTCTTATGTGACGGCCTCTAAAATAAGCCTTATATAGGTCTAGGGTTGTGAGAAAAGAAACCCTACACAAATACATAAGCTTGGGCCAAAATTCAAATCTGGAAATCTGAATTCCCGTAACCTCGATCGATCGAGAGGTGTTAAGGAGGTGTCGAGCTTTAAACTTCGACAAATACAACTATTGAGGAGGTGTCGAGGGGACAGAAATTTGCTCGATCGATCGACCTAGCTATCGAGAGGTGTCGAGATTGCGATAACAATCAACTGAAGAGCTCGACAAATAGCCTAGCTGTCAAGAGGTGTCGAGCAGCTATCGAGCTCTAAAACTCAGCACCTTCTCACTTGATTCTTGGATAGACTTGCATGGCTTTAACACTTGAACTTGAAACAAGGTTTCTTGAAGTATTAAACACATCCTAGATCTACCCAAATACAAGTAAAGTGCTTTTTGTCAAAGGATTAGTCAATTACATAAAATAGTGACATATGTTCCTACCAAGTGAATCACATATGTCCTAATAATCTCCCCTTTTGGCAATCCGTGACAAAATCACAACAAACAAATGAACATATGAGAGAAGTCATAAATCACTCAACTCATATTCACTTGTTAAATACAATAAAATCTATCCTAACACAAACTCTTGAAAAACTTTGCAAGAAGAGAGTTTATGGCAAGTAAACTTTGACAACCTGTATTTCTGAAACACTTTAAACAAAACTCATCAAGGCATCTTTGTGTGAAACAAAAATAATAGATTGCTTACAAGTAGAAACATGTGTATAAAGATAGAAAAGAAACAACACATTTAAGGATAGGTGAAGAAAACATACATCATCATATATATATATATATATCAAAGATATGCACAATGTATGTAAACATGGTCACAAGACCAGTGTACAAGAAGAAAGAGGTAAGCACTCCCTCTAACAAGATAAAACACAACTCCCCCTTACAGAGGCATGTATTTCTCCTCCTAACATGTAGAATCTTCAAAAAGAAACCACATACTCGTATTCTCCACAATTTCTCCCCCTTTTTGTCATGATTGACAAAGAGTACAAAAAGCTAAAAAGCTTCACCCGAGAAACATAAAAATGATCAAGGATGATCAAGGGGGCACAAGAAATCCATATAACTGCATGAATGTAATGAAACAAGATGCTATGGATGACAAGATAATAGAAGGATTCAAAACATGTGAAAAACAAATCTCTTAACAAGAAAAATGTTATGCACATAGATCCCAAAACATACACACATACTAAACAAGTCTAACCAACTTTTATATTTCAAAAAACAAGTCAAGACAGTTTAGTGAGCATACATTAACACATGTAAAATCTTGTGATGACCAAATCACATTGTACCTGCACATGTATCAAGAGTAGCAAAGAATATTGCATGTTGTGTGTGAAAAACATCGCAAGATTGCATAAGTGTATGCATGTTATGATGATTTGAGATATGAGAAAATCACTTTAACTCACACACAATCATAACTTCTTGATGGAGACTATCACCTTTGAGGTATATCCTATAACTCCCACATCTCCTAAAATACACGCTTGCAATCATATTTAAAGCATTTTTGAAATTTTTGCTTTTTATGCTATACCGAAGCACACAAATGTCATTGACACTGCACTTTTGCTATGTCGAAGCATACAGGTGTCATATTATGATTGGAGGGCAATAGTGGCGAGATGGTTATTTATATCTTTCTCTTATGATTTTCTAGTCCTTCCCGTCAAAAAAAGTGATATGAGTGTTAAGTACAAGAGATAACTTAATCTTACTCATCACAAACAAGAGCCACAAAAGCTCACTTGCTTAGTTGTGCATAGAGATGCTCATCTAAGCTACAAGAGATACAAAGTTTAGAAAACTTTATTTCAATGGCTATCCAAGGTACACAAGTACTAATGTACACAAAACACACACTATTTTTGTATTTTTCTGATTTTTCAATATATATATATTTTTTGAAAACAAAACAAAATAAAAACTAAACAACCAAACAAAAACAGACAACCACATGAAAGTAGAAAGAAAGATGCATATGCATGAAGGCATGGGAGATTCTGGCATTTTACCCTTAATTTTTTAAAAAAATTGGCAATATGCCCCTGTTTGCGAACTATATAGGGGTTTGCCCCTATTTCGATACTCGATTACCCTAAAATCGAGTTCAATTAAATACTCGATTTGTAGAAAATCGAGTTATACCCAATCAAACTTAACCAAAAAAAAAAAAAAATTGCATGGAACTCGAGTTTCAGGAAATCGAGTTCCATGCAAAAAAAATTTTATATGCATGATCGCCCCATATTCAGGGAGCCCTATAGTGGCGTTTTTAATCCCTATAGTGACGTTTTAAAGCCCTATAGCAGCATTTTCCTGCAAAATTTTTTTACAAGTGTGATTGCCCTGTTCTGGGAGCCCAATAATGGCGTTTTTAAGCCCTATAGTGACGTTTTAAAGCCCTATAGCGGCGTTTTACTGCAAATTTTTTTTATAAGTCCTATACTAGGATACCAGGTTCAAGGAGCCCTATAGTGGCGTTTTTAAGCCCTATAGTGGCGTTTTAAAGCCCTATAGCGGCGTTTTGGAACTCGATACCATATTTCATAACCTCATACCTCTCTGGCCGGTGGTAGTGTTGTTGTGTTCTTTGTCTCTTGTCCGTGTCTACCCGAACGCTTGATATTCCGTTGTTGTGTTCCTTTCTTACCGTTGTTGGCGCCACCCTAGTCGTAAAGTGAATTCCTAGGACCTAGCTGTAAGGCCCGTTTGAGCCAAGAGATGGCGTGTAGGGCATGAGAGGTATGAGGTTGGTTAGGGTATGTGTTACGAAATGCAACGGTTGTGAGAAAAACATGATAACTGAGTGTTGAACCTAGGATAATATGGATAAGTTATGGAGATCCAACTCCTCTATCAGCTCCAGGACTAGTTGTTCTCCTGATATTGTAAATGAAGAAGATCACACTATTGATAATAATGAGTTGATCCCTGATTTTCGTAAATGGACTATTCCTAAAGTTGATACTAAAACTATCTATAAAACTAGTTTTGTTGAAAGTGCTTTTCATTCTGCTTACAAAGCTAGAACTGTTGAACAAATTTTCTCTATTTCAAGAATTCATGAAAAATGCTGTTTGTTTACTAAAAAGAATATTAATGACTTCCTTGCTGCTAAAAAATTCAGTTATTTGCATATTGGTATGGTTCAAGTTGCTATTAAACCACTTACCCGAAAGGGTATTAATGCTTCTGTTCTTATGTGTTTAAGAGATGCTAGATTTAAGATTTTTAAAGATAGCATTCTTGGTATGATCACTGCTTCTATGTATGATGGTCCTGTTTATTTTAACTGTTATCCTGATCTTACTCTTGCTTTGGATGATCCTAATATTGTTAAAGCTTTCACATTGAATATTGCTTCATCTGGTTATCACATGGAAGAGGGCAGTAAGCCTTTTGCTTTGATCTATCGCATTTATTATAAACTTGTGGGTACTTAAATGAATCCTTGTGCTATGATTCCTAGAGAACCTTCGGGTAAAACCATGTTAATCCAATGTTCAACTCCTGATGCTAAAATTCAAGTTCCAAAAATGATTCAATGGCAAGATGTTAAACTTTCTAATGATTGGTTGTTAGAACAAGAAACCCCTCCTGCTAAACCCATTTTTGATGAACTTGATCTTACTCATATTCAACAATATCTTGATGGTACTGTTAAAATAAGTTTTCAAAATAATCCACCTTTGAGAATCAACGAAGGAAGACATTCCTTTGCTGGATCTGAAAGTATTTCAAAAAGAGATCGAGAGATCAATGAATTTTTGAAAAAGAATTTGGAAAAATCCTCTGATTTAAAGCTAAAAGGTATTTCAAGCGATAAATCTCAAATTAGCTCTGTTTACTATTCTACTAAACCTAAATCTTCCTCTCCTTATGACAATGTTGCTGTTAATGATGAAGAAGACTCTGTTTCTGTTACTCCATCTGACTTTGATTCTCCTTCTATTGAAAATCCTCCTGTTTACCAAAATCAATTACGAGTTTTGACTATTTTGGATGAACACTTTGAAGTTGATTTGGTCTCTTTGTATGATGAATTTATGCTTACAAAAAACAGAACCAAAAGAAAATATTTCCAAAATAATTTTGCTCAGTCTGAAAAAGACCGTGTTAAAAGAAAATGGTTGGAAAAGATGAATCTATTGAAAAAACATATTTTGTTTTTTGATTTTCTTGAAAACCATTATGTTTCAAATGATGAGGTTTCAAAACAACATTTAAATGTGATAAAGAAATCAAATTTTGTTAAAATTGATAAAACCATTATTAGGTCTAGTCATCCTCCTCTTGACTCAATTTTGATAACTACTAAGAGAGATGAAGTGACAAAAGAAGAAGTGAAAGCCTCCCCTTTCAAAATTGCTGATGATCAAACTCCTATTATTAGTCTTATTGAACAAAACAATTTTGCTAATCAATCTTTGCATATTATTGGTCAACAGCTTGACCGTATTGAAGAAAAAATTGTTGAAAAACCTGTTTCTATTTCTGAAAAATCTGTTCCTGTTAAAACTGAGAAACCTTTGATTGATTTACCCAGTCAAAAAGAAAAAGTTATGTTTAAAACTTTGTAGTCCAAGACTCTTGAAATTGTTGAAAAAATGCTTTCTGACTTAAAGATTAAAACTGAGGGTACATCTACACGTACTCCAACTGCTCGAACTATTTCCAAAAAAGAAATTGTTTCTGAAGAAAATACAGATTCTGATACTGTTTCTTCCGTTTCTACTGATAAGCTTTATGAATGGAATATTGATGGTTTGTCTGAACAGGATATCGTTACCAAAATGTTTCACATGTCTATGGTTGGTATTGCTTATCAAAATAACTATGATCTTGATCAACCTGATATTGTTAACTTGCTTGTTACGGTTTTTCTGGTACCCTTCGTGGATGGTGGGATTCATATTTCACTAAAGAATCCAGAGAGTCTATTAAACACGCTGTTAAAAAGAATGATGAAGGTTTGCCTATTTTTGATGAAAGTATTGATCATGGTATTCCTAATGGTGTCAATACCTTGATCTATACTGTTATCAAACACTTTGTTGGTACTCCATCCAATATTTCATCTCATGACTATTTAAATAATTTGAATTGTCCTACTATGTCTAAATACAGATGGTATCAAGATGTTTTTACTGCCAGAGTAATGCTCCGGAAAGATTGTCTTAAGCCTTATTGGAAAGAAAAGTTTATTGACGGTCTGCCTCCTTTCTTTGCTCATAAGGTAAAATGAGAATTAATGAGTAAAAATGATTCTATTGATTATGATAATTTAACCTATGGTGATATTTTCAGTACTATTAAAAAACTTGGTATCAATATGTGTAATGATGAAAAATTGCTAAAACACCAATTAACGGACAAAAGAATAGCTAAAAATGAAATGAGAAATTTCTGTGTCCAATATGGTTTGCCTCCTATTGCTCCTTCCAGGCAAAAAGGTATAAAATATGGTACAAACCATAAAAAATATAAAAAGTACAGAAATAACTTTGTTAAACCTAATGATTTCTATGCTAAGAAGAAGAAAAATCTTTCAAAAAAATATGTTAAACAAAGGTCAGGTAAAGGTAGATGTTTTAACTGTAGAAAATCTGGACACTTTAGTAAAAACTGTAAACTTGATAATTTAAAAAACAAATTTAACATACTAAATATTGATAATTCTTCTGATATTAAAATTAGTAGCAGAGGTTCTTGCTGCAATGTTATTAAAAACAATGTTCTCACTAAGGGTAAAGAGGATAAAACTTTGGAAAAATTTAATAAAAAGAAATCTAAAGAACTAACTGTTAATGATTTACAACATGAAATTAATATTGTTAAACAAGAGATAAGCAAGTTAAAACATGATTTTAAAGATATTAAAAGTAATAACAATAGTCTTAAACAAGGACTTGAGCATAAAGATGGAGATGAATCTTGTCAACAAGCTCTTCGTTCTAGTAAAGGTATTCCTGATGGTACCACTAATTCTCAACTTGCTCTTGTTAATAAAATAATTCCTCCAAAATGGTTTACAAAAGTTAATATTGTTGTTTCTCTTGATTATCATTTCACTGTTATTACTATGATAGATTCGGGTGCGGATATGAACTGTATCCAAGAAGGACTGATTCCTTCAAAATATTTTGAAAAATCTACTGAAAGATTAGTTTCTGCTAATGGTTCTCAGATGAAAATGAAGTATGAATTGAATAATGCTCATGTATGCCATGCTAATGTCTGTTTCAAGATTCCTTCTGTTCTTGTTAAAAATATTACTGATAAAGTGATTCTTGGTTTGCCTTTTATAAATGCTTTATATCATTTTCTAGTTGAACATGATGGAATTACTACTGACCCTTTTGGACAAAAAGTAAAGTTCAAATTTGCTTCGAAAATTGATATTGATACTAATACTGTTTCAAACATGATTCATGCTAAAATTAAACATCTTAAATTCCTTTAGCAGGAGGTTAGATACAAGAAAATTGCTGAACAAATTTCTGATAAATTGTTGCAATCCAAAATTGATAATTTTCAGAAAATGTTGATTGATGATGTTTGCTCCGATGTTCCTAATGCTTTCTGGCATAGGAAGAAGCATATTGTTAATTTGCCTTATGTTAAAGATTTTGATGAGAAAAATATTCCCACTAAACCTCGTCCTATCCAAATGAATGTTGAAACTGTTGAATTTTGCAAAAAAGAAATCCATGATTTGTTGAAAAAAAAAATTGATTAGGAATAGCGAGTCCCCCTGGTCTTGTTCCGCTTTCTATGTCCAAAAAAATGCTGAGATTGAAAGCGGAACCCCAAGATTAGTCATTAACTACAAACCCTTGAATAAGGTTTTAGAATGGATTCGGTATCCTATTCCCAATAAGAATGACCTTGTCCATAGGCTAAGTGAAGCTGTTGTGTTCTCCAAGTTTGACATGAAATCTGGGTTTTGGCAAATTCAGATTAGTGAGAATGATAGGTACAAGACTGCTTTTACCACTCCTTTTGGGCATTATGAGTGGAATGTTATGCCATTTGGCCTTAAAAATGCTCCAAGCGAGTTTCAAAATATCATGAATGACATTTTTAACTCTTTCAGTCACTTCACCATTGTTTATATTGATGATGTTCTTGTTTACTCTAGCTCCATTGACGAACACTGGAAACATTTGAATTCGTTTCTAGACACTATTAAAAGAAATGGTCTTGTTGTTTCAGCCAAGAAGGTTAAACTATTCCAAACCAAAGTTCGTTTTCTTGGCTATGATATCTCTGAAGGACAAATTCGTCCTATAGATAGAGCCATCCAATTTGCTGATAAGTTTCCTGATGTTATCATTGACAAAACACAGCTCCAAAGATTTCTTGGGTCATTAAACTATGTTGCGGATTTTTACAAGGATATGAGGAAACAATGCAAACCTTTGTTTGATCGGTTAAAAAGTAATCCTCCTCCTTGGTCTGATGTTCATACTTCTATTGTTAAAGAAATCAAATCTCAATCCATTGCCTTGTCTTGGTATTCCTACTGTTGGTGCCTTCAAAATTGTTGAAACCGATGCCTCTGACGTTGGTTATGGTGGTATTCTAAAACAACGAGTTTCTCCTGAGTCACCTGAACAAATTGTTCGTTTTTATTCTGGTATTTGGAATAATGAACAGTTAAATTATAGTACTATTAAATAGGAAATTTTATCTATAGTATTATGTATTTCAAAATTTCAAAGTGATTTGTTAAACCAAAGGTTTCTGTTACGTATTGATTGTAAAAGTGCTAAATATGTTATTGAAAAAGATGTTGAAAATATTGCTTCAAAACATATTTTTGCCCGATGGCAAGCTATTTTGAGTGTTTTTGATTTTGATATTGAATATATTAAAGGATCTCAAAATGCTATCCCTGATTTCCTTACCCGTGAATTTCTGCAGTGTCCCAATGGCAAGTAGACGGTTGAATGACAAGACACCTGCCACTACTAATCCAATTGTTAAAAAAGAACCTGTTTCCTCTTTGGATATTGTTAACCGTTTTACTCCCCTAGGTACCATTCCCAAACCTAATTATTCTTTTGTTTTAGCTTCACAATATGATCCTTATGCTTTAGCCACTGTTCACCAACCTATTAAGACTATTTACCCTAATGCTTCCAATGCTTCCCAGTATGTTAGAAAACAATATATCCAAAACCTGTTCTCCGGCTTCCAATGCTTCCAATGCTTCCCAGTAGAGCCAAATAAGGCCTCCATTACTAACCCTTTCCGACTTGCTACTAGTTATTTTCCTCCAAAATTTCACTAGATTCCGGAACACAACCAAAAAACTGTCCAATATTATTCTGAAATGCTTCGACATGAGAATTCAATCATTATCAAAGTCATAACTGACAAGGCTAATAATGATAGGATTATTTACCATAGTGTTTACATAAAAAATATTATTTCTAAAGAAATGTGGGGCTCCAACCCTGCTGCCACAAGAAGATTACCAAATTTCTCTATTCCCTATTCATATCATGATTATGTTACTGCTTGGTTCAGATTCATGCTCCACCAAAATGAAAATATGTCCCATTCACGGTTTGTTAATTTTGATAAAGATTTTGATTCTGAATTCCCTCTCTGGTTCATCCGTTGGTGGACCCAATTTGGTTCAATTGTTGAAATATTCCCTGTGCCATTGAAGGATTCTTTCCAAAATTTTACATTAAGGTTCAGAACTGATGATCGTGGAGCTAAGTTCACTCCCCTGCTTCATTTTGCTAAAAAATATAAGGTTCCTTGGATTCTAAAATGGCAGTATGTTAAAGATGGTGATGTTCTCACTCGCTGTTGTTATGTTAAATGGTGGGATAAGTTTGCTCACACCCAATCCATCGTTACCAATGTTGCCAGGGATTTCCCTTCCCCAAGTGCTTCCCCATTACGAATCACTACTCCTATGCAAAAAGCTGTAATTGACGCACCTGCTTCCTCATCCACTAAAAGTGTTAAACCACCTGCAAAGACTAAGAAGAAGAGTTCTCCTTTGGATGCAATCCACAAGGACCCTGATGCTTTATATGCCCTGCTTACTAAAATGGTTAAAGAAGATGAAGCTGCTAATTCTGATGATGAAGGATCCTCTCAAGGCTCTGTTTCAAAAGACCCTTACTACCCATACAATCAGGAGTGGTTTGGTCATGATGACGAAGATGCTGATGACTTAGCAAAAGATTCATTAAAAGCTTGATTCCCCTGTTTGTCTGGCCCGCATAATGGCCAAAAATGTTGCAATGTTTACTTTCTGGTCAAATTTTACTGTTGATTTCCACCACTGATGATAATGTTCTGAAAAGATGATTCTCCATGTTTCCCGTGACTTTTAGTTACACCAAGATTGCTTTCAGCAAATTATTATTGTTAACTTTTACTTTTCACTGTTAACTTTTACTGTTCATAAGTACTGTTTACTCAAAAATATTGCCTATTTAAGGGGGGTTGTCCCTTAAGAGGAAGTCAAGTTTTACTTCTGATTTCTCTTCCCTTAGAACTAGCCTTCTTAGAGAGAGAACTCACCCTACTTCTACTACTACTACCTTGTTCATCCTTGTTCACTACAAACTTTGTCATCCTACAAACCTTGTAACTAGGACTAGTTCAAGCTTTGTAACTATTAACTTGTACTGTTGAGATCTTGTATTCACTACTACTACTGTAAGTGTTTATCCTACTTTCAATATAAAGTATTTTCAGTTTTATGTTCATTTTTCTACTTGTTGCTACCGCCACCTTGGACGGATTACCGCCATACCGGACGGTTCTAAATTGCTTTCCTTTACTTTGAACTATTGTTCTCATTTACTTTAAGTTATTATCATATATACTTGGCTGGTTCTACCGCCTTATAATTGTTCTTACTTTCAAGTTATTTTCTTCAAGTTACTTACATTATTTTCTTTACAATATTACTGTGCTTCCGTCTCTCTTTCCATCATCAGTGCATCCCCTTCCCCTTTTATGGTATCAGAGCCACTCTTTTCCGTGTCTACCCGAACGCTTGATATTCCGATGTTGTGTTCCCTTCTTACCGTCGTTGGCGCCACCCTAGTCGTAAAGTGAATTCCTAGGACCTAGCTGTAAGGCCCGTTTGAGCCAAGAGAGGGCGTGTAGGGCATGAGAGGTATGAGGTTGGTTAGGGTATGTGTTACGAAATGCAACGGTTGTGAGAAAAACATGATAACTGAGTGTTAAACCTAGGATAGTATGGATAAGTTGTGGAGATCCAACTCCTTTATCAGCTCCAAGACTAGTTGTCCTCTTGATATTGTAATTGAAGAAGATCACACTATTGATGATAATGAGTTAATCCCTGATTTTCGTAAATGGACTATTCCTAAAGTTGATACTAAAACTATTTATAAAACTAGTTTTGTTGAAAGTGCTTTTCATTCTGCTTACAAAGCCAGAACTGTTGAACAAATTTTCTCTATTTCAAGAGTTCATGAAAAATGCTATTTGTTTACTAAAAGAAATATTAGTGACTTCCTTGCTGCTAAAAAATTCAGTTATTTGTATATTGGTATGGTTCAAGTTGCTATTAAACCACTCACCCGAAAGGGTATTAATGCTTCTGTTCTCATGTGTTTAAGAGATGCTAGATTTAAGATTTTTAAAGATAGCATTCTTGGTATGATTACTGCTTCTATGTATGATGGTCCTGTTTATTTTAACTGTTATCCTGATCTTACTCTTGCTTTGGATGATCCTAATATTGTTAAAGCTTTGACATTGAATATTGCTTCATCTGGTTATCACATGGAAGAGGGCAGTAAGCCTTTTGCTTTGATCTATCGCATTTATTATAAACTAATGGGTACTCAAATGAATCCTTGTGCTATGATTCCTAGGGAACCTTCGGGTAAAACCATGTTAATTCAATGTTCAACTCCTGATGCTAAAATTCAAGTTCCAAAAATGATTCAGTGGCAAGATGTTAAACTTCCTAATGATTGGTTGTTAGAACAAGAAACCCCTCCTGCTAAACCCATTTTTGATGTGCTTGATCTCACCCATATTCAACAATATCTTGATGGTACTGTTAAAATAAGTTTTCAAAATAATCCACCTTTGAGGATCAACGAAGGAAGACATTCCTTTGCTGGATCTGAAAGTATTTCAAAAAGAGATCGAGAGATCAATGAATTTTTGAAAAAGAATTTGGAAAAATCCTCTGATTTAAAGCTAAAAGGTATTTCAAGCGATAAATCTCAAATTAGCTCTGTTTACTATTCTACTAAACCTAAATCTTCCTCTCCTTATGACAATGTTGCTGTTAATGATGAAGAAGACTCTGTTTCTGTTACTCCATCTGACTTTGATTCTCCTTCTATTGAAAATCCTCCTGTTTACCAAAATCAATTACGAGTTTTGACTATTTTGGATGAACACTTTGAAGTTGATTTGGTCTCTTTGTATGATGAATTTATGCTTACAAAAAACAGAACCAAAAGAAAATATTTCCAAAATAATTTTGCTCAGTCTGAAAAAGACCGTGTTAAAAGAAAATGGTTGGAAAAGATGAATCTATTGAAAAAACATATTTTGTTTTTTGATTTTCTTGAAAACCATTATGTTTCAAATGATGAGGTTTCAAAACAACATTTAAATGTGATAAAGAAATCAAATTTTGTTAAAATTGATAAAACCATTATTAGGTCTAGTCATCCTCCTCTTGACTCAATTTTGATAACTACTAAGAGAGATGAAGTGACAAAAGAAGAAGTGAAAGCCTCCCCTTTCAAAATTGCTGATGATCAAACTCCTATTATTAGTCTTATTGAACAAAAAAATTTTACTAATCAATCTTTGCATATTATTGGTCAACAGCTTGACCGTATTGAAGAAAAAATTGTTGAAAAACCTGTTTCTAAAAAACCTGTTTTTGAAAAATCTGTTTCTGTCAAAACTGAGAAACCTTTGATTGATTTACTCAGTCAAAGAGAAAAAGTTGTGTTTAAAACTTCTCAGTCCAAGACTCTTGAAATTGTTGAAAAAATGCTTTCTGATTTAAAGGTTAAAACTGAGGGTACTTCTACTTCAACTGCTCGAACTATTTCCAAAAAGGAATTTGTTTCTGAAGAAAATACAGATTCTGATACTGTTTCTTCTGTTTCTTCTGCTTCTGCAAAAAGGATCTTTGATGGTGATTTCCCAGAAATTAAAAGATTTGTTGGAAACTCCAAACCCATGTCTTTTACTAAAAACTGGTATTCAAAACCTACTCGTCCTGATATGCAGTTTGAAGAGAGATCTTTTCAAACACAGTTTTCTGTTTCTGCTGATAAGCTTTGTGAATGGAATATTGATGGTTTGTCTGAACAAGAAATCATCAATAAAATGAGTCACATGTCTATGGTTGGTATTGCTTATCAAAATAATCATGATCTTGATCAACCTGAAATTGTTAATCTACTTGTTACTGGTTTTTCTGGAACTCTTCGTGGATGGTGGGATTCATACATCACTGAAGAATCCAAAGAGTCTATTAAACATGCTGTTAAAAAGAATGATGATGGTTTGCCTATTTTTGATGAAAGTATTGGTCATGGTATTCCTGATGGTGTTAATACCTTGATCTATACTATTCTCAAACATTTTGTTGGTACTCCATCCAATATTTCATCTCGTGTTTCTGATTATTTGAATAATTTGAGTTGTCCTACTATGTCTGATTACAGATGGTATCTAGATGTTTTTACTTCCAGAGTGATGCTCCGGAAAGATTGCCATAAGCCTTATTGGAAAGAAAAGTTTATTGACGGTTTGCCTCCTATCTTTGCTCATAAGGTAAAACAAGAATTAATGGGTAAAAATGATTCTATTGATTATGATAATTTAACCTATGGTGATATTTTCAGTACTATTAAAAAACTTGGTATCAATATGTGTAATGATGAAAAATTGCTAAAACACCAATTAAAAAATAAAAGAAAAGCTAAATATGAAATGGGAAATTTCTGCGAACAATATGGTTTGCCTCCTATTGCTCCTTCTAAGCAAAAAAGTAAAAAACATGATAAAAGCCATAAAAAATATAAAAAATACAGAAATAACTTTGTTAAATCCAATGATTTCTATGCTAAGAAGAAAAATGTTTCTAAAAAACATGTTAAACAGAGATCAAGTAAAGGTAAATGTTTTAACTGTGGTAAACCTGGACACTTTAGTAAAGACTGTAAAGAAAAACCTGGTAAATTGAAAAACAAGTTCAACATGTTAAACATTGTTGATAATGTGCAAGAAGAATTATTCAGAATCCTTGAATCAAACAACTCGTCTGATTCTTTGGAAGATGATTTCTCTTCTTCATCTGATTCTTGCTATCAATCTACTGATGATTCTTCTAATTCTCCTAATATTAAAATTGGTTGTAGAGATTCTTGTTGCAATGTTATTAATGCTCTCACCAAGAGTGAAGAAGATGAAAAATTAATAATTCAACTAATAAATCAAATTCAAAACCCTGAACTCCAGAAAGAATATTTGGATAGGTTTAAGAAAAATTTGATAAGAGATGAAACTAGTAAAAAACCAAAATCTACTATAAGGTTTGAAGAAACTTTGGAAAGATTTAATAAAAAGAAATCTAAAGAACTGACTGTTAATGATCTCCAACATGAAATTCATATTGTTAAACAAGAGCTAAATGAATTAAAACATGAATTTAAAAGCATGAAAAGTGATAACAATAATCTCAAACAAGAATTGATAATGTTAAAAATTGATAAAGATCTTAATAAATCTGATAATGAACAAGATAAACAAAATGAGCACATCGATGGAGAAGAATCCAGTCAACAGGCTCTTCTTTCTGATAAAGGTATTCTTGATACTTTCACTGATCCTCAACTTGCTTTTGTTAATAAAATATTTCCTCCAAAATGGTTTACAAAAGTTAAAATTGTTATTTCTCCTGATTATCATTTCACTGTTATTGCCATGATTGATTCTGGTGCGGATATGAACTGTATCCAAAAAGGATTAATTCCTTCAAAATATTTTGAAAAATCTACTGAGAGGTTGGATTCTGCTAATGGTTCTCAAATGAAAATTAAGTATGAATTGAATAATGCTCATGTGTGCCATGATAATGTTTGTTTCAAGATTCCTTCTGTTCTTGTCAAAAATATGACGAATAAAGTAATTCTTGGTTTGCCATTTATTAATGCGTTGTATCCCTTTCTTGTTGAACATGATGGAATTACTACTGATCCATTTGGACAGAAAGTAAAATTCAAATTTGCTTCAAAATTTGAAATTGATTTTGATAATTTGTCTTATAAGAAAGATTCTCCCATGAATGAACTTATTCAAGAATTAGTGATGAGTTCTTACCAAAACTTCACTGATGATTTTAAAGGTAATTTTCATAGTATCAAAATGCTAAATACTATCCATAATCCTAACATTATCAATGATTCTTTGCAGGAATCGGACAATGATGCATGGATAAATACCACTAATAATAAGTGGGATAATAGTAATAATATTCATATTTATACCACTAATAAGTGGATTATTATGGAAAAGAAAAACAAAGGAAAAGCTCCTACACAGGACTATTCCCAGATTGCAATGCATGAAGGTGCATCTTCTGGGATAAAACCCAGCGGATCAACATCCCTTCAAGGATATGTCCCAGCTGAAATGACATATTCCAGTGGTGATATGATAATTGCTTTACAAGAAGTCTTATCTAGATCCTTACAATTTCATAATGGAGTCTATAGTGAATTACCAAATTCCATAAAATATATTCTTGATAATCTCTATGCTGCTTTTACCAGAAATAATCATTCCTTGTTTGAAACAACCCTCCAAGCTCTCGAAATCCACCTTGTTAATCTTACTGCTCAAAATGAAGCTTATATAAGCTATGCTAACCTTATTTCAGAAAAGATCCTTAATTCAGAAAATGACCTTATTTCAGACCTTGTTCCAGGAAATACTCTTATTTCAGAAAATGAGCCTTTTAAAAGCCATCTTGCTGACCATCCAAATATTTCAATTGATCCTTACATTAGTAAACTCTTTGGCAAAGAGGATATCCATTCAAAGGATAGAGTGACTATAATGGGCACTGACTATGCTAGATTGAGTCTTAAGACTCAATCTATGGTAAGAAGTGCTTTTGCCAACTTGCCATCAGATATACAATCTCGTATTCTGAGAAGCAAGGCTATGTTTAGGTCTTTCGACCTATGGTTCAAATGTTTTAAAAAGCTTGTCACAGCCACTATTCCTGATCCTGATGAATTGGATGAAGGTGATAATGTCTTTATTCAGCTTGATTGAGAAGAACACTTTGGGAGTACTCTCAGAGTTTATGAAAAGAAACACCCTTTTCCTGGCCTCTTGATAAATTATGATGATGGTGCAATTGTTGCTGATGATTCAGATGATGATGATGACAAGGACCCTAACTGGCTTTCACAAATGTTTGAATATAGCTTTATCAGATCTATAAAATTAACAAGCCATTATCAGGACAGCCAACTCCCACAAATTATTCAGGATGCTATTAAAGAATTTAACAGTCCTTTTGCTTCCATCAGGTGTTGGAGTACGTTGCCACAATGGGAAAGAGATAACTGGATGAACGTCCAGCCATCAAAGCATCTCATTCTCATTAATGGTCACACTCACCAAGGACCATGGTTTGAAGGAAATTCTCAGAGTTTATGAAAAGAAACACCCTTTTCCTGGCCTCTTGATAAATTATGATGATGGTGCAATTGTTGCTGATGATTCAGATGATGATGATGACAAGGACCCTAACTGGCTTTCACAAATGTTTGAATATAGCTTTATCAGATCTATAAAATTAACAAGCCATTATCAGGACAGCCAACTCCCACAAATTATTCAGGATGCTATTAAAGAATTTAACAGTCCTTTTGCTTCCATCAGGTGTTGGAGTACGTTGCCACAATGGGAAAGAGATAACTGGATGAACGTCCAGCCATCAAAGCATCTCATTCTCATTAATGGTCACACTCACCAAGGACCATGGTTTGAAGGAAATTCTCAATTATCTTTTGAAAATCCTCGTGGTCTTGCAGAATGTTGGAGAAATTATTTTAATAACCAGATTATTAATGTTGCTCAGAATTTATGGAAAAATTATCATTTCATGGGAAGCACAAATAGAATTTCTGTCTTTGGTCCCAGACCATATTCCAACGCCATTGCTCATTTGCGAATTGCTGACCATTGTAATCCAAGGAGTCTTCTCATCCCGGGTAAAACTCCAACATTTGAGCCAATTTTATATTGCGGATTCTGTAACCAGTATGCTATTTCCCATGAGCATCCATGTGATTCTCCACAAGGTCCTTTTGATCCTTTTGATGGTTATCCATCCGATGCTCCCTCTACTGATTGATGAGGTCACTACTACTACAAGACTGATGCCACTTTATTTGTCTGGCTTGCACAAAAGCCAAAATATTTTATTGTCCTTCAAATATGCTGCGAAAAATCCGGAACTAATTCATGATACTCCAGATTTTGCGGAAGATTTTGATTTCCCTATTTGTCTAGCCTGCACAACGGCCAAATCTATTACAATATTCAAAATGAGTTTGAAAGGCCACAAGCCATGATGGTTGAGATGAGATGAGGCTCTGACAAGGGCTTCTTTTATGCCAACACAAGATGTCACCTTTGAAGTCTTTTTTGAAAAGAAAGGAGCATCTACGTACTTTGTGGTGGCATGCATGCTTCACCTTTTGCCTTTTGCCATGCTTCTCCTGACATGTTGGACCAAATAAATGACAAAAAGTTCAGAAGTTTTTATTTCAAAAAGTGGAAAAAACACTATTCACTTTACTGTTCACGGATTACTGTTCACAAATTACTATTCACTTTTACTGTTCATGACACTGTTCACTCCGAAATTTTGCCTATTTAAGGGGGGTTGTCCCTTAAATTTCAGGGCTTTTCAAGTCAAGTTTTACTTCTGATTTCTCTTCCCTTAGAACTAGCCTTCTTAGAGAGAGAACTCACCCTACTTCTACTACTACTACCTTGTTCATCCTTGTTCACTACAAACTTTGTCATCCTACAAACCTTGTAACTAGGACTAGTTCAAGCTTTGTAACTATTAACTTGTACTGTTGAGATCTTGTATTCACTACTACTACTGTAAGTGTTTATCCTACTTTCAATAACAAGTATTTTCAGTTTTATGTTCATTACTCTACTTGTTGCTACCGCCACCTTGGACGGATTACCGCCATACCGGACGGTTCTAAATTGCTTTCCTTTACTTTGAACTATTGTTCTCATTTACTTTAAGTTATTATCATATATACTTGGCTGGTTCTACTGCCTTATAATTGTTCTTACTTTCAAGTTATTTTCTTCAAGTTACTTACATTATTTTCTTTACAATATTACTGTGCTTCCGTCTCTCTTTCCATCATCAGTGCGTCCCCTTCCCCGGAAGTCGAGTTCCATGCTTCTTCTTTTTTTTTTTTTTTTTGTTAGTTTTATTTGGCGTAACTTGATTTTCTACGAATCGAGTATTTCATTGAAACTCGATTTTAAGATAATCGAGTATCGAAACAGGGGCATATCCCTATATAGTTTCGAAATAGGGGCATATTGCTAAATTTTTTAAAAATTAAGGGCAAAAGGCTAGAATCTCCTGAAGGAATGATAAAAAGATGCAAATGCATGAAAGCATGATTCCAAAAACAGATAAGAAATTAAGCAAAGTGAGTCCTAATTTAGATAGAAAGAATTAAAGTAGAGGACAAACAGAAAAGACAATTAAGTCTTAGGCTCCTTTCTCACCCACACAGCACAAGTCTTTGGCCGTAAAGATGAAAAGGCATGTGTCCTAGTATGTCTACTAAAGGACATAGAAGAATTAGAATTCTCCTGAAATTGAGTTAAAAAGCTCAAAACTTTTAATAACTCTCCAAACAAAGGTGTAGATCCCTGAGGGGAAACCTGTGACCGTTTGGACAATTGCTTATAAGGATACAACTTAAAGCAATTAGGATGAATATGTCCAGAAACACCACAATGGTGACAAACATGAGATCTAACAAAGGATTTAGAATTGGCCAAATCAGTTTTGAATTTCATACCTTTATCACCTTTCTCAGATTGGGGCACAAAGACAGTCCTTGATCTAGAAGCCGTGGAAGAGGAGGGGCTGGAGGAAACAACATATCCTAAGCCAGTCTTATCAAAACTAGGCTTTTGAGCACTCAATACCTCATCAAGCTTTGCACTAGAGATCCTCTCTATTTGAGTTTTAGCTTGACTAAGCTCAACCTCGAGATTCTTGACCTTCTCTTCTAATGAGGTGTTCTCCATAACAAGAGTCTAAACTAACCTTGTAGTCTCATCTTGTTTGACTAACAGATCAGCTTTTTCAGTTTTTACTTCATTAAGCTCTTTTCTACAAAGATGAGAAGTCTTCTCAGATTTTATAAATTCAGTGCAAAGCTTATCATAGGCTTCCTAAAGGGTCATCTTCTTGGGTACTTCATCATCAGAAGAATCCTCACTGTCACTAGCACTCTCCACAATCACCTTACCGGTTGAGGCAACAAAGGCCATAATGTGACTACATTCACCCACATACTCATCAGAAGAGTCATTCTCAGTATCACTCCAGGTAGCAACCAACCCTTTATCTTTTGACTCCTTGGTCTTTTCCTTCATGAGGTAGTTTGGGCACTCTATCCTCATATGACCAAAACCTTTGAACTCATGGCATTGGATGAGGGGTTTCTCATTCTTGCCCTTCCTTGAGGATTTAGATTTCCTAGGAGGTTTGCCTTTATCCTTTTTTCTAAATTGAAGAAGCTTGATAATCTCATCAGTTATGAAAGTTAGATCCTCATCCTTATCTTCATCTTTATCTTCACTTTCATCTTCATCTTCAGAGTCCTCAATCTCTTCCTCTATACCCTTAAGAGCCAAGTTTTTGCTCTTTCCACCTTTTCCCATTGAGCCTAATCCCATCTCATAGGTTTGAAGGTTCCCTACAAGCTCAATCAAAGGAAGTTGATCAATGTCCTTCACTTCCTCAATGGCAGTGATCTTGGCATGGAATCTTTCAGGTAAGGACCTAAGGATTTTCCTAACAATTTTAGATTCTGCAATAGATTCTCCAAGGTCTCATCCTCCTCCATCCTTATTTCTTCAAAACTACTAGTGAGTCTTTGAAACTTTACAGTCTTTACTGCCTCGGTACCTTCATAGGTGGTCTCAAGAATGGTCCATACTTCCTTGGCAACTTCCGTGGATGATATTTTCTTGAATTCCTCATTGGTCACCCCACAAAACAAAGCATTCAAGGCCCTACTATTAAAATTTGCCGCTATGATTGTTGCACCATCCCAATCCACCGGTGCTTCCTTTGGCTTAATCCAGCCAACTTCAACAGCTTGCCATACCTGTTCACCTAGAGCCTGCAAAAAAACTTTCATACGAACTTTCCAGTACGCATAATTAGTTCCATCAAATAAAGGAGGAATCAAAAGAGATTGTCCACGATCCATGACAACAAGGGTCAAGGATCACACTAAGGAAATTAATCCAATCAGAGTGTACCTGCTCTGATACCACTTGTTGGGAAATTTAGACCCCGGTTGATAGAATTAACAAGTTTTAAACCCAAGTTGTTAATTAAATTTGTTATGAATAAAACATGTAAAAAAAAACAAACATCAATATCATGTCAAAATCATGCAACGGAAAAGGATAAATAAGACAAGATATGATGACCTAGGAAAATCAATGAAACAAACTAGTTTCATAGTATAAAACCTAGGGGAAACCTTCCCGAAAAGCAATTCATTATAGTAAAGAGAACTTTCAGATCTAGTACAAAACCTTTGTCCCTAGACTACCTTCTACCGCTTCAGAACCTCTGAACTCTTCAATATATGAACACCACCCCTTGATGCACAAATCCCAGTATGTGACTAACCAATTGCGCGGATCCCACTACGCGACTTAATCACCAACTAGAAGAAGATTGTTGGCTGCAAAGTTCTTCATTTCATCAACAATGAAGATCAAGAAGCACTTGGTTACAAAACCCTAAGGCGCAAAGACGCAGTAGCTTCTTTCAAAGAGAATAAGGCATCGGTCACCTTTTGCATATGTTCTCCTTGTATTCTATTATGTGACGGCCTCTAAAATAAGCTTTATATAGGTCTAGGGTTGTGAGAAAAGAAACCCTACACAAATACATAAGCTTGGGCTGAAATTCAGATCTGGAAATCTAAATTCCCCTAACCTCAATCGATCAAGAGGTGTCGAGGAGGTGTCGAGCTTTAAACTTCGACAGATACAGCTATCGAGGAGGTGTCGAGGGGACAGAAATTTGCTCGATCGATCGACCTAGCTATCAAAAGGTGTCGAGATTGCGATAACAATCAACTGAAGAGCTCGACAAATAGCCTGGTTGTCAAGAGGTGTCGAGCAGCTATCGAGCTTTAAAATTCAACACTTTCTCACTTGATTCTTGGATAGACTTGCATGGCTTTAACACTTGAACTTGAAACAAGGTTTCTTGAAGTATTAAACACATCCTAGATCTACCCAAATACAAGTAAAGTGCGTTTTGTCAAAGGATTAGCCAATTACATAAAATAGTGATATATGTTCCTAACAAGTGAATCACATATGCCCTAACATTTATTATGGTGCGATGGTCACTCTACAAGTATAGGTACTTGTGGGGTATGGGCGCAAGAACCGGGGTTTAAGTTTTCAAAAGGGAGTTTCACACACATATACACTTAAATTAAGATAGAGTAAAATTTCTATCTTGTATAAAAAAAATAATAATAAAAAAAAAATCAATGATACATTTATTGTCATTATATTAATAATTACATTAAATTAGATTTATTACATGAATAATTATAATTAGATTTTCTATATTATATATTATTTAATATAAAATTTAAATAATATTTCATAATAGATTATATATATAAATATATATATATATATATATATAATATGGGATCCTTGGGGGAAGAAGATAAGGTTGGCCCTTACGAACAGCTTAATGCACTATCTACCTTCAACCCTTTGAGCGAAATGCGCAAGGATATATGTGATACCAACTTAAGGGTATGTTTAGTACACTAAATGGAGATTAACAAAAATGATAATTTTTATTATCGGAAATAAAATGTATTTTGTAATGAAATAATTAAACATATTCATAAGTTTGGTTGTAAGTTATAACATTAAAATAAAACTTAAGATATATTTTAAGAAATATTTTACCCAAACAATTATATTTCCTAAAAAATAATTTTTTTTTTAAAAAATTGAGAGAAATATGAGTTATTTTTATGATTTTTTTTCATAATTGTTATATGCATATGGAAAGTTTTTTTATTTGGAAATATATTAATTTAGAAATTATTAGACTTACTAAGAAAATAGCTATTACAACCCTTTTAGAGAGGAATAGTTATTCCTTATTTTAAAGAATAGTTATTTATAAGAAATAATTATTCCCTTGTAGAGTCTATATTTTTAGATTGGCAACCATTAACAAAAGTAACCTCTAGAACTTAATTTGTTTAGATGATTACTGTTGAATTAATCATTGGAACAAGACAAATAAAATCAAGAATAGGCGAAGACTTAAGAATGCAGAAGATAGAGTGTTGGAACCCTATATTTCGACTGCAGGCTTAACAGGTCAAAAGTCATGTATCTCAATCGATTGAACTGCATTTCTCAACCAATCGAGATTCGTACAAATTAGAAATTTAGATTTCTCTCACAACTGGTTGATCTAAGGTTTTGATGGATCTTAATACATATAAATACAAACCCTAGAGCACATTTTTGAAGACACAAGAAGGTAGTGTTCTGTACATGGATCTGGAGTTTTTCCAAACTCTTTTGAAGCTATAATTGGAGACTAAATGCAAGCATTAGATCTGATTAGACAATTACTAATCAAATCTTTGAGCGAAGATTCCAGAGTCAAGAACAAAGGAATTCGTGTACAATAGTCCATATTAGAAGAGTCTATGGATTCAGAACTACATGTAATCACACCAATAAGTACTACACAAGATAGTAGTACATTTAGGGTTAATTTTATTATACAAACTTCAATTCTATTAATGTATGTGTTGCTTTGAGGATTGTTTAAGTTAATCCTCCCCAGGTTTTTTTTACTGTGAAACAATAATTTTATTGGTTTTCCTAAGTCATCATTTCTATTGTTTATGTGATCTGTGCTTATTTGATATGTTAAATAATTTAATCAAGAGCATAATTAATTATTTATTTATTTGGTTAAAATTTTATTAATTTTATGGCAACCGGGGCATAATAAAACCCTAACACCCTCTAATAAAACATAATCAAACTACAGAATAGTTAAACAATATAAATAGCTATTAGATTACAATGCATATTACAGTCTACCAAACATGCCCTAAGAGTTTTGACGCCTAAGTCAGCTATGGCATGGTCGACTCCACATTAAAGGCATGGTAATCACAGGACCACCATGACTTGGAAAAAAAAAAATTATATATAATATTTTTAAAAATTTATGATTTGTCTACCCTTAAAAAAAAAAAAAAAAAAAAAAAAAATTGTAACCACCCTAAAATTATTTTTGGCCCCAACTTTGGTCCCCTTAACAATATATTAGTCCCTTTCAATCAAAAAGAAAATTCCCAACAAAAAGAGTTCCATCCATTCGATTTTTCTAAGAGATTTCTTAGCACTTGACAATCAATTTCAAAATTACATTTTTGATATTCACAACAATGACTCATTTTTAGAGCTAAAATGAATTGATAACCTTGCTGAAAGATTAGTGGAGACGCAAAAGTATGTCATATATCTATTAGTTTATTGTTTTTGAAGAGTTTTGACCCTTCTTGTCGCGACTATAATAATAAAAAGAAGTTTTTAAACAATGAAATATATAAAGAATGAGTTGTGCAATCAAATGGGAGATTAGTAAATGAATAATTGTTTGGTTGTGTACATTAAAAGAAATGTAGCTTCCAACATTAATAATGATACTATCATACAACAATTTCAAAACATGAAAATTAGTATAGATTTACGTTTTTTTTTTTTTGTCATATATGAAGTTCTCTTTTTATTAGATTTGGTATAATTTAAATTTCTTAATAACCACCCTAAAAAAAAATCTGAACCACCACTGAGTTGTGGGATTTTTTATGATGCTTTGGAGCATAGTAAGTTTTGGTTCTCAACTTCTCATGCCTCCCTTAGATTTGGAGCTCCTCATTGACAGGATGTTTCCATTGGATCTAGCCACCTTTCTGGTCGTGGTCATAATGACCTCTCAATGAGGTGCGTAACCATTGTCATTAGCAACTCTAACCTTAACATAGGTGGAATCATAGGTTCACGAATGTAGGTTTTCATAAACAAAAATAATGCAGTTAATGTCATGCTTAGGCTTTCAGATTAGGCCTCATTCTACTTAGTTGAGCTTTTCTCATGTGTGTTAAAGATATATATTAGACATATATTAGCCCAATGTAATAGGCCCAAGCCCAGTCCTACTTGTACTAGTAGTCTAGGGTTTAGTCGCCTATATATACTCATGTTAAGGTTCATTGTAACACAGGAGGTTATTGTACTACACTCTTACACAATAAAAATGTAGCCCTTAAGGGATTCCTCCGTGGATGTAGGCCGTCAAGGCTGAACCACATAACCCTCGTGTTCTCAGTGTTCTTATTCTATGCTTTCTCTTCCGCATCCATTCTAACATATACAACATGATATAACACATCGCATTGCTAATAATAATTTATTTAACATGGTATCAGAACCAAACTTCGTTCTTGGCATCAAACAAACATCTCTACACAACAAAGAAGATTCTCACGTGCACACCACCATCAGAAGTCACACATGCTTGTCTGCTGGATCTAGACTCCATGGCATCTCGCAACCACCATGGCTCACTGTTGTGTCCAGATTCTCAAGCCCAAGCAATTTGTGCCTCTCCCTATAAGATCTATGCACATCAACCTTCGCCTGATGAAACCAACAAGACAGAAGTTCTCCACGGCATATCACGACCAAAACCAAGGAACCCGACCTCCAACGGCAGCCGCACGCGCCACCATACGCGAACAATGGCTCCTAGAACTCTCACACACGCCACCGAAGATTCTCGACTCCAACTCGGATCTCAATCACACGCGCCACCAAGACGGCCTTGTTGTCCCCCGATCCACTTGGCTTGAGAATCTAGTAATCATATGAGGTCACACGCACTCACATGCGCCTCTTGGGTATCTGGCTCGTCACCACACGTCGGAACACGCAATCATGCACCTTCCACGCGTCGAAGAACAGATGCTGATGCCACATGATGACATCATCACTCCACGTCAGCAGCATGCAAGCACCTCCACATCAGCCCTAGTCCATGTCAGCGACACATCATTTGATGACGTCAGCAAAAAGCCACGTCAGCCCTAGACACATCATCAGCCACGTCAACAGCGTCGCCTCGTCAGCACCACGTCACCTAGTTGGCCGTTAACCCAAACCGACCCGACCCAAACCACCCGAATCTGACCCGTGAGCACTGACCGTTGACTTTAACCTTTTGCATTGACCTTTGACCAAAAGTCAAAATTTCAAAAAGGGCCTATCTTGCTCAGTTTTTCACGTAGATTCCGATTTTGGACTCCGTTTCTTCATTTGAAGTTCCAAAATTGGTCAATTGGCATATTCTTCATTGTGGTTTCTTCAAAGGCATTCTTCAAAGCATGTCCAAGTGATCTTCTCATACTTATCCAACCTCAAGCCTTCATCGAGTTTCCGCCTTGAGTTTGAGGGAGGGTGTTAGAGATATATATTAGACATATATTAGCCCAATGTAATAGGCCCAAGCCCAGTCCTACTTGTACTAGTAGTCTAAGGTTTAGTCGCCTATATATAAACATGGCAAAACGGGCGGGTCGGGTTGGGTTCGGGTCGGGTCGGGTCAATCGGGTCACGGGTCAAAAACGGGTCATTTTAAGCGGGTTGAAAACGGGTTCGGGTCAATCGGGTTGCGGGTCGGGTCGGGTCAGGTTGACCCGTATTTTTCACATGAAATTTTTTATTTTTTATTTTTTATTTTTTTTTATTTTTTTATTTTTTATTTTTTTTATAAAGAAAACAATATGTATTTGTCATTTGGATAGTTATGCAACATATTACTTAATGTAAAATGCATTATTTTGAATTCACTACTTATATCAAGAATAAACTCAGTTAAACTTATTAATACTTATTCAATAATTTTAAAATTATACAAATCCTAACATTGCTATCTAAAACAAAACAACACAAAGATAAGTAAAACAAATATACAAGTTTTATTTTTACACAATATCAACATTCCAAAAAAAAAAAATTACAAATGACTTATTGGAAAACTCATTTGATAAAGAAAAAAAAACATATTAGAAAGTTACAATTTTAAAAATTAATTTTATAATCTATTATCAATTGTGGTTGACACTCTATTTCAATTTGAGATATACATTAAAGTTTGATTGCTTACTTATTTATACCTAGTCTCTTTTATAAAGATCATATCATTGTTAAACAGCACACACTCTAGAAAATATCATAATTTATTTTGAAAAGCTGTTTATTTTGAACATAAATTGTTAAAAAATAGATCTAAGCATTCATAATTTATGCTAATTTGATACTTTGGCTTTATTATTTTCATACTTGTAAATGTGTCTCACACATATCTACAATTTTAAATCTGTTTTTAACTTTACTGTAACCAGATTATCTTAGCATGTACTTTGCTATTTGATATCTAAAAATCTTTACTCATTACAGAATATTCAGCCATTTATTTTTCAATTAATTTGCATGCAATTATGTAAATGTATCAATTGTTTCCTTAAAGCTCACAATAAACAATTAAACCAATATTGTCTTAATTTCACTATTTTTTTTACCAAAAAAAAAGTTTTAAAAAAATGATTCGGGTTCAGGTCGGGTCTGGTTGACCCACAAAAAACACGGGTCGGGTCACGGGTCAATCCGTTTTTGCTTCGGGTCAAAAAAATCGGGTTCGGGTCGGGTATTTTTCGGGTCGGGTCAGAAAATTCTGACCCGTTTTGCCATGTCTACCTATATATACTTATGTTAGGGTTCATTGTAACACAGGAGATTATTGTACTACACTCTTACATAATAAAGATGTAGCCCTTAAGGGATTTCTCCGTGGATGTAGGCCGTTAAGACTGAACCACGTAACCCTCGTGTTCTCAGTATTCTTATTCTATGCTTTCCCTTCCACATCCATTCTAGCATATACAACATGATATAACACATCGCATTGCTAATAATAATTTATTTAACAATGTGCTTGAGTTGTTGTTTATGAGTTCTTGGTGTGAGTTCTTCTCGTCTTAGCTGACTGCCTCTAGAGTCGAGTCCTTGTTGGTTAAGGATCCCGATCATCCAGGAGGGAAACATTCCATACCTATTTGCAGTGATTTGGAGGCGGACCCTTGTCCAACTTGGTAGTAAGAGTATGACTACCTTTCCCTTCTACTCATCTTCCTTTATTATGTATTGTAGACTTGCTTATTTTTTGTCATCTTAATTATCAAGAATGTCTAATAATAGTATTTGGCCAAGTTCAAGCCTTATACTAATGACCGGCCGATACCTACTACTTCAAAGAAGAGAAAGACCAATATATGAGGATCCCACTCCTTCAAGGTTCGAACCCATTGAGATCTCTCAAAAAGTTCATCATGATGCTTCATTGCCTCTAATGACCACTAATCCTCTGCCTTCAATCACGCCCTCCCTTCTAGCTCATCTCGATAGGTAAGGATGTTGTAATGCATGCAATGTATGGTATGGAATGCATGGTCATGTGAGAATGCTGATATGCAAACTCTATGTATGAAATCATTTTCACGGGTGATTCTTCAAGAGAAAGATTTTTCATGTTATATTACCATTTTATTCACTTTTTTTATACCTTTTTATTGTATATATCCCTTATTTATTATGTGGACTAACATGGTCATATTTAACAGAATACAAATCCTCAATTCCACTTTATATTTCATCAATTACAGCTTGCCATATATTTATTTAATTTGCTATTAAACATGTGAATGTGGGTCTCTATTATCTTTCTTTTATTTATGGGCCCATAGTAGGATGGACCAATATTTTGAACACAAGAGTAAAGGCCAAAATGGCCCATTAGCATTAATTTTTGAAATATTTAGCAACAGAGCACTGTTTCGGAAATAATTAGGGAAATACCACTTTTTCTGGTACTCGAGTTTGGTGAGCTCGAGTACCATGTTTTTTTAATCCACTGTCGCCCCATATTCAAGGAGCCCTATAGTGGCGTTTTTAAGCCCTATAGTGACGTTTTCGGGCCCTATAGCGGCGTTTTTAAGCCCCCATACCAGGTTAAGGGGCCCTATAGTGACGTTTTCAGGCCCTATAGCGGCGTTTTCCTGCAAAAAAAATTTTATGAGTCCCCATAACAGGTTCAAGGGGCCCTATAGTGGCGTTTTTGGGCCCTATAGCGGCGTTTTCCTGCAAAATTTTTTATAAGTCCCCATAACAGGTTCAAGGGGCCCTATAGTGGCGTTTTTAAGCCCTATAGTGACGTTTTCGGGCCCTATAGCGGCGTTTTTTTTTTTTTTGAGAAGATGTTTGACCAATGAAAAGATGGTACTCGAGCTCACCATGCTCGAGTACTAGAAAAAATGGTATTTCCCTAATTATTTCCGAAACAGTGCTCTGTTGCTAAATATTTCAAAAATTAATGCTAATGGGCCATTTTGGCCCAAGAGTAAACCTCTTCTCTCACCCTTAATAAAATTGAAATTGACCCATTTAGTTGTTATAATCTCTCGGGTGTTTTAGGGCCCAAGGTTCTTCTATTTATGGGCTCATAATAGAATGGACCAATATTTTGAACACGAAAGTAAACCTCTATTCTCACCCTTAATAAAATTGAAAGTGGCCCATTTAATTGTTATTATCTTTCGGGTGTTTTAGGGCAGAGGGTAGCTTTTCCTCCTCCCACACACGCGCCATTCTCAACTTGCAGCTGCCATTTGCTTGACAAATCAAGAGTTCCTTTTCAAGATTTCCGTGTAGAGCTCATCATCAAACCATGGAGGTATATTATTTCTTCACAAAATCATCCTACGTGCTATGATTTCAGAAAACTGTATTTGGGTAATTTCTAACACTTTTATGATGAAAAAAATTATGATTCCATTTTCTCATATTTCATGTGAGGAATATACATGAACTTAATCTATATGCCATGTGGACGACATGAGAAATATAAAAGCTTATTTTATCTTGTGTTTTCTCATTATTCTTTATGCGATGCAGAAGACAAAACTACATGCTAGCACTACTGTGCATAAAGATATCATTTCAAAATGCATTTTCCAGATTTTGATGAAGCAAAACTCTATTGGCATCCTAAACACATGGGTTTATAGATCTATGAAAATTAACTACGAAAACCCTAATCTAACACACCAAGAAATTCCACAAGCTACTAGCATTCCGCTTGTGATCTATGTTTGATCTACAATCTTATGAGGATGTTATGATCATGTGGCTTATCATGTTGATGTTGCCATATGATGAGTGAAGATGTTATGATACATGGTGTAATGGGAGATGAACATGTGAAAATTATTTAACAAATAATTCAAAAACCAAACTATAACTATCAAAAATTAATGACATTAACCCTAATCTATAAAACAAGTAAAACTACAACAATACATTGTATTTATATATATATATATATATATATTGGATTTTTCAATGAATTAAACTTATGACAAAAAGTCTAAAACAGTAAACATAATGTATTTATAAAAAGGAATTAGACCTATCATCTAAGGGTGTAGAGGGTTATACGCATGAGTTTGTTGGTGTTGGTGAATCCTCCTTCGCAATGATCATCGAGATCTCCTCTTACTAGATTGACGAACCCTCCTCGTGACCCTCTATGGAGCATTTGTGTTGTTGTTGATGCTTAGATGTTTGCTTGTTGACAAGTAAGTGCCCGAATTGTTGTGGCATTGATTACATGAACATAGTGTAATAATTTGGGTGACTCTCTTATTGATGGAAATAAATTTTGAGTGAAGAAATGAGTGTTTTACCATGGGAATTTTGTCGGTTTCAGAGGTGTTTTTGATTACTTCCTCAGTTCCTCTAACAGCATTTTATCAAAGTAACAGTAGGAGGGAAGAAAAAAAAAAGTCATTTTTTAAAAAATAATAATAATGGATTCCCCTATTTATGGACAAAAATTCTAAGAGGTCTAAGGCCTTAGAGAATTTCATATGACTAAAACTTATCTATGATCCCAAGAAGCCTTTTGGGGGTAAAACGTGAGAAAAATATGGCAACTGGACTGTAGAGTGCTTATCAGCACTTAAAGTTAAAATGCCCAAATCCACATTCTGCCACATGGTCAGAGTCAGAGAGCAAATTGGCACTTTGACAATAATTTTCAAGTTTTGGTCTTTTTCTTTTTTTTATCCAAATTTATCATGATTTTTTTTATATTTTAAATTTTAAGAGAGAAAATCAAGATTTTATTATGATTGATTATTTTTCTGATTGGAGTAAACTAATCATGATTAGCCTCTCTAAATTATCAAAATAATCATGTATTCATGAAAAGTAAATAATTTATTCCAATAATTTAGTAATTGTCAATTATATACTAGGATTATTCTATACTTGAATATCTATTACTGGATCTTTTTAATACAATTTTATGATAATTTTAGGTTAAGGTTCTTTTACAAGAAATTGATCAAAGGATATAAAATAATTTTTTGTTCTATAAAAAGAGGTGTTCTATTTTTGCTCATATATATGCATCCCGGATCTTTTTTCTTTTTTCTTTTTTCTTTTTTCTTTAAATAACGGTTTTTTTTAATATAATTAAGAGAAGAAAATGGGAGGCCCCAACCCCAACCCATCTCTAATATCAGGGTAAATACCAAAAAGGGAAGATTGGAAATGGTGAGAAGCCCATCCCACACATACCCAGCAGCCCATCTTTGTAAACCAGTTAGACCAAGGCCATGGCCCCATTCATTGATCACTGGTAGAGCCTTAGGAAAAGTACCCACCAATACTAACGCCCCTGCTTTACTTTAACTAGCACCATGTGACAAATGTGGTTATTGTGCTCATATGTACATGAGCAAGTTGGCACATTTGTCACTTACAAAAGTGGTACCTTGTCACTGATTAGCCATTTTGTCCCACAAACGATGCTTCTTAGTTGTTATCCTCATTTTGTGTTCTGTTGTTGAGCTTAAAATCTGGACTTGTTAGAACATTTTCTTTCACATTTTGGAAGTTCAGGTGGACCATCTGAGGTTGTGAGCAACCCTTCATAGCAAATTAGCAATGCATGTTGTTTTGCTAGGATACTACTCTTATGCCGGTTATGATCAACGAACTAATAGCAATCTACATCGGTCCTTTGATTTTTCTAAAGAGGAACTTGTAATTATCTGTGTCAAAATCAAAATTAGTTACAGAACAAAAAATTTATATAAAAATCATACCTTGTTATTAAAACTGGACCAAATCACGTCCTTATTATCCTTGTGTATGTCATTTTTCAGCTAGGCCCAAAATCCTAATCTTTAGGCGAGGATCCTTGTTCAGCTAGTTTATGGTCACATAAAATTGACAAAATCAATTCTTACAGCTTACAAAACAGGCAGTTGGCAAAAAAGATATGAGATACCAACCAATAATTCAGCAGGCCAAATTTCATAATATTCTTTTGGAGATTTAGCTTTTACAAAAGAGAAATAATATGTCCATAATATTTTCACAATATTTTTACAACAAATCCTAAGTGGCAGGTTGTTACTAGTTATTATTGTTAAGGCAAAAAAATAACATAATGTTAGGTTTAAATTTGAACCAAAAACAATTAATTACCTATGATTTGTTGTAAAAATATTATAAAAATATTATAGACGTAACATCTTCATTAAAAAAAACAAAAAAGGTAACACCCCGATTATAGCATGTTTTTGACAAGACCAATCAGACATATCTCTCTGAATCCTACAAGTCTATAGCCAAAATGAGCTTATTTTACACAAACCAGTTTAAGGTCCCATTATTTCATATTTCAAAGGACAAGAATCTTAAAAAGGAAAGAAGGAGAAAGGAAAAGCACCTTCTGACTATATCCTAGATAAAATGTCATTGAGGGCCACAACAATGTTATCATAGCACTGCCAGACACGTGATGCATCTTTGTCCCTTGCCGCATAATCTAGCTGCAATGTACATTAAACATGAACAGTTGTCAGTTCCAAAGATTAATAATTTCCTTTTATTTATTTAATTTGGCTAGCTAGAACATTATTTCAGCAAGAGCAGAATCTTCTTCTTCCTTTTAAAATATATATATATATATATATATATATATATATAAACTTCCTGTAAGAGCAAAATTGTCACCAAAAGGAACAAACCTGTCAAAACAGTATCAGAAATAGTAACATTTCCTATGAATATTGATAGAGGTAAATCCCAAGGCAGACGAATCCAATCAACAGAGTTACTCATAAGCGACAATGTTGCCAAAAGTGACGGTCTAGATAGCCTAACAGTCAAAGAACTGGTAAAGGGAATCATGTCTCGGACAGAAAGGACAAACGGACTCTTTGAAGTGGACGGACTCAAGTAAGATGGACGGATTCTTTGTAGTGGACGGATTCCAATGAGACGGATGGGCGCAAGGGAGACGGGTAGCAAAGCCACGTGGCACCTACGTGGCCTAAGTGTTCTCCAAGAAACCTAATATGGAAATGTCTTGCATCTCATGCTCAACCGTAATCAAAGGAATCCCTACAAGGAAAAAATCTCACAATATATGAGCACTGAAAATGATCTTCTCTACAAGGAAAGACCTTCTCCATCAAGAAATGGAGGTCAGCTCTATACCACTATAAAAACTCCAAATCCCTCACAAACCAAGGTGCTCATAATTCTCCCAACTCTAGCACTCTAGAGTTGTAGAAATTCTCTCTCACTTAACTTTCGGAGGGTATTTGGCTGGTACCACACCGATACTCTTTGCAAGGTCTTTTTTGTTTCTGTTTCGCAAGTTTTGTCTAGAGCACGTAAGGACTACGCAACTCACTGATGATTTTTGGCATCATTAGTTGGCGCTGTCTGTGGAAAAGGAAAACAATAGCAGCCATATTACCACTTCCCAGATAAAGAGTTGTATGGTACTCACTCGCTCAATGGCAACCAACAACAATCACGGAGATGAACCACGCACTATTGCCCTCGAGAGACAGGTATAGATTCTAGCCATGGCTGTGGAATGCCTTACTAAGCAAAACCACGACCTGGAGGAACAATTGTGCCAAAGGGATCTGGGCCCAACAATCATGGAAAGGAGTAAGAGGGCACCAACACCAAAAAGAGGGACCGAGAAGGACCAAAAGGCAGTAATGCCCCGAGCAAACAAGAGCGACAAGACACTAGCCATCCATTCGTCATAGATACGGCACCACCGCATATGGTTCTAGAGATGCAGATAATGAAGGAGAGGATGGACTTCATGATGAACGCCCTCAAGGGGCGGGTGTCAAACGACCTTGACAAGCTGGTCCATCGGATAGACTTGCCATTTACAGCACCCGTCACTTCGTTCACCCTTCTATCAAAGTTTCGTATGCCGTAGATAGAAGCCTATGACAGGTCAAAGGATCCCTTGGATCACTTAGAGTCATTCAAAACCCTCATGCAATTACAAGGTGTTCCGGACGAGATAATATGCCGAGCTTTCCCAACTATATTAAAAGTTCCTACCAAGATATGGTTCAGCAGATTGACACCTAACTCCATCGGTACCTTCAAAGAGCTAAGTGCGCAGTTTGCATCGCACTTCATTGGGGGGCACAGGTACACGAAATCCACTGCTTGCCTAATGAGCATCAAACAACGAGAAGACAAGACGCTGAGGTCCTACATAGCACGTTTCAACAAAAAAGCCCTTTCGATAGATGAAGCTAATGACAAGATACTTGTTGCTACATTCACCAATAGTCTGCGGAAGGGGAAGTTTTCATTCTCCTTATACAAGAACAACCCAAAGACTATGTCAGATGTGCTTTATCGAGCCACTAAGTACATGAACGTAGAAGATGCACTACTAGCCTGAGAGGAAAAACCCAAGAAGAGGGAAAGGCAAAAAGATGCACAACAAGATAGGAGATGGAAGATAACTAGAACAGGAGACCGATGGGAGGACAAGCGCTCTAAACCACCCACTAGAAGGTTTGCGAATTTCACCCTGCTGACTGCCCCGATCGATCAGTTCCTAATGCAGATCAAGGACGATACGACCTTGATGTGGCCTGGCAAGTTAAAAGGAGATCCCAATAAGAGGTCTAGAGACAAGTATTTCTGTTTTCATCGGGATCATGGTCACAACACATCTGAATGCTATGACTTGAAGCAATAGATTGAAGCCCTTATCAAATAGGGGAAACTACAACGATTCGTCAACAAAGAAAAGACAGACCTACCGTAGAAACAAGCTGGTAAAAGGGATGACGAGCTCCCCAAGCCACCTTTAGGAGACATAAGGATGATTGTAGGGGGCACCACAATGTTTGACTCATCTAGGAAGGAACGTAAAACCTACCTTAGGATGGTTCAGAACGTCCAGCTGACGGGTTTCGTTCCAAAGATGGCACGGGTGGACAACCCCATAGTTGGGTTCTTGGAGGAAGATGCTCAACTTCTCCACCACCCTCACGACGATGCTCTTGTTGTTAGCATACAGGTAGGAGACTATAACACCCACCGGGTCCTAGTCGATAATGGAAGCTCCGCTGATATTCTCTATTACCCAACGTTCCAGCAAAAAAGAATCGAGAAAGAACAGCTCGAACTGACCAATGCACCACTCGTCGGGTACGGAGGAACGAAAGTGTACCCCATCGGGGCAATTATATTGCCCGTGATAGTCAGAGATTACCCTTAATAGATCACTAAGGATGTTACTTTCCTTGTCGTCGAGTGCTCGTCCGCTTACAATGCCATACTGGGCCGACCTACTCTCAATTCGTGGAAGTTCGTGACTTTAACTTATCACCTTATGATCAAGTTGCCCATCGAGTACGAAGTAGGAGAGGTACGTGGAGACCAAATGGCAGCACGCGAGTGCTACATAGCAATGTTGGAAATGGACGACCACTTGTAGACCATGAGCATAGAAGAACAATAGACAATTATAGAGCCCGTTAAGGGGTTGGAGGAGATACTTCTTGATAACTCCAGACCTGAGCGAACGACCAGGTTCAGCACCCTCACCAATCTGCCAGTCCGTTAAGCACTCACAACATTCCTAAGAAAGAACCAGGATGTCTTTGCCTGGAGCCACGAAGACATGCCCGAGATCGACCCTTCAATCATGGTTCACAGGTTGAACGTATCACCCTCGTTCCCCCCTATCCGGCAGAAGAAGAGAGTGTTTGTCTAGAAGCAAGACAAGGCTATCATGGAAGAAGTTCGCAAGTTACAAGAGGCAGAATTCATAAGAAAAGTATACAATCCCGACTGGCTGGCCAATGTAGTGATGGTCAAGAAAGCCAACAGAAAATGAAAGATGTGCGTAGACTTCATAGACTTAAATAAGGCGTGCCCTAAAGATAGCTACCCACTCTTACGGATCGACATCCTAGTAGACTCAACAGCAAGACACCAGTTGCTGAGCTTCAGGTATGCTTTTTCTAGTTACAACCAAATCAAGCTAGACAAGGCTAATTAGGAGAAAACTTCATTCGTCACCAGCTAAGGCCTTTTCTGCTACAAAGTGATGTTGTTCGGTCACAAGAATGTGGGCACAACGTATCAGAGGCTCATTAACAAAATGTTTGCACATCAGATTAGGAGGAATGTCCAAGTCTACGTGGACGACATGCTAGTGAAAAGTTAATGGGAAGACGACCATTTGGACAACCTCAAGGAGACCTTTGATACCCTCTGCTCTTATAACATGAAGCTCAATCCAAGCAAATGCACATTTGGGGTAACAGCAGGAAAATTGCTCGGGTTCATGGTGTCTTAGAGGGGCATTGAAATCAACCCAGAAAAGATTTGGGCCATAATGGAGATAGCACCACCTAGGAGCACAAAAGAAGTGCAAAGCCTCAAAGGCAAGGTAGCGGCACTGAACAGGTTCGTGTCAAGGGCAACAAATAAATGCCTACCTTTCTTTTGTACTTTGAAGAAGTCCTTCGAGTGGACGGCCAAGTTTCAACAAGCATTCGACGACCTAAAAGCATACCTCTCTTCCATACCCTACTAAGTCCTTCCAAACCGGGGGAGGAGCTATTTCTCTATCTAGCCGTCTCCCAAACTACCGTCAGTGCAACCTTGGTCAAAGAAGAAGACAAGGTGCAGAAGCCTGTATACTATACTAGCCAAGCACTCTGAGGCACAGAAGAGAAGTACCCCTCGATGGAGAAGCTAGCCTTTGCCTTAGTAACCGCAGCTCGCAAGCTCAAACCATATTTCCAAGCCCACACTCTGGTCGTTCTAACAAACAAGCCTCTACGGAGAGCAATGAATAATCCTGAAGCCGCTGGACAGATGGCGTTATGGGCAATTGAGTTAAGCGAATTTGACGTGCAATACCACTCGTGTACTGCTATAAAAGGACAGGTGGTCACTGACTTCATTGTGGAATTCTCCAATATGGAAGGCCAGGGGGTAGAAGAGCATCCTTAATGGATTATCCACATAGATGAATCATCCAACAGGTAGGCTAGCGGAGCAGGTATAGTACTCCACTCTCTAGAAGGGGATGAGATTGAGTGCATGGTTCATCTCGACTTCCCTACGACTAACAATGAGGCAGAGTATAAGGCTTTTGTGGCAGGACTGGATCTCGCCAAAGTTGCAGGGGCCACAAGTATGGTTGTTTATTGCGACTCTCAGGTGGTCACAAGTCAAGTGAACGGTGACTTCAAATGCAAAGATGAAAGGATGAAGAAATACTTGGAGCAAGTAAGGAAATGGGTGGGCGGCTGTCTTGCCAAAGCTACATCAGTAGAACACATGCTCATCCCCAGCAAGGTACTTTCTTTTATTCAGCTTTTGCCTTTGACAGTTGGCGTCAATGTGCAGGAAATAGGCTCAGAAAGCAACTGGACCACACCAATAGTTTCGTACAAGAAAGATGGCACACTACCTGATGGTAACGAGGCCGCAAGATAGCTGAAGGTTCAAGTGGCATGATTCATCCTAATAAAGGATGTCTTCTACAAAAGAGGCTTCTCCCGACCGTACCTTAGGTGCCTAAGCCCTGAGGAAGCAAATTATGTCATAAGGGAAGTTCACGAAGGGCTCTGTGGGAACCATTTGGGGTCACGATCACTACTACACAAGCTGATTCGGGCAGGGTACTATTGGCTTACCATGCAGAAGGATGCCCAAGCCTATGTCAAAGCTTATGACAAGTGTCAAAGGTTCGGTAACATCATCAGACAGCCAATAGAAGAGCTCACTCTGATCGCAGCTCTGTGGCCCTTTGCTTAATGGGTGTTAGACATCATGGGCCCATTCTCGGTGGTGGCAAGACAGCTGAAGTTTCTAGTGGTAGGTATAAATTACTTTACCAAATGAGTAGAAGCTAAAGCGCTGGCCACCATCACAAAGAAAAACATATGAAATTTCATCTGGAGAAACATCCTTTGCAAGTATAGGATCCCTAGAGTCTTGGTCTCAAACAACAGAAAGCAATTCAATAACAAGTCATTTAGGGATTTTTGTTCACAGCTGGGGATCAAGAACCACTACTCCTCGCCTGCCTACCCTTAAGCCAATGGATAAGTTGAGGTCACGAGTTGATCCTTGATCAAAATCATCAAGACTCGGCTTGAGGGGGCAAAGAGTATATGGCCAGACGAGCTATCAAATGTACTATAGGCGTACAGGACGACAACCATAACACCTACAGGAGAGACACCATTTCAACAAGCATACGGGCATGACGCTGTTATCCCTGCTGAGGTCGGACTCACAAGATTCAAAGTGGAGAACCATGATGAGAGTAGGAACGATGAAGCCATGCACCTACAACTTCACCTAGTGGATGAGATCAGAGCAACGGCTGAACAAAGGTTAGCATGATACTAGGACCTCATGGCCAAGCACTACAATTCCAGAGTCAAACACAAGGATTTTCAAGTTGGCGATCTTGTCCTGAGAAAGGTGACCAGCGCCACAAGAAATCCCTCCCAAGGAAAGTTAGGACCCAACTGGGAAGGACCCTACAGAATCACTTCATGGCAGAGGAAAGACACCTATCACCTTGAGACACTCGACGGATAGAAGTTGCATCATCCATGGAACACCGAGCACATAAAGAAATACTACCAGTAGATGATGGCATACAGACCACCACTCCTCATTTCCAATTTATTGCTTTCCATTTTTTTATTATCTACAGTACTTTTTAAGCCCAAAGGGCAGCTTTTCATTTTTTCAAGAACAATTTTTTATGCATGTATTTATCATAATAAAAGGAGTTATTCAGATATATCATACATGTATATATATATATATATATATATATATATATTACTACAAAACCGTGTCTACAACTAAGTCCTTAAATGGACAAACGCACCCCAAGGGGTGCCTTGAAATTTGTTTAAGTCCTTAAGTGGACGAACGCATCCCAAGTGGTGCCTTAAATTTATTTAAGTCCTTAAGTGGACGAATACATCCCAAGAGGTGCCTTGAAATTTGTTAAAGTCCTTAAGTGGACAGACAAATCCCGAGGGATGCCTTGAAATTTGTTTAAGTCCTTAAGTGGACGAACGCATCCCAAGGGATGCCTTAATTTATTTAAATTCTTAAGTCGACGGATGCATCCCAAGGGATGCCTTGAAATTTGTTAGTCCTTAAGTGGACGGATGCATCCCAAAGGATGCCTTGAAACTTTTCAACCCATATATGGACGGGTACAACTAGTATCCAAAAATTTACCAAGTCCATAGGGTGAACGAACCTCAACTCATGTTATAAGTCCCCCTAATGGACGGATATGAACCAACATCCAAAGGTTGCTAAGCTCATAGATGGACGAATAGAAGATACAAAGGATTCGAACCCAAAATCCCTAATTCCATAAAATGGACGAGTAAAAATTGTACTACACACGTCGAATCCCAAAAGGGAACGGACAAGTGTATTTGGTCCCACCTGACCTTAACATGGACAGAAAGTCCATTGAAATATGATGGCAAAAGCATGTTCAAACAAGCAAATAAAAATGCAAGCGATAGATATAATAGATAAAAGCCCATGGAAGGCAAAATTTTTACGTCCAAAGCCCAAAAATAGTGGGCAACATTAAAAATTTACATAAATATTGTTCTTCCAAGGATTTCTACAATAAAAGTAACAAAAAGGAGGGAAAAGAAAAACAAGACAATAATGAGCTTTATAATCTAAGGCTGGTCAACGGGGGCCTCCTTGTCCACAACCTTCTCATGATCAGCTGTCTTAGCCTGCTTAAGAGGACGGTTCTCATCCTCGATGGATTTAACCAGTTCATCTTGTAAAGCGGTCCCTCCATCACCTTAAGCGTCGGGAGTAGGGTCAACCTCAAACAGTTCGTCGGTACCTTCAAGCTTGACGGATCTGGCTGAGGTTTGGGCCACGGCGTCAATAGAGATCTGAGACATGTCCAGGTTGGGGAAGAGACCCTTGACCTAACGAAGGTACTCATTAAAGTCGTCCATATAGTAGCAGCCGAGCTTGTAAAGGAACTCATCGGAGTTGTGAAACTCTGTTTTCCCATCCTCCTTAGCCCAAAGGACTTGCTTCCTTAACGAGGAGATCTCCCCCTCCTTGTCCTTAAGCACATTCTTCAGCGCCTCGACATGTCCCTCCTACTCCTCCAGGGCCTTCTTCATCACGTCTACCTTCTTGAGCTGCACCTCCCTCCAGGCCTCAAGCTCAGTAGCCCCGTCTCCGCAACCTCAACCCTCTCCTTCAAGCAGTTAACCAGCTTCTCTCGAGCCATGCAATGGTCCATCAAGCCCTTCATCATCAGCACCTCCTACAAGAATCAAAACAAGATTAGAAATAAGGGTAATTGAGAAACGAACGTGAAAGAGGACGATTACACACTTGAGCCAAGCTGAAAAGGCCCATCTCCCCCATGGCCTCAATTGCATGGTTGCCCAAGTCTTCATAATCATCGTCCTTGATGATGGACAAGAGTTGTCCAATGGCATATCATGAGTCCTCGCGAAGGAGGGCGGGGTGCTGCTCAATGATAGGACCTTTGGCCGTTATTAGACCTTTTCCAATCCCATAATGGGGCGGAGGAGGTAGCTTGGTAGATGGAGGAGTCTCTCCAACGGTTGGACCAATCACCACCTTTGGCTTCTTCGCAGGACAGTCAACCTTGTCCGTTGTCTTCCTTTTGATGAACAGCTTAAATGGACCCGTCCCTTCGGTAAAGGGCACGCCCTCCTCCTGCCATTTCTTCGTTTACACGGCAACTTGTTGATGAATTAAAGCCCTTCTTTTACCGTCTTCCATTTCTGCGCCAAAGGGGACAAGAAGAAAGAGTTAGGCAGAAAACTTAAGAATTAAATAAGGAATATGCGATGGACTCACGTTGGCGTGCTTGTGCGTCGTAACAACAAGCAGTGTCTGTAGGCTCGAGACCCTCACAGTACTAGTGCAGGGTGTCCAAGGTGACGAGCTTCTTCCACGTCCTCTCTTTTAATGAAATTTTGGAGATCTTCTCTAAGAAGCTCCACTATTCAAGGTCAACCTCTGGACGATCTTGAGCTACAACAAGAAACAGTTAGACTAACAAGTAAAATGGACAAATTAAATAAATGAGCAAATTTAATCAAATGGACGCCTACCAAATGGAGGCATTATACCCCAAGTTCTATCAACAAGGGGCATGTTATCCCGTTCATCAGGGTGGCACATCCAGTTGTCTCCTTGGATGAAGAAGTACCGGTTCTTCCAGGTCCGATTGGAATCAGGGGTCTCGTACACTAGCCTGAGCGACAGCTTCCTTGGTAGGAAGCTGTAAATGCCTTTATACTTGACTATCTTAGAAGGATGATAACAATGGAAGAACTCCTCCATGGTTAGTTGACGTCTTTCTTTACTTAGAACCCCGTATAACACCTCCGCACCAAGGAAGATTCTCCAAGCATTCGAAGCAATCTGGGTGACGGCTAGTCCTAGGTATTGGAGTAAGCGACAGTGGAGAGTACTCAAAGGCAGTCTAAATCCTACCTTGAACATTTCCTTATACAGCCCGACGTCATCAGCACCACGGATAACACTTTTCAAACTTAAAAGGTAGACAAATAGGGACGTCGATAGGAATCTGATATCTCTCCCGTAAGGTGGCGAAGTTTTTTCTTTTAAAGGTCAAGTTAAAATCATTGACCGTCCATATGAGGGGAAGAATGAAATTCCTAAGGTCGTCAAGGCCAATGACAGATAAATAGGAGATTCAACATTCTCCTCACCATCTAAGTCTCCATATGTATCACTCTCTGACCCGTCCACGTCAGAATCCTCCTCCTCATCTTTCTATGAAGGTGAGTTGACAGACGGAACCCTTTCAGAATAAGAGGTGCCGGGGTCGTCTTGACCTGATAGGTACACCTCATCGTAGCCTGCTCCTTCGCAGACACACAATTGTTCACTCAACGCTTCACTAGACATCTATTACACCTACACGTGACGGATAAACTCCTAAGACTCTACAGGTCTGCATATGCGACGGACATACAATACTTAAAGAAAATAAGAAAATAAAAAATATGTGTACAGGACAGAGAGTACTTACAAGTGTACAATGCAGAAAATGGATAGAAATGGTGTGGCAAACGGACGCACTCAGGTGACGGTATGACAGATTCTTGCAGATGACAATGGCACTCTGATATTGGAAAATGGTTGCGAAAAGTAGAAATGGAGGGGAGAAGCAACATATATATAAAGGAAATGGCGCGAAAAATGAAGAGACGCTTCGATCCGAGTAACCAATCACTAAAATTGTGCCATGTGTGCCCCCAGCATTTATGACTCTCAACTACCCTGTCAATCAAAACACGACTCCCTAGAACTAGGTGACACTGTCACTCCACATGTCCATCTGGGATACCAGGCGATGGACCCATAAAGTGAGGGGGCAGCTGATAGGGATAAATCCCAAGGCAGACGGATCCAATCAACAAAGTTAGTCATAAGTGACGGTGTTGCCAAAAGAGGCGATCTAGGTAGCCTAACAGTCAAAGAACTAGTAGAGGGAATCGTGTCTCGGACAGAAAGGACAAAATAACTCTTTGAAGGATAGACTCAACTAAGATGGACGGATTCTTTGTAGTGGGTGGATTCCAATGAGACAGACGGGCACAAGGGAGACAGGTAGCAAAGCCATGTGGCACCTACATGGCCTAAGTGTTCTCCAAAAAACCTAATATGGAAATGTCTTGCATCTCACACTCAACCATAATCAGAGGAATCCCTACAAGAAAATAATCCCACGATATATGAGCACTGAAGAGGATCTTCTCTATAAGGAAATACCTTCTCCATCAAGAAACGGAGGTCAGCTCTATACCACTATAAAAACCCCAAATCCCTCACAAACCAAGGTATGCGTAATTCTCTCAGCTCTGACACTCTAGAGTTGTAGAAATTTCTCTCCAATCAACAAAGTTAGTCATAAGTGACGGTGTTGCCAAAAGAGGCGATCTAGGTAGCCTAACAGTCAAAGAACTAGTAGAGGGAATCGTGTCTCAAACAGAAAGGACAAAATAACTCTTTGAAGGATAGACTCAACTAAGATGGACGGATTCTTTGTAGTGGACGGATTCCAATGAGACAGACGGGCGCAAGGGAGACAGGTAGCAAAGCCATGTGGCACCTACATGGCCTAAGTGTTCTCCAAAAAACCTAATATGGAAATGTCTTGCATCTCACACTCAACCATAATCAGAGGAATCCCTACAAGAAAATAATCCCACGATATATGAGCACTGAAGAGGATCTTCTCTATAAGGAAATACCTTCTCCATCAAGAAACGGAGGTAAGCTCTAAACCACTATAAAAACCCCAAATCCCTCACAAACCAAGGTATTCGTAATTCTCCCAGCTCTGGCACTCTAGAGTTGTAGAAATTCTCTCTCACTTAACCTTCGAAGGGTATTTGGCCGGTACCACACTGGTACTCTCTGCAAGGTCTTCTTTGTTTTTGTTTCACAGGTTCTGTCTAGAGCACGTGAGGATTGCGCAGCTCACTGACGATTTTTGGCATCATCAAAAATTAACATAAATAAAAACTTCCCATGCAATGGTTTATTGAAAACTACTCTCTTTTGGCCGTATATTCATTGATTTGACTTGATGAAACCTATAAATTTCAATTTAAACCTAAATGGATGATCCAAATACTAGGAATACTTACGATCACTATTATAGAATATATCTAATGGGTAGAAATATGAAGATTATGTGGAAAGCAGAAATCTAGGGGGATATGGCATTTATCACCTTTTAAAATCAATGCCCCAAAAAGCATCCCAATGAAAAAGTCCTCCAATTCCATGATACATAAAGATGATGTGTAAGTAACATTACCCTGGTGGCATTATTGAAGAGATTGGAATACAGCTTCCTTAGTTGGGGCCTCTCATTTCCAGGTATGCCTTGGATTATGGTATATATGTCCTGTTTCAGGTAGGCTGAGTTCTTCCTTGGGACCTTTTGTGCTTCACCCTATGACTCTGACTCAATTAGAGATTTTATTTGTAACAAAGCTTATGCATGACCTCTGATTTCACTCCTTGCCTCTTCAAATGTTTGACCAGGTGCTACCATCTTAAGTTCCAATCCCTCTACAACCTCTTGACCAAAAATCACTTCTTGTGCCCATAGTATCAACATCATTGCTGTTATTCCTACTACTCTTCTTCTACTGAAATTAGATCCGAGGACCTTCTGGGGCATCTCTCTCAACCTAAAAAAAGATTTTGAACAGCAAGTGAAGGTTGAAGGATAATATGATAGGTTGGATTGCAAGACCAATGGTGTAAATGACATCCTCTTGTGAATTTTAACAAGATAATTTGGTATAGCAATTGCTATCTATATCTATTATTTCAATTTCTAGAATGGTCCAAGGATTTAAAGAAATGCTTGTTAAGAGCAACCTTTATGGCACTCTGTTAGGACATATGTGATTCACTTGTTAGGAACATATGTCACTATTTTATGTAGTTGGCTAATCCTTTGACAAAACGCACTTTACTTGTAATTGGGTAGATCTAGGTGTTTTTAATACTTCAAGAAACAAGGTTTCAAGATTAAGTGTTGAAGTCATCAAGTCTGTCTAAGAAACAAGCTAAATAGTGCAAATTCATTAAAGCTCGACAGCTGGCTCAAAAACTGCATCTATCGAGCTTAAGAAAGCTATTTCAGCCCATGTTCTCGACACCTGCTCGACAGCTGCTCAACACCTCCTATCTGTCAAGGTTTAAAAAAGAAACAGAAATTCTAATCTGTTTTCTTGGAATCCGAGAATGTGTCTTTGGGCCTTCTTTTCTCCTAACCCTAGACATATAAAAGGATTATCTTAAGGGTTGTAAAAGAGTTCACAAGTTGCACAAGTGTTGAGCAAAGTTTGTTCAAGCAAATTGTAACCGGAGATAGAATTTGCTCTAGTTCATCGTTCTTGAAGAAGTTGCTGTGTATGTGCACCGTAGGGTTTTGTGACCAAACATCTTCTTGATCTTCATTGTTGGGATGAACTGAAAAATTTTGCAGCCAACAACCTTCTCTAGTTGGTGATTGAAGTCGCGTATTGGGATCTGCGCATTGGTTAGTCACGTACTTGGGAGCCGTGCATCGAAAGGAGAAATTGTCACTACAGAACAAGTCCAATTGGGTATTGGGGTAAGGGTTCAACTGTAGGTTGGTATAAGGTACTGGGATTCCTTTACTTGTAACCACTTGTTGTGATAATAGTGGAATTTCGAGAGTAGTCACTTAAAAATCACCCGATGGGATTTTTGCCGTTAAGTTTTCCCCATTCGTAAACAAATCACCGTGTCAAATTTATTTTCCCCTGCATACTTATTTTATTGGTGATTTGTTTGTACTACCACGCATTTGCATGTTAATTAACTTAATTAATTCACTTGGCTAGATTAATTGGTTAATTTATCACAAGGGGTCAATTTGTTTTTGGCCTATCACACTCAATTATCAGAGAAAATATCTATAGAGAAAATGGTTAAAAGATGGAATTCAGACAAAGATCCTATTTCCTTTTTCAACTGAAACCTGCAATTATCTGTCTCCGACACCCTCCTGCAAAAGATCATGATTATATGAGCATTTAGTTTTCTTATAAAAACCAAAGACAATTGTTACATTCCTTCCTACCTAGCATCATATGCTTTGTTCTTACAACATATAGAATAAGAAAGTACTACAAATAACATTACAATAGAGGGCTGAAGAACACAAAATCATCATGCATTTTTTTTTCTGGGTGACATCTGCTTTCTTTGAAAAAATGATGCACATAGATCAAAGTTATGTTATCTTCAAATGAATAAAACATTAAAAATGTTTTAATAAACAATTCATATAAGAAATGAATCCAATATATGTTGAAAATTGTAATTTTTTATAATATCTTATTTGGGTATTAAAAAAAAAAAATCAAATTGTTTACATTTTTATTTTGAGCTAATATATTCCCCAAAAAATATATATATAGGGCAAGTCCACTGTCCACCCATACTTGTATTCCTTACACCAAGGCAAGCTATTCTTAACAAACACAACCACATTCAGTATCTTCTTCCTAGTACTGCCTACACCTTACTGTTGGAAAATCTGGTTTTGCATCTCATACAAAACACACAGCGGAAGCAACAAACACCGATCTACTTCATTCATGAGAGATAACATGTAACCTTGAATTCTAGAACAAAGAATAGAAAGCATACCTTGATGCAGTGAAATTCAAAAACAAGACTTGAGAATACCTCTAATCAACATCCCAATTCCACATAGTGCTCGATAAGAGTGGTCTCTCAATCAGTCTTTATGTAAGTTGATTTTCAAAGAAAGTTCTTCTTCTCATTGTAGAGAAAAATTGTTTTCTTTTCTTTCATCATGTCTACATTCTAACTACCTTTGTAGTTTCTTTATTTAATAACTCTTATTAAATAAAAACTAATTATCTAATTGGGTTAGCCTTTTGGGCCTGCCCAATTGGGCTTTAGTTTGTGGCTTGAGATAAGACCAAATGGAACAAATAAGACTCTAGCTCCAATGGGCCTTGGGATTATCTGTCAACTTTTGACAAGATAAATTATATCACAAGACTCTAATGATATCATTTGACCCCTCCATGAAATATCCATAGTGAACAAAGTCATAATGAACTGTCACTTTGTAAACAACTATTTTATCCTTAAGCACCTAGTTTAATCTTTTAATTATTCATATTTATTGAAATCTGATTTCAATAAATATAAACTTTAGTAACTCCTTACTAAAGTGGGCGCCCTGAATAACCAGTTTCTATTAAACTTATCTCAAATGGATATTTCGTGTCTCTATAAAAAGATATTATAGATTCTATCTTGAGAATATGTGTTCCCTCAACACTACGTGTGGCTACCCAACATACTGAGGTTTTGACCATGAATATTAGATTTCACTCCTGATATATCAAAGTAACTTACATTTCATGATCGGGTTCACTATCCTCTCAGGATTGAGAGTCTATGAAATTAGAAGTCGTGAGATTAATTATTCAGGTGACAATTGTTGATTGAATAATTAATCTCACAGCAATTCAATTCAATATGTCTTAACACTTAAGACACATCAACACATCAACTAGAAGTCTCCACTTCCATGATCAAGACAAACCATCTTAGTTGATGTGTTATAGTCTTTGCAGATGAAACACCCAATTTCATCACCGACTACAAACTATATTTTGAGTTTACAAAGAACTTGTGATTTATATCTTCTGTGACTAAATCACATACAATGCATCTCAAGGACTATGATAATGTCCCATTAGTTCATTTATAAATGATCTCATATAATTAAACAATTTAATTATTTATGACATGCCAATAAATTAGATTTTAGGGCATAAACCCTAACACTTACAATATCAATGTAATATCTATCAGTATCTTCTTCCTAATGTTAAAGTTCAAATGAAACAATAACAAAATTGTGTAACATTTCAAATAAATAGGTAACAAGTAAAGAACAAGAAAAAAATATGTAAGAAGTTTCTTGAATTTTGAGGTATGATAAAAGTGGGTAGACTAGAGGGAGAAAGGGCCTATACCTGAAACTTGGTTAGTTGGCTGGCTTAGATTAGAGAGCGCCTATTGGCTATTGAGAACTGACAGTGAAAGAGGATTTCGGTGTTTTGTTTGTAATTTAATTTTAGAATAGATGGTGTGAGTGAGAGTGAGAATGGGAGCGTGTTTTTTTTTTTTTTTTTTTTTGGGGGGGGGTGCAAAGTGAGAGTGAGAATTGAAACTGCTGATTAATGGAGTCTGTTTTTTTTTTTTTTTTTTGGGAGCAGAGGATAACATTAACACCTGGGTTCACAGGAGCTAAAGGGCTTTTTATTTATTTATTTTTTTTTTAAGCTAGGCAATTTGTAAGGCAGCTTTAAAAGTGCAACTACTTGGTTTTATTGTGGTGATTTTTAATTTTGTTGACACCAATGCGTATGGAATTTGTAGCCAGAGGTTTTGCTTTTTCCATCATTTTTCTCAAATTATCTACTCAATTCCATTTACTTATAAAAAGAGACAAATTATCAAAAACATAAATAATGGAATGAGAATTATGAAAATAAATCAATCATTCTCCATGCCTCCACTGTAACTGGACAAGACCAGAATATATGAGTCATATTATAGCTAGGTCTGCTCTTGGTCTTCACTAAAACGGAACCTTTGAGGCTGATTTGACAAAAATAAAATATGTTAGCATGCCCGTGTCACTTAATAGCAGAAATTAACCATGGGGTGAATTGCTAAATGTAAGGTTGAATTTAATCAACCATTTTATTGGCTTTATTCTGTGCCAAATTTGCTTGTATTTCAGCATTTAGTAACCCTATATTTAGGTGGGTTTGTTGTAAGGGTAGTAAGTGAGATAGAGTGTTGATTGCTCAAGAGTGTGCAAGAAAACAGAGACTCGCGGCTTGTTCTCGCGGGTGGCTCGCGGCTTCAAGTCGCCAGACGCAGCACATGTACCAAGCGTGCCAGAAGGTGAACAGTCATGCTAGCTAGAGCACTACAGGACAAAACAGGACAACTGGCCATACGGTTATCTTGCGACTGGATCTCGCGACTCATCCAAGTCGTGAGGTCAAGCCGCGAGCCACCCCTGTTTTGTAAAAATCTGACGTTTCACATTCCTCACTCACTCCAGTATAAATATCCCTTATACCCACAAATGAAAGAGAGTTTCCAGAGAGAATTTTGAGAGAGAAACCCTAAAGAAAAACAAGTTTGATTCACCTACAATCTATACATTAAAGTCTCTTCAAATTCCTCAACTCTCTTCCTCTCCATTATCAAATCCTTAAGAGGCATTTTATCAAAACCTTGTTCTCACCATATTCATCACTGTGAGAGGGCTGTTTGGTGTTTTGGGAAGCAGTTAGGAAGGAACCAATCTACATTGGTTGATGCTACAGTCTAGTAGCGGAATCCGGGAAGCTAGAAAAGAAAAAGGTTCGACGCAACCTCGTTGGAGTAAGAAGCTTGGAGGGCTTAGGTGCACTGGGTAGATTAGGTTTGGAGGGTCTATTATTGTCCATGTATCCCAACTACATTTTCTAGTGGATTGTTTACCACTTGGAGGGCGGCGGAGAGGTTTTACGTCGAGGGCTTCAGTTTCCTCTTCGATAACACATCGCGTGTTGTCTTTGTGTTTGCATCTTCCTTTCCTTTTATCTTTGCCTTTTTATTATCTGCTATGGGTTGTGATTTTAATTTGACTTAGATAGTTTTTCCAATTCTATATTATAGTTTATGTTCATTTTCCGCACACTAGTTGTTTGACATAATACTTGAATTGGTTAAGTTGTAAAATGGGGGTCTAAACGTTCAAGGGTGTTTATACACATATTTGAACTTTCACTAACAGAATCAAAATTTACAATATAAAATCAAGATTCTAAAATTTTATGGTGTAAAATCCAAACAACTTCAAAATTTAGAGGTATAATTTACAATTTACCCAAATATAAAATAGTAAATTACCATTTTAGTCCCTAATTTAGAGACTTTTGTCAAATTATTGCTTTTATAAGAGTTTATAAGATTTATGTGCACTATACAACGCTTTTTTTTTTTTTTTTGAATGATGCAAAATTTAGCACTATTGGTGCTAATTTTGCAAAAGATGATAGGCCAAAAAACGAATTGACCCCTTGTGATAAATTAACCAATTAATTTAGCCAAGTGAATTAATTAAGTTAATTAACATGCAAACGCGTGGTAGCACAAACAAATCACCAACTAAACTAAGTATGCAGCGGAAAATAAATTGACACGGTGATTTGTTTACGAATAGGGAAAACCAACATAGCAAAAACCCCACCGGGTAATTTTAAGGTCACCACTCCCGAAATTTCACTATTATCACAACAAGCGGTTACAAGTAAAGGAATCCCAGTACCTTATACCAACCTACAGTTGAACCCTTACCCCAATACCCAATTGGACTTGTTCTGTAGTGACAATTTCTCCTTTCAATGCACAGCTCCCAGTGCGTGACTAACCAATTGCGTAGATCCCAGTACACGACTTCAATCACCAACTAGAGAAGGTTATTGGCTGCCAAGTTCTTCAGTTCATCCCAATGATGAAGATTAAGAAGATGCTTGGTCACAAAACCCTACAATGCACAAATATAGCAACTTCTTCACAAGAATGATGAACTAGGGCAAATTCTGTCTTCGGTCACAATTTGCTTGAACAAACTTTTACTCAACACTTTTGCTCAACACTTGTGCAACTTGTGAACTGTTTGACGGCCCTTAAAATAATCATTTTATATGTCTAGGGTTGTGAGAAAAGAAGGCCCAAACACATAAACACGGATTGGAGTCAAAACAAAACTGAAAATCTATTTTTCATAAACCTCGACAAATACCCTGAGGGCGTTTGGATACTGCTGAAACTCAAGTCTGCGTTTTGCGTTTTACTTTTTTTTTTTTTTTTTTTTTTTTTTTTCTGCACCGTTTCTGATTTTGGGGGACAAAAACACTGTTCATACACTGTTGAACACTGTTCACACACTGTTTGACACTGTTCACAGGTTAAAAAATATTAAAAATGGGTCCCACGATACTATTCACACATTTAAAAATTATTTTGCTACAGTGTTTTCAGTTTTCAGTTTTCAGTTTCAGCAACAATAAGCTCAATCCAAACGGACCCCCTATCTGTCGAGCTGCTGTCGAGCCACGAGACTGAACAGCTCTTTAAGCTCAATAGATGGCTAGTTGTCGAGTTTTAATAACAGGCACTTCTTCAGCTTGTTTCTTAGACAGACTTGCATGTCTTCAACACTTGATCTTGAAACACAGTTTCTTGAAGTATTAAATACATCTTAGATCCCCAAATACAAGTGCGTTTTGTCAAAGGATTAGCCAATCACATAAAATAGTGACATATGTTCCTAACAAGTAAATCACATATGTCCTAACAAAAGAGAGGAAAGAGAAATTAAAAGTGTCACTATTTCTAACAAATTTGTGTAGTATATTTCTTCGGTACTCATAAATGGATTGGAGAGAGAGAAAAAATGTGCATTGTAAATTATGTTTTATTTAGCATAATATATTGTAATACTTACAATATCTGAATTTTATTATTTTGTATCATTGTTCTTTTTTGTTTATTTATGATTATTTGATTTTTTTTTCCAAGTATCACTCTATAATTCTTATAATCCATCGCTTGGTATCAAAATTGTAGTAAACTTCTTGATTCTCTAATTTTTATTATGTTTGTGTTTATTACTTCGAAAATAATTTATTGTATACATGTTATGTAAAAAATATGGATTTAGATCTTATATATTTTTTAGGGTACTCTACCAAATAGATTTCCTTAAATCCTAACCACCCTTTAATGATTTAACGGTCTAGATTCTGCCATGTCAACATTCCACTAACAATAATCTTAATTGTTTTATTTGCAACATTATTTTATTATTTTAAGAATATTGTTAGTGGAATGCTGACATGGAAGAATCTAGACCATTAAATCATTAAAGAGTGGTTAGGAATTAAGGAAATCTATTGGTAGAGTACCATAGGAAATCTAGAGAATCTGAATCCAAAAATATATGCTAATATATTGTAAAAATTTTATGTCGGTATTATTATTTATTAAAGATAATTTGGAATTTCATTTTCAATTACATTATAGTTACTATTATGTGTGTATGATTTTTCTCTCTTAATTTTCTCTATCCTTTCTCCATTTTCCAGACTGTGGCACATTTCTATCTCCTTTCTCTTATGTCCCCTCATTCTCTTTCCTCTCCCTTTCAAAATTGGCACCAAAGATGCCATTTTTTTTTTAGTAATTCAGCAATTAGGGTGCCGAATTTTGTCTCTCTCCTCATTTAGTTAAAACAATTATAGAATAGTTTTCATTCCAGAAAAAGTTAATGTTTAAATCATATATAATCATATCCCACATTTGTGCCAATGAGCTCTAACTCAATTAACACCATAACAAATAGCTTGTATTGAATCAAATAAGAAGGAAAGAATAAATATTGGTTTTTATAAAATGAACAACTCTTTCTAGTGAGAAAGAAACCTTTTTTTAGTTGATTAAGCTACAAAATAAAATTCGACATATTTTATTAAAGGAGAAAGACTGTCAAACCTTCTCGTGTTTCCTTTTCCACCAGTATGAACGGCACCAGCCATTTTCATGAGCCTCTCCCTCTCCATCTGAGCAGGGAAAAACACTAAATCAATTACAACCCTCTTTCATATAGGTTGTGTTTGGATACTTGAATTTAGATTTGGATTTGAATTTGAATTTAAAAGTGATGGATTCGAAATGCCTTAATTTCAAACCTATCAATATAGAAGTATGTATAATGGATTTCTAAAATTTTATGGGTTTAGAAGTTATTTCAAATTCTAGGATTTAAGGTTCAAAACCCTTGACAGATTTTTCAAATCCAAATCTTCGATCCTTTTTAAACTATCCAAACAAGGTAATTGGATTCCAATCTCCCAAATCCAAATCCATGTGCCCAATCCTGCCATACCAACACACGTCTCAATTATGAATCCAAGTCCAACAAAATTGTGAATGAAAGTAAATGGAGGATAAGGGTTTCAAATAAATGAAGCTTCTTTTCAACCCAATAAATTAAAGAAAAAAAAATTAACCAAAACCCTAGCACTTTCTAGATTCTGTACCTTGTTCGCCTGCTTAGAAATTTCCAAAGAGCCATTCTTTTTCTTATATTGCTGGAAAAGAAAAAAATATATATAGAAGAAGAAGGAAAAAGAAAGAAAAAAAAAAAAAAGAGTAATAGCAATATGGGCTAAAATTTTTGTATAAAATGAAACCACTTAACGCGGTGAAGAATGTTAATAAAAGAATCAAACTAAGACAGAAAACCTAATACATAAACAACATAAAAAATAAAAAAAATAAAAGTACCTTTGCTTTGTTAATAAAATATGAAAGGTAGAATATGAAACGAGTAGCAATAGCGAGAGAAAGAGAGCTCTATCAGCTTGACAGACGAAGATTTAGATGGGGGATATATTAGGGGTGTGTAAGGTTCGGTCAATGTGGTTTTTTTCAAAAAATTTCTCCAAACCGATAAGGATCGGTTTTTCCATAACCGGAACCGATGCATATTGCCAAGGATTAGTTTTCCGACCTACAGTGGTACTGTTAATTACGGTCGGTTTTATCGGTTTGAAATATTAAAAAAATGTTAGTCATTACTCAATCACAATCAAGTTCAACAGTAACAATAACATAATAATTTTTTTGACCAAATAAATACTTTACAATGAATAAATCTTATCAAAAATATAATTTATATTTTATATTATCAATATCTTAAGTTAAGTTAGTATCATTGCTTTAGCAGGAAAAAAAAAGTACTTGTGCAATCTAGCTGTAAAGTGTAATCCATGTAAACCACAAAAGCTTAGATATTTTAGTCAACTTCAATGAAATATACTTTAGTAAACAGAGTACCCTTTACTCAAAAAAGAAGAAGTAAACAGAGTACTCAAAATCACAAGATAGCATTATGCAAACCAAAAAAAATACATGGAGATAACTGCACAATCACACAGAGAGTGAGAGATCTATACTGTACCATTTAGAGCTATGCACACAGCAAGGGCAAGAGGTGGATTTGCACAAAATTGGGGCAAATTTGAGCAAAAAACTAAAGGCTCAGGCAAAAAAAATAGATGTGGTTCCAGAATAAGGAAGATTTCTTTATAGTTATTTACTAAGAATGTTTTCCTCCTTTTCCCTTATTTCTATCTCTATATATGCATCGGTCAGTATGGTTTGTGGGTCAGTTTCGAAAATCAACTCCGACAGTGTCACCGTACCGGCGTTGGAAGGGTCACTAGGTTCTATTCACCGCCATTGGCTCTTTCGGTCGGCCCAAAGTTCGGTGTAATTTGGTCGGTGAGGCTCGGTTTTGTCAATGAGGTTCGGTCACTACTCACCCCTAGATATATATGCCCTCCTCTACTTGAATGCCCAATTCCTTTTTTACCCTTCCTCTCTCCAATATACATTAGGACCCTAATTCATTTTTGGCCAAAATGCCATTACTCCATATATTTTGGGATTACCTACATTTTGGTAATACTCAATTTTGGTATTTATTATTTTCAACATGCAGTTAATTTGATCTCTACATTTTGGTAGCAATCAAATTGGTACTTTTTTTAAAAAAAAACTTGTAGTCAAGTTGGACCATGTTATTTTTAATTTACATTCATTTTGGGTCCAAATTTAGGTTTGTTTTAGTTGCTAAGTTGATATTTGTGTTTACCAGAGTTGGAGATTAGTAAATTTGATTTGTGTTTTTGTGTTTAGTTGCCAAGAAAGTGAAAGAAAAGCTATGATTTGTTGGTATGGACCAAACTGACAGCAAGTTAAAAATAATAAGGACCAAAGTTGAATTTTCACCTACATTTTTGTAGGCTATGAGCATGCTTTTGCTTGTGATTGAGTAGCATAACTTTGATAGATTGTATACACTTAGGGTCTGTTTGGTAACCGTTTTTTTTTTTTCTCAATTTTCTATTTTCAAAAACAATTTTCTGTTTCCTAAGACAAAAAACTTGTTTGGTAACTTATATTAGGCAAAAATCAAAAACTATTTTCAATTTTCATATTGTGAAGGAAACTGAAAACATGTTAAAGGTTTTTTTCGGTTTCTAATTTTCAAAAGTCAATGAAAACACGCAATTAATTTAATAAATCTATCTCATTTAATGAGTTAGCATTAGAGTTCAAATCTTAGTAACAACATATTTTAGTATTTTCTATTTTTTTCTTCAAAAAACTATCTTTTTAATTTTAGCTAACCAAACATGTTTTTTATTTAAAAATACAAGAAAATTTTTATTTATTTATATTCCCAAAAACAAGTTTTTGAAAATAGAAAATAAAAATTTTTACCAAACATAACCTTAGTCTCTTGAGAATGACACGTGCTTGATTGGACATGTTATGAACATGGCTTTGCCTTTGCTTTAGCTAGTTAGTAGATGTGTTGCTTGGTTGTCATTTTATTGTGGACAAGTTTTGACTAAGCACGTGTCTTGCTGTCTGTGCGCCATTTTTTTAGTGCTATATTGACAAGGATATTTGGTTTCATAGATAGCAACTCATATACATTGAAACTTGGCTTGCCACTTGGTAGTCGACTTATACTCGACATGTGTTAGGTCACTACATCATTAATTTCAAGAAGCTCCCATATATAAGTTGTGTTTTCGCCCATTGCAGGTCATGGTGCACTTTTTTGTCACTATTTCTTAGGGGCTAATTGTGTTCGCACAAACAGCGGCTTAAATAGAGTTTGTCTTGCCATAATCTTTTGAATAGATCACGTTCATGTTAGGATTAGTGCCCTAAAATCCTATTGTATAATATTGTGTATGACATTATGTTCTAAGTAATAAAATTGTTTTATTATCTAAAATAATGGTAACATGAATATTTGGACATTATCATATAGTCCTTAAGATGCATTGTATTTGATTTATGTGATTTAGTCACAAAAGATGTAAATCACAAGTTCTTTGTAATAAAATTGTTTTATTATCTAAAATAATGGTAACATGAATATTTGGACATTATCATATAGTCCTTAAGATGCATTGTATTTGATTTATGTGATTTAGTCACAGAAGATGTAAATCACAAGTTCTTTGTAAACTCAAAATCTTAGTTCGTAGTCGATGATGAAATTGGGCATTTCATCTACGAAAACTATAACATGTCAACTAAGATGATTTGTCTTGATCATGGAAGTGGAGACTTCTACTTGATATGTTAATATGTTTTAAGTGTATAAGACATATTGAACTGGACCGCTGTGAGATTTATTATTCTATTAACGACTGTCAAATGAATAATAAATCTCATGACTTTTATTTACATAAACTCTCAATCCTGAGAAAATAGTGAACCCAATCATGAAATATAGGTTGCTTTGATATATCAGGAGTGAGATCTAATCTAACATCAAAACCTTAGTATGTTGAGCAACCACACATAGTGTTGAAGGAACACATATTCTCAAGATGAAATTCATAATCTCTTTTTAGAGTACATAAAATATTCTCTTGCAATAAGTTTTATGGGTTTGGTTATTCAGAGTATTAAGCCTAAACACTTTAGTAAAGAGTTACTAAAGTTTATATTTTATGAAATTAGATTTCATAAATATATATATATATATATATATGAATAACTCAAAGGATTAAATCGAGTACTCAAGGATCAAGAGGTAGTAATTTTCAAAGTGACAGTTATATATTATGACTTTGTATTACTACGAATATTTTCATGAAGTGGTTAAATGTTTAGATAATAAAGTTTTGAGATATAATTTATTAATAAGGCCTAAAGTGCAATTATATTTATATAGTAATATTAAATACAATTAATGGTTTTTCTCAAAAAAATATATAATTAATGATAACTTTGGGTTTGTCAAAAGTTGACAGATAGGCCCAAAGCCATTGGAGTTAGAGCTTTATTTGTCCCTTTTAATCCCAACCTGAGCCACACACTAAAGCCCAATTAGGCTAGCCCAAAAGGCTAACCCAATTAGATAATCAGTTATTTATTTAATAAGAGTTATCAAATAAAATAACTGCAAGTACAGTAAAATATATACATATGATTAAAAAAGAGAAACATATAGATTTCTCAAAAGACTTTTCTCTTATTCTCTTGAACAAGTACGTATAGAACTGATTGAGAGACCACACATTTTAGGCATATGTGGAATTGGGGTGAAGATTGAAAGTCTTTCCAAGTTCAATTTTCGTTTGTTTTTTACTTTCACTGCATCAAGATACGCCTTCCTATTCTTTGTTTCTAAAATATAGATGTTCCATGCTATCTCACATGAATGAAGTAGATCCGTTTATTTTTACTACATGTTTTTGTATGAGATGCAAAACTGTGTTTTCCAACAGTTCATGCATATAGTGACTCAAAGAATGCATAGGCTTACTATTTTCTTAAAGAGAAGTTTTATCCTTGCATATAGCAAATTACCATATGGCAATGAGGTAAGGGTTCATTGGCTTCTTTGGCACTTTGCGAGGTTTATGCATTGGCATTCCCATCTTTTTGAGGGTTGGCTAGTCCTCGCATATAGTGGATCACCATGCTTAAATCATAAGATATTGTATTGGTTTTCCTACCACTTTGTAAGGCTTGCCATTAAAAAGGCATTGTCTTTCCCTAGCTTGTTGAAGGCATTACACCCTCGCAAGTAGGGTATTGCCATATATGAATAATATGACGTCTCATCGGATTCCTAAAAAGCAAAAAGTTGTAGCCAAACTCACTTTAGTTGGCAATGAAACTTTCATAAAATCGATATTTTTAAAGCCCTTTGGTCTATTTAAGTTGGTTTTATTGTTTCAATTGCCTTCGAGATTGATTCTCCAATATTTTTTTGTCATGACCCAACGAAACCATTTCACCCCACTTACCAAGAGTCAAAACTAGACAAATTATCAATTTTTATCCTTAGAATTTGACTTACTTAAGAATAAAGACTTTGGACTCTACTCCTACACATCCATTCAGGTTACACTTTTGTACAACATTTTTCAATCTTACACCACTTAGCAATCTATTGAGTGTTGTTTTTGTAAAATTTTAAGATTATGAAGGACCAAATTATCATCACTTAGGCTCTGACTAGGTCTGGTAATACATCATCTTACCCTACTCTCTCTATGTTGCCTAGTAAGTCTTTGTTTTAGCTTCTTAACTTTGCCTGTCGCAATTACATGACACCATATTTGTCCTTTTTTTTTTCTAATTTCAATTTTGCGAACCACCTACTATTCACACAATCGATGGGTCTGCTATGTCTATTCTTAGTATAGGCAACATCTCTACTTCCATCTTTTGATTCTTAAGGTGTTACATGTGCCCAATCTCTTATACAAATTAGTTTTGTGGGCAATAAGCTAAATTTGGTTATCGAATCACCTTTTATTTCTCTAGTTATGTTGTACAATATCTAGGGACATGGCAAGAGCTTAGGATTGGCCATAGAATTGGACACGTTCAAATTTTTAGCCTTTGACTTCTTTTTGTTGGTATTCATCTTCTCCAACCTCACTAGTGCTTTGGCATTCTCAACTTAGGCATGCACCCTGCTACTAGCATGGTTTTGAAACCTGAATTGTTCAAAGAATTGAAAAATGGAGAGGTCAAGGTTTTTGAGGTGGACCAATGTCGAACTATGATAACGTCATAATTAATTTAATAGTTATATTAGTTATCTTCTTGGGAGGGCTAACTGTTGTTGAAAAATATGGCTAAATAAACAAGTTTTGACTTAACTATATAAAACCTTAAAAAATTAGCAATGACAAATTTAAATAGATATAGTTAGAAAGATCTCACAAACTATAGAATCACACAAATTGCGTTATCCTTAAAAGTTGATTCATGTCACCTGAAATAGAACTCAGTGCGTTAGGCTTTCTTGGCCAAACAACCCCCTAAGATTAGACTGTAGCAAATATTTTTGAGATGGACGCACACCCAATCAAGAAGAACTAAAGAACATCCTTCTTATTTTGCCTTTCCTTACACCCAAAACAAGTGTATAAGGTTTTGTGGGAGAAGAGAAGAAAACAGAGGAGTTGAGGAGTGTAGCTGGAAAAGGAAGATGAGAAAAAGAAATGAGGGCTGAAGGGTTTTATTAGCCAAAGGAAATGAGAGATTAAGGCTGTCCCCAATGGTCACTATGCATACCCAACGGGCTGCTAATTAAATGCCCAACGGACTAAGCTAAGAAGGCTAGAAGGAAAAGAAAGGAAAATGATACAGCCCAATAGAGGTAGAGACAAGCATAAACCCAACCCAATCCCAACTCTAAAACCTAGCCCATTATCTTTCAAGTTACTACTTAAGGTGGATAGTGGCTTATAAACACATAACATGGTTCACTTTTAACCAATGTGGGACACAAAGCACAATGCTAAGTGTTTGAAACACAGCCCATCACTCCAACAACTATCACTCCGCATTAAATACTCTGACCAACTATCACTCCTTTGTTAAATGAAGTTGATAGCCCTCATATTGTAGAACATCGGAAAGGGGTCCTAAACCATTCCTTAGTCGTTTAAGAAATGAATTGCTGTCAGGTTCCCCATTCATAAGGAAGTGATCACCCCTCCCCTACCCTCCCCCCCCCCCCCTCTTTCAAGAGCCTATAAATACCCCAAACCTGTTAAACAGAGTACTAGCACAACATAGAAACAGGACACACCAAACGATAGCGTTTCCCCTATTGACACACGCATGAAGAAGTCAACTTAAGTATGCACACTTGTCTTCACCAATTCACATGGTGTCGTTTCACTCAGTAGCCCAAACACAAGCTTGGATTCATCAAGATATAATCATACCAATCATAATAGAAATATTCCTCCTTAACAGACTTTCCCTCCAAAATTAAGTCTATTATTAAGTTTGTTAATTTGTTCAAATGCTATTGTTACACGTGCTTAATTATTGATAGTTACAAGATTCAGTTAGAGTAGAATATAGATTAGTATAAATATCTCATACAGTGTATACTTTCACTATCAATCAAAAATACAAGTTTTCTCTCAATTCTTTGTTTTCTCTTAATTTTTTTCTCTCTCACTCTCTCATCTTCACCTTCATCTTCTTCAAAATTCTCTCTTTGTGCTTTTCTATTATTTGATATAAAAGCTTTCATGTTATCAGATCAAACCTTGGGAAATCCAACTATGGCTTCTTCAATTTCCGGTACATCAACCTCAAGCACTTCAACCTCAAGCACTTCAACAATGGCTCCGTCATTCTCTTCTACGAATTTGATGAGCCAACCTTTATTGCTTCTATCAAACATAGCTAACATGATGATAGTAAAACTGGATAGCTCGAACTACATAGTTTGGAAGCATCAAATAACAATGGTGCTAGAAACTTATGCAATGTTTGATCTCCTTGATGAGTTTCAACTAGTTCCTGATAAATTTCTTAAGGATCTGTCCAGTTCAATTACAACTATGATCAATCCAGATTTTCAGATTTGGAAATCCAAAATAAAAAAGGCTCTATTGACCTTTATAAGCTCTATACTTTTACCATCAATGCTTGCACTTACAATTGGGTGTACTTCTACCATCGATGTGTGGAAGGTTCTAGAGAATCGATTTTCTTCCATCTCCGGATCACATGTGATGAATCTCAAAGGAGAACTTCACAACATTCGCAAAGGATTTGAGATTGTGGATGTGAATATGCAAAAGATAAAGGTGGTTAGAGACAAGCTAATAGCTGTAGGAGTTCATTTGTATGATGAAGAACTCTTACACATAGTTACCAAAGGTCTTCCAAAAGAGTATAGTGCCTTTAGATCTGCTATACAAACTAGAAGCACAACTTTGACTTTTGATGAACTAGCTACCATGCTTGGTGCAAAAAAGAGTCTCTACATGATTCTTTTGAAGTCAAAGAAACATTTGCTATGGCAATTAACACTACAAGACCTCCAAATAATACCAATTATAATCAGCAATCTTATGGTCATAGAGGTCATGGAAGAGGTTCCAGCAATGGCCAAAGAGGTCGCGGTAGGAACTTTTCTAATCCAAGTTCACAATCTTAGAACCAGTCACAAGGCCAGTAATTCCCAATATTCCCCAAATCAGTTTTCTCAAAGAACTTATAGGCCCATATGTCATATTTGTGGTAAAACAGGTCACTTGGCCTTGGATTGTTACCATAGAATGGACTATGCATATTAGGGAAAGCACCCTCCAACCAAACTTGTAGCAATGGCCACAGCATCAAATGCAGCCATTACACAAGAACAACCCTGGCTAGCTGATAGTGCTGCAACAAACCATGTCATAGCTAACTTCAACAATCTTGCATTTCCAAAACCTTATAATGGTGCTGATCATTTCACTATAGGCAATGGTCAAAATATTCCTATAACACATGTTGGTAATTTCACTCATCTAATTCATCTCTTACTCTCAATAATGTTTTAATAGTTCCTTCAATAGCCTCAAACCTAGCTTCAATGCATAAAATCTGTCATGATAATCATTGTTGGTGCTATTTTGATGAGAACAGACTATCTATTCAGGCTTTGGCCACAGGGAATGTCCTTTATCAGGGCAAGAGTGAACAAGGGGTGTATCCAATCTATCCAAACAAAGTTCACAATCTTCGTCTTTTTCCTAGGATCTACAACAGTGTTGCTTCTCAAAATTCTTTACTTCAACTTTGGCACAGCAGGCTTGGTCATCCTAATCACCAAGTTCTTAGCTTAGCTTTATCTTCTTTACTTCCATTTGCAAATAAATTTACCAATATTTTACAGTCTTGTACTCATTTTTTACAAGGTAAGATGCATAGATTACCATTTGGTACTTCTAAATTTGTTGCAAATTCTCTTTTTGAACTTGTTCATTCAGATTTGTGGGGGCCTGCTCCAAATTCTGTTAATCAATATAAATACTATGTGATTTTTGTAGATCATTTCACCAAATTTACTTGGTTGTACTTGCTTGTTAATAAATCTAAAGTCGTTACCAAGTTCCAGCATTTTAAATCCATGGTAGAAAAACAATTCTCCCCAAAAATTAAAACCTTTAGGTCTGATGGAGGAGGAGAGTACACTTCACATCCTTTTAAACAATATCTTCTCCCTAATGGCATAAATCATCAAATTTCTTGTCCTTACACCCCACAACAAAATGGGCTTGTTGAAAGGAAACATAGACATATTATTGAAATAGCTATTACTCTCCTTTCACAATCCCAAATTCCTAATTCTTACTGGTCTTTTGCTACTCAAACTGTTGTCAACTTGATTAATTTGGTACCTACTCCTGTGTTACACTCTAATTCCCCTTAGTCTGTTCTTCATCATTCCTCACCAGACCTTTCACAATTGAAAGTGTTTAGTTGTGCCTGCTATCCTTTTCTCAGGTCTTATACAGCTCATAAGCTTGATCAAAGAACCACTGAGTGTGTTTTCTTAGGCTATTCTACTTGTTCTAAAGGCTATCTATGTCTTGATCCTTCTACCAATAAACTCTATACCTCTAGATATGTATTTAATGAGTCCAAATTCCCTTTTCTCTATTTGTCTGCTTTTCCTTCATCTATTCCCACTTCTGCTAATTATAATCAATCCTGGTTTTCTAACCTCCTTTATCTCCATTATACTAATCAACCATCTCTTCTTGGTCCAGCACCCACTACTACTATTTCATCAACTTCTTTAACTTCTCCATCTCCAAAGTCTAATTCCCCATCTGTCATTTCTAAGTCTACCTTGGTTCCTCCTTCACAATCTCATTCCCTACCTGATTCAGCTTTAATTCCTCCACCTCAATTTGCTCCTATTCTTCCTACTACACCATCTTCCAATGTTCAATCTATCTCTACTCTTAATACACATTCTATGCAAACTAGGTCTAAGAGTGGCATTACTAAGTCCAAACTGTGTTATAAGGCTATTATTGACCACAATGCCACTGAACCTCCTAATTACAAGATTGCCTCTCAATGCCCCAGCTGGTGCAAAGCCATGGATGCTAAGAGGCTGTTTGGATTGGCTATTTCCGTAACTCAATTCTCAGTTTCCATAACTCATAACTCAAAATGGTGGGACCCATAACTCAATATCCGTTTGGCAAACGATAACTCTGTTTCTATCACTCAATTCTATGATTTTTGAGTTATGAGTTATGGAAATTGAAAACACATTTTGGCTGTTTTCAGTTTCCATAACTCATAACTCAATGGCAATATTGTAATTAAACACACATAGGGGACCCACAAACAGTACTCAGCCGCAACTTTTGACCTTTGACTTTTTTTTTTCCTTTCTTCTCTGGGTTGGCTGTTCGATTCTTTTTTTTTTTTCTCCTGGGTTGGCTGTTCGGTCTGTTCTGGGTTTGTTCTTTTCTTTTCTTTTTTCTTTTTTTTTCACTGGTTCGGTCTGTTTTGGTTTTTTTTTTTTTTTTTTTCTCTAGGTTCGGTGAGTTTGGGTATTGAAGAAAAAAAAAAGTTGCACCAATGACAGGTATGGGACCCACAAATAGTGTGAAAAATATTGAGTGATAGGAAGTGAGTGATGGTGCCAAACAGCCTTGGTATTTAGAGTGATGAGTGATGAATGATGAGTTATAAGTGATGAATGATGGAAATTGAGTGACCAAAAAAGGGTGGCCAAACAGCCTCTAAATTTTCTACTCTACAAAAGCAAAACACATGGTCTCTTGTTCCAATGCCTCTTGGGGTCAATTTGGTTGGATGTAAACGGGTATTCAAACTAAAAATGAATCCAAATGGTTCTATGGCCAGGTATAAGGCTAGGTTGTAAAAGGCTTTCACCAACAGCCTGATATTGATTACACAGAAACATTCAATCCTGTGGTGAAACCAGCTACTGTCAAGCTTGTTCTTTCCTTGGTTGTGAGTTTTCATTAGCCTCTTAGGCAGCTGGATGTCTCTAATGCTTTCTTATATAGATTTCTAAAGGAGGATGTCTATATGCAGCAGCCACAGGGTTATGCTGATCCTACTTGCCCTCAACATGTCTGCAAACTCCATAAATTTCTCTATGTACTTAAGCAGGCACCTAATGCCTGGTTTGATCGATTCACCTATCATTTGTTCCATTTGGGCTTCACAGCTTCCTATGCAAACCCTTCTTTATTTGTACTTCATACTTCCAAGGTCACTATTTTCCCCCTTCTCTATGTGGATGACATCATTATCACGGCCAACATCCCCTTTCATAATTCTCATTTGGTGTCTCAACTTCAAGTTGGTTTCTCTCTCTGTGCTTTTCTATTATCAGATATAAAAGCTTTCAAAACCTACATTCTTAATCTAAAGAAAAGAATTTGCATCCACACAATCACTAGAACAAAAGGAGATATTTTTTTGATTATTTGATTTAAACTTCAAAGGTTTTCTTGTCAACCGCCATTCGGTTGATGAGAAACCTAAAAAGTATGATTGTTTCTTGTTTTTCAAGAAAGCAATTGTGAGCCAATTGTTCATTCAACCACTTGTAATTGTACTCAGCTAGAGATTCTGAGAGTGAGTTCATATTACAATCTCTACGTATACCCATCTAGAGTAAGGAAATAGTGAATGAGTTTCATTATAACAGTTTCACAAGCCCATGTCCGACACACGCACAAGATCCAACAAGTATGAAGGAAACTATCAAACTTTATACATACAAGTTGCTTAAGAATTTTAGATATCCATAGTTTAGCGACCTGAGATTTGAGAGATAGAGACGGTGGCTTTAGATATGGGGGATGCAGTTGAAATTGATTTTTCTTCACCAACCTTCTTATCTGAATGAACGTAGGCTGGCTTAGTAGGTGGGGTATGCTCTAGTGACCCCTTGCTTTTGAGCAAAACAACAACTTCAGACATTGAAGGCCTTAGAGAAGTTGATGACTGTGTGCACATTAGAGCGATCTCTACAGTTCTCTTCACTTCTTCTATTTTATAGTCTCCTGGGTCTAAGGTTTCGTCCACCAACTCCGAATGCTTGTTATTCTCGTACAGTTTCCATGCCTATAATTGCACCATAAAATAGGGACCCATAAACATAAATCACATGTGAAATTTACTTTAACAGCCGGACTAGAGAAGGATGATTGGAATTGTCTCGTGGATTTGTGGAGCAAGCAAGATTATATGGTACCATTACAAAGAATTTATTATCAAATTTATTCTTAATTATTGTCTTGTGGATTTGTTGGTTTATGGGACTGATTTATCATTCTTAAATGTAGGACATGTGTTTGAAAAATAAGGAAAATCGGGACAAAAACAATATTATCCACACTTCTAGTTCAAAAAGTTTCCAACAACATAGTGCGGAAGAGGTATTTGCCAATGACTACAATATCACTGCCAATGATATTGTAATCAACATGTTTTTTGATTTTGTTTTTCTATCTATTACCATCACTATTGGAATGCTTTCTATTTGTTGTTTTTAGAAGAAAAAAAATGATAAAAAATTGTAGCATAGGTGGAATTTTGTTTTCCTAATCAAGTAAAAAATATCTTTATCAGCTGCACATAAGACAATTCTAAATGAGGAGATTAAAAAACTACTAAAAGTAGAATAATCAACAAAATAAAAAGAAGCCGGAGTTCCGGATGATCATTGTATTAGTCGCTGTCTGTACGATAATATTTATGTTATAAAAATTAGGGGGTGGGGGAGAGTGAAAACGAAGGGTGGGGGTGACCTGTCCCCCCTCAGCTGGCTCCATCAGTGATCAGTACTGCCAGTCAACGGCTTCTCAGCCACTCAACACCTCTACCTGTACCACCCCATTTTGTTTTTCTATCTATTACTATCACTATTGGAATGCTTTCTATTTGTTGTTATTTGACTTTGTTTTGCTGAGTTATTGCATTATTCATCTTCAATACTTAATTACTATATGCTTTCTATTTGTTTTGTCAAATGGTAGAAAGAGAAGACATGTAATAGCCCTAGTAGAATTGAATTATTTGACATCACCCATGTGCAAGCTAATGGGCAAGCAGTAAATGAACCAACACAAGATGCATTGGTACGAAATCCTCTAATTATTTTAATATACATAGTATATTTTTATGTGGTTTTGTTGTAAGTTACTTTTCTTTTTTAGGTGGCATTGAGGAATCTTACTACTCAAGTGAATGAGGGGGCATTGCAAATATCTCAAGATCAAATGTTTGTGGAGGTGTTTGGACCTGAGCGTCATGGACGAGTTCCTGGCTATGGGGCTGGAGTCACTCCTACCAAGTTATGGGGTTCCTCCCCATCTAGAATGTATGATCTTGAGAAGGGACTCCAAGAATCTGAACAAAAACGCTTAGAGGCTGATGCAAAGTTGAAAGAAGAAGTAAAGCACCTCAAAAGCATGCTCGAACAACAAGCTATTCAAAAGGCAGAACAAAGAAGACATTTTGAGAAACAACAAGCTAGTCAAATGGCAGCACAAAGAGCAAATTATGACAATATGATGATGCAAATGTTGAGTTGTATCACCTCGCAATCAGCCCAATCTAGTAGTGATCACTAAGGTATGAAGATCATCTCAAGCTAGTCAATGTTTTAGTACTATTGGATAAATTTGGAATGACTAGTTGAGCTATTGGTATTAGTTTGCTTTTGCAATCCTTATCTTGAAAAATCTTTGAAAATATCCTTGGTCCCAAATTCATATGTTGTCTCGGTAATTGGTGTGGCTCTCTTGAAACTGAGATCTAACTTTATTTGTAACTGAAAAATGATAACTCAAATGTAACTAAAAAACTCGGTGTCTAGTTGTGAATAGATCGAAATGCATATTTTGTTGATAATGAAAAGAAGTCTTAAGCAATGAAATATCCTTGATAGAAAGTAAAATGTAGCCTTCGATTTCTAAATTTTCTTTCCATTAATTTTTGGATTAGTTTGAGTAGTGGCAGCAACAAAAACATCAATAGCATCCACAATGATTGGACCGGAATAAGAAACAGTGTATCTTTGAGATCATATGATCCTTACGGTTTATAATGTAATTCATATGTTGACCCTTTTATATGTAGGCCAGAGAAGAAAAAAGTCTGGTGCTGATGTATATCTAATTTATCTGTTGAAAGTTCAATGTTGTGATATTTTGTTCCTTTAGTCTGATTGTGAAATTTCCATTTTTGTTTTTTTCAGGTGGCTTTGCTATTAATTTGGGTTGCTGATATACTGGTTTATGCTCTCTATTTGTCTTCAGGGGGCTTTGATTATCTTCCTTTTAGAATTGCACCATATATCAGAGTTGTGTTTTTCATGCTAAACTTTAGGTACTGTGCAGGGGCGAAGCTACATTGCTCCTTGGGGGGGCCATGGCCCCCCCAAAATTATTTTTTTCTCCTACAACTATACTAGTAATAGGATATAGCCCTCTCAAAAAATTAGAACCGGCCCCCCCAATTATTTCTAAGATTTCTAGTTAGTCCAATGGATTTTTAGTTGGCCTCCTCAATTGTTCAAAACTTTATTACCTGTCCACCCCAATTATTCCTAAGATTTATAGTTAGTCTAAAAGATAATGACTAATTGTTGATCTTCTCCATTGTCTAAAAAATTTATAATTAATCCAATGGATAATAACTCACTCTCTAGCATCATTGACAACCCATTTCCCAACATAATTTCAATTTTTTTTCATCTTTAGGTACCTATTGAGCTTTGTTGTAGCTGCTAGTGCCAACCCATTGCCCCATTTTCTTTCTTCTCAACACAAAAACTCCTATCTCAACCAAAATTATTAATCCATTTTTTTTCCTGGTGCAACATCATCTTCTTGACTCTTTAAAGAAGTGAATATGCAAGTGCATTTTCTTTTCTCTCTCTTTTATCAATCGTCATTGTTATTTTACCATTAGTATTATTTTTGTTTCTTTCTTTTGCCACTATGTGCGTGTTGATATGCATAAGGGTATTTAAGATTTTTTTGTTCACATTTTTGTATTGCTATCTTTATTCCATTAAAGATTGTTGGGCATAATTTTGATGTGAACTGTTCTTTTATTGGATTTTTTTTTTTTTTTTTGGTATTTGTCTATAATAAACTATATAATTTTTGTATATTCATTAATATTTAAGAATATAACAATATATCAAAGTTAATAATTTTGTATTCAATATGAACTATGGTTAATATATCAATACTACAATTCGGCCCCCCCAAGTAAAATTTTCTAGCTACACTCCTGGTACTGTGTGATAAAACCCTTTTTTTTTAATTACCCGTATCTTTGTATGTGTGTGCATGCCTAGAATTTAGATGTAAGGAAACATGTGAAGAATTTAGAATTTGGGAAGGGACACATATATAAAGCTGTGCATGTAACCGATTTTTATTTCCTTTCATTATCTTTGGCCTTATATAGGATGTATTAGGATTTGTTCTGTTCACCTACTACCATGTCAGATTGTGCAAAGAACCTTGTTTTTACAATTTAAAACGCTTGCCCCTATTGACTATTGAATTAGATCATATAAATATTGATCGGGTTAATCTGACTTTTGGTATCATTCTCTCTTTTTCAGAAACTTGAGGGCACCCATAATGGCTGAAATGTTCAATTGTACTAGCTAATAACTTCTTGCTTTGGAGATGATGATGAAGAATAAAATGTATCAAAACTTTTAACTCTTGGACAGATTTGGTCTTTGTACAAAGTGTGGTTGTTGATATCTTTTCTCTTAAACAATAATTGACATATCGGCAGTTTGTACGTAGCCCCTAATCTGTTAATTTGTAGGTTTGAGTTTAGAGATCAAAGAAAGTGTAATTGTAGCAATATACCACTTTTGCTATATATCAATATCATAGCATATCATCTCAACAATTATGAATTTTTGTGTATGTATATATATATATATATATATATATATATATATTTGTGCATGATTGTGGTTTTTTAAAAAAAATAATAATAAAATCTTATTTTGAGGGTCAAGAGACCCCTTAAATAACCTTATTTATTAAGGGTTGTAAATATAAATTTTTTAAACCTTGGTAAAAGGTTATTTAAGGGTCTCTTGACCCTCAAAATAAGATTAGAGCACTTGTTTTAAGGGCCACGAAGGCCGTTAAATTTTCCTTTTCGACGGTTTATGTTTCGAAGGTTATCAAGGGTCAATTGGACTCTTAAAATAATTTTTTTCAAGGTTTTTTAATACTTTTTTTAAAGATTTTGACCCTTGAAAAAAGTCAAATTTGTTGTAGTAATTTGGTTGTTTTCATACCACGTACTAAGAATTTCAGGATAAGTATATGTACTTAGTTGATTTTTTGTCCATATAAGGAGAACGTGCATAGCAAGCAAAGGATTGCTAGGTAGTCTAACTAGTAACAAGTGTTTCACACATTACTGAATTTAATTCAATAATCTATATCTTAAAAGTTTTTTTTTTTTTTTTTTAATAACGAGCAATAGGTGTATATTCCATACAGCGAGATTTCATCGCTTTACATGTCTAGAATTTCTTTTATCCATTCCATACAACTAGATCATTATTTTTACAAGCATATGCTGACTAGTGAATGATGATGATGGGGTTATTTAGTTAATTGAAAATATCCTTGAAAGCTCCCAAATGACAAAAAATTCCATTGAAACCTAGAAAGCAACCAAAATATTCTTAAACCTTCAAATTATTAAAATACCACTAAAATCTTCAAAATGACCAAAATTCTCCTAGAATCTCTAAGATGACTAAAATACTTTGAAAACTACAAAATGATCAAAATACCCCTAAAACTTCAAAAATGACTAAAATGCCCTTAAAACTTTCAAAATGAGTAAATTACAATTAAAACCTCAAAAATAATCAAAATATCCCCTAAATATTTAAAATGAAGAAAATATCCACAAAGCTCTAAAATGATCAAAAATACTTTTGAAACCTTTCAAATGACCAACATAACACTAAAACCTTCAAAATGACCAATATACCCCCAAAATATCAAAAGTGACTAAGATACCACCCTAAAACCTCAAAGAAAATAACAAGAATACCCTTTGAAATATCAAAATTGATCAAAATACCTAAAAACCTCTAAATATGACCAAAATATCCTAAAACATCCAAAATCATTAAAATTTCCTCCCAAAATTTCTAAAATGATCAAAATCTCCAAAATAACAAAAATGCGCCTAAAAGGTCACTAAATCCAGAACACCTATAGATAATTCTTAGTACAATAAAGAGCGTACAGCCTCTTCAAAAACCATAATTCCATAAATAATACAAAAATGTCTACAACGAAAAAGCTTAAATGAAAATCCAAGTGAAACATCTAACAATCTTTTGCATCTTTGAACGGAAATGACTTTTAATTTTATAGCAAAATACTATATGATGTTTACAACAAGTGAAATTGAGAAATATTCACACAGAATCCAGGAAAAAAAATGATAGTTGCATGATAGGAATTAAATATATCAAAGATAGTGTGTGTGTGTATATATATATATATGAAAACAATACATTTAAGCCAATTCAACCAGTCAAAACTCAATTTGGTAAAAAAGGATTTTGTATAAAGACTTTTCTTCCATCTTTCAATTTGATTATAATTTTCAGTCATTTTGGAGCTTTTAGGGTTATTTTGTTTATTTAAGAGATTTCAAGAGTTATTTGGTTATTTTGGAGGTCTAGGAGGATTTTTGTCATTTTGATGATATTTTAGACGTTAATGTGGGGAAGGGTATTTTGATTATTTTGGAGGTTTTGAGGATAATTTTGTTATTTTTAGAGGTTTTAGAGTATTTCAATCATTTTGGAGTTTCAAGGGTATTTTATTATTTACAAGTTATGGTGAGATATTTTGGTCATTTTGGAGATTTCATAAAGATTTTTGGTCATCTTAGTTTACAGGTTTATGGAGTATTTGGGTCATTTTTGAAAATAGAAAGGGGGTCATTTGGTTAGTTGGGAGGTTTTACAATTTTTGTAATTACAAATGTGAATATAATAATTGGGTTATGAGGTTTTTGAGTGGGTTGAGTGGTATCTAAAATAAATTAGTTTTGTGAATAATAGGTATTAATTATTAATTCAAATAAATAATAAATGGATAATGGAACAATTATTATATTATATGTCCATTCTGTTTATGACCCTATCTAAAAAATGTCCAACCCACCCCTTCGGCATCCGTACTAGATCAATGGAAGAAAATAAAGAACCTAGTACTAATAAGTATTTCGAATATTCGGTGATTCTCAAAAAAAAAAATATTTGAATATTCGGTAGATCAATTAAAGGTATTTTCTTAACTTTGTTGGGGACAATTTTTTTCATCGTTTATTGGAATGACATGTCGTAAGTGGTAGACAATTATTTATACTTTTTTTTTTTTTTTTTGGTGAAAGGATAATAACTTTTACTTAGACCAACTACTAACATTACTTTTATTTTTTATCATTCACAATATATCACTTTAGTATATTACCACAAAAAAAAAAAAGAGTAAAAAAATTGTGTAATTAGACTTATTCATATTTACTTGGTTTGTTGTTAAGATATTGGGAATAGTAGACCATTTTGATAAGAGAACTTACACATTCAAGGAGGTATTTACCATCAAGATCATTCCTGACATTGCTGCTTTTTCGGCCACAAATAATTTCAAGAATAACGATACCAAAGTTGTAGATATCTACCTTCTCTGATAACTAACCATGGATTGCATACTCAGGTGTCGTGTATCCTCTGAAGAATTAATTAGATCAAATTATCTCTCATTTGTGTATCCTCTGAAGGATTAATAAGATCAAATTAGCTCTCATTTGCTTGAGCGTATCTTGCAATAAAGACATTCTCTTTTAACATCATTTATTATTATTATTATTATTATTATTTAGATAGTTTCAACATATGACATCTGTTCCTGATGATAACTCTTTATTATTAGACCAAGATATCAATCAGTTTTTAATATAGGCGAGGATAAACTGTCATTTATATTATTGATGACACATGTTTGTATTACTTTTGTAGCGAAACCATTCCAATATATTTATATAAACACACCCATCTAGATTTTATATTCAAAATAATAGAGCTCAATTATTTGTATTTAACTTATATTTTAATGTCTTCTAAGAAAAACTTATATTTTAATGGTGAATCCGGGATGCATATATATGAGCAAAAATAGAACACCTATTTTTATAGAACAAAAAATTATTTTATATCCACCTTTGATCAATTTCTTGTAAAAGAACCTTAACCTAAAATTATCATAAAATTGTATTAAAAAAAAAATGTCTCCTACATAGGTGAAAATGAGTATAAAACCTCGTCAAGATTGATATAAAGGAAATATTGTTATTCCTATATATATAGCGTATAAATCAGCTATTTTTATTTATTTATTCTTAATTAAATAGAAAAGAAAAAAGAAAACCATCATTTCTACATTACTTAAGTTCTGATTCTCTACATTTTTTGCAATATGCACTCTCAAACAAATTCACTCACTATCTTTTGCAAAATGTGTCAAGCCCGAGTTCCTGTGCTTCTTCTATTAATCATTAATATTGTTTCTTGTGCTTGGGCTGAAACCCAAAGGAAAAAGAAGAGAGGGTCTTTTTTCATTTGATATAGATATATTTTACGTCATTTATGGCTCAAACCAAATTTTACAAATTTGAAGATGGACTGACTATTATGTCATATAAGGCAAATGACATATTAGTCATTTGCCCTTCAAGACAAATATTTCATTTAAGACAAATTTATAGAGTATAGACTCGCGTGTGAAATTTTAAATCTATTACATTAAAATTTTTTTTTGATACAAGATAGAAACTCTACTCTAGCCTAATCTAAGTGTATATGTGTATGAAATTCTCTCCTGGAGACTTGAACTCCGGCCCTTACCCCCCACATCCCACAAGCACTTATACATTTGGAGTGACCACCGCACCAAGGGTACGCGATGGTCTATTACATTTAAATCTTAAATGAGATAAATGTTTGTATATCTATTAGATTTATAAAATTTAATTTAAACCATGAAATAAATCAATTTTAAATTATAAGAGAATTCTTGTCTTATGGATTGATAGGGGCCTAAACATGTTTAAGATTTTTCTAGATTAAAAAAAAAAGATTATTAAGGAGGTCATTAAATTATATAAATCAGATTTTTGGGACCTAACACATGTAATATGACTTATTGACCTTGTGCTGGCAATACTTTGAAAATTTTGAGTCAAGTAATTTTCATAAATGAGTAAAATGTGCCTCTTAATATTATGTGCCTGTGGGGCCAAGCCTCTTGGCTTCTGACAAAACTTCTGTATGTTGTAATAGACTTATTAACTCTTAATATTATGCAATTATCATGGTTAACCGGAAAAAAAAAAAATGTGCCTCTTTCAAGCTTGAAATGACAAGAGTAATTTTTTTTTTATTGGAAGAAGACAAGAATATGGTACCCCTAGGATTGCAAGGTTTTTTTTTTTTTTTTTTTTCAAATTTCCTTAATTACCTTGTTCTTTGAATCACCCACTCATATGACATCTTTAGAAAGCTGACTAGATGACTAGCTAACTGTTTAAAGTTAACCATGCCTAATTTTTTAGCCCTCATATGACATCTTTAGATTTTCAAATTGATACGATGGCAAGGGTACTGCTGGCCAGCCTAGGTGGTAGGATGGAGGGTTTAAGGGAGGGTGAGGGTTAAACTCTTTCAACCCAAAAATTTGTCTAAGAAAAAGAAGAGGCCTAGGCAACTTGGAAAATTATTAAGTAATTATGGAGTACAATAATGTGGTACTCACTCCTCTTATATTCATAATAGACTCACTATAAATTTAATTAGTAAGGTCTATTATGAATGTAAGAGAAGAGAGCACCATGTCCCCCGTACTCTGGCATTACCTAAAATTTACTTAAACAACTTAAGTGCTCATTGTGATTTTGGAGAGAAAGGATTAAAAAACGAAAAGGAAAAAAAATCTATCCAAAGAGAAGATAAAATCAATATTAGAGAAAGGAAAAAGAAGATAAGATAGCAAGGATTTTGAACAAGAGAATAACTTCTAACAATTAAAGGGAATGAACACCAAGAGATTACCAAATTTCTACACTAAAGACACAAATATAATTATATAAATATAAGAAACTAATTACTACTAAGAATGAATCGCTAAAGAGATAAATGAGTTTTGAAATTCAAAAGTGCTGATGTTTTGAGAAGAGCCTATGGGCCCATTTGGTACATGTGTTAAACATATGTTTTTAGTTTTTAAACAATATTATACGTATTTTCATACATTTTTTTACCCATACGTATTTCCAAAAAATACAAACAACGTTACTAAAATAATATTACCAAATGGACCCTATAGCTTTTAGAATTGTTGATTTTTTTTTTTTTCTTCCTAAGGAGGGCTAGGTATTTGCCTCTTTGTTGTAGAAGTTTCAACTTAATATGTTAAACTATATATATATATATATATATATATATATATTTAAAAGTTTATGTTTTAATTAGTTGAGAGACAAAGATTTGAACCCTAGATTTTGTTGAAATACTAAAATGTGTCAATTAAGTTACAAGGTTTTTGACATAATTAACCCCACCTTTTGTATTTTTTTAGTTAAGCATCTTTTCTTTATCATAATGTGTAAGGAAATCTTACACTTCCTTTCAAATTTTATGCAAGTAATGCACAAACCATGCAAAGTAAAGTACAATGACAAACTCCAAAGAATGATGATTTTTACTAGTTTGACATACAATGTTCCTGCAAATTTGGTGCTGAGATGACTTTGATCCTCAGGTAGAAGCCTTGCTAACCCAAAGTCTGCAATCTTGGGCTGGAGATCATCGTCAAGAAGAATGTTGCTGGTTTTGATATCTCTATGTATTATACATACATGGAATTCCTCATGCAGGTAGGCAAGTCCCCTAGCTGTGCCCAAGATTATATCATTCCGTTGTTTCCAGTCAAGGGAGCCTTGTTTTTCACCTATATCCCAAAAGTAATTTTTAATTAAATAAGATCTAAGCCTACTTTTAAACTAAATTAAATGCATGTATGTCAAAAGTAGTTTTTAATTATAAGCGATCAAGCTTTCTTAAGATTGAAGAGATGAGTGTAGGTTACCAAATAAGAACTTATCTAGGCTACTATTCGCCATGTATTCATAGACAAGAAGTCGTTCTGGTCCTTTGCTACAACACCCAAGAAGACGGATCATATTCGCCATGTATTCATAGACAAGAAGTCGTTCTGGTCCTTTGCTACAACACCCAAGAAGACGGATCATATTCCGGTGATGAACATTACTTATAAGCTTCACTTCACTCTCGAAATCTGCCTTTACTTTGGGGGATTTTCCTATAGCTAGTTTCTTGACAGCAACTATCTTCCCATTATTTAGAGTACCCTAGTCATTGATACACAAAATAAAGGCATGGCAAATTAGTCCACCATACAACAAGAGGATTATAAATGCTGTAGTAACTGTACATGGAAATTTGACGATATGACATTGGAAAAATGAGACATATACATGATACCAATTCCTGTTATATAACAATACTATAATTTGATCGAAATTAGAAAACAAAACTGGGGCTATACTCGTTGCAATCATTGGAACAATGTGATGAAACATGCATATGATGTTTTTTAAACTCTAATTACTTTATTTTTACCTTGTATACATCACCAAAACCTCCTTCTCTAAGTTTGTTTCCTTCACTGAAATTTCTTGTTGTAGATTTCAAATCTTTGTACTTGCAATTCACTGGGCCTCGCAGTTCAGTTGCCCCTAATATGTCACCTGTATGGAGGAAAGCAACTATGGTCGTTTCATTTATGAAGAAAATTCATATATAAATATTGATGTATCTATATCTAATTAGACAAAAACATTATTTGAACAAAAATGATAATAATAATGTCATGAATTTTATAGTCTTTTTTTAAAATTTAAAAAAGAAGCAAACACAAGACATCATAATTCAAATATCATTGTAAAACCTAGGTGGTATTACCTCTAAGATCTTCCTTGGGCCTTCTTGATAGTTTAAACAAGACAAACAAAGTTATAATGAAAAGAGCACCTACACCTCCAACTACTCCTCCAATAATGGCTTTCTTCTTACTTGAACCTCCTGCGTATAATAAATTAAAATATGTAAAATTTACAAATGCCATTTTGGTCTAACAACATGACAATTTTGATACAACGGCTATTTATATAGCACTTAAGCTAGGCAAAGATTTCCCACAAAACTCACCATTTTCGAAGAAGAGATCAATGTTGGTAGTTTGGTTATCAGCAAAGAAAGGCGTATCTGAGTACCTCATGAAACATCCAGCATCTATTGCCCTACCATATACACCAGGAAGACAAACTTTTATATTGTTGGATGCTGGTTTCAGGCAATCTTGACAACCACTCTCACTAGCAGTCTCAATACATTGTGCTACACCATACACTGTTACTTTTTCCCCACTATCACCAACTATTTCCTTCTTGCTTGCAGCAAAGAAACCATTGATCTTAGGGGTTGCTACTTGGAGAGCTTGTAACAATTCTTCCACGGCTGTAATAAAGGTAGTAGGTTGCGATGCAGTCCGATTCTCACAAAGCCCTTGATTACCCGGCAAAGTGGTTTGATCATAGAAGTTATTGCTCTCATACCTAAATAACATAAAAATAAAGTTTGCAACATATAAAACCTCCATTAATACAAAAAATATTTTAATTACTACCCATAAGTGATGGAAGGTTATAAGTTGTGAGAGCCTCCCATTAAAATTTTGGATAGACTGATTTAAGTACCAAGTATAAGAGGTCTAGGTTGTTTGTCTCTTATTATATAAAATATCAAACAAAATACTTTTTTTTTAATGAATATCGAACAAAATATTTAACAGTCCTATTGTAAAGCTTTTTCATTGGATTGAAAGTACATGATATAACAAGCAAGATGGTTATGTTTCGTTTTGTTTTTTTGTTTTTGTTTTTCGTTTATTTACATACATACAGACATATGCTAACATCATCGACACACACACGCCAGCGAGGAAGTGCCATGATGGCTAGAAATTGTTCAACTTTAATATTTTTAGATAGCATTTGCTTCCATGCACATGGGAATTTCGCAGTTAGAGTCCAACCTATGAGGAAATGGGCTGGGTTTAGATTTTTTTTTGGATAATTACAGTAAACCCACCTGTGGTATGGCCTGTTTTCACTTTGCCTATCCGTGGTTTAAAACTTTACGCTTTGCCCACCTGAACTTCAATCCGTTACCCACCTCACCCTCAAAGGTTAGAAAAACTCCCTTTTATTAAAAATCAGAATATAACACAGATAAAAAACACCAACCATTGAATCTTTTCCTCACGAACACAAGAACACAACATTTGTAAACCACGGCTTCACTCAAAATCCCAAGCCATCAATGCAAGCTCATCTCCAGGCTTCGGCGACCAAGACCGAAACCCCACAAACTACTAAAGCCATAAAATAAAAAACCAAAGCATGGAAAACAAGTCAATCAGTTCTAGTTTCACTGGGTTCAAATTGTATTTCTTGTTGGTTTTGATTTTGGAGATCTGGATTTTTATGGAGGCCATGGGAGAGTTTTTTTTTTTTTTTATTGCTTTATAGTATTAATACAATTTTAAAGAAAAAAAAAACAAAAAACAAAAAATCTAAAGATCTAGAAATCAGGCTCTAGCCGCCCAAAAAACTGAACTCCAAGAGAGGGAACCACTCCAAATCTTTAGATCTAGAAAAATCTAGAGATTTGGACCAGATCTAGACTAGAACCACTCTCCATCTCAAGAACTACAAAGGATATGGAGAGAATTCTCACCCAAAGTTTTGCTTTCTTGTCTACAACCCACACCGTTTGAAATCCTGTGAATCTGTGTCTCTACGTAAATAATTTAGCGTGTTTGGGTTCACTTTGCCGGCCAAATGAACCCCCAGAAAAGAAAAACCCGGACAATCCGACGCTAATCATTGTTGCTATAACTTCGCAAGAAGTCATTTGCTTTTGGAAAATGCCAAACCTGGGTAAGAAATTGTCATAGATGATAGAAGATTTTTTTTTCCACCACCACTATCAAAACCCACAACTTAGCACCACCACCACCTCGCCCACAATCCACAACCACCACAAGCCACAACCCATAACCCCACCATAATCAGATCATTATCAAACCCACAACCCAAAAGCAAAAAAAGAAAACCCATGAAGCAAAGATAGTGGTCGATCTGGGTTTTTGCTGTGGAACGAACCAAATTGACTTTCGGTGCAGTGGAACAAAGGGGTAAATCTGAGTTTTAGAGAGAGAGAGACGATGGAGTGAGTGAGAGAGAGACGATGAGAGTTTGAGAGAGAGATCTAAAAATGAAGAAAGTTGGCCTCTCAATCTGATATTGTTTTGACACAACTTTTTTCTCTGCAAAATCCCCACTTTGATCTTCTTTGTTTGTATTTTTTATGTTATTTTTTGTTTTTGGAGGAGAGAGATAAAAATAAATAAATAAATAAAAAAAAGAGAAAATACATTTTTACCCTTGGTTTTAACAGAGGTGGGTAACGGATGGGTAACGGATTGAAGTTTAGGTGGGCAAAGTGTAAATTTTTAAACCACGGGTAGGCAAAGTGAAAACAGGTCATACCACAAGTAGGTTTACTGTAATTATCCCTCTCTTTTTTTTCTTCTTTTTCTTGTTGGTTTTGAAAATCCTTAATAGTGCTCTAAGGATTTGTCTTCTAGCTAGATCATTAAACCTTTGCATTTATACCAAAGTATTTAATTCATTTTGTGCTAATGAGTAGGTGCATTTATTCTATTCACTAATTATTTTTGTCCAAGGATTTTATATGATTCTTCTCTCTCTCTCTCTCTCTCTCTCTCTCTCTCTCTCTCTCTCTCGTATAAGTATGTTAAAGATCAATAGCTATGTCATTAATAAATTGTTTAAATTGCAAGTTTTTATAGCTTAAAATTATGTATAAAATATAAGTTTATAGATCGTATAGTAAATAATATCTAATTGGTACAAAATTTAAAATGTGTATCCAACAATTAGATTTTCAAAATATGTAGCAATATTAATTTTTTTAAAGGAAGTTGTAGCCTAAAGCTACAATCAATTTTATAGTCAAACTTTTTCCTTATAAATTTTAAAACTTGAGGCTTACAAAGATTGACAAAGTTTAGTTACAAGATTTGTTGTAACCTAAGGTTACAATCTTACTCAATAAGATAAACATTATTACATATTTTGTAAATCTAACTGTTGAATTGCATCTTCTTTACGCTCTTAATACATATGTCAAATTTTGTATCAATCGAATATCATTTACTATATGATCTATAAGCTTATATTTTATGCATAATTTTAAGGTATAAAAACTTGCAATTTAAATAATTTATTAATGACATAACTATTGATCTTTAATTTTCTAGAAATTTTGCAAGCATGGAGGATATGAAAGAACATGTAATCCAATTGTGAATTTGTCAAAATTCACCTCCAATAAAAAGATATTGAGTAAGGTAGCCTTAGCTACAACTAATTTTATAGCTATATTTTGTCCTACAAAGATATATCATCAATCAAAAAAAGCAATTCAAAAATGCTTTTAATAACTTGTCAACATCTACAAATTATATTAAATAATTACATCAAATATAACTTGAACCCATCACCAAATAAATTTTTATTGGATTAACAATTTCAAAATTTCTATGATTGTTACATATATTTGTAAGCCTCATGTATTTAAAGTTGCATTTTTTCTAGCATTACTCAATTGTTTGAAACTTCTTAAAAGTAGAGGAAAAATGTTTGGGGGCCTTTGTATAGTAGGGGGCACTAAGCGCCCTGGTCAAGTGTGACCTTTGACTATGTCACGAGTTAGAGATTTTATTGTCTACTATTTTTATTTATTTAAATATGCTTATAATATATTATATAACCAAAGTATCACTACAAAAGGGGTCTAACCTTTGTAGTAGTAGTTTGGGTTTATAAGGACTGAAACTCTAACACACACAACCGATGTGGGATAAACATCCCTATATTTGTTTTGTTTTTAGGAAATAGTAATACTTATTAAAACACACAAACACGAAAGTAATATATAGAATTTTTTAAACAATATTATATTATCTGCTACTTTGGCATATTGTTTATGACCATTGAAGATGTGGTCTAAAGGGGCATCGCTAGGAAATTAATGACACAAGAGATATATGCATGGCTTGGCCATGCCCACTCTATGTGAGTGAGAGATTGGGGATTCTAGCCTTTTACCCCTATTTTTTAAAATATTTGGCAATATGCTCCTATTTTGAAACTATATAGGTTCGTGCCCTTGTTTTGAAACTTGATTATCTCAAAATCGAGTTTCAATGAAAAACTCGCTTGGTTTAAAATCGAGTTATGCCTGATCAAACTTTAAAAAAAAAAAAAAAAAAAAAAAACAAACGCATGGAACTCAAGTTCATAGAACGCGAGTTCATGGAACTCAAGTTCCATTTAAAACGCCACTATAGGGCTTTAAAACGCTGCTATAAGGCTCCCTAAACCTGGTATATCAAACTTATAAAAAAAATTGCATGAAAACGCCACTATAGATCTTTAAAACGCCACTATAAGGCTTTAAAACACCGCTATAGGGCTCCCTGAACCTGGTATGGGGCGATCAAACTTATTAAAAAAAAATTAATTGAAAACGCCACTATAGGTCTTCCTAAACGCCGCTATAGGTATAGAACTCGAGTTCCATGCAATTTTTTTTTTTTTTTAATTTTGATCAGGCATAACTCGATTTTAAACCAAGCAAGTTTTTCATTGAAACTTGATTTTAATAAAATCTAGTTTCGAAACAGGGGCACAAGCCTATATAGTTTCAAAACATGAGCATATTGCCAAATATTTTTAAAAATAGGGGTAAAAGGCTAGAATTCCCTAAGAGATTTTAGAAGTTGGCAAATCTTGGGCATGACCTCACCTCTTGGAGTAGATTTCGCAAGATGTAGAAACAAATAGGAAGAAAAAAGAAATCTCTATCTCAATATCATTACGAGATAGAAAATAGGTGCGCTGTCAACAAAGTGAAACAACAAACGAACCAGAGCAAAATCACAGTGGTGTTACCTGAGGAAACAGCCATCATAGATGACACGGGCACCGTTGGCAGCAGAGCAGTTGCGAATTTGTGACCTAGCGGTGGTGAAGCAAGCAACACAATCAGCATTAGACAGGTACTTTCTGCACTGCACCATGGCATAGATAGGTTCCGAACCCTTCACTTGCTGTGCAGTTGCAAAGTATTTGTTGTTGTTCAACTGTGCTCTTAGGTCTGCAAACGTTGCGTTTAGATTGTTGTAGAAATTTGACACGAGGGACATGTTGTATTGGTTGCACCCACTGTTTAACAAATTGATCTGTGAGTTTGCTACAACCAATCTCAACCACCATAGCCACCATGTAAAGGTAATTTTCAAGACCATATCCATTTTTCTATATGGATTCATCTTCAACCTTAGTAGTAAATATGGAGCTTGTGAATTTTGTCTTACGAATGAATGTAAGAGAAGATTATGCAGTATGTGGATGAGAAATAAAGAAAATGAAAAAGATGCTTACAGGACGAGAACCGGAAGAAGTCCTTAATTATTAGTTTAGTTGGAATGCATATTGCATCTAGCTTAGTGAGGCAGCACATAGAGGGTATGTATAAATTGAACTCCAAACTAGGCGGCTCTTCCACCATACCACTAAGTGTGCGTTTCTTTTGCGCACCCACACTGGGCGTTTGCGTTTTCAGCTTTTTTTTTTTTTTGTTTTTTAGCCGCACAATTTGACTTTTCAACCACTTTTCAGCCACACAAGTGGGTCCCGTGTACTGTTCACGAGACCCACAAACCTCACTTTTCAGCAACTTTTTTATTAAAAATGGGTCCCACGGTACTATTTACACATTTAAAAATTATTTTGCTACAGTGTTTTCAGTTTTTAGCTATATCCAAACGGACCCTAAGGCAATTGTCTAATTGGTTAAAGCCCTAAGTGGAAGCCCCACAACTTTTATTATTAATCGTGGGTGTCTAATTTGAACACCTAACCATTTTCTCAATTTTGTCAGTCCAAGCGACTCGATATAATTTGGAATCTAAGGGTCCATTTGGTTGGAGAGATTTTAGGGAGAATGGAAAATTTAGGAGAGAAAAGTAAAGAGAAAATATTTTTAGTGAGCGTTTGGTTGGAGGATGGAGAGGAAACAAATTTAGTAGTACTCAGGTGTTTTCTCCCCGAGCCCACCAAAAACATTTCTCTCCAAAATGAGGAGAAAACTGAGTGGAAAATGCTCATGAAAATTAGCTAACCAAAATACTCTCGTGCACATGGGTTCTTTCTTCTTTGCCTCTCATCTTTTTTTTTTTTTTTCCTTTGATTTTTGTGTCTCTATATTTATACGTACTATTCTATTTACTTCAGTTTTTTCTTTTACTATTTTTTCTTCTTCTTCGGTCTGTTATGGTTCATTCTTTTTCTTTGTTCTTTTTTTTCTTCTTCTTTGGTTTGGATTTTTTCCAATACTTCTCATTCTTTTCTTTTTTTTCAAATTTTATATATATATATATATATATATATATAAATTAAATTTGAAGTGTCCATACACAATTTCTTAATATAAAAAATGTGTTACTTGTTATTTTATTAATAGATATATAATTGTAAATTTATACTAACTTCATTTTCCATCCTTTCATTTTTATTTTTTTTCAACCTAACAAATGAGTTTTTCATCTCTCCACTTATCTATCCTCTCAACCAAACACAAATTAGAGAAAACTAAATATCTTCTATCCTCCCACTTTTCTATCCCTTCCCAATCTTCCATCCTCCTACTTTTCAATCCCTCCAACCAAACAGGCCCTAAGTGCATTCTCATTGGATAATGTAAAATCCATCTAAATGCAAAATGTGTGATATTATATTGTTCACAAAAATACATATAAACTTCTCGTATCTAGTGGGGCATTTTGCACAAATTTTTATGTATATTTAAATAATCACTATGACATTGTGTAGAGTTTTTATTCCTTTTTTAATCTCTCTCCTCTACTATTTGACTCTCTCTCCCCCCACAGTAGCATTAAAGTAAGATTATTTTAATGTGATGCATTGTAAAATAATAAAGAATGAGATGTATGGTGTGTTGTAAAAGTAGTTATATATGTAAAATAGATAAAGGGGTTTTTTAGTGAGTGGTTATATAAAATAGATAAAGAGGTCTTTTAATGAGGTAAATTTTTTTTTCTTTTTCTTTTTTTTTTTTTTTTTTTTTTTTTTTTTTTTTTTGCATAAGTTGATGGGTATGCTTTAAGAAGATAAATTTAAGTAAGACATTTTATATTTAAATATCAATTAACCAAATTTATGTAATACTAACCAAATTAATGTTAATTTGGTAAGTTAAATAAATAATTTGATGAATCAATACTAACCAAACTAAAGTTAATTTCATATAGAGAATCAAATATAATGGTTCTAACATTAAATTTAACAAAAAGAAATAAAAAGTAATTATGTTATTAGAAATGATGTTCATTTATCTTTCTTTTTTTTTTTGAACACATGTTCACTTTATCTTGATTAAGACAATGTGTCATTATAAATTTTTGTTTTTGTGTTAAAAAGGGGATAGAGATTATTAGTATGTTGTTTAAGTGGCCAATCATATTCTTACCACATCATATATTAGTTTTTTTTTTTATGTAAAATTTGTTGTAGCTCTAGCAATTTTCATGAAGAACATTTGATTTTTTTTTTTTTTTTTTTTTGGTAATTAGAAACACGTCTATATGTAAGATCCATATGGTAAAATTTGTAGTATTCCTAGCATCACTTTACAATTTTGAGCCTTTTTACCATGGGATGGGGTTTTTTTATATATATATACACTAAAACAAAATGTATTTTTAGTGATGAAAATTAATGAGGAAATATTTTTCATCGCTAAAAATATAGCTTTAGCGACGAAATATGAATTTCGTCACTAATAATGAAAAAAAATTATAACTTTTAGTGACGAAAAATAAATTTTGTCGCTATTGTCATCTGAAAAATGGGCGCCAGCGGAGGGAAACTTTGGCGCGAGTTTAATTAATCTATAACAACGAAATATTTTGTCGCCAAAAGTTGAAATCTTTAGTGACGAAATATTTCGTCACTGTAGGTATTGCTATGGATAGTATTAGTGACGAAAATCATTTCGTCGCTATAAGGAAGAATTAGCGACAAAAAATATTCGTCACTAAAAATAATAATAGTTTTGCACTTCCATGTTTTTAGCGACGAAATCACAATTCGTCACTAAAAGTATGCCTCAGCGACGAAATATGAATTTCGTCTCTAAAAATCTTAACAAAACCTGGGTCTTTAGTGACAAAACTGAAATTTGTTGCTAAAAGCTTACTACCCTTTGCGACAAAGAGGTAGCAATAGCGATGGACCAATTCGTCGCTAAAGACCACTATAAATACCCATGTGTGTGTCGTTTTATTTTCTTCCTATTAATCTACAACCTTCACCTTCATTCCCAAAAGAAGCCAAGCCTATAAGAACCCAATCTATTGTCGATAACCGTCGTCGATAAACCCCTGAACCATCATCGATAACCCACCTGAACCGTTGCCAATAAGAACGATTTGCAACCGTCGCCAATTGAGCACGCCGCAGATCTGAGCACAAACCCAGCGAACGATTCGCAACCGATGCCGATACGAACCATTCGCAACGATTCCTGAAGTTGTTACCGCCGTAGCCTTCGATTTCTCTGCATCGGCGACGCTTCGATTTCTCCGCATCGGCAATGCTTCGCCTTCCTCCACGCCGGCGACACTTCGCCTCTTTCTCCACCTACCGATCTGTACGTCTCATTTCTCATCCCAACCTTTTCAGGCATTTCTCTTTTTTTTTTAAATTGATAATTATTGATGTACTATCTGTTGTTGTGTTCTTGGAATTATTGTTTGCTATATAAGGTTTATCCTAAAGTTATGTACAAGTCCAGCTTGTAAATCATGGGTGACATCTTACCTTAAGCTTATTTTCTGGTTAAATTTGATTAGATTGTTAAAGCTATTTTATTTTATTTGTATATGTAGGATTACACTAAAAGTGCCATGTACTTGTAGATTATCCCTTGATAAACTCAAGTATTCAAGGCCAGTTGGGTGTTCGGGTCCCGACCATACTTATCTCGCCGTGGGTTGAGAAGGGTACTGGTGAGTGAGTCTTTGATTTTTGTTTTTCATGTTCCAAATTTGGATATTTACTTAATTACTAACTGGTTTAATTATGGTACAAGTTTGGTATTGCTTGAAATTGTTTATGTTTCTTATGTTGATTGGTATTGCTTGATGTTGTTGTATACTTAGGGTGATTGCTGTGGTATCAAAATGAATTTTTCCCAAGTGCTTGCTTGTTTTTTTTTTTTGGTTATTACTGCTTAATTGATTTTTTGTATGCTTCTTTGTGTGTTTTCTACTTTGAAGGATTCAAAACCAAAACTACTATACAATAAGTTTTTGGGGTTTAGCAGCTTTGGACATTTGTGATGGGTGTATATTATTGTTTGAATGTGTTAAGAAACTATTTCTAGTACCTTATTATCGAGTGGGGAAGGGGTTTGAAGAGCCTATGATTGCTGTGACTTAATGAATTTGTTTTAGGGAGGAGAATTATTCTTACATCTTGATATTGCTATGTAATTGAGTGTGTGTATAACCTTTGTGGTCTGAGTAGTACGTGTAGATTATCCCTTGTATAATGTGGATTTAATAAAGAGAATGATAAACTCACTTGAACTATTACTAATCAGTTGTATTTTTTAGATTTGCATTTGGATTTGAGGATCAAATTCAAGAGATTCACTTGGTTTTGTTTGTGCTTAAGCTTAAGCTTAAGTACTGAGCTAATTTTGGTTGGGATTTTTTTTTTTTTTTTTGGTGGGTTATCCATTTCTTAGTAAACTAAAAGTTTTTTTTTCTTTTGTATGTGAGCTAAAGCTAACTAAAAGTTATCTTTCTTTTATCTCCAGCTCTCTTTCTCTTTTGTGGTTGAAGAAATTGTGAGGAACAAGGTGAAGAACACGAGTTAACTTTGGATTTTTTCTGAAAGTTGTAAACTTAGCTTGAGCAAAGTAGGTAAATTCTAGTTAAAAATTTATAAAACTTTATACTTGTAATGTTGGAAATTGGATTTGTGGTGGTATGTTGTACGTATTGGAGCAAGCGGGTGGCTTGCATGGTGTTATAAGGTGGTTTAAACTAATATTGGGAGTGTTTTTCATTTCTTACAAATGTGAATGAGTATTGTTGATTAGATGTGATGAATAGTATTTTATTTGATTTCAATACTTGTAAGCATTATAGTTGTAATGTTTGTGATTGGTTTTGTGGTGGGTTGTTGTGTTGGAGTAAGCGGGTGGCTTACATGGTGTTATAAGATGGTTTAAACTAATATTGGGAGTGTTTTTCATTTCTTGCAAATGTGAATGAGTATTGTTGATTAGATGTGATGAATAATATTTTATTTGATTTAAACACTCGTAAAACTCTATACTTGTGATGTTGGAAATTGGATTTGTGGTGGTATGTTGTATTGGAGCAAGCAGGTGGCTTGCATGGTGTTATAAGGTGGTTTAAACTAATATTGTGAGTGTTTTTCATTTCTTACAAATGTGAATGAGTATTGTTGATTAGATGTAATAAATAGTATTTTATTTGATTTCAATACTTGTAAACATTATAGTTGTGATGTTTGTGATTGGTTTTGTGGTGGGTTGTTGTGTTGGAGCAAGCGGGTGGCTTGCATGGTGTTATAAGGTGATTTAAACTAATATTGGGAGTGTTTTTCATTTCTTACAAATGTGAAAGAGTATTGTTGATTAGATATGATGAATAGTATTTTATTTGATTTAAACACTTGTAAAACTCTATACTTGTGATGTTGGAAATTGGATTTGTAGTAGTATGTTGTATTGAAGCAAGCGGGTGGCTTGCATGGTGTTATAAAGTGGTTTAAATTCATATTGGGAGTGTTTTTAGTTTCTTGCAAATGTGAATGGACTTTGTTGATTAAGTATGATAAATAGTACTTTAATTGATTTCAATACTTGTAAACACTCTATACTTGTGATGTTTGTGATTGGTTTTGTGATGGGTTGTTGTGTTGGAGCAAGTGGGTGGCTTGCATGGTGCTATAAGGTGATTTAAATTCATATTGGGAGTGTTTTTATTTTCTTGCAAATGTGAATGGACCTTGTTGATTAGATGTGATTAATATTACTTAATTGATTTCAATACTTGTAAACACTCTATACTTGTGATGTTTGTGATTGGTTTTGTGGTGGATTGTTGTGATGTTTAGAATTTCTTATAACATAGTTAATGTTTTTAATTTACGATTTTAATGTAGTATTGTTTTTATATTTGTGCAGATTTTTTATTGGTGGCTTTTAGGAGATTTACTTTTAGCATTACTTGAAGACATACGAGGACATCTTCCGTTAGTTCTAATTATATTATGCTACACTTTTTGTATTGTTATAAAACATCTTGAGTTATTGTATATGTTGCAAGCAATTATTGTATGGAAGGAGTTTGAATTGGATACTCGTTTTATTTTTTACTTGTGGAATGTATGGATCTTTTTTTAATAAATATGTTGTTGAAATAAATGGATTATTCAAATGTGAGGTTTTAATAATGTAATAACAAGTTATAGGTTAATATCAAAGCCATGAAAAATAAATAAATAAATAAGTTTTAGTGACGAATTTTTTCGTCACAAATATAGCAGCAAAAAATTGTTTTAGTGACAAAATATTTCGTCGCTAAATGTAGCAAAATTTTGTAAGAAATGGTTTTAGTGACGAAAATTTTCGTCGCTATATGTGCTTGGATTTTCTTAAAAATAGTTTTAGTGACGAAAAATGTACCCGAAAATAGTTGTAGTGACGAAATTATTCATCACTAAATATGATTTAATAAACTAAAGTGTTTTTAGTGACAAAATATTTTCGTCACTAAATGGTGTTTTTAGCGAGGAAAACATTTAGCGACGAAACGTTCTCGTCACTAAAAGTTTTTTTTTTTAAAATCAAATCGAACTTTTAATGACAAAATTTTTCGTCACCAGAACTTTTAGTGACGGGGTTTCAGCGACAAAATGAGTTTCGTCGCTAAAAGTCCGATTTCATCACTAAAGGTCCTTAGTGATGAAAAACTAGACTTTTAGTGACGAATTTTTTCGTCACTAAAAATACATTTTGTTGTAGTGATAAAAGGGGTCGCAGTTTTTAATTTTATTTTATTGGGGGCCTTAGAACTAGGCCTTAAGCCACCATTATGCAATCCTCACACCCTGTACACACCAATTTTAAATCTAGAACCTCATAAATCTCATGAAACGTTGGATGCAAAACGAGCATTCAAAAAGTTTAGGATGCAAATCATAATATGAAATATAGTTTAGAATGGTAAAGTGTAATTTTTCCTCTCTTTTTTGTTAAGTTTAAAATAAAGGTACTTGATCATATTAGTTGACATAATACAATCCATTTACTAAGATTAAATTCAAAATTTCGTCTTGTATATTTCTTTCTAATTTCCTTTAAAATTAGGGTTACAACTCCATGTAGTTCTTTTTTTTTCAAAGGAAGTGACTATTCCAATGGATAGATAGGATTTTAGGTATTTAGAGCATTCACATTAAAAATGCTAACTAAAAATCTATAATAGCAACCAACCCACTAAAAAAGCACTACATCAAAGAAGATAAAGTTAAAAAAAAAAAAAAAAAAAAAAAAATTAGCCTTAGCTACATGGGCTATTATCTCTAGCAGCTCACTGTAGGCTGTAGTCGAATGTTAAAGCAAAAAAGAATTTTTTATTCGCCCCATACACGCGTGAATGTTTGATAAAGTATTTTATTGTATTGAATATATTATTTTATTGTGTTGAATGCTAATGCTAAAAAAAACTATTGATGTTGGGTGTTTTGTAAAGTGAGTTGTTAAAATAGATAAAGATAAAGTAAATTTTTAAGTTGCTAAAAGCTATATCTTTTGAGAACCTTGATGTGAATGCTTCTCAAAATAATAGGAAAAATTGGATAGGGTGCCAAAAGAGATCCAAAATTCAAATTTTTTTTTAATACAAGATATAAATTATATTCTAGCCTAATCTAAATGTATATGTGTGTGTGTGAAACTTCCTCCTAAAATGATCATTGCACCAAAGGTGTGCGGGTAAAATTCAAATTATTAATACCACAAATCCTTCAGCAGCCAAAATTGGTCCCCTCCCGCACCGAATTGAATTGTAGGGTCAAATCTTGTATAACATTATGAATATGATAGAGATTGACCAAATTGGGTAATATGGAAGACTAAAAGTCAAAAAGTCACCCACTCACCCTTCCGTGTCTCAGACTCAGATTCTAACGTCTTATTAAATTTCCGCACAATTGATATGGCCGGCGTAGGAGAAGATATGTGTAGTCAAGAGACACCCACTCACCCTTCCTTGTCTGTGCTTGCAGTCCTCACTCGCACAAGGGAAAAAGTAGTGCAGGGCATTGATATCAGCATTTCAAAAAATTTCTTTTATTTTAGTTGGCTAATTTATCTTTTTCTTTTTCACACATATCAGATTTCCTATTTTTTATTATTTCTCTAACTTTTCTTCATTAAAGTTATCAAAATATTAAAACAATAAAATATTGATACGAGGAATGAACAATGTGTAATAGGTAATGTGATATTGTGATGTCTGTTTTTTAGGTCTTCTTTAGATTTGCTTCCCTATTTATGGGGAATCTACTACCAATGCTCTAAAAAAATTAATAAATAAATATAGTCAAATATTCTTACCTCCACCCATCATCATTCTTTTCTCTTTTATTTATTTTTCTAAATTATTACCCACTTCCATCATCCCACTTATCTACATTCTTCAAACCTGTGCTTAACTTTAACCACAAAAAAAACTAATAAAGGGGCAATTTTTATTTTTATTTTTATTTTGTTAACCAAAAGTATCTAGAAACTTCGAGTACCTAATTGGCCCTCAATATGTATGTAGCTCCTCATCCCATACACACTAGATAATTATATGAAGAAATTCTTTGTAGGTGGCTCCAAGATGCTAGTTACATTCCAATGTAAGTGTAAGCAAATCGATGATAAGGAATTGAATAGAAAGAATCAATTTAGAATTTTCTTTTTCTTTTTTTGTTTCGGAGTTTAATCAAAGAGAATAAAAAGGTCATTTGTTCATTTGAGATTTTAAGTAAAAGGAGAATGAAATGGTTTTGAGAGAACACATATTCCTTTCTTCTTCCCTCAAAACTCCAATTTTTCGTTCTTCCCAAAATTATGAAGATTTGGAAGTAACAGAACAAAATTTAATTAATTTTTGACCAAAAGTCTCTAATGCCCAAAAATTTTTTTTTTTAATCCAATATTATCACTTGTTTAGTGCTTCACTTGCAACTAGCAATATTATCTTCTTCTTTTTTGGGTAAACAAAGGGTCTCTCATTAACTAGGAAGCATAAACAGAGTCATGACGACAAAGCCTCACATAGGGGACAAAAACAACAAAGTCTTGAATAAGATCTGGTTCTTTCCCTGCCATCGCATCTACACACGAATTTGCCTCATGAAAACAGTGGGTCACCTTGTCTTGCAAAAAATGTCTCAATAGATCCTTGCAATCCGTCATAAGAGTATCATGATCTAGATTGCCACTAAAAGGCTCAAACACTCAGTCAAAAACAACAATAGCATCAATTTCAATTTCTACAGCCATAAAATTAGATTTAAACACATTGATAACCTATTCCTTAGAGCATTAGCATCTGGGTTTTTATAAAATCTACTACTTTACTATCTAAAAAGTTACTTTTATCTATTACACCATATCATTTTACAATACACCCAATACCTCAAACTCTGTTCCTTTTACCACTTCATTTATTTACCAAAAAATCCAATAGCCCAAAGTTCTTCATCCACATTGGTTGTCACCCCTATGCATCGGGTAAAGCCCCTAATCCACCACCCTATATGATCTCTGATCACCTCAACTACTAGCTAAGTCAGGATTCCCCAATGTGGAATCATCAGTGTTGAGCTTGTGCCATCCATCTTCCGGCTTGTACCATTTTACTTTAATTGTTTGCTTACTCTTTACCTCTCAAATTTGAGCAGCACAGTATTGGAACTCCATTGCTTGGTACTTCACTTCTTTGGTCAAGTTATGATTTACAGCAGCATTTTTAAACACCACTTTGTTCTATGGAGCCAAAGGCTCCAGATTGCAGAAGGAAAAAATAACTACCAGGAAATGTTGGACTTGGACTCAAGGCAGCCCGGGTTTGGTTCTAGAATTTTCCTTTAAAGATAAATTTAAACTGTTAAAGGAAAATTTTAAAAATAATAATAATAATTAAAGATGACCGTAGAAATTCCACAATCTTGGTAGCAAATAAAGAAAGTAGTTGCTCCAAAAATTTCTAGAAAAGGCCTGTGTTAGAAGGGGCAAACACTAGAAGCCTAGGTCGGACCAGCCTAATTAGGTCGAGGTCCATCAAACCAACAAGACAACTTGGCTTAATACATTGCATTTGATTGATCAAAAGGAAAGTCATGTCTAGTCCTTGTTGGGCCATTGCTTGACCACACAATCTGGCCTGACTCACTCCACGCGATTAATAGCAGCCTAGCCACATTCAACTCTTCTATGAGCACACACTTGGCCATACTTTGACCAGGGCCGGCCCTAGACATTTTGGAGCCTTAGACGTGAACTAAAAATGGAGCCTTTTCTATACTTATATATTAATTAAATTGATGTTTATTTAATATTTTTATATTATAATATATTTCATTTAAAATCTATTTTTCTTGCCTTTTGAGATGCAAATTGACTAATTAAATTTTTGTATTCAAGTTCTTCTAACATCTCTTTTTCAATCTATTGTTTTATTTTTTGACAATCTCATTTCCAAATCTAGCCAAGTGTTCATGTTAGTAATATGCTCTCTAGTTGTTTCATGCTTTCTAATTTTAGAACTAATATTTTTCCAATCTCGAGTTCCTTCATTACATAGTTGGCCAGTACATTTAGACTCAAACAACTTGCAACAAAAACAAAATACTTGGTCCCTATCTTTTGATTACACTAGCCATTTTCTATCATACTTCTCCCCATTTGATAATATTCAAGTGTAATGAATAGTAGAAAAATGTCTAGTGTCATCACCTGTAGGAAAAATTATATCATTGTCTCTAATTGGACCTCTTTCTACTAATAAATCTCTTAATTTTGTGTCAATATTTTTCCAATTACCTGGATCATAAATATTTGAAGGAATATAATTCAACATGTCATTATTATTTTCATTTTTTTCTAGTTGAACATCATTATGGTGAACTTGTTCATTTGTGACATTTTCATCATTATTTTCATTTTCTTCTAAATTATTTTGAAGTTCATTATCAAGATTTGTTGTATTGCAAAATTGAACATCATTGTTATCTTGCAATTGTATCATTTCATTATCTTCTAACTCTTTTTGGTGAATTTCTTGTTCATTTGTGATATTTTCATCTAAAATTTGTGTTATATTTTGTTTATTACAAATAACAAATTTATCCATTGATCCTTTTTGAGACTCAATTAATTTTTCTTCTTTTTTTCTTTTTTTAAATTTTTCATATCTAGATGCATATTTTCTAGTAGACATTTCTAATCAAACAATATATTTATAAAGACTAAAATAAAAAATAATTTTCAAGTGTAGAGCAAATGAGAAATAGAACCCGATTTATATAAAAAAGTATTGTTGTAGTTTCACCAAACAATAACAAGATTTTAGCAATCTCAACCTGCATAAATAAAGAATAAAGACTTATTCAATATATTACCACTAACTAAAATATATATATATATATATATATATATAAACACAAGATTAAAATTAAAAAAAAAAAAAAAAATTAAGCACAAGCATAACAAAAATTTAAGCAAAGCCATAACACAAGGCTTATTAATAAGACCCACCCTCAAAAAAACACAAAACAAATAGTATCTAATATCTATAACCCAAAAAAGAAAAACGCAGGCTTTAAAAAAAAAAAAAAAATTGAAACTGAAGGCCCCAACTGAACAAACGTGAAACAGGCAAGAGGTAGACCCAAGCTTTTTATCTTAACAAATACAATGAATAGAAAGGTTGAAACCTAAAAGCCAAGCGCCCAAACCCAAATAATGAAATAAATTATACCTTAACGCAGAAAACTCTTAATCTCAAAACCTAAAGTAGAGGCGCAGAAGCGGCAGAGCAGTTGAGAGAGGCGAAGAGCAGAGACTCAGAGAAGGAATGAGAGAGGCGGAGAAAGCTTGCTTGAGCCTTGAGATGAGAGAGGCGGAGAGCAGAGAGAAAGAGTCAAAGAAGTAGAGGAACGGTAAAACTAAAAATTTTAGGGATTTGAGTTGTTTTATTTGTTTTGATTTGTGATTGTTTTGTGGTTAATCTCTTAGACCGGATTCTTGTTGATTTTTGGTTTGTCTAGGGGATAATAATGTTATTTTTGGGCAATGATTTTGTTTAAAACTAATGTTTAACCGAATTTACCAAAATTTTTGTTTTTTGGTTAAAAGGATGGACCGGATATTTCTAATTCATCTTAAACTTTTTTTTTTTTTTTTTTGGCCCTATTACCCCTTTTTTTCTAAAATTTTGGGGCCTCCCTTCCACTTGGGGGCCTTAGGCAATTGCCTAATTCGCCTAAGTGTAGGGTCGGCCCTGACTTTGACACAATTTGCACAATTGCCAACGTGTGATTGGATTATATCACTACCACATGAGTCGCCTACCAATGGAACTTAGTGAAAAGTAATTCAATCACTAAGAGTCAACCTGATTGATGATCAGTAGAGACTAAATACCCATTTGGATAACGTCTGCATTTTGGCGTTTTGGCGTTTCCTTTTCTTTTTTTTTGGATGCACACATTTCAGGAGACACTATGCAATGTTCAGTAGGTCCCGTGCACTGCTCACGGGACCCACAAGTACTTTATTCAGAAACAAAATTAAAAATTGGTCCCACGGCATTCACACATATAAAAATTATTTTACTACAGTATTTTCAATTTTCAGTTTTCAGCAAAATAAGCGGTATTCAAATGGACCCTAAGCATGGGCCTAGCTGTAGAAGTGTCTAGATTGGATGACCACCAAGCAACCCCACCTAGAAAGGAGCGTTCACAAAAGCTCATTATCTCTCATATCAACATCAATTACGCTAGATTTCTCCTCCCTCTTTCCATATGGAGATATGTTTTAAAAAAAAAAAATTATAACATTTTTCACAATAGTTGAGTTGGCAAATTTTTACTAATTTTTATCTGAACTGACCACTTACTTTTTTACAAACTATAAACAATCTACCCCATTAGCCAGGTGCAAAATTGTGTCTATAAACTTTCCCTTTTATATGGTAGTTTGAGGCAAGTTAATCCAATTTTCCATGATTAATAACTTGTACAGAGTCTTGACTCAAGATTGATTTTTAAAAAGAAGAAGAAAGAGGCTCAATCAATAGTGTTAAGGGGATAAAATAGTGCTTTCTTTTGGGTTTGGCTTACCTCCAGTACTTTTTTAACTAGAATTACCTTTAGTTTTAATGAGAAATTATCACATCATCCACTAACTAAATAAAATATGGAGATTAGAACCCACTACCACTTGCCATTGTGTATTTAAAACAAAATGAGACTTTCAGTTAAAAAAGTACTAAAAGTAAGCCAAATCTCTTTCTTTTTATTTTTATTTCGACTAATAGATACCAATTTTCTCTAACTGATAGATTTATATGTATAATTTGGGGTGAGGTAAAGTAACATGAATTGAATTTCATAACCTGAATTTCCATGTTTGACACACACAAGATACAACAAAATTAAAGGAAAGTATCAAACTTTATACATAGAAGTCACTCAAGAATTTCAGATATCCATAGGTTAGCGAGCAGAGAGTTGAGAGATAGAGGCAGTGGCATTAGATGTGGAGGATCCGGTTGAAGTGGATGTGTCTCCACGGACTTTTCTATCAGTATCAACGTAACCTGGCTTAGTAGGTGGCCTATTCTCCATTGATCCCTTGCTTTTGAGCAAAACAACAACTTCAGACATTGAAGGCCTTACAGAAGCTGATGACTGCGTGCACATCAAAGCGATCTCTACCATTTTTTTCACTTCTTCTGCTGTATATTCTTCTGGGTTTAAGGTTTCGTCCGCCAACTCTGAATGCTTGTTATTTTCGTACAATTTCCATGCCTATAATTGCACCATAAATAAGGAGGAAACCCATAATGAACTAGAAAAATGTAAGCAGTGTTTTATATATATATATATATATATATATAAAAGATAGAAATTCTACTCTAGGCTAATCTAAGTATACTCCTAGAGACTTGAACCTCGACTCTTGTCCCCCATACCCCACAAGCACTTATACTTGTAGAGTAACCATAACGAGCTAGAAAAATGTAAACAATTTTTTTTTTTTTTTTTACAAGATAGAAATTCTATTCTAACCTAATCTAAGTATACTCCTAAAGACTTGAACCTCGGCCCTTGTCCCCCATACCCCACAAATATTTATACTTGTAGAGTGACCATCGCACCACCAAGGATGTGCGGTAGTGTAAGTAGTGTTTTTAAGAACTAGATAATGTCTCTTATCCATTAAGTGATTGGGGGTTAATATAAGCACTATATTTAATACATAAATGACATGTAAAATTAACTTTGGTTCTGTTTAATAATTGAAACATAAATGATATGTGAAATTAGCTTCATCTTCTTTCTTTCTTTCTTTCTTTCTTTCTTTTTTCATACCTCTAAGAATTTTAAGATAAGCAATAGAAGGCCAACTAATTATTTCTAGATAGCCTAACAAGCATTTACCTATCGCACACTTGCAAGTTGTATCTAGATCAAATGAAGAAAATGAGGAACCTAGTAACTAAAGCTACTTGTTTTTTGGAGAAGCAGTAGATATATGTTTCCTGCGTTTGTTATTAAGTTTGAGAATAGTAAACCATATTGATTTGGGAAATTACCCGTTCAAGGAGGTAGTCGCCATCAAAAGCATGCTGTACCTCGCTGATTTTTCGGCCACATATAATTTCAAGTACAATGACCCCAAAACTGTAAGTATCTACCTTCTCTGATAGCTGACCATGGATTGCATACTCAGGTGCCGTATATCCTCTGAGGGGTAGATCAAATTAGCTATCCATGAAAAATGGTAAGAACGAAAAAGAACTATTCAGCTAAAAAATATAGAACAAAAAAGAACTAATAAGTGATAATCCTCTTGGCATATAGATCCTATTTGCTTAGCACATATCTTGCAATAAGGACATTGTGTTTTAACAACCTTTTATATATATATATATATATATATATATATATATATAAAATAAAAAAACTGTGATGGGATGTCATCCCATCAAATTTGATGAGACTTCAGCCATTCTTGTGTTCATTATAGTGAGATTATTTGCAAAGCGAAACCATTCAAATAAATAAATAATGCCCAATTACTATTCCTTTTACTTAAATTTGAATGGTGAATAAGGGTGCATATAAATATGAGCAGAAATTGTCTAATTTATTTTTTTTTATCACAAGTACTACTATGTAAAATCTTTGGATTTGTTTCTCTATATGCCTATCCTACAAGTACAACATGTGAATCAATAGATAGTATTTTCATATATATATATATATATATATATAAAAGAAAACAAATTGTACAACTTTAGATAGATTAAAATGATAGAAATTAATGGGTTAGCTTACCTCCAGTACTTTTTAAAAATGAATTTTCTTTTATTTTAGTGAGAAACTGTCACCTCACCTACTAACTATATAAAAAGTGTGGATTCAAACTCACTATCACTTGTCATTGTATATTTAAAACAAAATGATATGTTCAATTAAAAAAATACTAGAGGTAAGTCAAACTCGAAAATAATATATATGGTTAACCCTAATTAGTCTATTAAAGATTCACTATCCAAACATTTTAGGACTAAGCCTTGGTTGTTGTAATTATGTTATTAGCACTCTGTTTGTTTCGTTGGAAAACCTTTGTAAAGATTGTTTTCCACATTTTCCAGTGTTTGGTATTACAAAAAAAACCTAGTCAATGGAAAATTATCTTTAGTCAACGGAAAACTCTAATAAAAATAAGGCTTATTTTCTATAGGTTGTTTTCCAAAAAATTTTTTTGGAAAACAATCTCTCTCTCACGCATTGCATCTCCTATAAATATTATCTTCATCTATAGCCGTGAGAAACATAATTTTTTGGCGCCTTCTCTCTCTCATAGTAAGTTTTCTCACTTTTTCTCTCTTCCCTTTGCTTTTTCTCTCCTCACACCCTCACTATCACTAACTCTGGTCTCTCCTCTTCTCATAGATCTCTCTATTTAACTTGTCCCTCTTCTCTCTTTTCTCCATATTTCTCTTCCCCTCTGTAACACAATTCTCTGATTAGATTTTTTTTTTCCTTCACTGATTGGTCAATAGCTCCGACTTGCAAAAGAGAACAAATTTGCAGTGGTAATTATTTCATTCCTCCCTACCAAAACCCCAATTCTTTGCTTTGAATTTCAATCTCGATTTTCTTTTTTCTCTAAGAAATTTTCGGTTTGATGGATTCCAGGCAAAAGTTACTTCTTTTTCATACATAAAGTGCAAAAAAATAAAAAAATAAAATAAAAAATAAAAGAAGAAGAAGAAGAAAGAATGAATGAAGTAAAAGATAAAAATTTTAAACATAGTACCTATATTGCTCTAAATTGCTTTTACATGGGACAATCTTTACCGTGGACTAATAATATTGTTATAGCATAAATGATAATTGTTTAGGAGAATTGCATTTGTTGGCAAATACTTTTTTTGTTGCCAAATACTATGCAGTGATGATATATTATGTAGTACATTATGTAAATACATAATTTAGAGTAATATTGAACACTTGTAGTTGACCATAGTAGACAAATGGTTGATATGTGTGTATGTGTTTGTGTGTGTATGTACATTACTGTTTATATATATGAGCAAGATGAATGGTAGAGATCATGAAAATTTGACAATTAATTAATTTTGATTGTATCTATTGTCAAAATTTTAGATTAATTAGTATGAAAACCAAATTCATTCTTGATTTTTTTATTTATAATGATTACATTAGTTAGTTTACATAATATACATGTTTTAAATTATACAATAAATATTTTTAAAAATTGCATACCAAACACCAAAAAACATTCCCAAGCTTATTTTCAAGGTCGTTACCAAACATTGGAAAATAAGACAGTTTTCTAGAAAATGCTCTTCGGAAAATGAACCATTTTTCAGAAAACATTAATGCTGAAACAAACAAAGCGTAGGATAAGAATCTTAACATAATCTTAAACTATTTTTAAAAAATTCAACATAGGTGAAATCGAGTATAGTCTAGTCAAGATTTATATGGTAAAGCTTGGTTGATGGACAAAGGATGATTTTTACTAGTTTTTTTTTTTTTTTTTTTTTTTTTTTTTTTTTTTAGGAATCGATTTTTACTAGTTTAACTTACAATGTTCCAGCAAATTTGGTGCTGAGATGAGTTAGATCCTCAGGTAGAAGCCTTGCTAACCCAAAATCTGCAATCTTGGGTTGGAGATCATCATCTAAGAGAATGTTGCCGGTTTTTATATCTCTATGAATTATACATACATGGAATTCCTCATGTAGATAGGCAAGTCCCCTGGCTGTACCCAAGATTATATCATTCCGTTGTTTCCAATTGAGAGAGCCTCGTCTTTCACCTATTTCCCAATAGCATGTATAAATTAAATATATGTTTTACAAACAAGTCAATAACTATATGCATCACTGATATTAAATTTGGAATTTGCTTCAACTTCAAAATAATTTTTTTTTTTAATCTTATATAATTGAGTGAACAATTTATTGAACTTCAAAGAAAAAAGTTTATTATAACTTGCACGCATTTAGAAAAGCTTCAAGAATAGACAACATACTCTACTTACTAATAGTATACACCAATATTTCTTTCCCAAGATAATTAAAACAAAAAGACCATATCTTCATCTTGACATTGTCATGATTCCATTTAGTTGTTGCTTTACATTGTCCTCTAGCTTTAATTTCCTTTTGAATCTATCCTCTAATTATATTTGAACATCCCTTTCCATTTTCCACCACTATTTTCTTACCACTCTTCTCAACATTTCAATAATATTTCTTACTAGTTTCAATGTCAAATGAGGATGGCCCCAAACTCAAACAAGTTTCAAGTTTGTATATCCATAGTTTCAAGATCAAAAATGAAAATTTTGCGGCACAAAAGAAATAGATCAACTTTCACATGCTTCCTCCATTTTAGCACAACAAAACCATCTCAATTCTCTTTAACCTCCCGCCAATCCAGGGCAATTGTGGTGTAGAAAATCAAAGCCTTCTAGTCTCAAGAGGGATTGAAAGTTCCCAAAACAAAGATTGAAGAACGAAGAAATCAAACCATCCAAAATTTGTTACCAAAGAGAACTAATTCTCTTTTACATGAAATAATAAATTAGCCTATTTTTAGAGTTAATTAAATGCATGCATTTGAATTTAACATAATTTCCAATTATAAATGATCAAGCTTTCTTAAGATTAAAGAGATGAATTTAACTTACCAAATAAGAATCTATCTAGGCTACTATTTGCCATGTATTCATAGACAAGAATTCGCTCTGGTCCTTTGCTACAACACCCAAGAAGACGGATCAGATTTCGATGATGAACATTGCTTATAAGCTTCACTTCACTCTCAAAATCGGCCTTTGCCCTAGAAGATTGGCCTATAGCTAGTTTCTTAACAGCGACCATCTTCCCATTTTTCAGAGTACCCTGGTCAATGTTGCAAAGACAAAGAAATGAAAATTAGCCCACCACACAACAAGATGATGATAAATGCGAGGGTGAATTGAATATGGAAAATTGATTGCAGCGAACGACAATGAAAAAAATGAGTCATATAGAGAGGGCAACGATGCTTTAGGTTTCTTGACTTTTACCTTGTATACATCACCAAAGCCTCCTTCTCCAAGTTTGTTTTCTTCACTAAAATTTTTTGTTGCAGATTTCAAATCATTGTATTTGTAATTCACTGGGCCTCGTAGTTCAGTTGCCCCTAAAATGTCACCTGTTATGGAGGAAAGCAATTATGGTCCTTTCATTTATGTTGAAAAACTCATACAAATATTGATGTATCTAAAGTTACTTATTCAGAATATATATATATATATATATATATATATATATATGAAAAGGAAAAATGAAAAATAATGTAACAACGTTTATAATTTCTTGTCCTTGCAAACAAAACATAAAACATCATAATTTAAATTTTATTGAAAACCTTGGTGTTATTACCTCTACGAACTTCCTTGGACCTTCTTATCATTACGAAGAAGACAAACAAAGCTATAATGAGAAGAGCACCTCCACCTCCAACTACTCCTCCAATGATGGCATTCTTGTTGCTTGAACCTCCTATTATTAAAGATCAAGCATCATTAATTACAATACTTCAAAATATGCAAATTCCACTATAGTTCAAAATTATGAAAAATTTTGATGCAGTGACTAGCTATATAGCAATACATTTAGAAAAAAAAAAAAAAAAAGATCTCCATCAAAACTCACCATTGCCTAAGAAGGAATTGATATCAGTAGTTTGGTTATCAGCAAAGAAGGGTTTATCTGAGTACCTCAAAAAACATCCAGCATCAACTGCCCTACCATCTCCATTAGGAACACAAACTTGTATGTTGTTGGATGCGACATTCAAGCAATTCTGACAACCACTCTCAGTAGCTGTTTCAACACACTGTGCCACAGCATACACTGTTGCATTACCACTACTATCAACCCCTTCTCTCTTACTCGCAGCAAAGAAACCATTAATCCTAGGTGTTGCTACTTGGAGATCTTTTAACAATCCGTCTGCAGCTGTACTAAAAGCAACAGGTTGTGATGCAGTCCGATTCCCACAAGACCCTTGATTACCAGGCTGAGTGGTTTGGTCAAAGAAGATATTGCTCTCATACCTAAAGACACAAATAGCAAATTAAGTATCTAACATGAAACTTCCATTAATGAAACAAATTATTTTAGTTACTACCTAGAAGGGATGGAAGATTATAAGTTTATAATTTAAAGAGTCTTCCAACTAAAATTTTGAATATTTTGATTTGGGAGATTATAAGCTTATCGAATAAGTTGTTTATCACTTATTGTATACAACATCAAACAAATTACTTAACATCCTATTGTAAATTTTTATGGTTAAATTGAAAGTACATGATGTAACAAGTAAGACTATTAATGTTTCTTTTATATTTATAAGTATCTACCTACACATTGTTCAGGCCTAACTTTTGCCTTAGTCACATGGCAAGCCAAGCACCCATGCACAAAATACCAAAAAATGATAACAAAACCTACAACGAAGCAAGACTTAGGTTTGTGCATAAATAAATGGATTTTGATTCTTTCTCATCCGATAATTTTCATGCTCTTTCACATCATATTTATATATATATATATATATATATATATATTTTATATCATGTTTAAAATGTAGACATCTCCTATTGTGAAACATTTCACACTAAGAAATGTGAAACTCCCTACATAAGTCCCAAAAACAAACCCAACAAGAAACATATCGGCTTTGGGTTTCATGCCCATTTTTTCTTCTTTTATTGTTAGACTTCGGACCCAAGTACTTGACTACACAAAACCCATGCTAAAGGACCCATCAGGCCAGGTTACCCGAACCTAAGCTAGGCTAGATGAGTTTGCACCCCAAGTCAGGCTAAATGACCCACCAAACCAGACTACCCATACACCAAATTCGGGCTAAATGACCTGCAAATTTTAATTTGGGTAAATGACCCACAATTATCTGGGGCAAATGGCCCGTAATTGTTTTTGGCAGTGACTTATGAAACTTGGGCTAGACGACATGTGACCCATTTGGATCAAATAACCCATTTATTTTCTTAGGTTTTATAATTCTTGGCTGCACACCGCACACTCACGCTATATGTCTATTCGAATTTGTTACCTTTGTGACGTGCTTCCTACTAGTCCTACTCTTTGAAATTTTGCTATTGTGAGAATTATTCTATTTGTCACGTGATTTTTTTCATTAATCATATAATAATAAGGATTTTTAGAAAAACAATTTGCAAGTATATAGATTAAACTGAAACATTTTATTCTCTAAAAAAAAATTGAAAAATTTTAAAGTATAAGGATAATTTCAAAACAACTATCAAAATATGTTGTTTATAGCAAATAAAGGAGAGCAGAGTGCAGACCCGTCCATCAAGTCGCAACCTGATTTGGAAAAATGAAAGAGGCGTAATAAAAAAATAAAAAAAAGAGTTCGCACGGTAGAGTAGCGTTTTCAACTTAGCCTCCGGATATTAATAATACTGTGGTCTAATAGGAACTGGGAAGGCTTGTTTGAAATCCAGCCGGCTGATTCATATCCGTTGATTCTATTTGGACGGTCCAAATTGGACCTTAGTGAATGACACCTATAACAATGGCCTGATGACAATGACAGCAAATTAAGATTATTATTAAGAGTTAATGACTTTTTTTTGTTTTTAAATGAACAAAATTTGGATTAGAAGAGATAGGAATTCTTCCTTGAAGAGCCCACTGAACAGAAGAGTCATTTTTTTCTTTTTGAGAAGAAAACAGAAGAGTTGTTGGCTTAAAATACCATGGCTTTTCAAAGCAAGAGCCAATTTTATTTTTGCTTGGCATCTCCTTAGTTGAATCAATATAGATTTTTTTTTTTTTTGGGGGGGGGGGGGGGGGGGTGGGTGGGGGGGCTGGTATAGTTGAATTAATATTTATATTTATATATATAGTTATATACAAACACATACGTATAAACAACATAAAAAAATGATGATATATGTTCATGATAAAAAAAAAAATGATGATATATAGACAATATTATAGGATTATAAAAAATTGAAACTCCAACTAATATCATGACTTGCAACTTCAAAAACTAAGAGCCATTGGATCTTTGCTTGTGCTGATCTCCTTATTGGTTGAATATTCAAACAACTTCATATACACTACACTAAATTCTTGGCACATCTTTTGGCATGTGTTTAGAGATTTTTTTTACACAGATTTATTTTACATAATTATTATAATTGTTAGGTTTCAAAAAAAAAAAATTATTATAATTGTTGTTATCTCATTCTACTATCATGTTTTATATTAAGATTTTTTTTCACTCTTTTAACTCTCACAATTCTAAGCTCATTATTATATAGTGTAATAATATTTTCAAAAACCTTGATAAGAAATTTTTGTGATGGATCAAAAGCTAGTCCTACAATCTTACTCCCTTAAAATTATGGTTGGCCAAAAAAAAAAAAATGCATAAAAGCAGCTAGCATGGTGGTGGTACGTACCTGAGGAAGCAGCCATCATAGATGACACGGGCACCGTTGGCGGCGGAGCAATTGCGGATTTGAGACACGGCGGCGGTGAAGCAAGCAAGACAGTCAGCATTAGACAGGTAGTTCCTGCACTGCACCAAGGCGTAGGCTGATTCCGAACCTTTTACTTGCTGTGCAGTTGCAAAGTATTTGTTGTTGTTCAGCTGTGTTCTGAGGTCTGAGAACGTTGCGTTTAGATTGGTGTGGAAGTTGGAAACATCGGACACGTTGTATTGGCTGCAACCACTGTTTAGCAGATTGATTTGTGGGTCTGCTACACCCAATCTCAACCACCATAACCACCATGTAAAGGTCAATTTCAAGACCATGTCCATATTTCTATGTGGGTTAGTCATAAGATCAGACACAATAATTGAGGATTGGTTATGGAACTTTTGGACTTTTGTATGAATGAGATGGATATGAAGTGGTCGCTTTGACAATCGACCATCGATTTATTTCATAAATAGAGGAGACTTCCGAACCATGATTTTTTTTTTTTGGTAAACAAGACTTTGAACCGACCATAAATTATTAGTTTAGTTGGGAACTTGGGATGCTTTCTTTTTCTTTGGAAAATGTCAAAGTTACAACTATTTTATGATATTTTTTTATAAACTTTTAAAGTGGTGCATTGATTATTGACGGGTCCAAATGAAAACCAATAAAAATTGGTTACATCAACAATTTGTATAAATATTATAAAATAATTTATAGTTATAGCATTACTTTGTTAAATGACAAACTCAACAACTAAGTCACGATTTGTCAATGAAAAGTGTACGTGTGTGTATATATATATATATATATGAAATTTTAAATTAAAAAAAAATATTATTCTTCACCTTCCTAAAAATTATAATTGGTCACAAAAACCAATAAACACAATATACAATATTGTGTTTATTGGTCTATATACAATATTGTGTTTATTGGTTTTTGTGACCAATTATAATGTATCCATGTGGTTTGTGACTCTGCATTATGTGATCAAACGTATCCATGTGGTTTGTGTACCATAATGTATATTGTTTTTTACTTTTTGTAAACTTCAAAACATATTTATTGATTATTTATTATTTTTTTTATGCAAATGACTTGAGTTGTTAAGTTGTTTGACGACATTGGTTATTTGTTGTTTGGGACTTGAAAGTTAGAAGCATGGTTCTTTTTATTTCCTTGTCCTTGGCAATGTTAATTAGTTTTTTAGTTCAATAATATTTTACATAAAATTAGATGATAAATATGACTTATTATTATGTGTCTTTTCTTTTTCTTTTTTTTTTCTTTTTTGAGAAACAAACACACATACAAGGGAGAGGGAAAGGAGTTCTAACAAATTGATATGTCTTTTATTATGTGTCCTTTCTTTTATTGATTGGTCAAATGAATATATTTAAAATGATGGCACAACTATTTTAAATTTTACTAGATAAGCCCTACAAATTGATGTATCAATCATTGAGACACAACAAAAAAGTAATTAAAAATTTTATTTATTATATTGTTGATGCGACACCAAATACATTCATTATCTATTTGTAAATATTGTGAATAAAATTATACTAGTAGTTTTGAGATTTTTTTTTTTTTTTTTAGTAAACAGGTATACTTATTAGAACACACATGAAAATAGTAATATTAATATTTTAAACCGGGTTTATTTATTTATTATGATATTGATATAACACTGATCACTTTTAGAATATTGTCACATTAGTTTGCAAACTTTTAGTATAATTAGTAATTGTTTTATCATTTTTCTTGTTGATATTTTATTAATACTAATTTTTTTATTAAAAAAAATTAGTTATACTTTGGCAGCTAAATGTGAAATATTTCTTTTTCTTTTTCTTTTCTTTTTTTTTTCTTTTTTTGTTTCAACCAGCTGGAATGGATGTTACCCCTAACCAATCGAGTTATTGTTACATTAAAGGATATAAATTGAACTCCAAATACAAGTTAGTAAAAAAAAGAAAAAGATAATACGGCACCAGTCACAACCTGACCAAACTTTGTCTGGCTTGCAGGTGGGGTTTTCCAAGTTGATGACGCCCACAAAGTTTGAAATCAAATCAAAATTATTAACTCCCTTCTCGCTCCGACGTCTACGGAGGGAGGTTGAAGAAGTTTTTAATTTCCATCTACCACCCTTTGTCTTGGTATCTCAGTTGCCCACCAATTTAGGCAACTCTTCCCTCTCTTTATTAATATTTAATAGTAACACACACTTTGTTATAATTGTACTATATACGGTAACATATTGGGAAAAACAAAATGAAGAATTTATGACAATGACAGCTAACTAACACATAAAACAGTTGTAACAAAGTTTGTAAAAAAAAAATGTAGAAGCATTATTGTTTCGTTATTTCTCAGTGCCGGCTTTGGCCCCTAGAGTTTTGTTAATGTTATCTTTGTGGAGACTGAGTTGTAGCCTCTACTTGCCCTGTTGAGCTGTACTTTTTTTTTTTTTTTTTTTTTGATAGGGAACAAAGATTTCATTGCTTCAAGAAATTGGAATACAACGGGAAAGACAAAAGGAAAACAGACCCAAAGGATCTAACCTGTTGGCGCAGGATCAATAAACTTAAGCAACATAAAACACAACTTAAATAAACCAGCCAACTAAGAACTTAAAAAGAAAACTATCCTGTTGAACTCCCTTTTCAAGAAGTCAAAACAAACAAACACAAGAAAAGCTCAAGGTCCCAACAAGCACCAAAGTGCAGACAAGATCAAACATCATTAGCAGGACCCAAATTGACCGGTTCACATAGGCGCTTAGGAGCCCGGATGTTCTCTTCCTCTGAAACTTCAATCACTCTCCAACGCTTTGCTCCAGACTTCAACATCTGCGCGAGAGTTTGATCTTCACTGACCTTTCCTTTTGCACGGGCTACTTTTTTCAGATTGCCTTTGCCCAAAATTTGTTTTCCTTTTCCTTGAGCTTTGGCCTGAAAAATAACACCAGCTTGGATAGCCTTGGCCGCATTCATCAACTCTGCTTTGTCTTTCTCATTTGTTTCTGATGGAGCTTTTGAACTCGGGCTTCCTTGCGAGAAAGAGCCTTTTGGGCTTTATGAAGCAAGGCGTTTTGGCCCATGGGAGAAAGATTCTTCGGTTGAGAACACCTGCCTTAGCTGATCACGTGATATCTCAAGGGAACCCAAAGCACCCAAATCCTGTCCTGATTCCGCACGCGTCATATGTCCTGTCCCTACACTCTTTAACTGCTCAGCTGGTCCCCTGATGGCTTGTACTTCTCCAGCAAGATTTCCATCCGCACATGTGGAGTCATCTTTTCCCAAGGAATCACTCCTTTCCAGATTATTTTTCCCGCCCACAAGACCAGAAGCTTGAAGGTATGTTGAGGTAGAACCAGACACCAGTCCGGTCAGATGCTATGCAGCAACCTCACCGAAGATCACTTGGAACATCTCTTTGCTTGGGTTCTTTTCCTTGGCTGCCGTTTTTGCATTCCACCTTGCCCTTAGCCAGTCCCCATATTGATGGCAAGCAGTTTGCCAGTCCCTTGCTGCTAGGCAATGTTTTTTGTCATGCCCAAGCTTCCCACAGATGAAGCAAACAGTAGGAAGCCTTTCATACTTGAACGTGAGCCATAGTCGTTCATCTTCAGAGCTTACAATATAAGCTCCTCTTCTTAATGGCTTATCAATCTCCAGCTCCACACGGACTCTCATGAACTTTGCCTGATCAGATTGCCATGAACGCCTATCTACTTCCATAAATTTACCTAGCTTGCTACCGATTTCTTTCCCAACGTCCAGTGACATATGTTCATAGGGAAGACCCCAAATTTGGACCCAAAAAGGAGAATGGGTGAAGGAAATATTTGTGGAAGTCAGTCCTTTTTTCCATCTACAGAGCAATAGGAGGTTGTTGTCAAAGCACCAAGGCCCACACCTCTCAACCCACTCCATTTGAAATTTTGAGCTAAACTTGAATTGGAGTATATTGTTTCCAACTTCCACAATCCTCATGTCTGAACCCATTTTCCATGCTGATCTGAGGGTGTTCTTCAGAGCATGTTGGTTCTGTTGCCGATCAGAGAGGAGCCGCCCAAAGAGACTAAGGGAACATTCTTCCAAGAGGCCAGGGAAGTTTGAGACTGAGATAGGAATAGCTTCTTCTTCTTCTCTTGTGAGTTGCAGGTTCTATAAGCTAGAGAGAATGCTTGGGTCCATGACTAAATATGATTTACTCTTGCCAAAAGAGAAAAAACAGAGAGCAATACAACCCAAAATAGAAAGATTTGGGATGGAACAGCTCGTATTCAAAAACGAGAGGAAGAAAGACTCCTACTAGGGAGAGAGAAAAAAAATAGCACTTTTAGCATGATAGTCCCTTCATTAGTACTTGCTGGATGGGGTCAAGGTCGGGATTCAAGTTTATAGAATAGAACGTCACACACATATGCATTTAAATTATGTTAAAATAGAATTTCTATCTTATATAAAATAAAAATAAAAATAAAATAAAAAGTTGCACATTTTAAGAAATATTTATAGTAAATACCTTATCATTTAACAGTGTTTATCTTGTAAAAGGTATTGTTTCTAGCAAAAATATTCACCTTTTAAATCCCCTACTCTTAACTATCAAATTATTACTATCATGAACCTTAGCGCGATGGTCACTCCACAAGTATTAAGTGTCTATGGAGTGTGGGAGGGTAAGAGCCAGGGTTTAAGTTTCCAAGAGAGAGATTCACACACATATACGTTTAGATTAGGTTAGAGTAAAATTTCTATATTGTATAAAAAAAAAAAAACTATCAAATTATTAAAAAAATATTATAATAATAATTAAGTTGGTCTCAATATGACATTTTATCAAATTTAGGGGTGTACAAAAAACCCACCGACCCGCCAAACCCGACCCGACCCGACCCGCCGGGTTGGGTCAGTTTTTAAGGTTTGGTGGGTTGGGTTGGGTTACAAAATTTTTTTTAATAGTGAGTCGGGTTGGGTTTGGGTCATAAAATTATAAATCCGCCAAACCCGACTCGACCCACCCATATTTAATATATATTTAAAATATATTATATATTTTTAATAATTTTTTTTAAATCAGTTGTAGGGCACTTATTTATATATTTATATATATATATATATATATATATATTTAATAATTTAAAAAAAAAAAAAAAAACAGCTGTAGAGCAGCACTTCCTCGGCTCCTCCTACTAAAACTAATTTAATATATATATATATATATATATGAAGATGATAAAATATTGGGTATGGTGGGCTTACCTTAATGGGCCTGACGGATTGGGTCTCTTGGGCCTGCGTAGGTATGGTCCCAGCTTTGGAGGCCCATCACTACTGACGCAGCAAGGGCCCATGATCCGGTAATGAGAATCCTTGCTCACCACGTTTGGAAGAATTGGGAATAGAGTCCCACATTGAAAAGATGTGAGAACCAAAAAGGGAAAGTCAACCCCTTATCACTATAAAAGGCGTAATACCCACAGAAATCGAGGTATGCTTTTATGAACCCTCTCTAACGCACTAAGTAAAACAGAGGAAGTCTAACTTGACCGTCGGAGAGTCTTTGGCCGGCACCACACCGGTGCTCTCTGAAGGATTCTTTAGTTTGTTTCGTCGTGCAGGTTCAATTCGAGTCGCGAGTACGGTGTGACCCATTGGTGACGGTAATCGACGTCATCAATATATATATATAATATATTATATAATTAATAAAATTTTTAAAATAATCAGTTTTTCCTATCCTATATAAAAGCTAATTAATTCACACAAACTCTAATAAATTACTATTGTTGTTTAGTCATTAGTGTTGTTTGTCTTTAAGGAGTTACATCGATACTAATCTTTAGGTTTTTTTAATATATTAATATTTATATTTTTTTCTACTCAATTTAATAATAATAATAATAAAATTTGTCAAACCCATGGGTTCAACCCGACCCATGTGGGTTGGGTTAGGTTGAATTTTTTTGACCCACCATGGTGGGTTGGGTCAAAAATCCCCTCAACCCGACCCATGCACACCCCCTAATCAAATTATAAATAATAATAATAAATTGATTTTGTCTCAATAGGACATCTTCAAAGTGTTTTTTAGTTTTTTTTTTTTTTTTTTAAAAGTGTTTTTTGAAAGCAATTTTAAGAAGGCATTATAACTTCATCGGTAAATATTGCTTAAACTTTGCGAGTAATATCAAAAACTTACCCAAAACATTTATGATTTCACACCACTCTCATAATTCGTTTTGCTTGGGACCCACTACAATACAAAAACCATCGTGTAAAATTTTCTAATGTTAAATTCTGTGATTCTCTGGGTTTTTTTTTTTTTTTTTTTTTTTTAATAGGAACCGGTAAGAAGTGATTCTCTGGACTTTCCAATGTTCTTATCATCTAAAAAGTTAAAAATCATACTTGTTCATTAGAAAAATCAATATCCTCTATTCCGTGGGCAATTTTTTTAGAATATAATGATGACTAGTTAATTCAAATGGTTGACTAGTCAACGAAATATCTGCAATAAAAAAAATTAAATTTAAAATTTTACTCACGCATCTAATTCAATGATGTATTTATTGTGGTATGATGATCACTCCATAAGTATATGTGCTTGTGGGGTGTGGATGGAAGAGTCGAGGGTTTAAGTTTTCAAGAGGAACCTTCACACACATATACACTTAGATTAGACTAGAAGAAAATTTCTATCTTGTATTAAAAAAAAAAATAAAAAACAAAAAAAAAATCAATGATACATATATTATCATTATATTAATAATTACATTAAATTAGATTTATTATATGAATAATTATAATTAGATCTTCTATATTATATATTATTTAATATGAAATTTAAATAATATTTGATAATAGATAATAATATTAATATATATAATATGGGATCCTTGGGGAAGAAGATAAGGTTAGCCCTTATGAACAACTTAATGCACTATCTCCCTTCAACCCTTTGATCAAAATGCGCAAGGATATATGTGATACCAACTTAAGGGTGTGTTAGTACATTGAATGGATATTACAACAAGAATGGTAATTTTTATTATCGGAAATAAAATATATTTTGTAATGAAATAATTAAACATATTTATAAGTTTGGTTGTAAATTGTAACATTAAAATAAAATTCAAGATATATTTTAAGAAATATTTTACCCAAAAAATTATATTTCCTAAAAAAAAAATTTTTTTTTTTAAATTGAGAGAGATATGAGTTATTTTTTATGATTTTTTTTCATAATTGTTATATGCAAATGGAAAGTTTTTTTATTTGTAAATATATTAATTTTAGAAATTATTACACTTACTAAGAAAATAGCTATTACAACCCTTTCAGAGAGGAATAGTTATTCCTCATTTTAAAGAATAATTATTCATAAGAAATAATTATTTCCTTGTAGAGTCTATATTTTTAGATTGGCAACCATGAACAGAAGTAACCTCTAGAACTTAATTTGTTTAGATGATTACTGTTGAATTAATCATTGGAACAAGACAAATCAAATTGAGAATAGGTGAAGACTTAAGAATGCAAAAAATAGAGTGTTGGAACACTGCATTTCGACTGCAGGCTTAACAGGTCAAAAGTCATTTATCTCAACTGATCGAACTGCATTTCTCAACTGATCGAGATTCGTGCAAATTAGAAATTTAGATTTCTCTCACAACTGCTTGATCTAAGGTTTTGATGGATCTTAAGTACATATAAATACAAACCCTAGAGCACATTTTTGAAGACACAATAAGGTAGTGTTCTATACATAGATCTGGAGTTTTTCCAAACTCTTTTGAAGCTATAACCGGAGACTAAGTGCAAACATCAGATCTGATTACAAAGCAAAGTTGTTGCAGTCAGTTAACCACAATTACTAATCAAATCTTTGAGCGGAGATTCCAGAGTCAAGAACAAGGGAGTTCGTGTACAACAATTCATATTAGAAGAGTTTATAGATTCAGAACTACGTGTGATCACACCAGTAAGTACTACACAATTTTATTATACAAACTTCAATTCTATTAATGTATGTGTTGCCTTGAGGATTGTTTAAGTTAACCCTCCCCAAATTTTTTTCTGTGAAACAACAGTTTCATTAATTTTCGTAAATCATCATTTTTGTTGTTTATGTGATCTGTGCTTATTTGATATGTTAATCAATTTAATCAAGAGCATAATTAATTAATTAATTAATTAATTGGTTAAAATTTTATTAATTTAATGACAACCGAGGCTTAAAACCCTAACACCATTTAATAAAACATAATCAAACTACAAAATAGTTAAATAATATAAATAGTTGTTCCTCAAAAAACAATATAAATAGCTATTAGATTACAATGCATATTATTGTCTATCAAACATGTCCTAAGAGCTTTGATGCCTAAGTCAACTATGGCATGGGCGACTCCACATTAAATGCATGGTAATCACAGGACCACCGTGACCTAGAAAAAAATTATATATATAATATTTTTTTTTAAATTTATGATTTGTCTACCCTTTAAAAAAAAAAAATGTAACCACCCTAAAATTATTTTTGGCCCCAACTTTGGTCCCTTAACAATATATTAGTCCCTTTCAATCAAAAAGAAAACATCCAACAAAAAGAGTTCCATCCATCCGATTTTTCTGAGAGATTTCTTAGCACTTGACAATCAACTTCAAAATTACATTTTTGATATTCACAACAAACGACTCTTTTTAGAGCTAAAATGAATTGATAACCTTGGTAAAAGATTAGTGGAGACACAGAAGTATGTCATATATCTATTAGTTTATTGCTTTTGAAGAGTTTTGACCCTTCTTGTCGCGACTATAATAGTAGAAAGAAGTTTTTCAACAATGAAATTTATAAAGAATGAACTGTGCAATCGAATGGGAAATCAATGAATGAATAATTGTTTGGTTGTGTACATTGAAAGAAATGTAGTCAGCAACATTGATAATGAGACTATCATACAACAATTTCAAAACATGAAAATTAGTAAAAGGTAATTGTAAAACTTTATGGATTTACATTTTTTTGTCAAAATATAAAGTTCTCTTTTTATTAGATTTTGTATAATTTAAGTTTTTTAATAAACCCTAGAAAAATTCTAGAACTGCCACTAAGTTGTGGGATTTTTTATGATGCTTTGGAGCATAGTAAGTTTTGGTTCTCAACTTCTCATGCCTCCCTTAGATTTGGAGCTCCTCGTTGACAGGATGTTTCCGTTGGATCTCTCAATGAGGTGCGTAACCGTTGTCATTAGCAACTCTGCCCTTAAGATAGGTGGAATCATAGGTTCACGATTGTAGGTTTTCATAAACAAAAATAATGCAGTTAATGTCATGCTTAGGCTTTCAGATTAGGCCTCATTCTTCTTAGTTGAGCTTCTCTCATGTGCTTGAGTTGTTGTTTATGAGTTCTTGGTGAGTTCTTCTCGTCTTAGCTGACTGCCTCGAGAGTCGAGTCCTTGTTGGTTAAGGATCCCAATCGTCCAGGAGGGAACATTCCATACCTAATTGCAGTGATGTGGAGGCGGACCCTTGTCCAACTTGGTAGTAAGAGTATGACTACCTTTCCCTTCTACTCATCTTCCTTTATTATGTATTGTAGACTTGCTTATTTTTTGTCATCTTAATTATCAAGAATGTCTAATAACAGTATTTGGCCAAGTTCAAGCCTTATACTAATGACCGGCCGATACCTACTATTTCAAAGAAGAGAGACCAATATATGAGGATCCCACTCCTTCAAGGTTCGAACCCATTGAGATCTCTCAAGAAGTTCATCATGATGCTTCATTGCCTCTAATGACCACTAATCCTCTGCCTCCAATCTCGCCCACCCTTCTAGCTCATCTCGATAGGTAAGGATGTTGTAATGCATGCAATGTATGGTATGGAATGCATGGTCATGTGAGAATGCTGAGATGCAAACTCTATGTATGAAATCATTTTCACGGGTTATTCTTCAAGAGAAAGATTTTTCATGTTAATTACCATTTTATTCACTTTTTTCTTTTTTTTACCTTTTTATTGTATATATCCCTTATTTATCATGTGGACTAGCATAGTCATATTAAACAGAATACAAATCCTCAATTCCACTTTTTGTGTTCCACTTTTTGTGTTCCACTTTATATTCCATCAATCACAACTTGTCATATATTTGTTTAATTTTCTATTAAACAAGTGAATGTGGGTCTCCATTATCTTTCTTTTATTTATGGGCCCATAGTAGGATGGACCAATATTTTGAACACAAGAGTAAAGGCCAAAATGGCCCATTAGCATTAATTTTTGAAATATTTAGCAACAGAGCACTGTTTCGGAAATAATTAGGGAAATATCACTTTTTCTGGTACTCGAGCTTGGTGAACTCGAGTACCATGTTTTTTTAATCCACCGTCGCCCCATATTCGAGGAGCCCTATAGTGGCGTTTTTAATCCCTATAGTGACGTTTTCGGGCCCTATAGCGGCGTTTTTAAGCCCCCATACGAGGTTCAAGAGGCCCTATAGTGACGTTTTCGGGGCCTATAGCGGCGTTTTCCTGCAAAATTTTTTATAAGTCCCTCATAACAGGTTCAAGGGTCCCTATAGTGGCGTTTTTAAGCCCTATAGTGACATTTTTGGGCCCTATAGCGGCGTTTTCCTGCAAAATTTTTTTATAAGTCCCCATACCAGGTTCAAGGGGCCCTATAGTGGCGTTTTTAAGCCCTATAGTGACGTTTTCGGACCCTATAGCGACGTTTTTTTTTTTAGAAGATGTTTGACCAATGAAAAGATGGTACTCGAGCTCACCATGCTCGAGTACCACAAAAAGTGGTAGATCCCAAATTATTTCCGAAACAGTGCTCTGTTGCTAAAAATTTCAAAAAAACATGGTATTGGGCCATTTTGGCCCAAGAGTAAACCTCTTCTCTCACCCTTAATAAAATTGAAATTGACCCATTTATTTGTTATAATCTCTCGGGTGTTTTAGGGCTGAGGTTCTTCTATTTATTGGCAGACCAATATTTTGAACACAAGAGTAAACCTCTACTCCCACCCCTAATAAAATTGAAATTGACCCATTTAATTGTTATTATCTCTCGGGTGTTTTAGGGCAGAGGGTAGCTTTTCCTCCTCCCACACACGTAATTCTCAACTTGCAGCTGCCATTATTTGACAAATCAAGAGTTCCTTTTCAAGATTTCCATGTAGAGCTCATCATCAAACCACGGAGGTATATTATTTCTTCACAAAATCATCTTACATGCTGTGATTTCAGAAAACTGTATTTGGGTAATTTTTAACACTTTTAAGATGAAAAAATTATGATTCCATTTTCTCATATTTCATGTGAGGAATATACATGAACTTAATCTATATGCTATGTGGACGACTCTATATGCTATGTGGACGACATGAGAAATATAAAAGCATATTTTATTTTGTGTTTTCTCATTATTCTTTATGCAATGCAGAAGACAAAATTACATGCTAGCACTACTGTGCATAAAGATATCATTTCAAAATGCATTTTCCAGATTTTGATGAGGCAAAACTCTATTGGCATCTAAACACATGGGTTTATAGATCTATGAAAATTAACTACAAAAAACCCTAATCTAACACACCAAGAAATTCCACAAGCTATTAGCATTCCGCTTGTGATCTGATGGAACACAAATCCGTCAATGAGTGAGCAGATGGAATCACCCGTGGAATGTGAAGGTTTGCTCGACGAGGGACACCGGTGTGGCGCCTGCCACAAAGTCTCCGATGCCAAAGTTAGGATCACAGTTAAACACAATAAAGAAATAAAAGATAGTTTCAGAGTATTTTTGCATATCTCCGTTTCTGTTGGTTGTGTGAAAGTTTTATACCTGAGGCCATAAGGGCTAGCCGTTGAGGCTGTTAATGCTTTCTTTTGTAACGCACCTGGCCAGTAATGAGACTTTTAATGTGCCCTCCAACGGTCTTTTTGGTCGATTTGGTAACTGCTCGGATCATTGATTGATCGCATTGAATAACTCTCTGCCTTCGTTAGTGATGATGGCTTCCTTCGTTGTTTCTGATTACTTCGTCATGGATGATTCTCCCGTCAGTAATGTTATGTTCGTCAGCGGGATGTAGAGTCGTCATTCCCGTCAGTTGCCCCCCAGGTTCTGGGGTCGTCGGTGACCCGTCATGACGATCACAGAAGATGAAAAGTTTTTCTTGTGACTCTTGGGGTTTTGTTCCGCCTTTAATGCTTAGTGGCGGCGCTACACGCAATCATGGCCACGTGGCGCTTGATGGTCTGTGGAATTAATGGCATGACCCTTGGGTTTCCCGCTGGTTTTTCAATCGTTTTTGACCCACATTTAAAACTTCTCCTTTTCAACTTTTCGTTTATTTCTCAGAGAGCAAAAGCAAACCAATTTTTTAGTGATACTCTGAATACTTTGAGGCTTCCTTTCTTCTCCGATTTGCCTTGCGCTGCTTTCTGCCATTCCGCCATTGGAGGTACGTTCTTCTTTCCTTTTTCTTTCTTCTTTTTCTTCTTTTACTGTATAATTTCTGATTTGCTATTCCCTTTTCGCTTCTATTCTGGTGTTGGCTTTTGTTTTTCTTTTGGGGTTTCAGTTTCGTACCTTGTTTTCCTTTTGATTTCTGTATTTTCCATGGTTGATAGCTTAGAAGTTAGGATAGCTTGCCCGTCGATCTCCTTCCTTTTTGCGTATCTAGGGGGGTCTTTGGGTACTTACCCTTTTTTAGAAAATTTTGTGTACGAAGGCAATAGTCTGAGCGTCGTTTTGAGTGATTTGTTGCCGTTGCTCCGTCAATCGCTAAATTGGTTTGAGGGTTTAGGAGGGAGAAGATTAATGTCTGAGGTTAGGTCTAGTGACCTCGAGACTGGGCTATCGTCCAGTGGTGGCCCGGCTGAAGGAGATACCGCCGTCTCTGGTTCTCGAGAGGTTAGGGCTTTTTATGCCCTTAGGGAGATTTGTGGTCTGGATGACGAGACCGTAAATAGATTTAAGGATAGGTTTCAATTTCCGTCTAGGGTTCGTGTTCGTCGTCCTAGGGAAGAAGATAGGGCTTGTCACTTCTTTCCAAGCGAAATATGCTTTTATGAATCAGCCTTCACCTGTGGGCTTAGGTTCCCCGTCCACCCGTTCCTGATGGAACTTTTAGATCATTTTGGTATAGCCCCTGGACAGCTCATGCCAAATTCGTGGAGGATCGTCATCAACTGTATGCAAATATGGTTGGCCTCCAACGGGGATATGATCAGGATAGGTGAGCTCACCTACCTGTATCGTTTGAAAGAGTCTAAAGAGTGGGGGTATTACGAATTAGTCCCTTGGGAGAGAAAGATTAGGATCGTCAAGGGATTGCCCTCGTCATTCAGGTATTGGAAGTCGCGCTTTTTCTTTGTGTCTGGGGACGACTTCGAGACCCAATCTAGCAGTGATTGGGGTGATATCCCGAGGTTGCTCCGTCGGTGGGGAACCCCGACCTTAGGTGCGTCAGTATTTCTCCCCGTTGTTTCAATCTTGCCAATTTTGAAGTTCTGATCTTGCTGACTTCTTTGTTTCTTTGTTTGGTATAGTTAAGAGACGGCCTGGGCTGAAGAGACGATATAAGGAACGCATAGAGACCGCCATCGGGTACGCTGAGACGATTGAGAGCTGGGACGAGCTGGTTGACCCTCGATCTCTTGCGTTTTACAACCTTGGTCCTGACCCATCTCCTTTCGTTCTTCGTCAGCTTGGCATTGAAGGCAAAAAGAGTAAGTTTTAACTTCGTCAATGCTGATTCCCCTTATGTATAACTTCGTCAATGCTGATTCCCCTTACGTATACTTAAGCAATTTTTTGACACACTTTCTTCTTGCAGAGATGACGACAAAGTTCAACAAGGACATGTATGCAAAGATGAGGTCAAAGAAGGACGAACCCCTGTCCAATTTGGGAAAGAAGACTGTGCGAGTCACCGGGAAGGGTCCTGCTTCCATCCCGCTCAGCATCGTTCCTTCAATAGCTTCTGAGACGACGAGGACTGCCTCCCCGGCCGTTTCAATAGAAGAGATTCCTACTCCCGGCTCCAAAAGGCCGCGCGTGGTTGGCAAAGGAAAGGAGAAGACTGATACTCGTTCATCCACAATATGGGATGACGAGTCATTGGCCGTGGAAAGAGCTCACGAGGTCGTTACTTCAGCGGACTTGAAGGCTCTATCTGACTTGTCCTTAAACGATGTGGCTTCTCGTCACGTCCACAAACTTGTCCAGGTGTGGGGTTCTTCCCTCTTCATCATCATTTTTTTTTTTTTTTTTAGACGACTTCATAATTTCCTCCAGGTGCTGGGAGAGAGTATCCATATCACCGCTGAGTACCTCACTCAAGGGGCCAAGGTGGCGTCTCTGGCAACCCGGATAGAGGCCCTGGAGAAGGAGAACTCAGACCTGAGGACGAACCTGATCACTTCTATGGACGAGGCCACGACATTGAAGGAGAAGGTCAAGGTGCTGGAGGACGACCTCAGAGTTGAGCGCGGGTTGACTCAGGAGAAGGACGAGCAACTTCTAGCAGCCAAGGAGAAACTAGTGACCATCGCCGCTCGATCCGTGGAGGCTTTCCAGACCACTGACGAGTACAATACCGTGCTCTTCAGCTGGTATTTTAAAGGATTTGAGCTTCTCCGGAGGTACATGATCAAGCATCCTTCTGGAGTCAACCTGGAGAGCCTGGATTTGGAGGAGGTGGACAAGGAAATGGCCCTGGAGGAGGCGGCTTCGTCTTCTGCCCCCGGTGATGATGCTCCCGAACCTGTTGCTGACGTGCCGGCCAGTGAAGGCACAGCTGATGCTTGACTCTACATACTTAGAAAAAAAATTTTTTTTTTTTTTTTTATTGTGGGTGCCCGTCTTGTTTTGGGCCTTTCTTTTTGTAAATCTAATTTCCAAACAATTTACTTTATTTTGAAAACAATGATATTGGCTCAGTGTTTATGGGCTGGAATGAAGCGTACTTACTTTTCTTCTTGATGTTCTGGCTGATTTACATCCGTCCGTACTTTTTGTGCTTTGTTAATTAGTTGTTGATTTAATGCATTGTGCTCTTCCGTTAGCTGACTTCTGCCATTTGACTTATGACCGTCCAGGCGGACTCTTGTCACTTGGTCTTTTAACCAAAGTATTATGGTCGTCGGTAACTTACATCCGTCAAGGCGGAATCTTGTTAGTCTTTTTAACCATAGTATTATTGTCGTCGGTAACTTACATCCGTCAAGGCGGAATCTTGTTACTTTATTCTTTTTAACCATAGTATTATGGTCGTCGGTAACTTACATCCGTCAAGGCGGAATCTTGTTACTTAGTGATTTATAGGCCTCATGGTCGACCTGTACTGCCTGCGCAAAAACGTTGAAGGAATAATACTTTTATTAACTTCAGTAACGAGTGCATTCGTGTATTACATTTACTCATGGTATTTCTTTAAATGCTCAATGTTCCAAGGACGAGGGAGCTTTTGTCCGTCCATAGTTTCCAAATGGTAACTCCCTTGCCTAGAGTAGTGAACGACGCGATATGGCCCTTCCCATGTAGGGCCCAGCTTCCCTTGAGTAGGGTCTTTAGTGGCTATAGTGACTTTGCGAAGGACGAGGTCCCCTATGGCCAGACGCCTGAGTTTGACCCTCTTATTGTAATACTCGGCCATTTTCTTTTGATACTGTGTCATTCTACTGGACGCATTGTCTCTTATTTCATCCAAGCAATCCAGGTTGAACCGCAGCCCCTCGTCATTGAGTCCCTCTCTGAAAGCTCCTCACCTGATGCTTGTTACTCCAACTTCTACTGGGATCACTGCTTCTAAGCCGTAGGTAAGCCTGAAGGGTGTCTCTCCTGTCGGGGTTCTGGCTGTAGTCCTGTATGCCCACAAGACACTAGGCAGTTCTTCTGGCCAGGCATCTTTTGCTTCGTCCAGCTTGGTTTTGATTATCTTGAGCAACGTCCTGTTTGTTACTTCCGTCTGTCCATTTGCCTGGGGGTGTCCCGGGGATGAGAACTGATTCTTGATCCCGAGGTCCGAGCAGAACTCTCTGAAGCCTTGGCTATCGAACTGCTTCCCATTATCAGATATGATCGTCAAAGGGATCCCGAACCTGCAGATAATGTTTTTCCACACGAAGCTCCGGATCCGAGCCTCAGTGATGGTTGCTAGGGCCTCTGCTTCAACCCATTTTGTGAAATAGTCAATAGCAACTAGAAGGAATTTTACCTGACCTTTACCTTGGGGCAGAGGACCGACGATGTCGATTCCCCATTGCGCGAATGGCCATGGGGAGGATATGGTCGTCATCTTCTCTGCTGGAAGCCGTTGTACATTTCCGTACCGCTGGCATCTGTTGCATCTTCTGACGAGGTTAGCAGCATCCCCCTGCATGGTTGGCCAAAAGTACCCCGCTCTTATCACCTTGTTTACTAGGGATCTGGGGCCGGCATGGTCGCCACAGACTCCTCCGTGTACTTCTTCTAGGATGTATTTGGCCTCGTCCTCGTCGACGCACTTCAGGTAGGGCATAGAGAAGCCTCTTTTGTACAAGACGTCATTTAGGATCGTGAACCTGGCTGCTCTCTTTTTGACCTTTCTGGCTTCGTCAGTATTCTGGGGTAAGTGCCCGTCTCGGAGGAAGGATATTAAGGGCGTCATCCAGGTGTTTGTGCTCTGGGTGGTGAGCACTGCCACCTCTTCAATACTTGGGTATTTCTGAACTTCTATTGCCACGTCTGTGCTCGTCCTTCCTGCTTCTGACGACGCTAGTTTTGACACTTCGTCAGCTCCAATATTCTGGTTTCTTGGTATCTGGACGAAATCCGCTGTGTCGAACTCCTGGGTTAGCTGCCTTGTCAGTTTAAGGTATTTCTGCATCCTTTCTTCCTTTGCCTCGTACTCTCCACTGATCTGTCCGATTACCAGCTTTGAATCACTCTGGATAAGCAAGTTTTTGGCACCAAGAGCTTTTCCGAGCCTCAAGCCCGTCAATATTCCTTCATATTCGGCTTCGTTATTGGTGGCTGGGAACTCCAGTTGAACTCCATATTTCATCACTTCTCCGTCGGGGGTGGTTATGACGACCCCTACTCCCCCCCTCTTTTGGGCTGACGAACCATCTGTCTGTATTATCCATTTATCAACTTCGTCGGTAGTTCCTTCTTCGTCTGGAAGAGTGAATTCAGCGATGAAGTCAGCCAGAGCTTGTGCCTTGATGGCTGCTCTTGGATGGTACTCGATGTCAAACTGACTGAGTTCGATTGCCCATTGGATCATTCTCCCTGCTGCTTCCGGTTTGTTCATTGACTTCTTGATTGGCTGGTCCGTCATTACAAGGATAGGATTTGACTGGAAATACGGTCTGAGCTTGCGCGAGGCTACTATAAGTGCGAACGCAATCTTTTCAATTCTTGGGTACCTGAACTCAGCTCCTTGAAAGGCCTGACTGACGTAGTACACCGGGAGTTGCTTCTTGCCTTCTTCTCTAATCAAGGCTGCGCTGACTGCCGAGGCTGATACCGCCAGGTACAAATATAGGTTCTCCCCTCCTTTGGACGGGCTCAAGAGAGGTGGACTGCTCAGATATTGCTTCAACTCTTGGAACGCTGCTTCGCATTCGTCAGTCCAAGCAAAGGCCTGCTTGAGGGTTTTGAAAAAGGGCAAGCATTTGTCTGTGGCCCTGGAGACGAACCTGTTTAGAGCTGCTATCCTTCCCGTAAGTTTTTGTACATCCTTGACGGTCTTGGGTGGAGCCATGTCAATGATAGCTTGTACTTTTTCTGGATTGGCTTCTATTCCTCTCTGGGACACCATGAATCCCAGGAATTTTCCCGAGGCTACCCCAAAAACACATTTGCTAGGATTCAGCTTCATCTGGTGTTTTCTCAGGGTTGCAAAAGTCTCCTCCAGGTCGTCCAGATGAGCGAGCTCTTCCTTACTCTTGACGAGCATATCGTCTACGTATACCTCCATGTTTCTGCCAATTTGTTGGTTGAACATTTTGTTTACCAACCTCTGGTATGTAGCTCCAGCGTTTTTCAACCCAAAAGGCATCACCTTGTAACAATAGAGTCCCTGGCTGGTGATGAAGGCGGTCTTCTCCTGGTCTTCTTCAGCCATCTTTATCTGGTTGTACCTTGAGAAAGCGTCCATGAACGTCAACAACTTGTGTCCAGCGGTAGAGTCCACGAGTTGGTCTATCCTTGGTAGAGGGAAGCTGTCCTTTGGGCATGCTTTATTCAGGTCGGTGAAGTCTACACACATTCTCCACTTTCCATTTGGTTTCTTTACCAGGACGACGTTGGCGAGCCACTCTGGGTAGTATACCTCCCGGATGAACCCAGCCGTCAAGAGTTTGGTTACCTCCTCTGCTACTGCCTGATCTCGCTCTGGAGCAAAAGTTCTTCGTCGTTGCTGAACGGGCTTCCTGTTGGGGTCCACATTCAGTCTATGCTGGATGATCCCTGGAGATATGCCTGGCATGTCCTCGTGACTCCATGCAAAGACATCAAGATTCCCTCTGAGGAACTTTATTAGTCTTGCTCTCATCTCAGGGCTTAGCGTCGTCCCTATCCTGGTTGTCCTGTCCGCATTCCCTTCTACCAACTCCACTGCTTCCAGGATCTCCACTCCGTCTTCCTCTTTTTCTTCTATCGTCCACGTGTGGTTCTCCTTTCTTGCCAGTACGGCCTGGTAGCACTCCCTTGCCAAGACCTTATCACCCTTCACTTCACCCACACCATCGTCTGTTGGGAATTTCACCTTCAAACAGTAAGTTGACGTTGCCGCCTTCCACTTGTTTAGGGTAGGCCTCCCAATGATGACATTGTAGGACGAGGGGCAATCTACAACCAGGAAATCTACTTGTTTGGTCAGCTGCAACGGATAGGTCCCTGCTGTCACCGTCAGAGTCACTATACCCCTGGGGTAGACCCTGTCTCCACTGAAACTGACAAGCGGAGAGTCAAAAGGACGGAGCCTTTTTGGATCTAACTTCAACTGCTGGAAAGCTGGGAGGTAGATGATATCCGCTGAGCTTCCGTTATCAACAAGGATCCTTCTGGTATTGAACCCTTCTATATTCAGCACTATGACCAGGGGATCGTTGTGAGGCTGTTTCACTCCCCTGGCGTCTCCTTCATTAAAGGACATATCTTGGTATGTTCGTCGATACTTGGACGGAGGAATGGTGTGGACGCTGTTTACCTGTCTGTGGTATGCTTTTCTAAGCGATCTGAATGACCCTCCTGAGAATGGTCCTCCCGTGATCGTGTTTATCTCCCCGATCACTTTGCGTGGAGGTTGGGACGTATGGTCGTCATCCCGAGTGAAGGATTCATTTTGGGTCCTGTTGTCGTCTCTGAACTTGCTATATTCTCCTTTCTTTACAAATTTCTGCAACTTTCCTTTCCGTATTAACTCCTCTATTTGTTCCTTCAGGTCTCTGCAATCTTCTGTGTTGTGGCCGTGGTCTCTGTGGAACCGACAATACTTGTTCTTGTCACGTACGTTGGGGGACGAGTGTAATGGCCTGGGCCATTTGAGATAATGCTCGTCCTTGATCTGCGTGAAAATCTTGTCAACAGGCATAACCAATGGAGTAAATTTTACCTGACGAGGATTTTTTTCATCTCTCCTTCTATTCCCGTCACTGTTCCGATGTTCTGGTCTGTCTCTCTTTTGCCCTCTACGGTCGTCTTCCCGCTTGGACTTGTCTCCTAGCCTCTCGGTATCTTTTATGGCAGCTAGAGCGTCTTCCGCGTTCATGTATTTTTGGGCCTTCAGGAGCATCTCAGCCATTGTCTTCGGGGGGTTTTTGGCAAGAGAGGCTACAAGGTCTCTGGATTTCAACCCTGCCTTGAAGGTCGTCAGTTGCACCTTGTCATCAGCTTCGTCCACCTCCAGAGTTTCCCGGGTGAATCGCTTGACATATGACCTCAGAGTCTCCTTCTCTCCCTGTCTTATGGTGAGTAAGTAATCTACTGGTCTCCTTGGGCGTTGTCCCCCTATGAAGTGACGCAGGAAAGCACTACTTAGCTGATCGAAGTTGTCTATGGACGAGTTTGGCAACTTAGTAAACCATTCTCTTGCTGCTCCTTTGAGAGTCGTAGGGAAGGAACGGCATAATATCTCGTCAGGTGGTTGTTGAAGGCCCAGAGTCGTCTTAAAGGTATTAAGATGATCCTGAGGGTCCTTGAGTCCGTCGAATGGTTCTAATTGAGGCAGGCGAAACTTTGACGGCACGGGGCAATCAAGTACTGCTGCAGTGAAGGGCGAATCTGTAGCCCTTACCATCTTGTCTACACTCCGGTCTGTCTTTTCCTTGATAGCGCTCCTTAGTTCGTCCATCTCTTTCCTCATTTCCCGAAGAAGATCTAAGTTTTGTTCGTCCGGAGTAGTTGGTCTCCGGGGGGTTTCCCTCTGTTGGCTATCCCCCTCTCCCTCCGTGTTACCCTTGGACCGGTTTTCTTCCTGTTGAGCTTGTTGAACCTGCTGGAGCCGCAGCTTCATTTCCTGGTTCTGCCTGGTGAGTTCCTCAATGGTGGCTGTTAGGGCTTGAACTTGTTGGGCCAAGGCCGTTGAATCTGGGTTGGATTCCATCTGGATATGGTGAATTGATGGAAACTACGTTTTCGAATGTAAATCTGAAAACTCGTTCCCACAGACGGCGCCAAACTGATGGAACACAAATCCGTCAGTGAGTGAGCAGATGGAATCACCCGTGGAATGTGAAGGTTTGCTCGACGAGGGACACCGGTGTGGCGCCTGCCACAAAGTCTCCGATGCCAAAGTTAGGATCACAGTTAAACACAATAAAGAAATAAAAGATAGTTTCAGAGTATTTTTGCATATCTCCGTTTCTGTTGGTTGTGTGAAAGTTTTATACCTGAGGCCATAAGGACTAGCCGTTGAGGCTGTTAATGCTTTCTTTTGTAACACACCTGGCCAGTAATGAGACTTTTAATGTGCCCTCCAACGGTCTTTTTGGTCGATTTGGTAACTGCTCGGATCATTGATTGATCGCATTGAATAACTCTCTGCCTTCGTCAGTGATGATGGCTTCCTTCGTTGTTTCTGATTACTTCGTCATGGATGATTCTCCCGTCAGTAATGTTATGTTCGTCAGCGGGATGTAGAGTCGTCATTCCCGTCATGATCTATGTTTGATCTACAATCTTATGAGGATGTTATGATCATGTGTTGATGTTGCCATATGATGAGTGAAGATGTTATGATAAATGATGTAATGGGAGATGAACATGTGAAAATGATTTAACAAACAATTCAAAAACCAAACTATAACTATCATAAATTAATGACATTAACCCTAATCTATAAAACAAGTAAAACTACAACAATACATTTTATTTTATTTTTTAATTTATTGGATTTTTCAATGAATTAAACTTATGACAAAAATTCTAGAGCAGTAAACATAATGTACTTATAAAAAGGAATTAGACCTATCATCTAAGGGTGTAGAGGGTTAAACGCGTGAGTTTGTTGGTGTTGGTGAATCCTCCTTCGCAATGATCATCAGAGATCTCCTCTTACTAGATTGACGAACCCTCCTCATGGCCTCTATGGAGCATTTGTGTTGTTGTTGATGCTTAGATGTTTGCTTGTTGACAAGTAAGTGCCCGAATTGTTGTGGCGTTGATTACATGAACATAGTGTAATAATTTGGGTGACTCTCGTATTGATGGAAATAAATTTTGAGTGAAGAAATGAGTGTTTTACCATGGGAATTTTGTCGGTCTCAGAGGTGTTTTTGATTTCTTCCTCAGTTCCTCTAACAGCATTTTAGCAAAGTAACAGTAGGAGGAAAAAAAAAGTCATTTTTTTTAAAATAATAATAATGGATTCCCCTATTGATGGACAAAAATTCTAAGAGGTCTAAGGCCTTTAGAGCATTTCATATGACTAAAAGTTTAAAACTTATCTACGATCCCAAGAAGCCTTTTGGGGGTAAAACATGAGAAAAATTTGGCAACTGGACTGTAGAGTGCTTATCAGCACTTAAAAGCCCAAATCCACATTCTGCCACGTGGTCAGAGTCAGAGAGCAAATTGGCATTTTGACAACAATTTTCAAGTTTTGGCCTTTTTCTTCTTCTTCTTTTTTATCCAAATTTATTATGATTTTTTTATATTTGAACTTTTAAGAGATAAAATCAAGATTTTATAACGATTGACTATTTTTAAGATTGGAGTAAACTAATCCTGATTAGCCTCTCTAAATTATCAAAATAATCATGTATTCATGAAAAGTAAATAATTTATTCCAATAATTTAGTAATTGTCAATTATCTACTAGGATTATTCTATACTTGTATATCTATTATTGGATTTTTTTTCTTTTTTCTTTTTTTTTTAAATAACGGTTTTTTTTTTTAATATAATTAAGAGAAGAAAATGGGAGGCCCCAACCCCAACCCATCTCTAAGATCAGGGTAAATACCAAAAAGGGCAGATTAGAAATGATGACAAGCCCATTCCACACATAGCCAGCGGCCCATCTTTGTAAACCAGTTAGACCAAGGCCATGGCCCCATTGATCACTGGTAGAGCCTTAGGAAAAGTACCCACCAATACTAACGCCCCTGCTTTGCTTTAACTAGCACCATGTGACAAATGTGGTTATTGTGCTCATATGTACATGAGCAAGTTGGCACATTTGTCACTTACAAAAGTGGTACCTTGTCACTGATTAGCCATTTTGTCCCACAAACGATGCTTCTTAGTTGTTATCCTCATTTTGTATTCTGTTGAGCTCAAGATAGCATTTTCTTTCACATTTTGGAAGTTCAGGTGAAACATCTGAGGTTGCGAGCAACCCTTCATAGCAAATTAGCAATGCATGTTGTTTTGCTAGGATGCTACTCTTATGCCAGTTATGATCAACGAACTAATAGCAATCTACATCAGTCCTTTGATTTTTCTAAAGAGGAACTTGTAATTATCTGTGTCAAAATCAAAATTAGTAACAGAACAAAAAATTTATATAAAGATCATACATTGTTATTAAAACTGGACCAGATAATGTCCTTGTTATTCTTGTGTATATCATTTTTCAGCTAGGCCCAAAATCTAAATCTTTAGGTGAGGATCCTTGTTCAGCTAGTTTATGGTCACATAAAATTGACAAAATCAATTCCTACAGCTTACAAAACAGGCAGTTGGCAAAACAGATATGAGATACCAACCACTAATTCAGCAGGCCAAATTTCATAATATTCTTTTCAAGGCTTAGCTTTTACAAAAAGGTAACACCCCTATTATAGCATGTTTTTGACAAGACCAATCAGACATATCTCTCTGAATCCTACAAGTCTAGCCAAAATGAGCTCATTTTAGACAAACCAGTTTAAGGTCCCATTATTTCATATTTCAAAGGACAAGAATCTTAAAACGAAAAGAAGGAAAAAGGAAAAGCACCTTCTGACTATATCCTAGATAAAATGTCATTGAGGGCCACAACAATGTTATCATAGCACTGCCAGACACGTGATGCATCTTTGTCCCTTGCCGCATAATCTAGCTGCAATGTACATTAAACATGAACAATTGTCAGTTTCAAAGATTAATAATTTCCTTTTATTTATTTATTTATTTATTTATTTTGGCTTGCTAGAACATTATTTCAGCAAGAGCAGAATCATCTTCTTCCCTTTTTTTTTTTTTTTTTTTTTTAAAAAAAAAAGATAAACTTCCTGTAAGAGCAAAATTATCACCAAAAGGAACAAACCTGTCAAAACAGTATCAGAAAGAGTAACATTTCCTATGAAAATTAACATAAATAAAAAATTCCCATGCAATGGTTTATTGAAAACTACTCTCTTTTGGCCGTACAACCATTGATTTGACTTGATGGAACCTGTGAATTTCAATTTCAACCTAAGTGGATGATCCAAATACTAGGAATACTTACGATCACTACTATAGAATATATCTAGTGGCTTATCAAAAAATAGAATATATCTAGTGGGTAGAAATATGAAGATTATGTGGAAAGCAGAAATCTAGGGGGATATGGCATTTATCACGTTAAAATCAATGCCACAAAAAGCATCCCAATGAAAAAGTCCTCGAATTCCATGATACACAAAGATGATGTGTAAGTAACATTACCCTGGTGGCATTATTGAAGAGATTGGAATACAGCTTCCTTAGTTGGGGCCTCTCATTTCCAGGTATGCCTTGGATTATGGTATATATGTCCTGTTTCAGGTAGGCTGAGTTCTTCCTTAGGACCTTTTGTGCTTCACCCCATGACTCTGACTCAATTAGAGATTTTATTTGTAACAAAGCTTGTGCATGACCTCTGATTTTACTCATTGCCTCTTCAAATGCTTGACCAGGTGCTACCATCTTAAGTTCAAATCCCTCTGCAACCTCTTGACCAAAAATCACTTCTTGTGCCAATAGTATCGACACCATTGCTGCTATTCCTCCTACTCTTCTTCTACTGAAATTAGATCCGAGGACCTTCTGGGGCATCTCTCTTGACCTAAAAGAGGGTTTTGAACAGCAGGTGAAGGTTGGAGGATAATATGATAGGTTGGGTTGCAAGACGAATGGTGTAAATGACATCCTCTTGTGAATTTTAACAAGATAATTTGGTATAATAATCGCTATCTATATCTATTATTTCAATTTCCACAATGGTCCAAGGATTTAAAGAAATGCTTGTTAAAAGCAACCTTTATGGCACTCAATTATCAGAGAAAGGATCTATAGAGAAAATGGTTAAAAGATGGAATTCAGACAAAGATCCTATTTCCTTTTCAACTGAAACCTGCAATTATCTGTCTCCGACACCCTCCTGCAAAAGATCATGATTATATGAGCATTTAGTTATCTTATAAAAACCAAAGACTATTGTTATATTCCTTCCTACCTAGCATCATATGCTTTGTTCTTACAACATATAGAATAAGAAAGTACTACAAATAATGTTACAATAGTTGCTCAAAAAAAAAAAAAAAAAAAACGTTACAATAGAGGGCTGAAGAACACAAAATCATCATGCATTTTTTTTTTCTGGGTGACATCTGCTTTCTTTGAAAAAATGATGCACATAGATCAAAGTTATGTTATGTTCAAATGAATAAAACATTAAAACTGTTTTTAATAAACAATTCATATAAGAAATGAATCCAATATATCTTGAAAATTGTAATTTATTATAATATCTTATTTGGGTATTAAAAAAAAAAAAATCAATTGTTTACATTTTTATTTTGAACTAATACATTTCCCAAAAAAAAAAAAAAAAAAAACAAAACAAATATAGGGTAAGTCCACTGTCCAACCAGGGCCGGCCCTTCCCTTAGGCGAGTTAGGCAATTGCCTAAGGCCCCCAAGTGGAAGGGGGCCCCAAAATTTTAGAAAAGAACCAACCGGGTAGTTTCAAATGAATTACAAAAATAATCTGGCACATCCTTTTAACCAAAAAAAACAAAAAATTTGGTAAATCCTATTAAACATTGGTTCTAAACAAAATCATTGACCAAAAATCAACCAGATAAACTACAAATCCGATCTAAGAGATTAACCACAAATCAAAACAAATAAATCCACTCAAAACCCTAAAAATTTTACCTTTCTCTCTACTCTCTGCTCTCCGCCTCTCTCTAGTCTCCAGTCTCCAGCTGAACCGCCTCAGCCTCTCTCTGATTCTCTGCTCTCCGCCTCTCTCAAGTCTCAACTGCTCACCTCACCTCACCGTATCAGGTTCTGAGGTTCAGGAATCAGGTATAAAATTATAAATATTTGGGCCATTTTTTTTGTTAAGAACTTAAGATTACTTTGTTTGTTCGGGCCCTCCCTGGCTGGTTTTGTAACTTTGTTTATCACTTATCAGTTTATCATTATGGCTGCCTGGACCCTCCCTGGACTGGGCGTTAAGTTTGGGCCTTCAAGGTTTTTTTTTTTTTTTTTTTTTTTTTTTTTTTTTTTTTTTTGTTATTTTTTATATTATTATTATTTTTTAAAGTCTGCATTTTTTTTTTAGTTATAGATAGGATTTGTTTTTTGTTTGTTTGTTTATTTTTTTTTATTATTATTTTTTTTTTTGGTGGGTGGGCCTTATTAATAAGTCTTGTGTCAGTGTTATGGCTGTGCTTAAATTTTTGTTATGTTTGTGCTTAATTTTTTTTTCAATTTATGTAGGTTGAGATTGCTAAAAACTTGTTATTATTCAGTGAAACTACAACAATACTTTTTATATAAATCAAGTTCTATTTCTCATTTGCTCTACACTTGAAAGTTATTTTTTTATTTTAGTCTTTATAAATATATTGTTTGATTAGAAATGTCTACTAGAAAATATATATCTGGATATGAAAAACTTAAAAAAAGAAGAAAAATTAATTGAGTCTCAAAAAGGATCAATGGATAAATTTGTTATTAATAATAAACAAAATATAACACAAAATTTAGATAAAAATATCACAAATGAGCAAGAAATTAACCAAAATAATTTAGAAGAAGATGATGTTCAATTTTGCAATACAACAAATCTTGATAATGAACTTCAAAATAATTTAGAAGAAAATGAAAATAATTATGAAAAATATAATATAAAAATATTAAATAAACATTAATTTAATTAACATATAAGTATAAAAAAAGGCCTAATTTTTAGTTCTCACCTTTGGACCCAAAATGTCTAGGGTCACCCCTATTTCCCTCTCATTCTCTCTCTGCCTCAACCCACGTCACACCGTGCTCCATGGCTGATCACCAAGCTCTCCTTCTAAACCTCTATGGCCGGAGCTTTTTAAGCTCATCACCTCTAATCATGCATCACTACTGAAACCCAGCCAAAATCAAATCACAACCACCACCACGGCCAAAACCCAGCCAAAATCAAATCGCAACAAAAACCCAGAAGCCCACCAAATCACAAATCAAATCACACCCACCGAAATCAAAACACAAAACCCACAAAACAACCAAAATCACAAAATGAAAACACTGAAAGTGAACCCACCATTAAAAAAATATATATTGGTTTTGTTATTATATTTTAGAAGAATAATCATCTTGTTGAACTAATTTTAGATCCAAATTAATCAAACAAATAAATAAATAAACAAAAATCACACACCATAATCTGGTGAAGTCTCGTGAGCCACAATTTCACCTAAATGGATCGTCTGAGTTGAGAGGAAGAGATTTTCATAGTTTTTGGCTCGGCAGCACAATCTTCGATTTCCTTTCTTAATGTGGCTTTCGCTCGCTCCTCTCCTGTCAGCCTAAACGACGTATAAAGAGAAATAAAAGGAAGAAGAACAAAGCACCGCATAAAAAAGAAGAAAAGAAAAATAGTGAGAGAAGAGAGACGAACTGAGATCAGGTGCACTGTCGCAGGTATTTTTTTATACATTTTTTACTCTTTTTTTTTTAACTTTTTAACTCTCATTTAATATATTTTATTTAATGGTTGAGATTGAAAGTTGTTTTTTCAACTTTTAATCTCAGCCATTAATTATAATTGCATCAGGGTATTGCACCTGAATCTGAAAAAGACAAAGAGATCTACAAATACACATACACATACAAATACACATACACATACACATACACATACATAAACACGCATAAACACATACACATACACATAAACATACATAAATATAACCACGCATAAACACATACACATACACATACATAAGCACACATACACACACATACATAAACATACACATACACATACAAATACACATAAACATATACACACATACACATAAATATACATATACATAAACATAAACACACATACACAAAAACACGTATAAACTCAAATAAACGTAAACACACACACACACATAAACTTAATATATAAACATAAACACACATAAAAACTCGATTTAGCACACTAAAGTAACTAACGAAATTGTTTGAGGATTGGTGTTAATTTGCAATTTTTTCTAGTCTATATGAAGGTTTAATTTTTTTCAGTCTGTATGTGTGTTTATGTCTATGTATGTTTATGTTTATGTGTATGTGTGTTTATATTTGTTTGTTTTTGTTTATATTTGTTTATGCGTGTTTATGTGTATGTATGTTTATGTTTGTTTGTTTTTGTGTATGTTTGTTTGTGTTTGTGTTTGTGTTTGTGTTCATGTATGTTTATGTAAATATGTGTTTATGTTTATATTTATGTTTATATTTATAAACATAAATATAAACATACACACATACATAAACATACACACGTACATATACACTCATACACATACACATAAACACCATAATCTGGTGAAGTCTCGTGAGTCACAATTTCACCTAAATGGATCGTCTGAGTTGAGAGGAAGAGATTTTCATAGTTTTTGGCTCGGCAGCACAATCTTCGATTTCCTTTCTTAATGTGGCTTTCGCTCGCTCCTCTCCTGTCAGCCTAAACGACGTATAAAGAGAAATAAAAGGAAGAAGAACAAAGCACCGCATAAAAAAGAAGAAAAGAAAAATAGTGAGAGAAGAGAGACGAACTGAGATCAGGTGCACTGTCGCAGGTATTTTTTTATACATTTTTTACTCTTTTTTTTTTAACTTTTTAACTCTCCTTTAATATATTTTATTTAATGGTTGAGATTGAAAGTTGTTTTTTCAACTTTTAATCTCAGCCATTAATTATAATTGCATCAGGGTATTGCACCTGAATCTGAAAAAGACAAAGAGATCTACAAATACACATACACATACAAATACACATACACATACACATACACATACATAAGCACGCATAAACACATACACATACACATAAACATACATAAATATAACCACGCATAAACACATACACATACACATACATAAGCACACATACACACACATACATAAACATACACATACACATACAAATACACATAAACATATACACACATACACATAAATATACATATACATAAACATAAACACACATACACAAAAACACGTATAAACTCAAGTAAACGTAAACACACACACACATAAACTTAATATATAAACATAAACACACATAAAAACTCGATTTAGCACACTAAAGTAACTAACGAAATTGTTTGAGGATTGGTGTTAATTTGCAATTTTTTCTAGTCTATATGAAGGTTTAATTTTTTTCAGTCTGTATGTGTGTTTATGTCTATGTATGTTTATGTTTATGTGTGTGTGTTTATGTGTATGTGTGTTTATATTTGTTTGTTTTTGTTTATATTTGTTTATGCGTGTTTATGTGTATGTATGTTTATGTTTGTTTGTTTTTGTGTATGTTTGTTTGTGTTTGTGTTTGTGTTCATGTATGTTTATGTAAATATGTGTCTATGTTTATATTTATGTTTATATTTATAAACATAAATATAAACATACACACATACATAAACATACACACGTACATACACACTCATACACATACACATACATAAACATACACACATATATAAACATACATAAATATAAATGAACATAAACATAAACACACATACACATAAACATAAACATAAACATAAACATACACATACACACACATAAACATACACATACACATACACATACACACTCATACACATACACATACATAAATACACATACACATATATTTCTAATTCTCGCCTTAGGTCCCAAAATGTCTAGGGCCGCCTCTGTGTCCAACCATACTTGTATTCCTTACACCAAGGCAAGCTATTCTTAACAAACACAACCACATTCAGTATCTTCTTCCTAGTACTGCCTATACCTTACAATATCGATGTAAATATCTATCAGTATCTTCTTCCTCAACAACAACAAAATTGTCTATCATTTCAAATAAATAGGTAACAAGTAAGTAAAGAACAAGAAAACAATATGTAAGAAGTTCCCTGAATTTGGAGGTGTGATAGAAGTGGGTAGACTAGAGAGAGAAAGAGCCTGTACCTGAAACTTGGTAAGTTGGCTGGCTTAGATTAGAGAGCGCCTATTGGCTGTTGAGAACTGACAGTGAAAGAGGATTTCGGTGTTTTATTTGTTATTTAATTTTAGAATAGATGATGTGAGTGAGAGTGAGAATTGAAACTGCTGATTAATGGAGTCTTTTTTTTTTTGGGGGGGAGCAGAGGATAACATTAAAACCTGGGTTAGGGAGGTCTGGCCGTCTGGGTTCACAGAAGCTAAAGGGCTTTTTTTTCTTTTCTTTTTTCTTTTTTTCTTTTTTTCTTTTTTTATACAAGCTAGGCAATTTGTAAGTCAGTTTTAAAAGTGCAACTACTTTGTTTTATTGTGGTGATTTTTAATTTTGTTCACACCAAGGCAGTATGGAATTTGTAGCCAGAGGTTTTGCTTTTTCAATCATTTTTCTCAAATTATCTACTCGATTCCATTTACTCATAAAAAAACATAAATCATGGAATGAGAATTATGAAAAAAAAAATCAATCATTCTCCATGCCTCCACTGTAACTGGACAATACCAGAGCTTATGAGTCATATTACAGCTAGGTCTCCTCTTGGTCTTCACTAAAACTGGGGTTGATTTGACAAAAATAAAATATGTCAGCATGCACGTATGCAAGTGTATTACTTAACTGTTGGAGTGGGCCGTGTGTGGCTTGAATTGCCACAAGCCCACGTCCACCTATTGAACAAATCCTATTTGTAATAGGATTTGTTACTTCAGCCGACTTTACATAAAGTAATATATATATATATATATATATATATTATATTTTAAGGGCTGCCGTGAGATTAAAAGAGAGATTCATAGAAGAAATTCCAATTAACCTAGTGAGCAAGCCGCATGAGAGAAAATAGAGAAAAGAGAGGCAGTCAGCTTCTATTCTTATTTTTTCTGTGAGAGAGTGCTAGGGTGTAATTGGGATTTGGGTTTCTTGAGAGTGTCTTTGTGCACTATTGTATTTTTCCCTGATAATAGTGAAATCCCTGCAACTCCGTGGACGTAGGCAAATTGCCGAACCACGTAAATATTGTCTTGTGCATGTGATTGTTTTCTTTGGCGTGTGTTTTCTCTATTTGTTTTGTTTCTCACAGGTTGGGATTTTAGGTTAAATTCCCTACATTAACAGCAAAAATTAATTGGGGGATGAATTATTAATAGAATCAAAATTTATGATACAAAATCAAAGTTTTAAAATTTTAAGGTGTAAAATTCAAATAATCTCAGAATTCAAAGGTATAATTTACAATTAATCCAAATATAAAATAGTAAATTACCATTTTAGTCCCTAATTTAGAGTCTTTTGGCAAATTATTGCTTAATACGAGTTTATAAGATTTATGTGCACTATACAAAGTTTTTTTTTGTGCTGAATGATGCAAAATTCAGCACTATTGGTGCTGATTTTGCAAAAGGGGGGAGAGAGAAATTAAAAGTGTCACTATTTCTAACAAATTTGTGTAGTATGTTTATTTTCATCAAAAATTTGTGTAGTATGTTTATTTGGTACTCATAAATGGATTGGAGAGAGAGAAAAAATGTGTATTGTAAGTTATGTTTTAACATTTAGCATAATATATTGTAATACTTACAATATATGAATTTTATTATTTTGTATCGTTGCTCTTTTATGTTTATTTATGATTTTTTTTTTTTTTTTTTGAGTGCAAGTGTCACTCTATAATTCTTATAATCCATTGCTTGGTATCAAAATTGTAGTAAGCTTCTTGATTCTCTAATTTTTATTATGTTTGTGTTTATTGCTTGGAAAATAATTTATTGTATATATGTTATGTAAAAAATATTTGCTAATATATTGTAAATTTTTTTATGTTGGTATTTATATATATTAGAGATAATGTGGAATTGCATTTTCAATTTCATTATAGTTACTATTATGTGTGTATGATTTTTCTCTCTCAATTTTCTCTATTCTTTCTCCATTTTCAAGAAAGTGGCACATTTCTCTCTCCTCTCTCTTATGTCCCCTCATTCTCCTTCCTCTCCCTTTCAAAATCAGCACCAAATATGCCATTTTTTTGAGTAATTCAACAATTAGAGTGCCGAATTTTGTCTCTCTCCTCATTTAGTTTTTTTTTAAAAAAACTTTATACAATGTGTAGGGACATGATTTTTAATGACCCAAGGTTGACGTTGGGCTTGTGTGTAAAGGGCCCGAACAATATGATTTGTAGAGAGTGGGTTTGGAAAGGCCTGCCTTTGGGCGCTGGGTTTCGGTCTAGTCCCGGTTTCATAAGCGGTCATACAAAGATGAGTTTGAATTGCATAGCTGAGCCTTGCATCAATGTAGTTTGGAAGGTTTGACTCCTCGGAATTAGTCCGAGGAGCATCACATTCTCACCATTCCTCCTCCTTCTTTCTTCTTTTTCCGGGGCCTCTCCCTCCCCCCTTTTTTCCTCCTTTTTTCCCTTTTATACTAATATTCGATTTCCCTTCTTCATCTACGTGTTAGTTTCTCCTGGTTTGAGGCAGTTACTCGTCCTATCAATCTTCACGTCAGAATGGTTGGGAAAAGCTGGATAGCATGGTATGGGGTATGGGCTTGTCAGGTGCTGGGCTCCACGTTATGGTGTTGGCAGCTTTCTAGCTTGTACTGCTCTTGTACTGAGTTTGTCCTTTTCTTCAAGCATTTTTATGAGGTGTTGAGCGTGAGATTGTCCTCAGCCACATCCTTTGGCCTTCAAGGAGCTTTCATCGCGCATCCTCGGCAGTAGAGCTCCTCGGCCTGGGCTTTGGGCCCTTAATACAAAGTGGGCTGGGACCTCAAACTTTGGGCCCCACAATAGCCTCTCAAAATCCTGCTGCCCGACTTTTTAGTTGGGGAGTAGGGTTTTGGTGACGTTGGGCCCATATCATGGCTTGTTCAAATTTATGTACTCCACTAATACTTATGTTTTTACATTTACATGGGAGACGTGCCCAGTCAGGAGTCTTTCCTTCATTTTTCCACTCACGTGAAGTCCTCTGACGTTTCAACAATCGAAGCGCGCCTTCCCGAGGATCTTCAGATCCTACGGTTGCGGATGGCGTGGGAAATTGAGCCCAGACCTGCCTTGTCCGTAGCGCTCTTTGGAAAGCCGCACGAATTAAATGCCACCTCCCTATCCTTTATATAAGTAGGATAGGAGGTTATTCTCCTTGCATACAAACCCTTTGGCTTTCTTCAGAGTCACAAACCCTTTATCTATAGCTAGTTCCCATCTCCAGTGTCGTCTCCCCTCAGTCCAACATGTCTGAGGCTGGGGTGGAGGTGGAGGAACTTCACCCGCCGCAGAGGCACCGGACCCTTCCAAGACTTAAGGTGATGTGGTCTGGGCAGGGGAGGCACAGGTTTAAGGTGTCCTCCCGCTTGGATATGGTGGGAAAGGTACCCTTCCCTCTTTCAGTCAAAATCCGAAACAGGTTCTGGTCACACCAGATTTTTGGTGTGTCAGAAGAAAGAATTTCCGCCATCAGCGCCGTCTGCCTTGTCGCAGGCAAATTTTTGTGTAGGCTCCTCAACTTCTGGTTCCCGGCACCTTTTCTTCAACGGTACGGGCCTCAAGTTGGGTTCTCTACACCTTTTCTTCAGCTGCGCTAGCCCGAAGACGGGCTCTCTGCACCTCTTCTTCAATGGTGCAGGCCCCACGTTGGGTTCTTTGGCTGCCTGAGTTATAGGCATGTAAAAGTGTTGAGGAATGGTTTTCCTTGAACAACGTCTTGAAACAGCAGTCAACCCCTCCTCTGTACTACTTCCTCGGCTTTATCTTTATTTTCTTGTATCTTTCTTTTCGCTTATGTAGTTAGTTTTAATATAAGCTTATTCCAGCTTTTCATTATACGCTGTACTATTTCTTTGTCTTAATAAAAGATGAATTTATTTACTTGTTTTGAATATTTTTCTTTTTTGCAACAACTACTTTGTGAATGTGTGTGCTCCATGTGTGTTTTTCTTCAATGATACTTAGAGCAGGAAACCTTGAAACATAATCCGACTAACTCTAATTTACCGACATTACCAAGCATAATAACGATAATTCACAGTAAATTAAACTTAGGAAACTAACCGAGATAACAGCTGAATATTCCCTAACACGTGCAAGGAGACCATCCAAGAACAATAAACTCTGAATAATTCATCCGAGGGGGTAACCGAACAGTAAGGGACTCCGATTGTGTTTTTGGTAACATATTGCTCTATATTGCATCAATCCCTTTGGTACCGAGGATCCGAGAGCAGACTTGGGAATCCCTGCAGTTTAGGGACTAACCCAATCGTTAATGGAGAGTTCTCTTCGGATAGAGTTTCCCCATAGGCTTGAGTCCGAGGACCATGCAAGGCCTTGGTTCTGTCCAAAACTTATGATTTTTCTTTTGAGTACTTGGTTTCCCCATAGGCTTGAGTCCGAGGACCATGCAAGGCTTTGGTTCTGTCCAAAACTTATAATTTTTCTTTTGAGTACTTGGTTTCCCCATAGGCTTGAGTCCGAGGACCATGCAAGGCCTTGGTTCTGTCCAAAACTTATGATTTTTCCTTTGAGTACTTGGTTTCCCCATAGGCTTAAGTCCGAGGACCATGCAAGGCCTTGGTTCTGTCCAAAACTTATGATTTTTCTTTGTATTTATTTGTTTTTCGAAGGTCAGCCCCTAGACCATGGCGGGGAGAGTTGGCTTGAGGCCGGAAGCCCCTAGAGCTACCCGCGCTGTTGGCACTGCAGGGCGTAGCCCCTAGCAGAAGTTTATGTCGGAGCAACAATTGCATGTCACCGGAGATGGAGGAAACCCCGCGAACCTCTGCTTGCTAGAAAGTTGACCCAACCGCCACTTGCGCCAACGCGCAAGCCTTCTCACAGACAGCGCCAATTGTAGGGACACGATTTTTAACGACCCAAGGTTGACGTTGGGCTCGTGTGTAAAGGGCCCGAACAATATGATTTGTAGAGAGTGGGTTTGGAAAGGCCTGCCTTTAGGCACTAGGTTTCGGTCTGGTCCCGGTTTCATGAGCGGTCATACAAAGATGAGTTTGGACTGCATAGCTGAGCCTTGCATCAATGTAGTTTGGAAGGTTTGACTCCTCGGAATTAATCCGAGGAGCATCACATTCTCACCATTCCTCCTCCTTCTTTCTTCTTTTTCCGGGGCCTCTCCCTCCCCCCTTTTTTCCCTTTTATACTAATATTCGATTTCCCTTCTTCATCTACGTGTCAGTTTCTCCTGGTTTGGGGCAGTTACTCGTCCTATCAATCTTCACGTCAGAATGGTTGGGAAAAGCTGGATAGCATGGTATGGGGTATGGGCTTGTCAGGTGCTGGGCTCCACGTTATGGTGTTGGCAGCTTTCTAGCTTGTACTGCTCTTGTACTGAGTTTGTCCTTTTCTTCAGGTGTTTTTATGAGGTGTTGAGCGTGAGATTGTCCTCAGCCACATCCTTCAGCCTTCAAGGAGCTTTCATCGCGCGTCCTCGGCAGTAGAGCTCCTCGGCCTGGGCTTTGGGTCCTTAATATAAAGTGGGCTGGGACCTCAGACTTCGGGCCCCACACAATGTACATAAACTTATAAAAGCATTCACATCAGCATCCTCAAATTAGTAGCTAAATTAATCCTAAAACTCTTTTTTTCATAGTTTAGCTAACCATGTTTTTTATGCTCACACATCAGCCCCAATACTCTTTTTCTTACTTCATTAAAATATATATATATATATATATATCTCTCCTCTCAACATAGACCTCTATATGGCAGTATACCACCACAGCACCACCATATACAACAAATCCACGACACAACCATACATAACAACATCATAGTACCACTGTCAGAAACCCAACAAAACCTACGTAAAAACTCACATAAAAATCACAAAACCAACATCAAAAACTCCATAAAAAATAATAAAATAAAAATAAAAACCTGAACAAACCCAAAACCAAACAGCATAGCACCACCACCACGGCACCACCCATAAGAATCCTAACAAACCCAAGGCCAACAAAACCCACATAAAAAACCCATCAAAACCAAACAAACTCAAACCCAACCACCACAACAGCAAAGCCATGGCTCACCATCAAAAACCCAAAAAACCCAAAGCCAACAAAACCCACCTGAAAAACTCATCAAAACCAGAAAACCCACATCAAAACCAAACAAAGCCAACCACCACACCACTACCACCATCTGCTTTGATCTACTCCTATCGTGGGTTGCTAAGAGAGAGAGAGAGAGATAAATCAAATATGATTTTCTATAGCTGACGAGGAGTAGTACCATGCCATAGTTGCGTGTGACTGCTCCTTGTTAAAATTTGTGGACTAGTTTGGTGAGACTAATACGTGGATTTTTTTTGAGTCTTTAGCAATGTATTTGCTGAAATATTAAAATAGCTACACTTATGTGAATATTCATATTTCTGAAGCAATATTTTGGCAAAAGACTGCCCTAATTTATATTGTGTGTCAATTTGGTCCCTAATTTTTAAACGTCAATTAGTCCCTAACATTTTTGTATTGTGTCAAAATAAGTGATAGATGAAAAATGTTGATATGATTAATGGCCAAAATAAAATATTATTTTGTAAAAAAATAATTCTAAAAATAATTTTACATCAGTTAGTCCCTAACAATTGTATTTTATCAACTTTAGGAAAAAAAATTAAAACACACGCAATAAAATCAGATATACTCATATTAATAAACTTATAGATAAGAAACAACCATATAACGATAATTATAAAGTGCTATAATGCTATGTACTCATCAATTCCATTAGATTTTGCAATTTTTTTCAAATCTTAAAATTAAATGTCAATTGAACCTTGTCATTTGATTTATTTTAGGGCTAATTACAACTTACTCACTTGTGGTTTGACCCAAATTTAAGTTGCCTACTTGTATTTTGAAATTTGACACTTTACCCACTAAACTATGCTTCGTTAAACTTCCATGACCCAACTCTCTATTTTCAGTTTAAAAACACATTTTAATAAATAAATTAAAAAAACATAACATAAAACAAATCAAAAGGTTAGGGTTTGATAAAAAAAATTTAATTTCACACTATATCATCTTACCCAAATATCATATGGGTTGGATCTTGTCTATACTTTTGGCTCAGATATTGATTGATTTCTTCATCGATATCTGTGAAGAGGATGTGAGCAATGCAGAGGTAAGGTGTTGAAACCCCTTGTTGTGGGCATTAAAATTAAATATTCCTCTGGAAAGGACTCCACACCCCAGCAATCAAGATCACTATTTCCGAATCCTAATCCTCATCAAGATCAACCAAAAGTGTAGAAAATATATTGACTTCTTCATTGTTATCATCTTGTCCCCAGTGCCTTATCATGTCTTCATTGAAGTTCAAGTTCTCTCTCTCTCATAAACCCAACCAAGATTCATGCAATGTTTTCAATTTTATTTATATTTTATGGTTTCTCTTTTAGGCTAACACTAGAAGTTTGCTTCATTTTGATGGGTCACAAAAGGCTTAGTGTTTGCTATTATAAATTTTTTTGAGAGAAGTTCTGATATTTAATTTGTATTTTTTTTATTTGATGTTCATCCATCTTTTGCAAAATTTTAAACCCTAGTTTTTTTTTTTTTTTTTTTTTATCCATTTTATATTATATTTTTATTTTTAAATGTGTTTTTTAAACATAAAATTGAGAGGCGAGTTACGGAAGCCTAACGGATTATAGTTCTGGTGGATAAAGTGCCAAATTTCAAACCATGGGCAGACAACTTAAATTCGAGCCAAACTATAGATAGGTAAGTTGTAATTTGCCATTTATTTAATTTTTAAACAAAAGCAAAACACTCACATATTTTAGTTACAACAAGTATTTTACTAACAAGAGGCAAGAAAGTGTCAAGAGCCTGTAATTGTAGCTCAATTGAAATATTTAAAATTCAAATCTTCTCTACTTAATTATTGAATTATAAAAAAAATAAAAAAAATAAAGTAAGAAAGTACATTTTAAAAATAAAGTGCTATAATGCTATGTACTCATCAATTCCATTAGATTTTGCAATTTTTTTCAAATCTTAAAATTAAATGCCAATTGAACATTGTCATTTGATTTATTTAAGGGCTAATTACAACTTACCCACTTGTAGTTTGACCCAAATTTAAGTTACCTACTTGTGTTTTGAAATTTGACACTTTACCCACCTAAACTATGCTCCGTTAAACTTCCATTACCCACCTCTCCATTTTTAGTTTAAAAACACATTTTAATTTAAAAAAAAAAATCAAAAGGTTAGGGTTTGAATAAAATTTTTTAAATTTCACACTATATCATCTTACCCAAATATCATATGGGTTGGATCTTTTCTACACTTTTGGCTCAGATATTGATTGATTTCTTCATCGATATCTATGAAGAGGATGTGAGCAATGCAGAGGCAAGGTGTTGAAACCCCTTGTTGTCCAACGTTCTCAAATTTCCAAATCCTAAGATGAGAAGATGGGTAAGAGTTGTGGGCATTAAAATTAAATACTCCTCCGGAAAGGACTCCACACCCTAGCAATCAAGATCACTATTTCCGAATCCTAATCCTAATCAAGATCAACCAAAAGTGTAGAAAATATATTTACCTCTTCATTGTTATCATCTTGTCCCCAGTGCCTTATCATGTCTTCATTGAAGTTCAAGTTCTCTCTCTCTCAAAAACCCAACCAAGATTCATGCAATGTTTTCAATTTTATTTATATTTTTTGGATTCTCTTTTAGGCTAACACTGGAAGTTTGCTTCATTTTGATAGGTTTGTCACAAAAAGCTTAGTGTTTGCTATTATAAATTTTTTTGAGAGAAGTTCTAATATTTAATTTGTATTTTTTTTATTTGATGTTCATCCATCTTTTGCAAAATTTTAAACCCTAGTTTTTTGATATGTTTTATATTATATTTTTATGTTTAAATGTGTTTTTTTAACATAAAATTGAGAGGTGGGTTACGGAAGCCTAACGGAGTATAGCTCTGGTGGATAAAGTGTCAAATTTCAAACCATAGATAAACAACTTAAATTCGAGCTAAACTATAGATAGATAAGTTGTAATTTGCCTTTTATTTAATTTTTAAACAAAAGCAAAACACTCACATATTTTAGTTACAACAAGTATTTTACTGACAAAAGGCAAGAAAGTGTCAAGAGCCTGTAATTGTAGCTCAATTGAAATATTTAAAATTCAAATCTTCTCTACTTAATTATTGAATTATAAATAAAAAAATTAAGTAAGAAAGTACATTTTAAAAATAAAAATTGCACATGAAAAGAAAAACTTTAATGGGATAAGTCGACTGGGCCTAAGAGTATCAAGCCCAAACTTAGGTGAGGGTTCGGGCTAATATTATGGGGATTTTTCTAAATGGCATTGTTTTTTGAAAAAAAAAAAACCTTGTACTTAAAAAAGAACAATAAAGCTTAAAAAAGTAGTCCCTTGAATTTGAAACCGCAATATGTTAATAGTCTGGTCAAATCTGATCATCCAGCCAAACCTTGACACCTTTACTCTCAGGTAAGTTGAACGAAACTTCGGACACATTCATGTTCACTCTTGCATTATTGGGCATCACATTTATGCCCATCAACTTAATGCTTTTCTACTAAATTGACAAAGTTGGTGCTTGTCATTTTTCTTTTTCTTTTAGATTGTTCTAAAAATACGGAAAAATAATAAGTGGTTATGGTGCTTTTCACATGCATCTTCTCATGTCCATTTCCTATTGTTTGTTACGAGTACAATTACCATTAAATGGAAACAAGAAATATAAAACAAAATAATACATGACATAGTTTTAATAGTGTTCAAACACCTCACTACAACACATTGATGGAATAACTTAATTTCAAACAATACGTAACATTAATGGTATGAATCCAAAATTTAAAACTTTAGAATTAAAATCAAAATCATCTCAAATTTTAAGGGTGGAGACTCGCAATTTATTCTAAAAATGAAATATTCAAAAGGCCTTTTGATATTTTAAGTCATGTTAGATTTAAAATTTGTCCTTAAATTATACTACAATACGTATTTCGTTGTGTAAGATTTAAGGAGGGTTTTGTTTTGTTAAAATTTGTTATCTATTTCATTTCCAATGTTTTTGGCTAGGTTTGTTTATTGGATGCATCTGTATTTTAGTTACGAATATAATTTCAATTTAGTTAAACTTCAATAACTAAATTTACCTTAATATGATGTCATGAGTCTTATATCTTAAAAAAAAAAAAAAAAGTCTTATGAGTCATGGCACTGCCTAATTCTTTTTACACATAGAACTGGTGTTTGAAATTTGAATAATTCATTAAAAAAAAATTATACTTATGAGATAGATACATGGGTCACTAAAAAAATTATATATAAACAAAATAAAATATTTCAATAATATAACTAAAATTGAACACTAAAATATATAGTAACATGAAAGAAAAATATTTATTTTAAGTTATATAACGAAGTATATTGTGTAGAGTAAAGTTTTTATTATAACAAAAATCCATAATAAATTATTAAAATAATTTAAAATACATAAATAAATTCCTTAAGCTTCATTTTGAGCAAACTATGTTGAAACTTTTAATGTATTCATTAAGATCCATATGTTACAAAGAGAAACAAAGGGTAAAAAAATAATTATAAAAGATAAAAATGAGAGGGCATCCACTTGGCATAATCATTGAAATTATGGTAGATTATTAAAATAAATAATGAAACATCTTTTAAATTTGTAAAAAATCTTGGTATAAGAATTTTACTCAGAGCAATGTTTGGAACTTTAACAATAGCTTGTAGAAACTATGTTGATTATTTTAATGTACTTATAGATCATTTTATGTGAGAGAGAGAGAGAGAGATATATCACTAGGCACAACCACAATATGTATGACACATTATTTTTATTTTTATTTTTATGAGAAACGTGGCATATATCATTGAAATTGAAGTATAACAAGGACATGGAAAAGCTACAACTTTAGAGACAATCCAGGTGGATGAGGTATCTCACCATAGGAGGAGAAACCCCCTTCCAAACTTAGCAAGTCTCATTACATCTGGCAAAATGAACAAGTTCATGCGCAACCTTGTTATAGTCCCTTTTCAGGTGTTTGATCTTCCAGCTATAGAAGAAATCCAGAAGACTAAGATTTCCTTGGACAAGATGGCCGATTTCCCCATTGACTTCCTTTGATAAAATGTTTTGAACAACTGAGAGTGAATCTGACTCAATGATAACTTGCTGAAGTTCCATTTCCTTTACTAGCAGGATTCTAGTTTCCCCAACCATAACTTTTATCTCCAAAACCATATAGTTCCCTAGGAGTGACTTACATTAGCCCCGTTGCAACTTCACCCTTGAAATCTCTTATGATCACTCCTACACTTGATTTCCTCCCATCTTTCAATGTTGCCTCATCAACATTTATTTTATAAACCCCAACTGGGGGTCTTTTCTAGCTTAACTCACATGTTGTTGGCCCATGAAGGAAATAATTAGAAGCGTCTTTATAATCTAAAAGAAGATTTGAGGCGAAGTTCCAGATCTAGCTTGGTGTTTGGTAGACGGATTCATTGTACCAAATTGACCAAGTTGTATAATATAGTTTTTATTATATAGTACATGACATGATATGATTTGGACATGAGCTTATATAATATGTAATTTTATTGAATATATTTTAGTGACAATAACTAAACAATTGATTATTATATATTTTAATTTTTGTATTATATAATTTATTAGAGGTCCTATGATTTAATTTGAAATGATTTTTTGTTACTTTTAATTAAATAGTGATGCATTAAGCACGTGAATTGAAAATATTTAGAAATTCATGATTTTAATTAAAATTTTTGATGATTTGTGATGTAATTTTAAAAAAGATGTACATTTACCATTTTTTTAATCTAAAATGTCAATAAAAACAAGTTATACCAACTCATACATAGTTACACCTTACATGGTTAGAGGGTACATTGTTATTTTCTTAAATTTTATCTAAAGAAAAATAAATTAATTAATAATATGCATTTAGAAAAAAAGAAAAAGAAAAAAAAGGAAGTTGTACATCATACACAAAACTTATACTTCAGTATGGTTTGAGAGAGGTGATTGGTAGAGAATGTTATTATTATTATTATTATTATTATTTTTTTTTTTAATTATAGAAGTTGAATTGTGGACTTGAACCGTAAATGGTTGCTTTTTATGGAATTCCTACTTGTCATCACACTTGTTGCTTTTACTAATTTATTGAAAGTATAAAAAGATACACTTATACCTAAAAATAAGTAAATAACTTTATAAAGTTGTGCATCTTAGAAAAAAATAATAAATGGTACAGTTTGTGTTATTTTGGATAAAACTTAATACTAATTACATTTAATTCTATAGTTACAATTACATTTCTCAATTATTGCATGGTTTATTTAATCATCTAGTTGAATTTAATTATACATTACAAGATAATTAAGCAACTATATTTTGGACAAGCATCGTATCAGCTACCTTATAACAGGGTAAGGTAAGGTAGTAATTTAGGGAGAAAACTAAAAAAGAAAAACACCCCTCATCAATCTCCTTATATTTTGGGAGGTCTGTTCATTCCCTAAACCATTAATGGATCATTTGTTGTGTCTTAGTAATGGGCTGTTCGGTAAGAGATTTTTAGTAACTTTGTTTATATTTTTTGAAAATACGTATCGGTGAGAAAGTGTATGAAAATACATATAATGTTGTTTAAACACTGAAAACTGTTATTAAACGATAGTAACAAACGACCATTTGGCTTGGGTCTAGTGTCTTGTACACTAAACCTTATAGGATTCTACCATTTATCCAAAAATTGTAACGTGTTAGCAACCCAATATCTTATCAGGTCTGGTGCATATGACATATTCTACCCTAGCCTAGCCTCTCTTCTCTCTCCCCCCCATCTCTTGTAAGTAAGATTGCCCTAAATTTTTTATAGGTTTTTCTAGTATTACAAACAAATTTACAACTTTCATTATAATATTTTTACGTGATAAATTATAATTAGTTGTATGTCATTTTTACATGAACCTATTATTTTTTCCATTGTTGACAAAAAATTATGGCAAAAATTTTGCATTTGTTTACTGTAATAAATTTGTTTGCAAATTTTTTAGTCTATTTAAAATGAAAAAAGAAAAAGAAAAAAAGATTACCATGCGTTCACTTATTACAAGTAGACCAGTCCAAACTCTCTCTCACACTCGCACACATCATCTTCCAAAGTAGCAAGTCACTCACCTCCTTCCGGATGACACGCTTTCACTGTGCGTGTACAAATTTTCTTTTTCTTTATTTTTTTAAATTTAAATTTAAAATTTTGTATAAACAAAAAAAATCCGTACTCTGACAAGGACCCCCCTGCAAGGATGGTGGCACATGCCTACTGTCACATCACTTCTCCCTCTATAATCAACGCTCCTTGATTCACTTGTACGGTTCTATTCAACGGCTCTGATTCCTCTCTCTCTCTCTCTCTTCCAGCTTACCCCGGACCCCTCTCTCGCTCTCTCTTTATAAGAGCGAAAGCACCTCCTACCTTTCCTTTTCCAATTTCTCTCTCTTGTTACTGTTTGTGTCTCTGAGTGTGAGTGAGTGAGTGAAGTGAGTCAGTTTCAATTTCAATTTCAAAGAATCCAAAAAATCTTCTCTCTCTCTCTCTCTCTCTCTCTAAAATCGATAGTGATAGGGCCTTCTACTTGCTCAACAGTGCAAGTATAACCAAAACTCTCAGTTTCTCTCTTTTAAGCTTTGCTTTCGTTCATGGCTGTGATCTCGAGCCACGTGCTCCGTTCATTTATGGAGAATGGAGTTACGGATCCTTCACTTTTCCTCTCTCAATTCGCGTGAAATTACTTAACTCCCTCTCTCTCTCTCTCTCTCTCTCTCAAATCTTTTTTAGCTTTTTCCTTTTTCTCCTTTTGTTTTGGTGCTACTGTACAAACCTCGCTTTTTAGCGACTATGGTTTGAATCGCTCAGCAATGGCTTAGAGTTTCAGCTCACAAGCTTCTTCTTCTTCTTCTTTAACTTCTTTTTCTTCAGAAAAAAAAAAAAAAAAAGATTGAAATTAATTGTAGTAGGTATGTCCATGAGGGAGGTTTAGGGTTATATATATTAAAAAAAAATTTCTATAATTAGAAAGAAAAAAAAAGGCTTGATATGAAGCTTTCAACATCGGGGTTGACTCAGCTGGATCATGAAGGTATCTATCTATCTACCTATCTCTTACAACAACTGATATGTATATATTTTATTTTATTTTCATGTCATTTTCATGTTTCTCTTTTTAGAATTATTATCGTTTTTCTCTTTTTGGAGTTAAAAATAAAGTTATTATTATTATTATTATTATTAATATTTGTTTGTTTGTTTTCTAATATATATAAATTTAAAAAATGGGGAACAGAAAAGAAGTGCTTAAATTCGGAGCTATGGCACGCATGCGCTGGACCGCTGGTGTCCCTTCCAACTCCGGGGACTCGTGTTGTCTACTTTCCTCAGGGTCATAGCGAGCAGGTTCTTTTTTTATTTTTTTAATTTTATTTTTAATGTATAATTTTAAATTTTGAAGAGTCTGTCATATTTTAGTTAATATGGGTGCTAAATTTGCAAAGAAGTTAGTTAGTTAGTTAATTAATTAGTTAGATTATTTTTGTTTCGATGACATATAAGTATGATTTAGAGTAAATTAAATTAAAAAGTGAAGTGAAGTTGTAATTGTTGTTGTTGTTGTTGTTGTTGTTGTAGGTTGCTGCCTCTACTAACAAAGAAATTGATGGGCACATTCCGAATTACCCGAGCTTGCCGCCCCAGTTGATGTGTCAACTCCACAATGTCACAATGCATGTCTGTTCTTTTTCCCTCTTTCTTCTTCTTGTTTTTGGTTTTTGTAAAAAATTATATTAATATTTGAATGACACTTCATTCTTGCATAAGAGTGGGTGAATGGGTGGAGAGTAAAGTTGTGGGTACAAAACTCACTTTGAATTGGGAATTTTAAGTTAATGATAGCTTATTTATTGGGTTTCAGGCAGATGTGGAAACGGATGAAGTATATGCCCAAATGACATTACAGCCGTTGACGCCGGTATACCTGACTTTATTGCTTTTAAGTCTTTTTATATTTTCAAAGTAGTTTTCTTTAATTTTTTCCTTGGAGTGTTTTCTAACTTGTTTTGAATGGAATTGCAAACTTGCTTTTCAATGGGGCATATAGGAAGAGCAGAAGGATACCTTTCTCCCTATGGAATTGGGGATTCCGAGCAAGCAGCCCACCAATTATTTTTGCAAGACATTGACTGCTAGTGACACGAGTACCCATGGAGGGTTCTCTGTTCCTCGTCGTGCTGCTGAGAAAGTTTTCCCTCCGTTGGTAGTGTACTTCACCCTACTTCTTTTTGTTGTGACTCTAAGCGGATGCTGTTGCATTTCCCTTTTCTTTTGGCTGTGCAGGATTTCTCACAGCAGCCACCAGCTCAGGAACTTATTGCAAGGGATCTCCATGATGTCGAGTGGAAGTTTAGGCATATTTTTCGAGGTAAATTTGAACCATTGTTCTCTAGTTGTTCTTATTTTCCCCACTGGAGGGTGGGGGGAGTAGAGAATTTATCCTTTGATGGTGTTTTGTGGGCTTGTAATCTGTTAAATGTATTTTTTTCTGCAAAAAAATAAGGAAGATATTATGTTGTAAAATTTGGTTCAAGCAATGTAAGATCATTGATAATATCTTCCTTCTTTGAAGACCATCTGTTGGGTAAGCTGTTGTATTGTAAGAAAAACATCCATATTTTTTTTCAGACAAAAAATTACTGGTAGGCTAGAGAACTTGCCTGGAATATCTAAGGCATTGTCTACTTGAAATGCTAGTCCATTGATGCTCAATAACCAAGAGATTTTTTGTTTGACTGCTCATCATTTTTGTGGCAATGGTCACATGTTTGCAGTTTTCATGAAGTTGCAACTTCTAGTATTGACTTTAAGCTTCTCACAAGAGCTTCTGGATGCTCTTGAAATTCTTATTGGATTGTTCATTCAATGAACGTGCTTCACAGATGAAGTGAATAAGCACATCGGGAGTATTGTGTGATCTTAGAATACCTGTTAAGTTAAAGGAAAAGTTATATAAGACTGCTTTAGGATTATCTATGCTCTATGGTACTGAATGTTGGGCTATTAAGAAGAACCGTATTTATAAAATGAGTTTAGTTGAAAGGAGAATGTTAAGATGGATGAATGGAAAAACATAGGTCCCTGAAGATGTAAAACTGACTGCTCTAGTCAGTTGTTTGATAATCTTGTTAGTTGTTACAAACAATTTTGCTTTGCAACAAACCAACCTGGCTTTTCACCACTGGGATGTGATAAATGCCTTGTTCGTGGCCCCAATGGAGAAAGGTGTATATCAAAGTGTCTGAAGCCTTAATTCCATGATGAAGAAAAAAGGTACAGATGGAAGAATATGTTACAACTTTTGAGGCAATCATGAAGTACATTGTTTTATATGTAGAAGACGAAGTGACAGCTGGGGTGTAAATTAGTTGGTACTGAGGGATTTCTTCCACTGAAAGTCAGTTTTCTAACATATAAAACCAATCACTGACTGATAGAGGCAGAAACTGGCACAATGGACACAAGAATTAGTGGTTTAATGGGTTATCTTTGTTGGTCTTCAAGGACAAAGGCGGATTAGATTGACAATGAGAGAACCAGAAGCCGATTGACGGTGAGAGAGAAGCAGAGGCTGATTGACAATGACAACTGAACTCCATTCAACTTTGAGATGGAAAATGGACCCTTAGTTTTTTGAACACCTGGTACTGACTGTTTTCAGTGAGGAGAGAATATTGACCATAACTGACAATTGCCGTTATGGTTGGTGTAAATGGTGGAATTGGTCTTCCTTTGCACTGCTAAGTGTCAGGAGTTAGATATCTCTGTCTTCAAGCTGAACTCACATTGAGGTGTTTCGACATAATTACTGGTGTCCCTGTTGTCTAGGAACATTAAGGACAGCCAATAAGAGAGACCTAGCAGTTCAAGCCTTCAAGAATTACATTTGGGGAAGGTTGGAAAACATTAACAATTTTTAAAACTTGTGAACGTGTGGAAAGGGAATTTTAAAGGATTGTTCACCATATGTCATGAGGGTGTGTTTCTGAAATCATTTTAGATAGAAAACCAATACATTTTTCCAAATGTAAGTATTAGGAGAGCTGATATTTGATCATTTTGAGAAAGCTCTGAATGACTTAGGTGCACTGCTTATTTGTGTAGAATGTATGCTAATAGTCTGTTAAATAGTGTAACCGGTGATTTTCTGAGCAACCTGACACTTTATATTTCTTGCACATCTTTCAGGACAGCCAAAACGGCATCTTCTTACTACAGGCTGGAGCGTGTTTGTTAGTGCCAAAAGACTTGTTGCAGGGGATTCTGTTCTCTTTATCTGGTATATATTTCCTACACTTTATTCCTGCCTTGATTTCTGTTTTATGCATTGGAATCACGAGTTTTCTTGGTAATTACTATCACCAGGAATGAAAAAAATCAGCTTCTTTTGGGAATTCGCCGTGCCACTCGTCCTCAAACTGTGATGCCATCATCTGTTTTATCAAGTGATAGCATGCATATTGGACTCCTAGCTGCTGCTGCTCATGCTGCTTCAACGAATAGCTGTTTTACAGTTTTTTATAACCCACGGTGACAAACAATTCTCAAAGTTTCTTCTGTAATGGTTAACATTGTCTTTTCTTCTGTAATGCTTGTTTTAGCTCTTCTATCATATACAGGGCTAGTCCATCTGAGTTTGTTGTGCCCCTTTCAAAATATGTTAAAGCTGTATTTCACACACGAGTATCAGTTGGGATGCGCTTCCGGATGCTCTTTGAGACTGAAGAGTCAAGTGTCAGAAGGTAAGCTAGTAGTTAATTTTCAGTGACATATTTCATCTATCATAGGATAATGGTCTCCTGTCTACGAGTTTCTTGCATTTCATTTGTTAAAGCCCCTTATATCGTGGTAAGGCATTTGATGACTATCTTAATCACTGTATGACATTCTGTCACATAAGTACTGTTTCTTGTTATGCTTGGGTTTAAGTTAATTGTGTAGTCAATAGTCATGATATGAATGCAATGTTTTAATGACATATTACGTGTGTTCTTGGGTTAACTTATTAGTAAAAAGTAAGGCTTTAAAAGCTGTGCATAAGTAGGTGATGAAAGTAAGCCGGGATTTTAAGAAAACAGGCCCTACCTAGGTTCAGGAGGCTTTTGTACTTCTGGTGCATTTTGTGCAAGGCAACACTTTACTTGTTCCAACTTTCACACTTTAACAAGACGACTAATGTACTGTGGTGGTGATAAAAATTAATGCAACCAGTCACAGCCAGTTGAAAAATAAATAAATAAACATGAATGGAATACTTAGCAAACTGAAGAAAAAAACAAGTAACAATATATATAAATCTCATTGTTCATATTTCACAGATTCACACAGATTTTCACTTTTTCAGTCACAAGTCTGGTCGGTTGTCTCTTCTTCCTCCTATGTAGGTTTAAATGAATCCTACTTTGCTTCAAACATGTCTCTTTTAAAATTCCATATACAACTGATTTTACTTCTGCTACTAGGAGTAGATTCACCTACAAAAGCCTGGTGTATGTCTCTTGTATTTGAAATAATGTAATAGATGGAAAATATAGCCACTCTTGTGAGAGGGTGTGTTTTATTTGTCTGGGAAGATTGTCACCTAATGCTGCTAAATTTTGCTTCAAGCCCCTCTCTTTGGGATAGAAGTTGTAGCATATTCTTGCATAACTGTAATTATAATACAAGATCAATTTTGATATCAACAAGAGCCTTATCAGTATTATATTGTGGTTAAATAACCCTGGTTGAGCCTTATGAGAGAATGATAATAACGTATTGATGGAGAAACAATCATTCACTCATTGAAGTAAGGAACTTAAAACCCTCAAGATGGGTGATTGACTGCCTCAGTGCAATTGAATTATTTTTGAGACAGGATAGTTCATGTATGAGACTAGATACAGAAGATGATAAGAAAAGCGTTGGAAGAGAATGAGAAAGTAGAAGCCTTCAAAATGGAAGGAAGTTGGAGGTAGAAAGTGGGGGAGAGGAGAGGCTTCTAACTTTCTGCTGTCCCAGTAAAAAATCTAGATGGCTGATACGCTGCCTCAGTGCAACTGAATTATTTTTGAGACAAAGCATTGGGGAGAGACCAAGAGAAGATAGAGGCTTTCAAAATGAAAGGAAGTTGGAGGTAGAAAGTGGGGGAGAGGAGAGGCTTCTATCTTTCTGTTGTCCTAGTAAAACATCTAGAGAAAGTAGATGACAACTTTTAATTTTTTATTTTTTTTAATACTAACATCACTTCTTCTCTAGTAGTACTAACCCATTCCACATTTGCCTTTTTAAAAGTCACAAGCATTATCTTTGAGGTGTGATGGTTGGAGCATTTGTTGGAGAAATAGTCCCCAGCACTCCTCAGTTATCAGATAATGATATCCTACAAGCAATCCTAGTAAACAGACACTGGTAAACAGCTTGTTTGCATGTTACCAAGGTGGCACACCTTTTCTGCGCTCTTCTAATAAAATTTAATACTTGTCAGAAACAAAACAGCATGTTAGCATGTTGCTGCTTGTTTATGGTGAGTTGATCACGTTTATGGTTGGTGCGCATCAGAAAGTACACGCTAACTGCATCTTGTTTCTCTCTCAATAGTGTGAGCTTGGGACTGCTGCCTGTACTTATATTATATGTTCCTGTTTTCAGATGTGTAAGGGTTTTTTTGTCAGGTACATGGGTACAATAACTGGAATAAGTGATCTGGACACTGTTCGTTGGCCAAATTCTCATTGGCGATCTGTTAAGGTAATTTGGCTTTTATTATAGCATGCACATATTCGCCATTCTCCCAGATGCCATTTCTTTATTTAATGCAATACTAAGCTTCATATCTTGTGTTGTGCTTATGGAGGAAAAGAATGCTTTTGAAATTTCTTGCCAGATTTTTTCTTAGTAAATCTATTTTTTAAAAGAAAGAATGTCAGTATGGACTTTTTAAAGGCTGTCTGTCTAGTTCCACTGCTGCCAATTTCCATTGGTTATGCATTTTGCACCTTTTTCCCCTTCCTTTAATCGACTACTGCAAGCTATGTGATATTCCATTTCACGTGGTCTTTTGTGAACTCAACTCAACTATAAGCTTTAATCCAACTAAAATGGAGTAAACTAATGGTCATCATCAACCAATCAGGGATAGCCATATGTATTCTTTTCCGATATGTATCCTATTTAAAGTCATACTCTTTGTCATCTCCTTAATTAACGCATCTTTCTCTACCTTTAACCATTCCATGAACTTGAATAAATAATCTCAAGTGACTCTCTCTCATTTTTTCCTCTGTAGGAGCCACTGTTACCTTTGAATGGATGACTTTATTCCTTAGATCTTCTATCCTAGTGTTTTCATTCCATTTTCATTCATCTATCTTGACATTCTCATTTGGCTATGCTTATTGTATGAAGATATTGCTTCTTAACAGCCTAACATTCTGTAGCATTCTTATAGATTTTTCCCTTCTATCAATAGGTACTCTATGGTCACACAATATTCCTGATGCATTTTTCCACTTCATCCCCCTGCTCTTATTCTATAAGGCACGTCCTCTAATCTCCCAATCCTTTTGAACTTTTGATCCAAGATACTGAAAGTGATTGTACTTTGGTATCTCTCTTTCATGAAGTTTTACTATTTCTCCATTTCTATTTCTGCTTTTACTAAGCTCTCTCTCTCTCTCTCTCTATATATATGTGTGTGTGTGTGTGTGTGTGTTATATTGTTCTGTATCAGGCACAACTGCTTTTGCCCATCACTTATTCTAACTCACTGTGGTTTTGTTTATTTGTTTATCTTTCATGCTTCATGTATAGGTTGGTTGGGATGAGTCAACAGCAGGCGAGAGGCAGCCAAGGGTATCTTTATGGGAAATTGAACCTTTAACAACTTTCCCCATGTATCCGTCATTGTTTCCCCTCAGACTGAAACGCCCATGGCATCCTGGGGTATCATCTTTGCATGGTATTTATTCTTTTCAACGACTTATGACATTGGTGATGGAGTTTTCATTTTTATTGTTATCTTTCCCTGTTGTTTTTGGATTTGAAATTGGGTAAAACTTTTTGTATAGTTTAATTATGATGCTGAGTCTAAGTGGCCAAAATTGAGAACAATTTACATTTCTAGCCAAAGCAAGGCTAGATTTGAGTTTCAAATTGGGTCAAAGAGTTGATCCCTTGAACAGCGTCCTCCAGTTGTGATTAAAAATTGAATCCAAGGTTTGGATAGAAATTGTGCACGTATAGAATGAAGCTAGACTAAAGTCAGATGGTCTAGACTCGAAAGTTATGTAATCATTAAAAAATTTTACAGTGTGCTTATCGTAAGTTATAATCATTCATTCTTGCACCCTGGTCAATAATTTATGAAAAAGAGGCACAAAGTTTTCTTATACATGTGTAATTAGTGTCCCAGTCATAGAAAAAAAAATGGGTTTAATATGTCAGTTCAGATACTTTTGCCTTCGGGTATGCATTAGAATGGTTCAAGCTACATATTGGTTTTTTTATTATTTAATTTTTAAAATTTTAATTTGCTTGGTAAAAATAGGGGGAGGGGGCTGGTGGGGTTCAAACCCCAGTGCCCACGCACCACAAGAATTGCCAGAACCACTGGAGTATTGTTCAAACAGACCCAAGCTAAACATTGTATTGGAAAATATACATTCTTGTTTGTTCAAGCCATACGTAGTTTTATGAACTGTTTTTCAATAATTTACTAAGTAGGCATTTTAGGTAATCACACAGTTCTCCTTGTGGCACAATACATTTCTAATGTCTAAAATTGTCAAGTAAAGTAGTTTTAACATGTAAATATGATAAACAAGACTGTTTCCAAGAGCTTTGTAGCTCAATTGGTACCTCTTGGTGTTTCTAACGGAGACATCTAGGGTTCAAATCCCCCCACCTCCAATTGTTGATTTATAAAAAATATGGTAAACGAGACCAACCAGATCTTGCATCTCAATGATTTTGTTCATAGTCATTTGTATAAAAATGAAATTATTCATATTTGTTTCATAACATGTTCCAATGTGTTATATCCTCATACACTTGTCTAGAAAATCAGAGAAGGAATTTCAATTTTGTTGGTAAAAAATTGACCTATGTGATGGAACCTCCACTTTAATTAGAATCTTAATAGATAAAATAGTGCAGTATCCCTACTAACTTGATGCGCTATTATAAGAAATCTATACAAGTCTACAATTTCTCATGGGTTTCATAATGAATTTCGAGGGCAGGAATTTACTTGAGAACCATTCAGATACAACCTTGCCAAAATCTCTCACTTGCCAGATGCCCTAAATGCAGTTCTTTCCTATTAATTACTTTGTTCTTTACATTACAAAATGGAAGATCATTGAATGTGCCTTTTCTCCATATTCTCCACATGGAAAAATGGTGTTAATTTTATTTATATACCTATTCAATGAATATATTGGGTTTTGGCTACATGCTTTTCCAGTTTAATACTGGTTTGTTAGTGTGTGAACCTGTTTTGTGTGCATGCTAGTAGTATATGGAAATTTTAAGCATAATTAGTGTGGAGATGAATTATTTCTTCACATGGTCTTGTTACAGATAACAGGGATGATGCAGCTAACGGGATGATGTGGCTAAGGGGGGGAAGTGGAGAGCATGGTCTTCACTCCCTTAATTTTCAAGGTGTTGGTTTGTATCCCTGGATGCAGCAGAGAATGGACCCAACATTGCTTGGAAATGATCCTAATCAGCAGTACCAAGCCATGTTGGCTGCTGGCATGCAGAACCTAGGAAATGCAGATCTCCTAAGACATCAAGTTATGCAATTTCAGCAGCCCTTCCAGTATCTTCAACAGCAAGGGAGCCATACTTCACTCTTGCAGCAGCAGCAGCAGCAACAACAGCAACAACAACAGCAAGCAGTTCCTCTTAATATCCTGCAGGCACAAACCCAAGTTTTATCAGAGAACACGCCACAGCACCTTATACAGCAATCACTTAACAACCAACAAGAGGATCAGGCACGGCAACAGCAACAGCAACAGCAACCACAACAACATACCTATCAGAACACACTTCATATTCGTAGTGATCAGCTGCATCAGAGGCTGCAGTCAAATGTGCCTTCTTCATCTTTTGTGAAGGCAGACTTCATGGATCCAAGTGCAAAGTTCTCAGCATCCATTAGCCCTAGACAAAACATGGTCAGTTCACTTTGTCCTGAAGGGAGTAGCAATATTTTGAACTTCTCCAGAGTTGGTCAGCCCATGCTAGCTGAGCAGTTACCCCAACAATCATGGGCTCCAAAGTATACACATTCACAGGTCAATGCTTTTGCCAACTCAATGTCACACTCACCTTATCCTGGGAAAGATGCTACTGAAGAGCCAGAAAATTGTAACTCTGATTCTCAGAATCCTACTCTTTTTGGTGTTAATATTGATTCATCTGGACTTCTACTCCCTGCCACTCTGTCTACTTTTGCTACATCAGTTGATGCTGATGTGTCCTCAATGCCATTAGGGCATACTGGATTTCAGAGTTCTCTGTACAGTTCAGTGCAAGACTCCTCTGAGTTATTGAACAGTGCAGGGCAAGTTGACCCACCAACCCCATCTCAGACTTTTGTCAAGGTATGAGCTGCAAGCTATTTAGGTCTTTCAATTTATTATTACTATTGCTTGCTTAATAGTCTTGGCTAGATGATGCTCTATTTTTGTATAGGTTTATAAATCAGGGTCGGTTGGGCGTTCACTAGACATCTCCCGGTTCAGCAGCTATAATGAGCTGCGAGAGGAGCTGGCGGAGATGTTTGGAATTGAGGGAAAGTTTGAAGACCCTCTTAGATCAGGCTGGCAGCTTGTATTTGTTGACAGGGAGAATGATGTGCTTCTCCTTGGAGACGACCCTTGGGAGTAAGTGTTTATAATGGATAGCCCTTTGATTAGATGCTTTTGTGGGTTTCTCTCTCTCTCTCTCTCTCTCTCTGGTTTTAACCTTGATCTATTAAATGGTTTGAAAATGGTTTTATGTTATGTATGGGGTTTCTTCTGACAGCATTGAGATTGTGAATGAAACCCCTTTTCCCTTTTCTCCTTCTCCATGATCTCCTTGAAAAGGCAAAGTAAAACTTGTTTAATTTGGGTGAAATTTCTTTCTTTGTGATTGCACTCTGATGAGCTTATTAAATTTTATTGACGCCTCTTTGAGAGAGGTGGGTTTGAGGATTTCAAGAAATTGCTTTATTATAATTGTTTATCAACAATTTTTTGGATTTTATTTCCCTTCACCTCTTGGTTATATATATGTTTATCTATGAAGGTACTTTTTAATGATATAGAACAGAATAAAATGATTGCCATGGCCATGGGTTCTCAGAACAGCCTGGCAAGACCTATTTCTGTGCACTCACTACAAATGACCATGTGCAGGGCGTTCGTCAATAATGTTTGGTATATCAAGATACTTTCACCTGAGGATGTCCTTAAATTGGGAGAGCAAGCAGTTGAATCGTTCAGCCCACAAGGAGGTCAAAGGCTGAATAGCAGTAGTGGTGAAGCTCAAGACCTTGTCTCAGGGCTACCATCTCTTGGCATGCTCGAGTACTGAGGTTGAGGTTAATATAAAAGCATATTACATATATTCCCAGAAATTGTTTCTAGTTTCACACGCTGATAAATCCAAATATTGGATATGCTAGTTTTGGTGTGTGACACTGCCTATTTGCCTTTGTTTGGCTCGCAAGTATGTTGTATAACCTCTTTTTCCAAGACTCTAGTTGTAATGGGTTTGACTCTTATGGAGAAAAATATAAGTTCACTACCTAGATAAGAAAAATAGAACTATTGAATTTCTAGCAAATTGAAACCTGTCCTAAAATCATGATGGACTGCTGGTGGTATTGCTTTCATGAAAGTAGCATTTGATACTCAAGTTTGCTGCATTTAGTTTGTCCTTGTTAATGTGGATACCATCACAAGGATTGCTATTATGATACTACCTTAGAGCGCTATGATTAAGCAGTTGAGAGCATAGTTGAAGATACACATGCAAGGTATACATGCTATGTTTAAGGCCCATTTGAAGATACATGCAACATGTAAGACACTGCATTTTATTCTGGATATGAATGTGGATACAGTTGTAGATTGAATGAGTCGCCTAAAGAAAACAAGTTTGGGGGGAGACCTTATCTATTTTGATCTAGGTTTCTCTGTAACTAGTGGGAACACGAGTGACATAGTAAAAAGGTTCCTTGATACAACAGTTATAACTAATTATTTATTTGTTTAGTATGCTTTGTAAACTATTTTTTCCCATATTTATACTTTATAGCACTCTTCAGAACTGTAAAAACTTTTGAAAGTAAAATATTGAACTAACAAAAAAAAAAAATAAATTCAGCTCACCTCCTCTTCAAAGCTTATCGGGCTCAAGAGGCAGATGCAAATCAAGACGCAAAACACAATTCTATACAAACACAACACACAACGTAAAACCCAAGTGTGGAAGAACAAAAAATATATATGATAGAGATGTTGATTTGACCCAATATGGACCTCATGACCTTGGCGGTGGAAGGAACTACAACAATGGAGGTTTTGTTTAGGAACAAAGTTTATAGCAAAAAGGTTCCTTGGTACAACAGTTATAACTAATTATTTATTTGTTTAGTATGCTTTGTAAACTATTTTTTCCCATGTTTGTACTTTATAGCACTCTTCAGAAGAATCAGTTCTGTAAAAACTTTTGAAAGTAAAATATTGAACTAACAAAAAAAATATATTCAGCTCACCTCCTCTTCAAAGCTTACCGGGCTCAACTCAAGAGGCAGATGCAAAATCAAGACGCAAAACACAATTCCATAGACACAACACAACGTAAAACCTAAGTGTGGAAGAGCAAAAATACATATATGATAGAGATGTTGATTTGACCCAACATGGACCTTATGACCGGTGGAAGGAACTACAACAATGGAGGTTTTGTCAAGGAACAAAGTATTTTTTCAAACTAGTTTGAAGACTTCTATCTCTTTTTGTTGAGGGCCTCTAAGACAAGGCAGCATTGTGTGGCAAGAATGCCGATACGGATGGTAGGTCTCTCGGTGTTGAATGAGTGGAGAGATAAGTAAATGATTTTGAAATGAAAATTATAATAATAGGAATAAAACATTTAAATGAAGTAAAAAATTGATAGAGAAGCTGTTGGAGGAAGTTAGTTTATTTTTTTCAAATTTGGGTGAGAAACTGAAAAGGTTCTTGGAGATGCTCTTACTCCATTTTTTTTTATAGGACTTACACCATGTATTTGTGTTTGTGAGAGACATTTAGTCAGCGTGCATATGAATAAAAGTGCAAGCATGTTTGGAGTGTACATAACTACATTGCAGTATAGTACATAAGACTCCATACTCCGTAGTTCATATGATGTGTGTGCGTGTAAAAAAATCTATCAAGTAGTGGAGCATTAGAAATGATTTAGGCATATATATATATATATATATATATATATATATATATATATATATATATATATTATTTTAATAGGAATTTTAGGCACATTCTAACATAAAGAGCTAATGTTTCTATTTTGCCCTTCACTCTCACACACACCGGGTTCTCATCCAGCTTCTCACCTTCCTTGAAGGTACAAAAACTTGCTCAATACAATTTTGGTTGTGGACGGTTTGTTTCACAACTGTGAGAATGAGCTCAAAACTGAGACTAACATGGCTTGATGCTACCTTGTCAAATGACAAAATTGCTATTTATATTCTGTGATATTGAGAATTTGATCAAGGTTAATACTGCAAAAATTTCTAACTCCTAGTGATGTGGTTGGTTCACCCTTCCACTCGTTACAACATGAATCACCTAAGATTATAAAGCTTGTGAGTACTACTCCAGGAATTTTGAGGATGCAGAATCTTGTGAATTCGAGCACGATAGGTTTGGTGTGTGTGTGAGAGAGAGAGGGGGAGAGAGAGGTTACAAGGGAAGAAAAAGAATAAAAAACAGTGTTATCTACTTCTAGATAATCTCTATAGCTAAAAATCCATTTTATCTAATGGCAAATAGTGTTTTGTATAAGCCATTTTGAGAACTAGTGCACTTATATGGTGTCATGCAAAGTCCGTACAAGAGCAACCGTGATACTTTCCAACACAATTAAGTTTTCTACATTAAAACATAGCCATGTCTTTAAAAAGCATCAATATGGTAAAAATAAGGTTGGTGGATTGGTATGATCTGGTGATGAGTCTAACTCGCCCATCAATGTATTCAATAAAAGAAGGAATGAGCACTAATGCAGTGTATGCTCTGATGCACTGATACAACAAATTTGCCATCGTATCGATATTGGATATGTATCCGATATATGGGTCGGATACTGGTACAACTGTACTTGGAAGAGTATCTGGCAAAAATAAATCATTTTATTATTATTATTTAGATACAGTGTGAGAGACCGGATTTGAAAACTTGGGTGCTCTCAGAAAAGGGTGTATGTAGCGGCACCTTCCCTTTTCAGGATTTTATGGAGTCGCCACTTATTTTATAAGTAAAATAAGAAAACTTTACAATTTACAATATATCTTGAACAATATGCATCTTTATTGATTAGAAACAATTTACATCTTGGTAAAAAAAAAAAAAACTTTACATTGCTTTGATTCCTAGGTACAATCTAATAAAAAGAAAATTACAAAGTTTTGTTTCCTAGTTACATTCTACCCAAAATAAAAATAAGACACTAAATCTGCCAACTTAAAATTCTAAGGTTCAGGGGCTAGATTACAGGATGGGAAGGTGTTAGGCACCCACCTGCTCAGACAGAGTCTGGTCTTCTATACTTTAAATGACCATTAAATACACATAAAAAAATATCTAATGATGTACAACACATGCCATATCAAATCCTAGACATAGGGTCAAAATGCTACTTAAGAACCTTAGATTTGCACTTTATTTTGTGTAAAATTTTTTGATGAGAATGGTTAATGAAAAATTTAATTTTGAGTTTCCATAAAAAAAAAAGAATGGATTTTTAATAAAAATTCAGATCTGGAAATGTGGGGAAAAACAAAATTTTTTTTTCTTTGAAAACACCAATTTTATGAAAGAAAAACAGATCTGGTTTTTTTACTTAGAAAAAGGGGTCAGATTTTTATTTGAAAAAAAATGCAAATCCGATTTTTTTTATTAAAATTAGACAAGATTTTTATTTGGAAAAACACAAATATGATTTTATAAATAAAATATAGATAAGATTTTATAAATAAAATACTGATAAGATTTATAAATAAAACACAGATCTGGTTTTAATTTTTTTTAAAAAAAACATAGAGAAAAATGCAAATCTTTTTGAAAAATATGGAGAAAAATTGCAGATCTAATTTTGGTTTAAGAAAAACATGGAGAAAAATTATAGATCTGATTTTAATTTTGAAAAACATGGAGAAAAATTGCAGATCTAAAATCTTAAGGAGAGTTTCAACCCTAGATCTAGGCATGCTTATCAATTAATCATGTGAAATTTTTTTGAAAGCAAAGGAGAACAAATAATAACATATGAGAAACATGGTTATCTAAACATAAAAGAAACAACATCATATCCATGGAAATTAAAGCATATATGAAAGCATGTTATGGAAACAAAGTTAGAATTAGACCTGCATAAACTTAATCCACAAGCAGAGAATTATCCTAGAGATCAATGAAAATGAATTTCTAAGGATTTAAGTGAAGCTTTATAACAGAAAAGAAATTCCTAAAGCAAAGTTTCAAGAATTTCTTTAACGTAAGGGGAGAGAGGGGTCAGAGAAAGAAATGTCCTGTTTTCTGATTTTTGTTCCCTATTTATAGAGGTTTGGTGCTTAGAAAATAAGCTGGATTTGATCAGATGCAAACTAGGTCGAGTTCTTATCTCTAAAAATTCGACATGGATGCGTTTTATCTTGATCAGAACATTTTTGGGCCAGGCCTTAAAGCTGTGCCAAACGGCACTTGCCATGTGCCGATCGGCACTCCTAGAGTGCCAATTGGCCCTCTCAAGTGCCGAGCCCAATTCTTAACTTTGGTTTGATCTAGACTCTTTTTTAGGGATTTTCTAAGTCGGGAATTGCACCTAGACATATTTTTAACTTGTATTCTAAAATAAATGACTTTTATTTTGATAATCAGGTCCTTAAAATAATAATTATCTGATAGATAAATATTCTAAAAAGACTTAATTATCAACAATTCCCTTGTTATCTAATTATCCATTTTATTCCTACGCAACCAAGCTCATTTCTAACAAAAACCAACAACTAATCACACAATTATTTAATTAATTTTATTTTTTTAACCAATTAGAATTAATTCCTGTGGGTACCCAAAATTGGGTTGTTGGGCTTAACCTCTAATTGGGCTCACAATCTATTTGTATTGTGGGCTTTGGGTTTCCTACCATGGGTGATTCTTTGCTGGGCAGCCTAAATACACTCTTGTTTACTCAAACCCTTCTCTTTACCTCATAGAATCGTTCATTTTCTTCCTCAGAGTGACTACCCTCTTCCCTCCATGTTCTCTCCAAAATTGCCAACCCCCTTTCCTCATTCTCTTCTCCTATTTATAGACTAAGATGAGTGAAGGAGCTATGATTACTTCTCCTTCTTAGTGCGAATGGGGGTCCAATTCCATCATCTTAAAGTGGATGCTTCGTCGGGAAAGGTGGGAGTGGCATTGGAACTTATTCCCACTTCTGTCGCTTGCTCGGTAGTGATGTTGTCAAGGGCACGACTAAGCAGCTGGGCACGGAGCGTCTCCGAGCAATAACGCTCCCGTCCAGGTTAGAAATGATCGAGGGGGGGGGGGGGTTGCTTGAGGTGTTCAAGCTAATGCAATCTTATTTCAGTTTTTGGGCCCAAATTGGGCTCGGAGGTATCTGGGCCGAGGCTTAAGGTCCAAGAATGAGGACGGTCATATGATGTGCTGTGAGGCTTGGGCCCGAGGAAGGCGAGTTCAGGGGCCCAATCCTCGTACAATAGCCCCCCCCCTCCTTGATTTGTGCCCGGCTTCTGAGAATGAATCAAGGACAATCAAGCGGTGGTAGTGGTCTCCCGAGAATCTTAACCGTTGGTTCGCAAACTGTTTGACAGTTCATGAACCGAGCCCATGTGTGTGGGATTTACCTGGGGGGATCAAAAAGGTTTTTCCTGCTTCTTTTTCATTAAATGCTTTGGTTCCTGTAAATACTTCCTCCTTATTTCCCACTCCACTTTTTACATTCTCTCCTCTCGAGTTTTCTCTTTGCCAAGCACCTTCCTTAAGCGTAGTTTTCCTTAGCGTACACTCTCTAGCCCAGATCATTCATCCCTTAGAACCTTCAGTAAGTCCTCTAAACTCTTCCCTTTCCTTTCAATTTTCCTTTACTCTTTTAGTTTAAAATGGGCTACTCTTACCTTCTTGCTCTTGGAGTGCCTTTGGCTGCCTTTAGAGCAGCCTAGGGCGTTCTTGAGGATGGTGATATCGCCTATTGTCACAAAGGAAATATCACCTTCCAAAGGCGTGCTGGCCCAAATGTAGCTTTTTTCCCTTTGATGGCCATTCTTGAGGGTGGGGTTAGATTTCCCATAGACCCTCTCATTACAGGTACCCTTAGATTCTACAGCTTGTGTCTCGACCAACTCCCCCCCAACTTTTACCGAGTGATGAGTTGTGTTAGTAGGTTAAACCAAATATTTGGGCTAGAGCTAAATCACCATGATATTAACTGCATGTATAGTTTGTACTGCAACATCAAATCCGATTATTACTTGAAAACTAGGGATATGCAGGTACAACTCATATTGTGCCTTCTCGATTCCAATAGAAACTCGGTGAGAGAATTTGTCCGGGTGAGAGGCAATTGGTTTGCCGGTGAACTCCCTTGCCCTCTTTCACCTCGTGAAGTTGGTCGGTACCGAGTGCTTTTACTTGTTTTATGTTTACCATTTTTGTTTGGTTTATTCGCACATGGACTAACTAATTCTTATATTGATTTATTGTAGAAGGAAAAAGATTTAAACTGGACCTGAGAGTCACGCATGTGAGGGATCTCAATTTTGTCCTGAGGTCAGAGATCTTTGTGCACTCGGACGGATAACTCCGAGCATCCCACCTGACACTTGGCGTTGATCTCATGTATACCACCTGGTAGGCATTCAGCCAGGCCTTACTAGTAGATAGTCCCCTCGTCTTCTATATTGACGTCAGGCACACCAACTTCCTTCTATCATCCTTGACCGTTGGCGAAGCTCAGGACCTCGGCCCCAGATATACCACCATAGAGGACCGTGCACTGGTGCGGGATGAATCAGTAGAGTGTGTATCTCAAAGCTGCAAAGTCCAGGTGCCCATTGAAGTGCCTGACGCCCCTACCTAAGTAGCCGAGCCAGTAGAAGCCGAGGCCAATCAAGACGTAGCTATAAGTAGGAATACACCTGCATGGATAAACATCGCTTTTGTATTAATTAACAATACGCACACATAAGATTACACTCAATATATACCCTCGTGCACTGATAATTAGTGGTAGAATTTCTTCAAATTATCGGCATTCCATGGCTGGGGGAGAGGTCTCCTGTCTAAATCCTCCAAATAATATGCCCCTGCGCTTGCAATAGCGGTAACTCTATATGGCCCCTCCTAAGTTGGTGCTAACTACCCTACGTTGACGTCCTGCGTATTCCCCACTACCTTCCGAAGTACCAGATCTCTTGCTCTAAACTCCCTTTTCCTCACGTTCTTGTTGTATCTTCGGGCAAGTTTTTGCTAATACTCTTCCAGTTGTATAGTCGATGATTCCCGACGTTCTTCCAACAGGTTCAACTGTTTCATCATCAACTCCGAATTCTCGGTGGGGCCAAATCCCACAACTCGGGCACTGCATAAGTTCACCTCTGTTGGTATGACTGCTTCCGCTCCATATGTTAGGGAGAACTTTCTCCCGTGGACCTTCTCGGGGTAGTTCGGTATGCCCATAGAACACTGGTTAACTCCTTTGCCCACCTGCCCTTGGCACCTTTTAACCTCCTTTTCAAACTGTTCACAATGGCCTTGTTGGTGGCCTAGGCTTGGCCGTTGCTTTGTGGATATGCTGGGGTGGAATACTGATTTGTGATGCCGAGGCTGCCACAAAACTTGTGGAAAGCTTTGCTGTTAAACTGCAACCTGTTATTTGACACTAGGGACTCTGGCACCCCGAATCTCGTCACTATATTCCTCCATACAAACTTCTTAACATCTACATTCCGGATGTTCGCTAGCGCCTTTGCCTTTGCCTATTTGGTAAAGTAATCCACAGCTACTAGGACAAACCTCCGATTCCCTGTTGCCCGAGGGAATGGACCAACGATATCTAGCCCCCACTGTGCAAAGGGCTAGGGGAAACTAATGGGATTTAAGTTTCCTGCCAGTTGGTGGATCATAAGGGCGTGCTTCTGACATTGCTCACATTTCAGTGCATACTTGTTAGCATCCTTTTGCATTCACGGCCACCAAAATCCTTGAGTCATTGCCCGGTGAGCCAACGAACGTCCCCCCACTTGACTGCTGCACACACCGTCATATAGCTCGACTAGGAGTTCCTCAATCTTGCTAGGGTGCAAGCACTGTAGGTAAGGCCTGTCAAAAGATCTTCGATATAGCTTACGATTGGTAGACAACCAATATCGAGCAGCTGTCTGACGCACTTTTTTTGCTTTCTTCTCATCAGCCGGCACTCGATCCTTGGCTAAGAAATTGATGACCGGGTCCATCCAACATGCTCAACCGTTGCCACTAGTGAGACACCTACTCCTACACTGATACTTGGCTTTGTCACCAGCTCCACTTTTATTAACTGAGGAATTCCTTCAATTTATGATGATGCCAATGTGGCCAAAGAGTCAGCGTGCCGGTTCTACCCCTTTGCCACTTGAACCAATTTGACGCTCAGAAAGCGGTACATAGTCTGCTTTACCAACCATAAGTACTCCACTATCCAAGGATCCTTGGCTTTAAAGTTTCCCTGTACCTGATTGACCACCAGTCGAGCATCTGAATAGACCTCTACCTCTTTAGCACTTAGATCTGATACAACTCTCAATCTAGCCAGCAAGGCCTTATACTCAGCTTCGTTGTTGGAGGCCTTAAAACCTAACCTAAAGGAATGTTCCAATTTTATTTCATCAGCCGGCACTCAATCCTTGGCTAAGAAATTGATGATTGGGTCCATCCAACATGCTCAACCGTTGCCACTAGTGAGACACCTTCTCCTACACTGATACTTGGCTTTGCCACCAGCTCCACTTTTATTAACTGAGGAATTCCTTCAATTGATGATGATGCCAATGTGGCCAAAGAGTTAGCGTGCCAGTTCTACCCCTTTGCCACTTGAACCAATTTGACGCTCAGAAAGTGGTACATAGTCTGCTTTACCAACCATAAGTACTCCACCATCCGAGGATCCTTGGCTTTAAAGTTTCCCTGTACCTGATTGACCACCAGTCGAGCATCTGAATAGACCTCTACCTCTTTAGCACTTAGATCTGATACAACTCTCAACCTAGCCAGCAAGGCCTTATACTCAGCTTCGTTGTTGGAGGCCTTAAAACCTAACCTAAAGGAATGTTCCAATTTTATTTCTTCTAGGGTGATCACCACGATCCCTGCCCCGGCTCCTAATGCGTTGGACACATCGTCCATAAATACCTTCCACGGGATTACTTCTACAGGGCAAACCATCTAATTTCCCCTTCTCGAGGAGAACTCTGCAACAAAATCAGCGAGGACCTGACCCTTCACCGGGCTTCTTGGCCTGTACCTAATATCAAAAGAACCCAGTCGAGTTCCCCACTTAGCTATCCTTCCCGTGAAGTCAGATATCTTCAATAGCGACTGCAGAGAGTACTCGGTCAATACATAAACGGTGTGATTTTGAAAGTAATGGGGTAGCTTTCGTGTGGCGTGCACTAGTGCTAACACCAACTTCTCCAAGGGCAAGTACTTTATCATGGCATCAACTAGGGTTTTACTGATGTAGTATACTAGCTGTTGTACTCCTTGGTCCCTCAAAAGCACAGCGCTCACAGCATGTTCTGACACTGAGAGATACATGAACAAATCCTCCCCAGGTTCTAGAGCTGTCATCATTGGTGCTCACATCAAATATTCTTTCAGTTCTTGAAAAGCCTTGTTGCACTCCTCACTCCACTGGAACCCCTTCCATTTCTTCAAAAGCGGTCAGTACTTGGACTTCCATTGGGCTGCTCGGCGGTTTGAGGCGTTTTACGGCTTCGATTTGGTTGGGATTGACTTCTATTCCTCAGTTAGTAATCACATATCCTAGGAATTTGCTAGCTCCCACTCCGAAAGTGCCCTTATCAGCATTTAGAAGTAGCCTGTGCCGTTGAAGTACTTCAAACACTTCTTTAAGATCATCGATGTGCTGCACTACGCGTTTGCTTTTCACCACCATATCATCAATGTACACCTTAACTGTATGCCCGATATTGTCTCTGAACATTCTCGTCATCATCCGTTGATACGTGGCCCTAGCATTCTTCAACCTAAATGGCATCACGGTATAATGATAGTTAGCATCAGGTGAAATAAATGCCGTCTTCTCCTGATCCTCGATAGCCAAAGTGATCTAATGATAGCCTTGAAAAACATCCAGAAAACTCATCCTCGGGTGTCCGTAGGTGGTGTCTACTAGCTGATTAATCTTTGGCATAGGAAATGAGTCCTTTGGACATGCTCAGTTTATGTCGATGAAGTCAACACAAACCCTCCATTTTCCATTCTTCTTTTTACCACCACGGTATTTGCAAGCCACTCCGGGAAGAAAATCTCTTTTATAGCCTCGGCTTCCCTCAACCTCTTGACCTCCTGCCTGACAGCATTGACGTGCTCCTTAGTTGATCTCCTCGGGTTCTACTTTTTGGGAGGATGCAAGGAATCCACGTTGAGCTTATGAACTATGAACTCGGGGTCCACCCTAGGCACCTCATACAGACTCTAAGCGAATACATTTACATTTTGCACAAGAAACAACAACATTTCTACCCTTTCTTTGCCCTTCACACTTACTCCAATTAAAAAACTCCTATCCTTATCCGGTAATATCTTCACTCTTACCAAGTCCTCGGCACAGTTGGCCCCCGCTTCCTCTTGGGGTCCCTGTAATTGCTATAAATGAGTCTCCTCGGCTGACTCCTTTTGCTTGATTCCTTGGTCAATTGCGGCTACCAAGCACTGCCTGGCCACTTGTTAACTGCCCCGTACCATGGCGATTCCCTATTCGGTGCGAAACTTGACCTTCACATGCAGGGTGGATGGTACAGCCCCCATTGTGTGAATCCACGGCCTTCCAAGGATTATTGTGTACAGGGAGAAAGAAGCGACCACTATAAACGTTACCATCACCTCCTTACCTTCCATATTCACGGGAAGCAAGATCTGTCCTTCTAGGATCACCATGCGGCCATCAAACCCCATCAGGGGCGTATCTTACTTGGTGAGATCTTCATTCTTCAAGCCAAGCCCTTTGAACAGGTCAAGATACATTACCTCGGCACCACTCCCTTGATCTATCAACACTCTCTTCACTATGAAACCATTTATTTGGGCTGCAACCACCAAGGCATCATCATGTGGTTGAATCGTGCCCTCTAGATCATCATCATTGAAAGCAATGGGCTCTTGAGTGTACTTCAGTTTCTTCTTGGAGGGCGATCACCCGTGTTGCCCTCCTTTTATACGACAGTCGGCACCCCCCTCCTCTTGGATACCTGAGAGCCCTTTGGGGCAGCGTGGATGACTTCTATTACTCCCAAAGGGGGCGGGAGAGGATTCCCACGTGATCGAGTACCTTGCCTGACTTCCTGACTCCTGGGGTCCATCACAAACTCTTTCAAATACCCAACCTTCATTAACTGTTCCAGATGATCCTTTAATACCCTGCACTATTCAGTTGTGTGCCCCTTATTCCTATGGTAAGTACAGTACAGGTTCAGATTCCTCCTTGAAGGGTGGCCCCCCATCTTTCTCGACCATTAGAAGTACGGTTCATTCTTGATTCAATTCACAATCCTGTGCACTGGCTCCTTGAAAGCTACGTTCACTTCCCCCATCTGTGGACCCGGTTCTTGAATCCTCAAATCCTTTTGAGGTCTGGACTACAAACCACTCTACTGAGGATGATTTATGACCGAGGCCTTGCCTTTGCTTTGTAATTGATCATCCTCCAGCTGCTTGTATTCTTCAATACGCCTCATTAGCTGCCTTATATCCTCGGGAGGCCTTCTTGTCAAAGAATCTCGCAGTTCGGAATCCTCGGGCAACCCCATCCGAAAAGTACTTGCCTCAATATTTTCATTACCTCTGTCAATCTAATTGTATAGTTCCCAGTACCGGTTCGCGTAGCTACATAGGGTTTCCCCAGCCCCCATTTTCATTGACAGCAACGCATCCATGGGTTGTGGGACCCTGCTGCAGGTCATGAACCAGACACCAAACTCTTGAATCAACTCAGAAAAACTGTGAATTGAGCCTTTCCTCAACCCATTGAACCACCTTAGTGCTGTGAGACTGAGGCTCGAAGGAAATACCTTACACATCAATGCGTCGTTATGAGTGTGTAAATACATCATTTGAATATAATGACTCACACGCTTTACCGGGTCTGTCTTTCCATCGTAAGAATTAAACGGGGGTCGTGTAAATCTGCTCGGTATAGGTGCCCTTTCAATGTCTCTCAAGAATGGTGATCGGGCGGCCCGGCGCAATGCGCGGCTTATAGCATCCATGGCTGCATTCCGGGGTCGTCGCTCCTTCGGGGAAACTGAATCCCGGTGGCGATGAGACCTAGATTGATAGGAACCTACTCCATGATGGCCCCCCACACTGGCCGACCCTTCTCCTTGTTCTCGTTGTCCCTTTTCCTACACCTACCTCTTGCTACCAACTCCAAATCCCTCACCAACCTGCATAGGCGCTTAAGCTCCTCATCCCTTTGCTTAAGCTCTTCATCCCTTCTGTCGAAACGGTTGTGCCCCGAGGCATTAGACATTGTCCGGTATGTTTGAAACAATCCCTTTTCGAGTCCAAATTGCCCTTGCTCCTCATACTCCCTGTCTTCGTGTCGCTTCTGCCTTCTTTCTCCCAAGTGGATCCCCGAGAAGATCTTCCTGAGCCACTTTAAGCATAGCTCCCAGATTTTCCTTCGGACATTTTCCCGTGCATGCCCCGACAGAACCATAGTTTCGTAGGAGATCCCCACAGACGACGCCAATTGTGGGAACCCAAAATTGGGCTGTTGGGCTCAAGCACTAATTAGGCTCACAATCTATTTGTATTGTGGGCTTTGGGTTTCCTACTATGGGTGATTATTTGCTGGGCAGCCTAAATACACTCCTATTTACTCAAACCCTTCTCTTTACCTCATAGAGTTTTTCCTTTCCTTCCTCAGAGTGACTACCCTCTTCCTTCCATGTTCTCTCCAAAATTGCCAATCCCCTTTCCTCATTCTCTTCTCCTGTTTATAGGCTAAGATGAGTGGAGGAGCTATGATTACTTCTCCTTCTTAGTGCGAATGAGGGTCCAATTCCATCATCTTAAAGTGGATGCTTCGTCGGGAATGGTTGGAGTGGCATTGGAACTGATTCTCACTTCCGCCGCCTGCTCGGCAGTGATGTTGTCAAGGGCACGGCCGGGTAGCTAGGCATGGGGCGTCTCTAGGAAATAACGCTCCCATCTAGGTTATAAATTATTTTGGGGGGGGGGGGGGGGTTTGCTTGAGGTGTTCAAGCTAATGCAGTCTTATTTCAGTTTTTGGGCCCAAATTGGGCTCGGAGGTATCTAGGCCGAGGCTTAAGGTCCAAAAATGAAGACAGTTTTATGATGTGCTGTGGGGCTTGGGCCTGAGGAAGGCGAGTTCAAGGGCCCAATCCTCGTACAATTCCAATTAATCACACGTGATCGGTTTCACCCCCATACAATGCATGTAGACCGTGAAAATTTGATCTTGTGATATCTTTCAATCCGACAGTTTGATTTGGGAATCGGGCATACCATCGCAACCAGTAGAATTTCATGATCATTTTTATGATGTACAATGAATGATTTAATGCATGTAATGCAACTATGATTTTGGGTATTTGAAGTGGGTCATTTCAGTCATTTTCCAAAACTAAATTATGAGTGCAAAATCGAGTGTTTACATACGACTTGGATACATGCAAGATACGTCTGAGATACAGCGAGTACCAATCGGACACGAGAGAAGGGAAAAAAGAGAAAAATTTGACACTTGGATGATTTTTGACCATCGATCGGCCTAGTTGGGCTAAAAGCCCTAATATAGCTTCACACAATTAGCCTTTCACTCTCTCCTTTCTATGCTCTCACTCTCGATCTCTGCTTTAAAGTTTGAACTGAGTTAGCGCCTTCGATATTTGCCTAACCAAATCGTAACTCTCTCTCTTTCCCACCTTTGTAGTTGTCGACGCTAGAGCTCCTCCTCCTTCTTACCGGCAAGTCTTTCAAACTCTCACTCTCTCGCCCTCGCCTCTCGCCTTGCCTCTGTTCTGAATCAGAATCACCAAATCGGCAATTTTTTCCTCTTTTCGCCTTGCCTCTGCCTTAGCCTTTCTCTCTCTATTTTTTCATGTTGCCTCATGTTTGTTTTGACTTGAGTATTAGGATTTAGGATATATATTTGGCTATTTGCATTGTTGTGGGGTCTGTGATATAATCATATTAAATAAAATAATAAATATAATTTTTCTTTTTGGTGGTTATAGCCACTGTGACATCGTTTAATTGCACAGTTGTTTGTTGTTATACAGTTATTAGTGTTGTATAATTTACTCCCTCCGTCCCAATTTGTTTGTTTTGTTTGAAAAGTCAAACTTTTTAAGAGAACATCATTTATTGTCTTGTCTGCCTTATAAAAATGTTTAAGTTTACAAAACTACCTAGTTGAGGACCAAAATTTCATAACACCAAGGCCCAAAAATAGCACAATGGGCCAACCCTATAGAAAGTAATATTAAAAGGGTTGAGCTCACCACAAGGGAAAATGATGGTAAGCCCAAAAGATTTGAAACCCAAAACCCATGAAGGGACAGGCCTTAGGGCCCATGAAACGAACGGAGGAAAGAAAAAGCCCAGCCTATCCAGAATTAGAAAATCAAAGGGAGTCCAGTGAAAGAACTGGGCTAGGATACCTAGAGGCTGCTAGAGGCTCGGGATCCTCGAGACGTGCAGCATAGCTAAAGTGGGATTGAGACAGCTCAAAAGGGGTACCACGAAATACAAGAAACGAAGAACAGATATGTCTTTCTCAAGCACACAGTGGTGCAACAAAGAACTAGAAAGCTTGGAGAGTGACAATTCATGAACAAAAGGTTTGTACCTCGGGGAACCCAAAATGAAGAACTATAAGGGGAAGTGGCTGGGAAAACCTTCAACCTAGCAGGAATGGATTCCGCTTACTTGGGAAAAATGATAGCAAGAAGGACAGCCAAAAAGCTGAGTCTAAAAGGTAAGAAGCCTTGAAAGAAGAGAGGGTGAAGGTCAGCTCTCCAAGGACACCCTAGAATGGAAAGTCAACAAGTGGCTTTTAGGAAAACAGGACTAAACGAGGAAAACTATGAGAAATAGAGAAAGAATCAGCCATCAGAATGGCTGGCATAACAGGGGCTTTGATACCCAGAGAGCCAAAGGGGGGGAATTAGTGGTACCCCGAACCCTAAAATGACACTATAAAAGAGGAAGACAGCCAACATTGAAAGGGGATTCAGCAATAGAAAATCACAACAGAATCATTGAGAAAACTCTGTTAAAAACTCAAAGAAAGTAGGGAAATATTGCCCGGTATCCCAAAAACAGCTACTATAGAACATACTTGGATTCAAAGGGATTCAAACTTTGCAAGTCTTAGAGGCTTAGATAGCCATCTAAGTCTGTAATTTTTTAGCTTATTTGGACCTTGTAACACGTCTTAGTGAGCACATTGTAATCCACAATTAAGAAAAATAATGAAATATTTCATACTGATTTGAGGATCCTTAATAGTTATTTCGTGTGTTTCTTTATTACATTGTTTTCCTTTGCTGCTTTCTTGCTTTTCAATACATATATTCTTGCTTGCTAGTTTTCGTTTTACTCAGCCAGAAGCTGAGTCTTTTTACCGAGGTCCTCACTTCAACTTGGGCCTTGGACACATTTAGCCTCCAAAGAAACATATGCCAAAACATGCACACATCAGATATCACTCTCTCCCATAAAAATCCTTCTCACCTAACTATCTTGGAAGGCAATGCCCAAGCAAAGCCACTTGGACTTGAGTTCTAAATCCCACAAGTCTTGTGCAAAAGCACGAAGTTTGTGAGAATTGGGGTCAGGATCCTCGTGGCTAAATCATTCTCATGAAATTCATTTACATATATGTATATGTATTAAAATGTATATCTAAATCTACGAAACTAATAATTATTTGAAGATATGTGTATTGTATAATGTGTTCTTATTTAGGACCTATAGAGGTAAGGGAAATGACAAAACTCCATTGCATAATAAGCATGGGGAAAGTACATCCTGGGTTCTTACAGGCCCAGTACGTCTGGGGTACCACGACAATACGCCCAGGGTACCACGACAGTACATCCGGGGTACCAAGTGAAAGAACTCTTTTAAATGTTTACACAATAAAAGATAAGCCTTAAATATTCTATTTTAATCTCCTTCTCACTGTGAATATTATGAATACTTATTTTACTTATTTTGTAAGAGTAAATGGTCATTTTATGACATTAAAACACTTATAATGACATTTTTTATTGCTTAGGAGGAATCGCATTTTCGTCTTGAGGAGCTTTATGTGACTTGCGTACAACTTGGTTTGTAATCAGCCCCATTTAGTTGCGGTGAACCAAGCCTAGTCAACCAAAACAACAAGTAAAGGGCCCAGGATCTTTGTTAAAGGGCCCAGGATCCTTGTTTCTACTTGGACTTGGGTACTGTCCAAAAAAAGACCCTCACATACCCTTAAATAAATTTATCAGCTTTTTTAATAAGAGTTATTCTTAATGAGGCAACTAAAAATGTGCCCCAATTAAATTGATTTAAAAAAAAATATTTGTTAGTTTTCTTTTCAAATAGTTTTGAAAATAAAGTAGAGGTATAATAGGAACATTAGTAAAATAATAATTTTTATTTTTAGAAATAGGACAATATTTTGGGATATCCCAAAATGGAATAGAGGACAAACAAACTAGGACGGAGGTAGTATATATTTATTGTTCATGAAATTTGTTGGTAAAATGAATACCCAAAAAATGTTCGATAAATTTGCCAATATTCAGCCTGAGTCAAAATAAGAAAAAAAAAGTTTCCTTTATGGAGATTTGTTACTATATTGGATAAAGCAGTTTGTGGTGGTGGAAAATGTGGTGCTAGGCCTAAGGTACTAGATGAATTTTTGAGTTTGGCTCCCAATTTACTTGTTTTGAGGGGTGTGGAATTTCCTACAATGGGAAAACTTCTTAAAGCCAACCCAATGGCCCAAGAAAAAGTGTTTCAGGCCCAATTGGTATTCTTTTGCCTTGTTGTGAGAGACTGCAAAAGTTCCTCTAAAAAAAGAGAGATCTTTAAGTGCTTTTAGGGGAACCTCTCTTTTTGGGTAAATGGTGTGGAGTCGTCACTTATTTTTTATACAAAAAAAAAATGAAAAAACTAAATACAAAATACATGACTGAATTGTTTCATTCTCATTGATTAAATAATAATAAAAAAAGAATACATGCTTGATAAATTGAGTATTACATGGCTTTGGGTCCTAGTTACAAACTATAAAAAAAAAATGATAAAGCCTAGGTCTACCTATCCAAAGACACTAAATTCGAAGGCTAGGTTACGGAATGGGAAGGTGTTAGACACCCATTCTGCCCAGACAAAGTCTGGTCTTCTAGACTCTTGTAACCAATGTACTGCTCCTTTTATGCATGACATGAATGATATGTTGCATACATGAACAAAACTAATCAAAACTGTCTCAAATGAATCTATTTTATGAATATGCCCTTTTCTTTGTTTAAAAAAAAAAAAAAAATCAGATTTGTGTTGTGATAAAAAATTAAATTGGGTTTAGAAAAAAATCGGATATGTTTTTTAGAACTAAAAAAAGTGATTTATTAATGAAAGAGAAATTAGATCTGTTTTTGAGAACTAAAAGAAATTGGTTTTTTTTTTAAAGAAAAATCAGATCTGTTTTGTGATATATATAAAAAAAATTAGATCTGTTTTTATACGTGTAAACAATATTAAGAAAAAGATTTTTTTTTTTTTAAGAAGAGGACTTTATTCATGAAATAAATCTATGCTACATGCACTAAACAAACAAACAAAACCACTCATGACCCTTTTTTTTTTTTTTTTTTTTTTTAATTTCAAAATTTGCTATGTTAAAAAAATCCGATCTACATCTATAGAAAACGTAGATCAATTTTTTAAATAAGAAAAATTCAGATTTGTATCTAAGGAAGATACAAATCAGTTTTTGTTTAAAAAATTCAAATCTACATATAATGAAGATGCAAATCAGTTTTTTTTTTTTTTTTTTTTTTAATATATAAATTTTTTTATTTGAGAAAAATTTAGATCTGCATCTAAAGAAGATGCAAATCAGTTTTTGATTTAAAAAAAGATGTAGATAACATGCAGATTTTTGTAATTAAAAATAGATCATGACAATAATAAAAAGAATCAAGAACATATTTCAACAAAATAAATCAACAATTCATGATATGAATATTTAAAACAACTAAACTGAAAGAAATATATAAACATGCATCATCACAATAAGAGAAACATAAGAAAAAGGGTTGATAAGAAACAACCTCTTGCATGCAGCACTCTTCTTCTTGAGGGGATATTTTAGGTTTCAAATAAATTTTTGCAATTGTCTTTGAAACCTAAAAACCCTTGCTTACAAAAAAGAAATTCTTAAGACTAAAGCCTCCAAAACCTCTTTAATGTAAGAGAGAGAATTTCATAAAGGGGGGTCAGAAATATGTGAAATTTGAGAGCATGAAAAAGTGTGCTGAATTTTGATATCTAGTCCCTATTTATGGAGGCTAGAATGCTTAAAAAATAGGCAAAGACAATTAGAATATGAATTGGGACGCGTCCTTGTGCTAAAAAGTCAAAAAGGATGTGTTTTATTGTCACCCGAAGACTGTTGGGCCGAAGCCTTAATAGGTTCCATTCGGAACTTTGAAAGTGCCAATTAGCACCCCAAAAGTGCCAAACGGTACTCTTGGATGCCAATCGCGCTTTCGTGTTTGGGTGCGTTTTGGACTCCTTTTTTAGGTTTTCTTGAGTCGAGACTTGCACTTAGACATGTTTTCAATCCGTATTCTAAGATTTTTAACTCTTTTCTGTATAATTCAGGTCTTTTCAGTAACAATTATCTCATAGATAAATTTCTAAAATAAATCTTGATAAAGTCTAGATTATCCATAATTTTATTATTATCCAACCATCCCATTTATTCCCATGCAAGCAATCCTATTTTTGACACTAATCATCAACCAATCACAAAATTATTTAATTAATTTTAATTGTTTAGTTAATCTTCTTGATTAAATCATGGGTGCAAAATCGAGTGTCTACACCTGTATATGTGCTTCCCGAGAAGACTCAAGCTTAGTAGTGCTGAGCTTACCCCTTTTTTATGGTTCCTCTCTTTTCTCTCATGTATCTCTCCTCCCCCTAAAATTTGCCAACCACTTCCCTCACACCATCAGCCTTTATTTATAAACTTCCCTTAGTGGGGTCATCATGATGAGGAGGAAACTTTTTATGTTGGTGGGTCCTTCTAGGATATATTCTTGACCAGAAGGGACCCACTTCTCATGACTGATGCAACTCTCTTGAAACTTGTACCCATTGCCGAACAGTGTTTGGCAGGCGATTTCCCCCAAGGCACTACCGTTCCCATTTGATATAGACCCTAACCTGGTACTGGACCCCGATCAAGCATTGGTCCCCTAAATTGATATGGGCCCCGACTTGGCATTGGGCCCTACACTCTTAAAGCATATTGAGGCTAATGGATTGGATTGGGATTTGGGCTAACTCCTATACATCGGTAAAGGATTGGTTAGGTTTAACTCGTGTATGTTGGTGAAGTGTACTCGGCGTACTGTTTCCCCTTGGGAAAACCAACCGTCAGTCATTAAATGTGATAGAAAAGACAATTTGTACACTTCACGCATGTGACTGTAGCTGTCATATTTGTCGGCCAGGATCATCTGACGTTTTGTATACTGAGGCACAAGTGTAATGGATAACAAGGGGGAAGTTATTAAATTTCCCTCCAAAAGCATTTAAAGCCACTTCTCCTATAAATAAGGCCAAACCTCCATTGATTAGTTTCTTTATTTCATTTTTTCTCTCTTAGCCTCCTTCATTTCATCCTCCTGAGCCATAATCCTTCCCCTGTGATCATCCCTTTAGATGTAAATGCATCGTTGAAAGTTCTCTAACATTTCCCTTACTATTCAAAATTTATCTTTAGACTCCCCCAAAAATGGGTTTTGCTCATCTATTAGGTATTAAAGCCATTGTGGCGGCCTTTAAGACTAGGTTTAATATGCCTCAGGACATAGATATTGAATATTGTCCTGAAGGGAATATAGAAAACGATAGGCGTCCTAGGGTAGTATTCTTTCCCCTAATGGCCACCCTTGAGGGTGCAGTTAGATTCCTTGTAGATCTTATGTTACTTAGGACCCTTAGTTTTTATGGGCTTAGCCCCAACTAGTGTCTCCCTAATTTCTATAGAGTAGTGAGTAGTGTGAGTTGCCTTAATGAACTATACAGCTTAGGGCTCAACCACCATGACATCAACTTCCTGTACGGTATTTGTGGTAGTCTGAAAAAGGGCTATTTCTTAAAAATTCGAGACCCCGTAGTGAGACTCATCTCATGCCTCCCCGGCTCTAATAGGAACTTTGCGGGGGAGTTCATAAAAGTGAGTGGGAACTGGCTCGCTGGCGAACTCACGTGCCCAACATCGTCTCGGCAAATTGGTTGGTACCTTCATTTTTCTGAGCATGAGTAGTGTAGGGTTTACCACTTTTTGCTTTACCTTCCCCCCCACATATTATTTTTGCATATGTTCCATCATATTCTGTATATGTGTTATATATATATATATATATATATATGTATATATCCTCTCTCTTTTTTTTTTTTTTTTTTTTTTAATTTTCTTTTGCTAACATTTGTTCTCTACTTACTTGGTTTTCTATTTTCAACGTAGTTTCCAAGCGTTTCAAACCGGATCTCGGCACTGTGCATGTTCGGGATCTGAACTTTGTGTTGCGCTCGAAGATTTTCGTCCACTATGACGGGCAGCTTAGAACTTCACACTTGATTCTTAGCTGCATTCCATCCTACATAAGCTAATAGGATCAGGGACCCGCTCTGATAGTCGACAGCCCCCTGCTGTCTTACATAGATGTCTACCTTCCTAGATTCCTACTAAGAGGCCTTACTGTGGGTGGAGCTCGGGAAAGAGGACCTTGTCTTATAAGGGAAAGTTCTTTGGCACCGATCAGTGATGGTTCCAAGGATACAATTTTCCAAGGTAGAGTAGAGCATACCAGTAGAAGGGCCCATTGTTGCAGCTCTAGACGCCACCATGGTCCAACGATGTAACATGAGTATTAAGCGCTACTTCTTGGAAGCTCAGCCAGCTGGAGGTCAGATGACCCCCCGACAGGCTACACCTCTAGCTTCTTGAGGCCGCAACAAGAGACCAAGAACTACTGATGAACCCTTTTAGAAGCCTGACGTTCCCCCTGCTAACTGCACCCCTTCTCCAGTCACAGCTATCACGAATCCTCCCCCAACTATTGGCACTATTTTGGGACCGAGGACCTTTGGCCGACCGGCCATCACTAGTGCCAACATGGCTTCATCCTCTATTTTCCCATCCTCATGTTAGCGAAGCTCCTTCAGGCTAGGGGACGTGCCTCTCCCTTCAAATTCTTTCATGTAGACTTGGAGAAACGAGCTCGACGGCTGGGTCGCGGATAGCTTGGGGGCAAGCCTTGCTTCTCTTTGAGGATATGAAGTACTGATCGGATGGCAGGGATGAGGCTATTGCCCTCAACTTAAAGTGGCACATCATTGCTGCAAGTGCTTTTGATTGGGATATTTCTTTCCTGTTGTTTCATATTTTATTTAAGTATCCTACCTCAGCTCTTATTTAACCTTGCCCCCTCTTTTCTTTTATTTGCCTTAGGCCGCTCAAATGACACATATCCTTGAAAGTCAGTTGAAACTGGCCATTGAGGAGGCAGATGGGGAGAAAGCCCTCAAGAAAGTGGCTGAATCTACCCTCCAGGTGAAGGTTCAAGAGTCGGCCCATATGCAGCAAAGGGCCATGGTAGTTTAGAGGGTCTGGGACTCTACCGAGCAGAGGGTTGGGGTGCTGGAAGGGAAGCTAGAGGATTCAGACTCTAAGTTGGCTGAGGCAATCAGTGTGGTCTTGGCTCGGGATAAGGAACTCGTAGAGCTGAAGGGGATGATGAAGCAGGTTGAGTAGCAATTCTATGACATGGGTTTCAGTGATGTTGAGAACTCAAATGGCCCCGCCATCTTTCAAGCTTGACAAATGAGGTTCATGTAGGGCTGGATAGCAACCATGGAAGCCTTGAACTTGCTTCAGACCTTTCCCTTCAGAGATCCTACCCAACTGCCACTACCCAATGACCCTCCCGTCTAAGCCCAGATTGGGAGACGACCTATTGCAAGGGGTGAAAAATGAGATGAGGAAGGGAAGGATAGCCCCAATATGAGAGAGCTTGCCAAGAATTGATTCCCACGTAGTGGTGGTAGACTTGGACAATTTGGCTTTTCCTATAGCTCCTGAAGATACTGGCACCTCGGAGGTTGCTCTTGTACCGACTGCCCCCTCTTCTAGTGGCGCTTCCCCTGTCCTCCCTGATGCTACCTAAGACCCTTCTCCTTAAATGTTTTACAGTGTTTGTATTTATTATTATTATTTTATTATTTTTGTTCCCCTTTGTTGGGAATTTAAACTCTCCTTTACTATTTTATGGATTAAGCCATGTTTTGGTCACCAAGTTGTAGGACGCCTTTTTATTTAATATTAATTTGATTAAATTTGTTCTGAGTAAATTTTAAGTTTAGTTTCACAAATTTTTACAAGTGCTTACAATCGGGAAATATTGTGATAACCAAACAGCAATAATCAACCAAATCATTAATAATTCTCGCGTTGTGATAGGCTTTCATCCCTTATGAACGTTTCTTGCTAATTCGATAATCAAGGTTAATGAGCGAGATTTCTGTTTTTGGATAGTCTTCTCCCAGATTTTTATCTCACTCGTTGATTGGAATTGGTCCAAATTAGCTTTCTGCCCTTAGATATTTTCGTTATCTGTCCTTAGATCAATTCATTAAGGTTTCCACCTAGTCAGTGACTGGAGTCAGACCGAGGCTAGGTGTCACGACCCAAACCTGTACTCCAGAATGTAGAGCATGACCGGCATGTAAATATCAAGTTTACCTCAATACTAACATGAACCAACCTAAACTGAAGGTGCTTATCAAGAATTTGTTTCTTGTATTCCTGCTTATTTCTCACATAAAAGCCACAATATACAAAAATGATGAAAGCCTTGAAACTTCATTTCATTTGAACTTGGAAGATTACCACTTGGTTGAAAGGTCAGGTATCCGTGTAAATATTACATAGCTAAACGTTTAACAAAACTCTTATTACAAACCTAACCCCAAAGACATACAACTGGGGTTCAAAACAAACTAAGGTTCTGAATTACATCTGTGCTCAAGGATCAAGTACATCTTGATTCCTTCTATAACACAAAAGAGCTAAACTACTATACAACAAAAACTATACATTCTAACAAGCGAGAATCACAGAATCCTTGCCATCTCTAATACTCTCGCTGCTTCCAGGAAGAACCTGTGCACTAAAATATAATAGGGTGAGCTGCGAAACCCAGTAAGGTTTTAAGCTCCATGGGCCTCTAATAAGAATGCATGTAAATCAAATATTTTATGGATATGCTAGCTTTGATAAATAGCCTTCATACTATTCACGTTGTTCTTAAAATAACTTATGAACTTTCAGATAAAAATACTTCATTTTCTTTTCATATAATAATAAAAGAACATAATAAGGAACTGAAACATAATTCAGTAATCTTATCTTTGAATAGACTATAAAATACTTTATTATAACTTCTCATCAGACTTATAACACATTTAACATACCTTTCTTATCATCATACTTTTCTTGTAATTTCCAAATAACTTAATAGCTCATTTATAATACATATTAGTTAATCCAATTGTAAGTTTGTTACAACTTTGGGAGGCTTCCAGCACAGAGTGCCAGGCATCCAACATTCCCCATAATGCTAGGTAATTCCGGGATCATATCATAATACATATCTTCAACCATGGGGGTAGGTTGACATCCTTTACAAGTTGGCTGTTACCAACAAGGGCGGGTAAAACAGAGCCAGTCCCACTTTTAATGGCCAATCAGAATCTTCATGGAAATACCAATATTATAACCCCTACTGGCTGAGTTTAGATCATAACAATGGAATAACTGAAAATTATATTTTTCTGATAACTTTGCTTTTACATAAATGTTTCGCAACAGTAGCATATTCACTTCATTCTTAGATATTATGTTCATGATATAAATAATAGTATCAATATGCTAAAATTATCATGTATATAAGATTGAACAACTCACGAACATATATTTTACTTAAATCATGCTTATATGTAATATCTTTAATTAAAAAGTTTTAATGCATAATAGTTTTCTAAACAATTCTAATACTTATCAAACACACATGTCATATGTCCCTTACCTAAAAACAGAAGACACGAGAGATTGTACAAGAGGAGCTCAAGTGTTCATGTTCTCGTTCTCGTCACCTAAATGAAAGACCAAAACTTATTACTGACAAAATCTTCCTAAGTATATAAAATTATACCTGAATCACAACCTAACTCTTAAACTTAAGAAAATTTTAATTCCCCTCACATAAAGTTTCCCCAAAAACAAGGTACATTCATCAAACACATTACATACCAAAACATAGAGAAACCAAGACATAAAAATTTATCTATGATCCAAGCATACCAAAAGATAAGCATATTAAATTGTAACTCAAAACATTCACCCTAACTTGAGAATTAAATCCACAAAGTCAGGTGTATCATATGTTGTTCACTGCTCATTTAAGCAGCATATTCCTCATTTGTAAAATACAAATGGGCTGTCCATACACATCCAAACGTCATTAAGTTTTACAGTACCACTCCCTTGGATGTCTAGTATATACCATATAAATTTTAGAGTTAAAACATAAAATCATGATTTATTAAAAATCATACAAGGAAGCATGCTCAAATCTATCCTGACAGAATTTCTTGCAACTTAAAAATTAAACCATTATTTTATACTCATCCAAATGTTGTGAGACCACTTCCATAATAACCATGTGTGTCTTAGAATTCATAAAAACTACTCCTAGCATTCTAATTCATAGAAAAAAAAATTTAATACAGATTTTTCTTGTTGTAGACATCAAATCTCTCACAGTGACAGTTTTAACATATGTTCTTACAAAATCATCAACTAATAGCAATTGGCTTTCACTTCAATTGGGTATTTTTATACCTATACTATATATGTCAAAATACGTTAATAAGCATTCAATAGACCACAACATCATCACTCTTTCAAATTACTAAAACAGAATCACAAGTTCAGCTTCTAAAATCAAATTAGAGAATAAAGAAGGGAAAATCAACAAACCAATTATACTATCAAAATACCCATAATTAGATGAGGTTTAATGTACTTACCCACAAACTTTGAAGTTGAAACCTTAGTGTTAGGCTCTTAATTTCTTCTTAGAGAGAGATGTATATGATTTTCGGTGAGAGAGTGAGGGAGAGGTGTTGCCGTGTAAGAGCAAAGAAGAGAGAAAGAAAAAGGAATAGAGAAAGAAGAGCTGAAATTTCTGGTGCAGAAAAAGAAGATAAAGGAAATGGAATTTGAGATGGGGCACATGTAATGCTAAGGAAAGAAAAGATCATGACCCACCTTTTCAACTTTTGGCATTTATACTTTTCACCCCCTTATAAGCTTATATTTCTAGAAAGGCCCAAAGAACAATATAACTTTGCATATATATCCTTACCTTTATAAAATTTCTTTTTGCAACATTAAAAGAGCATGTATCTTCTATAATATCACAATATCAAAGTTTTATGCACTTAAAGGAATTAAGATAATAACATGCATATAAACCCATAAAATAAATTATGCAATTAGGTTGGGGTGTTACACTAGGTTTTTGTCCTTAGATAAATTTGTTTTGGTTTTGACCTAGTTGGTGATTGGCGTCAGGTTGATGCTAGGTTTCTGTCCTTAGTCCCTTTAGAGTAAAAGTGTGTAATGCAACAAATATAATTTAACGCTGATAAAGATGATCGCTTTTGTTCCATTTTTTCCAAAGAGAATTATAGTGTAAGACATCTTATCATAATGGTTGCACGTAGTGGTAGTATCTTTTCAAATTTCTCACATTCCAAGGTCAGGGAAGCGGTCTTTCCTCCATATCCTCCAAGTAGTAAGCCTCAACTCCTGCCACTGTAGTGACTCGGTATGGGCCCTCCCAGTTTGGAGCCAACTTCCCTGCACCTTGATCCTTTGTATTTCCCACCGCCTTTCGTAAGACTAAGTCCCCTGCAACGAAATCTCTTGGCTTTACATTTTTGTCATACCTCTAAGCCAACTTCTACTGATAGTTAGCTAATCTGATCAAAGCCATCTCTTGGTGCTCTTCCAGGAGGTCCAACTGCTTGGCCACGCAAGCATAATTATTTCACGGGGAGACATTTGAGACCCTTATACTAGATAAGCCTACCTCCACAGGAATCATAGCTTCGACTCCGTAAGTCATAGAAAAAGGGGTTTTACCCGTGGATCTCGTGGGCGTTGTGCAGTAAGCCCATAGCACATGAGGCACTCCTTGGCCCATTCACCTTAGCCCCTTCTAGCATTTTCTTCAGCCCGTTAGCTATTGCTTTGTTCATCACTTCTACTTGTCCATTACTCTGAGTGTATGTTTGAGTTGAATATCTATTCTTGATTCTGAGGTCACTGCAATATTTACAGAAGGCCTTGCTATCGAATTGTAATCCATTATCCAAAATCAGTGTTCTGGGATCCCAAACCTTGTGATAATATTTTTCCAAAAAAACTTTTTCACATCTACATCTCGAATGTTTGCCAAGGCTTCAGTTTCAACCCATTTCGTAAAATAATCTGTAGCAACTATGGCGAACCTTTTGTTATCAGTGGCTTAAGGAAACGTCCCAACAATGTCTAACCCCCACTGGGCGAAGGGCTATGGGCTGGAGATCGGGTTAAGGTTCCTTTCTAGCTAGTGGATATTCGAGGAGTGCTTCTGACATTGATCACACTTCTACGTACTTGGTGGCATCCCTTTGCATGTTTGGCTACTAGAATCCTTGTGTCATAAGTCGATGTGCTAGCGACCGTCTTCCCATATGACTTCCACAAATTCCTCTATGTAACTCAGTTAAGAGACCCTCCACATCCCTGGGGTGAAGACATAACAAATATGGTCCTCTAAATGATCGTTAGTATAACCTTTTGTCTTTAGATAACCAAAATCGGGCCGAAGTCCTTCGTATATTTTCGGCCTCCTTTGCTTCGCTTGGCAGAACATTATTTGTTATAAATGATACAATAGGATCCATCCAACTCGAGTTGGGTGTTGATACTACGGATACACATTGTTGACGTTCTATGCTCAGCCGGTTCAGCACCTCTACCAAAATTATATGAGGAACACAATCGTCCAAGGATAAAGCCTGAGTGGCCAAAGAATCTGCATGATTGTTTTGTCCCCTTGAAATTTGAGACACCTTGAAAGCCAGCTAGTAGTGTGCCAACCAACTTCAAGTACTCGGCTATCAGAGCATCTTTTGCCTCAAAACTTCCTTCCACCTGACTCACTACCAAGCATGAATCTAAAAAGATCTCTACCTCTCCTGCATCTAACTTCTTAGCCGCTTTAAGCCCCGCAATTAGGGCCTCATATTCGGCTTCATTATTGGAAGTCTGGAAACTCAACCTTAATGAGTACAATGCCTATTCTAGTGCCCCAAGCATTAGATGCCCCATCGACATACACTTGCCAAGGTTTGACTGAGACTTGACAAACCTTATTTGTACTACTCGCCGAGGGGGTAAACTCTACCACAAATATGCCAACACCTACTCCTTAATAGTGTTCTTCAGTTTGTATCTCACATCAAATGACCCGAGCCTTGTCCCCCACTTCGCTATTTTTCTTGTGAAATTAGACCTCCTTAATAGCGATTGTAAGGGGTGTTCGATTAGCACATGCACTGTGTGAGTCTAAAAGTAGTGGGGCGCAACTTCCTTATTGCATGGACTAGTGCTAAAGCTAACTTCTCCAACGACAGGCATCGCATTTCCGAATCTACCAGGGCCTTGCTGATATAATACACTGGCCTTTATACCTCATCCTGAGTTTTCTATAATATCACACTCATAACATGATCGAACACTACCAAATACATATACAGATCTTCCCCAAGGTCAAGGTTGGACATGATAGGCAGGCTCATCAAATAACACTTCGAATCTTGAAATGTTTCCTCACATTCCTCAGTCCGCTGGACCCTTTCAACTTCCTCAATAATTGAAAGAACATTCTACACCTATCTACTGATTATGAGACAAAATGATTTAGTGCTGCAATCATCCCTGTGAGTTTCTGTACGTCCTTAAGGGTGCTAGACGGAGCAAGCTCTTCTATCGCCTTGATTTGGTCTGGATTCACCCTAATGCCTCGTTTGTAATTATATACCCCAAGAACTTTCTAGAACCTACTCTGAATGCACACTTATTGGCGTTGAGGCGTAGTTTGTGTCGCCTAGGATTTCAAAGGTTTCGTTTAAGTCCATCACATGCCTTTCATCCTTCTTACTCTTGACTACTATGTCATCGATATAAACTTCAACCGTGCTCCCGATATTATCCTTGAACATTCTTGTCACCATCCGTTGGTAGGTGGCTTCTGCGTTTTTCAGCCTAAAGTGTATCACGGTATAATGATAGTTGCCCTCAGGGGTTATGAAAGAGGTCTTCTCCTGATCCTCAGGAGCCAAAGTGATCTGATGGTATCCCTAAAAAGCATCTAAGAAACTCATCCTCGGATACCCACAAGTGGCATCAACTAACTGATCAATTTTTGGGACAGGGAAGGGGTCTTTTGAGCACGCTCAGTTTAAGTCGGTAAAATCTACACAGACTCTCCACTTCCCATTATTATTTTTCACCATCACTGTATTTGGCAACCATTTAGGGAAGAACACCTCTTTAATAGCCCTAGTCTGCTTCAACTTTTCTACTTCTTCCTTCACGACCTCCACGTGCTATTTGGCAGATCTCCTTGGCTTCTGCTTTTTAGGAGGGAATAGGGGATCTACATTCAACTTATGGGTGATGAAGGTTAGATCCACCCCGGGCACCTCATATGGACTCCATTCGAAAACATCCAAAACCAAAGATAACAGCATGGCAACATGGTCCTTTGGCAGTGGGCTCTTTCCGACCTAGAAATATCTATCTTCATATGGGAGGATTCTAATTTGGACCAACTCTTCTGTACTATCAGCCTCGGTGCTCCCCTCAAGTTTCTGTGATTGCTATAATGATTCCGGTTCCACTTACTTCTTCTGTTTGATCTTATGATTAATCGCAGCCACCAGGCACTGTCGCGCAACTCGCTGATCCCCCATGACCACGACAATTCCATCTTCGGTGGGGAATTTAACCTTCATATGCAGCATGGATGGTACCACTCCCATGACATGAATCTAGGGCTGACCAAGAATTGTTGTGTACAGAGAAAAGGCATTAACTACGATGAAGTTCACCATTACCTCTTTCCTTTCGGTCATAACAAGGAATGAAATTTGCCTCTCAGGTACCACTACCTTCCTATCGAACCCCACTAGAGGCGTGTCATACTTCGTCAGATCTTTTGGCTTCAAACCCAAGCCCTTATAGAGGTTGGGGTATATTATCTTAGTCCCGTTCCCTTGATCTATCAACACCCATTTGACCAAAAAGCCACCAATTCTTGATGCCACAACAAGGGTGTCATCATGTGGTTGGGACGTCCCCTCGAGGTCGTCGTCGTCGAAAGCGATCGGTTCTTTAGACGGCCTCAGCCTCTTTTTTGGCTGATCTGTAGCTTCTAAGCCTTGTTATGGAGTAATGCTCAGAACCCCTTTTTGGCGACTTACACTTGCGTCGATGGAGGTTGTGTGGATAACTTCAATAATTCCAAGGGGTGAAGGGAGCGCATTTCCTCGGTTTCCTAAGGTTTGCCCTGCCATGTTACCTCCTTGCCCATCTATAAACTCCTTCAAATGTCCATTCTTTACGAGCTGTTTCAAATGATCCTTGAACACTTTACACTGTTCGGTGGTGTGACCCTTCTCTCGGTAATATGTGCAATACAGGCTCTAATTCCTCCTAGATGGGTCCCCTCTCATCTTACTCGGCCACCAAAAGTAAGGTTCATTTTTTATTCGCTCTAAAATCTTGTGGACTAGCTCCTTGAATGCTACGTTAACACCTCCTATACAGACCTTAGGCTCTGGTGCCCTAACTTCCCTCCTAGGTCTTTGTTGAAAGCCCCCGGGCTGCTGATCCCTACTATATTGAGAGGTAGTCGGAGCTTTCCCCTTACTTTGCTATCGGTCATCTTCCAACCTTTTATGTTCCTCAATCCTCCTCATGAGCTGGTGCATGTTCTTGGGGGGTCGCATAATCAGCAATGCTCTAAATGTACTTGCTGCGACCTGTTCATTCCCTCCACCTATCTCATTATATTGCTCCCCAGTATCTGTTGGCATAAGACTAGAGGGTCTCCCCGTTCCCCATCTTCATAGACAGCAACGCGTTAATGGGCTGGGGGACCCAGCTACAAGTGATAAAATGGGCCCCAAACGCTTGAATCAACTCTTTGAAATTGTGTATGGACCCTTTCCTTAAACCATTGAACCATCTCATTGTCGTGGGCCTGAGATTGGATGGGAACACCTTGCATATTAGCCCATCATTCCGAGAGTATAAGGACATTAGCTGAATGTAATGACTGACGTGCTCCACTGGATCAGTTTTGCCATCATAGCAAATAAACGGGGGATGGTTGAAATTCCTGGGCATCTTGTTTCGTTCTATCTAGTAAAAAAACGGTGAACAGGCGACTCTCCGAAGTGCCAAACTCATGGTATCTAAGGCAGTGCTGGGGTGCCTGTGTCTTTCTTTTCTCAGTATTTTAGAGCGACGCCCTATAATCTCATTAGATCTACTCTTGACTGCTGTGAATGACTTTGATGGGACGGCTCTCCCGTACTGCCGCCAATAAATTCAGGATCACTAGTCGACTTCTCTCAATCCCTTTTTCGACGTCGCCCCCTTATTTCTATTTCCAACTCCTTAACTTGCTTTTGTAAGTTTTCTATCTCCTGGTCTTGTTCACTATGATACAAATGCTCGGGAATGTAGGAAACCAATATTTCTCCTTGTGAAGAAGCCTTATCCGAATCCACCCTTGTCTCGTGCTCATCTTGCATGTGATCCTTCTTCCTTTTCCGTTCCCTTTCTAACCTCCTTTGTCCTTAGGACGAGACCCTTGAATGATTACCTCTAGAGCCCACTGACCCCTCACTTGCATGTGGCCCTTCCATCCTTGGCGGCAACAACCTAGCCCTGGGTCTTCAGCTGAGTAAGAGATTCCCACAGACGACGACAATTGTGGTGCCAAGCCCAAGGTACTAGATGAATTTTTAAGTTTGGCTCCCAATTTACTTGTTTTGAGGGGTGTGGAATTTCCTACAATGGGAAAACCTCTTAAAGCCAACCTAACGGCCCAAGAAAAGGTGTTTCAAGCCCAGTCGGTATTCTTTTTCCCTGTATGTGTGCTTCTAGAGAAGACTCAAGCTTAGTAGTGCTGAGCTTACCCGTTGTTGAGGTCTAAAATTTCACATGTAATGTGTCAAGGCCCAAAATATTACAAATTTAAGAAAAAGAACCCATTTGGTCCTTCAAAGAAAGGACAAGGCCCAAATCCGTCAATCAAGGTCCACTTAAGTTAAGTGAGAGGAGGTCTAAACCCATGAATGGGCAAGTTTTGAGCCTTAGAAAATAAAGAAAAATGAAAAAAGGAAGTTCAGCCCAACCATTGTGAAGAAAACTTACTGGGGAGCCCAGAAATGGACTAGACCAGGATACCTGGGGATTCCCAGAAGCCCGGGATCCTCGAGATATGCAGATAGAAGCCAGCTGGGATTAAGACAGCTCAAGGGAGCATGCTCATAGACATAAAGAATGAAGGTGGATGTGTCCCATACGCCACCCATGGTTCAGAAAAAGGCTGATGGCTTAGGAATCAGCATTCCTAAAGAAAAAGCCTAGTACCTCGGGAAATGCAGGAAAGTGGTCCATGAAAGAAGGTGGCTGAGGATCTTTCATCCTGACAAAGAAGAATCTGCCCATTTATAGAAAATGAAAAAAGGTTAAGCAGCCTAAAAGGTGGATCTGAAAAGTAGCATTTAAGAGTTTTGGAAAAAGGGAATTGAAAGTCTGCCCATAGGACCTCCGGAAAGGGGAAGGTTAGCTGGGGACTTTTGGTGGGGAAACCTCAAAAGGGGAAATAATGAGAAAATAAGGAAGGGATCAGCCACCAATGTTGCTGACACAACATTGGTTCTGGTACCTAGGGCAACAAATGGAGGGAATTAGTGGTACCCCAAAAGCCCTAGGGAGACACTATAAAAGGGGATGGAGTCAACAGGAAAAACCAGTCAACAACAATGAATTAGAGTGAAAAGATCCTTTAGAAAACTCCTTTAGAATTCAAAAAAGGGAAAAATAGGGAAAACTCTGTGAGGGATCTTGAGACAGACACTAGAGGATACACTTGGATTTAAAGGGATTCAAACCTCACAAGTCTTAGAAGCCTTAAAGAGCTATCTAAGTCTGTAACTTTTGAACTTATTTAGACCTTGTAACACATCCCAGTGGAAAAAGGACCTAATGTATTTAAAAACTCAAGAAATAATGAAGTATTATTTATCATTCTAAGGATCTCTAACGTTTTAAATTACCTTTTACTGTTCCTTTATTGTTCTTTACTGTACAATATGTATATATTTTGTATGTATGGATGAGTATATGTTGTAGGATCCATGTTTTGTGCACAACTTGGTTCGTAATCAGTCCAATATAGCTGCGTTGAACCAGGCCTAGTCCACCAAACCATAAGCATAAGGCCTAGGATCCCTATCTCTACTCGGGCTTGGGTACTGTAAAAAAAAAAAAAAAAAAAAAAAACCCACACCCCTTTTTTATGGTTCCTCTCTTTTCTCTCGTGTATCTCTCCTCCCCCCAAAATTTGCCAATCACTTCCCTCACATCATCGGCCTTTATTTATAGACTTCCCTTAGTGGGATCGTCATGATGAGGGGGTGGCTTTTCATGTTGGTGGGTCCCTTTAGATTCCTGACCAGATGAGACCCATTTCTCATGACTGATGTGACTCTTTTGAAACTTGCACCCGTCGCCAAACGGTGTTTGGCAGGCGATTTCCCCCAAAGCATTACTGTTCTCATCCGATATAGACCTCGACCTGGTATTGGACCCTGACCAGGCACTGGTCCCTCAAATTGATATGGGCCTTGACCTAAGATTGGGCCCTATACTCTTAAAGCATATGGAGGCTAATGGATTGGGCTTGTACTTGAGGTTTTCAAGGAGTCTTATTCTAGGGTGAGAGCACATTTGTTAAAAAGTCACAAACATGGAGTAAATATATGCTCTAAGGTTTGAATTGAGTGTCTTGTAGAGACGCATCAAATAGAAAATGCAAGCCAAGAGGCTAATTAGAGGAGTAAGCCTAAGCTAGTACTTTTACCCACCGGTCCTACTCCTAGTCCTATTCTTACTAACGGTATTATAGGTACAAGTCAACCATTTCAGAAAATAAAATTGACTAGGGGGGGGGGGGGGGAACATCCTTTGGAGAGGGCTTTTAACAATCAATGTCGAGACCATTTAGATAGTCTTGTTGCTAGGACATTTTATTCTACTGGGTTACCCTTTCACTTGGCTAAGAACCCATATTTTATTGAAATGATTAAATATGCTGCTAATAATAGTTTAGCGAGCTATACTCCCCTGGGTTACAATAAATCAAGAACTACTTTCTTACAAAAAGAGAGGGGACATGTTGACAAGTTGTTAGGGTCAATTAAAGAAACTTGGAAAGAAAAGGGTTTAAGCATAGTAATTAGTAAGTGATTGGTGGACGAATCCCCAGAGAAGGCCACTCATCAATTTTATGGCTACATCAGAACAAGGTGCCCTTAAAATCCATTGATGGTACAAAAGAGTACAAATTCAAGCGCTACATTTCAAACTTTTTTCTAGAGGTCATAGCTGAGGTTGGATGTCACAATGTTGTTCAAATCATTACTGATAATGCACCTGTTATGAAGTTTGCAGGATCTATTGTTGAAGCTGAATATCCCACTATATTTTGGTCACCATGTGTTGTGCATACCTTCAATCTAGCTTTGAAGAACATATGTGCAGCCAAATACTCTCTTCATAATGAGGTCGCATATGATGAATGTCAAAGGATTACAAAGATTGCTGATGAAGTATCTTTCATTTGTGTTTTCATCATGAATCATTCAATGAAATTGGCAATTTTTAATGAATTTTCCCATTTGAAATTACTTCTTGTTGCTGATACACAATTTGCTTTAATAATAATCACGCTTAAAAGATTGAAACTGATAAGAAGAGGTCTTCAAAGCATGGTCATTAGCGAGCAACAAACATCTTATAGAGAAGATGATGTTGGAAAAGCTCAAACCGTGAGAGATTATATTTTGGATGAAGTATGGTGGGACAAGGTTAACTATATTCTTCGATTCACAGGCCTATTTATGACATGCTTTAAGTGGCTGACACGGATAGAGCTATTCTTCATGAGGTGTATGAAAATGCGGGATTTAGTGTTAGAAAAAGTGAAGAAAGAAATATACTGGTTCGAAGGCAAGCAAGAACATGAGTCTGAGTACATTTTCTAATGTGGTTTGCAATATACTCATTGATTGGTGGAACAAAAATTGTACACCACTTCATTGCCTTTCTCACTCCTTGAATCCTAAGTAAAATTCCTTTCTATTCTAATTTTTCTTTTCTTCCTTTTGAAATAAATAAATTCATTTTTATTATTACTACTTATATACTTATTTTTTACTAGGTATTATACCAATCAATGGATTGTTGAGGTAAAAGGCTGTGTTCCTTCACATAAGGATCGTGACATTTTTGATGAGAGAAACAAGTGCTTAAAAAGATATTTTTCCAGATATGGAAGATAGAAGGAAGGTGCATGCAGAGTTTGGTTTATTTTCAGGACATATGTCATATGATGCTCATTACATGGAAGAAAGATATAACTTAGAATTAGTCCTAAACGTGCTAAAGATTTAGTATTTGTTTATTCTAATTTTCAACTTCTTTCAAGAAAGAGTGACGAGTACACTAAAGGAAAATCTCAAAAGTGGGACATTAGTGGTGATTCTTGGGATGAACCATTTAGAGGATCTGGGTTGCTTGAAATTTTATCACTAGATGAGCTAGAGTTGGAGGTTATGCTTGATGAAAATGATGAGGAAAATGTTGAAGAAGATGTTGTTATATGATCATCTTGAAGTCTTGTCTTCTTTTTTTGTTTGATATTGAATGTAGTTATTTGAAACTTTTTAACTCTTTGTTTGTACTTCAAACAGCACTTTCTGTGTTTGTTTATTTGAACCCTTGGTTTGTATTTGAAACAACATTTTATAATGTCATTGTACTTGTTTGTTGTTTAGTATTGCCTTTAAATTAATTTTAGATATGTTTTCAAGCATTTTAATGTTATTATTACTTAATTTTAAAACTTATAATAAACATAAATTATGTACAAAAATATTTAAATATACCTAAAAATAAACATTAGTTAATTAATAAATTGCCGTATCCCCAATGTAACGTATCCTAGATTTTTGAAAAAAATGTTGGATCCCTGTACCCGTATTGTACCAATACCCATATTGGTGCATCATAGAGTTTATGGAGGGGCAGCATGACTTGATAAAAACTGTCATCCAAACGATATAATAGGTCTCATACAAGCTACAATTCTTTCTCTGGATTCAACAACACATCAAAAAAAGTGACTATCACAAGAGCTGAAGGCCATAAGGGGAAAAAATGCCAGCAAAGTATTAAAATTGATATTGGAAATCATTCATACAACCAGCCTAAGAAGTACGAGTATGATCATCTTCTGCAGCAGTTTCAAAGGTTTCACCAGCAACAAGCTCTGGGACTTCATCGTCATCTTCTTCTTGCGTTGCTTGTGCACCAGCAGGTGGCTGCTGCTTCTGAAACTGCTCTGCCAGCTTCCTTAGGTGGTCCAAGTTATCTGGCCCTACAAATTGAAACCCGTATATGTCAATGCAAGTTAGTCAACTGGACTGAGATAACAAAACACAACAAATTCATTTCCCGAAAGCCCATTGAATTAGTTTCTGTCAAGACTACTAGAAAAAAGTAATTTCCATCTAAATAATGTCCTGCAGCCATATAATCTAATACAATTAATATAACTCCTTGGGTTAAAATAGCCTCATTTCCACAATCCATCAATCAAAGATCGGCAGTGGAATATTTATTTTATATTACTCTTACTTATGCTGTTAATACTCTTCATTTGAATCACATAAGCATAGATTATTGAATAAAAGAGACATTTCCCGTTTAAAAACTCCAACAACATGAATGTGACATAATTTTCTGTGTGAGCTGTTTGACATCAGCAGAGGTAGAGCTTCTGTGGTCGACAAAGATGGTAGAGGTGCCGGCAATCAATGACACACAAAATAATTTTTAAACTACTTTGCTCAATAACAGTCCACAAGTGGGTTATGAATCCCTCGGGCAGAATTGTTTGGGACATTCTCAAGCCAAGATGTGGGGAGAAGGGGGGGGGGGGGGGAGGGGGGGGGACAACACTGTACACACATTGCCAACATTTGAACACATCCACCAGCAGGATTTTGAAATGAAAACCATAAAATCTCATTGTTTAAAAATCGAGAGTCAAAAGCTGAAGATTTTATCATTTGGATTCACCATCTTTGATTTTTTAAATTCAGATTTCAGAAAGAAGATTATGAAATTGGATCTTGGGGATTTTGACTTCACAGGAAACGGATAACAGACAATAAAGTTCCTGTAGTGGATGCCCTGGCTTTTCATGCTTTTCTCCTTTGCAATTGTTCCTTCTTGTAGTGGATATCAATGCCCTGGTTTCATATTTTTTCTCTATTGCAACTAGCATCTACCTACCAAATTATATTGTGCAAAAACTTCCACAACAGGCAATGGGCATGCATAACTTACTAATCCAAAAAGAACAGGAAAATTGGATTGACTAGTCTACTATATACAAGCCAATTAGATATTCAAGGCACATTTAAGAAATATTTAACATCAGTTAACTAGTAAAGACAAAAAGCCTCAGGTTAGCAAGCCAAAGAAGCAATTTGTTTGTACTGGGGTCTCAAAATACAGGTAGCTGACAAATACTAATATGGAACTATTAGAACAAAAACATTATGATTTAAATGCAAGGAAAATAAACATAACAGCATCATACCTAGTTGGTTAATGATCCCTGGGAGAATATCTTGCAATTCTGAAACACAATTTCAAGTCTTAGTTCTTTTCCATTGAAAATTATTAAAGAAATAGATGTGCAGCAGCAACAAATCAGTGACATGAATGAAAATCTGGGAATGCTAAGCATAAAGTTAGCAGACCCTCAGCAATATTACAACATTTAAATGGGCCACCTACTATTTCAGCAACTCATGTAGACCACATCTTGAAAAACATAAATATATAGAAAAAACCACCAAAAAAAAGGCAGACAAGCATTCTAGCAAATATAAACGGTAGAAGAAGAGAATGAGAAAATACTTTTTGTTTGAGGAGAACCACTAACAACCCAAGTGTTGGCAGCTATGGAAGCTTGAACTGGGATACAAGATAGAAAAAATTAATAGTCATTGGTAGCCAAATAGAAAAGCAATTACAAAAACATCGGTGGGGTAAAAAGCTTAGGCTACACAATCCTAAAGGCATATTTAGATTAGGAGGTTAACCTTTGGGATTAAGAAACTGAATGACTGCATCATCCCTGAAAATGTTAACTTCTTCAATAGCAGGGATGGTGTTCACCCCAATCCTCTTGAATATACTCTGAAGCCTTTTATCATCAGTGGTCGTGGCTCTGTGAATAGCCTTCTTTTTTCTAAGTACAAAAGCACACAAGACAGAGGCTCATCAAACTCAACTAAACTTACATACAAAAGTAACAAACAAAAACATTATGTAGTTTTTGTGAAAATTAATAGTACAAAATGATTAAATCTTTCTGATATCATATTTTGAATGAGAAGAATGACACTTGGAGAATCTCTTCAGACTGTTTATTAAATTAAATCCTAATGGTTTATAATCTAAAACAATTATAGGATAATTTAAATTACACTTCCTCCCCCCATAACAATAGCTGGTATTGAATAAAAAAAAAAAAGGAAAGAATAAAAAAATGCTTCCTATTACCGACCATTGTTGTGGTTCACCTATCATTCTATTTGTTTTTACAAAATGAGCAGCTCTTTCTAGTGAGAAATAAACTTTTTTTAGTTGATTAAGCTACAAAATGAAGTTGTACATATTCTATTGAACAAGAAAGAATGTCACACCTTCTCATGCTTCCTTTTCCACCAGTACGAACAGCAACAGCCATTTTCATGAGCCTCTCCCTATCCATCTGAGTAGGGAAAAACACTGAATCAATGACAACCCTTTTTCATATAATTTTTTGGGTCTCAAATCTGAATCCTAAGTCCAACAAAATTGTGAGTGAAAATAATTGGGAGATAAGGGTTTTCAAATAAAAGAAGCTTCTTTTCAACCCAATAAATTAAAGAAAAAGAAAATTAACCAAAACCCTAGCATTTTGTAGATACTGGAAAGAAAAAGAGTAATAGCAATATGGGCTAAAGTTTCTGTATAAAATGAAACTATTTAACACAGTGAAGAGGCAAAACAAAAGAAATGTTAGTAAATGTGTAAAATTCAAACTAAGACAGAAAACCTAATACAGAAACAACACTAAATAATAAATTCTTTTTTATAAAAAAAGTACCTTTGTTTTGGTAACAAAATATGAAATGTAGAATATGAAACGAATAGTAGCAAAAGCCGCCGCGGCAGTACACAGGCAAGAGAAAGAGAGCAATCTCGGTTTGACAGATGAAGATGGGGATAAATATGCCCTCCTCTACTTGAGTGCCCAATTCCTATTTTACCCTTCCTCCCTCCAGTAAACATTAGGACCTAATTCATTTTTGGCCAAGAAGTCATTCGATATTGGGTGTATTATAATTTTCTTTTTCTTTTTCTTTTTCTTTTTTGAGAAACTAATTTTCTTTTTCTTATTTTGAGAGACCATGTATTGTAAATTGGAATAGTATATTGTAATAGATTTGGACCTAGAATAGCATAAATTAAAAATAACTTTGACCAACTTGACTATATGTGAGCAATTTGGTGCTAAAAAGTTAACTTTTAGTAACTCAAAACGTCATTTTATCTATTCTAACACTTCACTTTACAATACTTCCAACGTTAAAGATTTTATTATTTTGCCACTTCATTTAAATATTATTTATTTATTTTTATCTATTTCTCTTTCTTTCTCTTCCTCTCTGTCTCTTTGTCTCTTCTTTGTAGCAATAACAACCAGCAAGAACAACCACTCACAGCCATCACGCACAACCCACTACTAGCAAAACCAGTTGCCACAACCCATAGTCATAAACTCACTGTCCCAAAAAAAATTTCCATATCAAACCCACCCAAAACCTCCACAACTATAATTAAAAAAAAAAAAAATCCAACCACCACAAACCCACCATCCATACCACAACCACACCGCCACCAACCACATCACAACCTAGTGACCCAAATAGCCAAAAACTACCACACAAACCACAACTCCATTGAAACCCAACCACACCAAAAGCCGATCAACAACCCACCACAACCACAAGCCACTACCACAACCACAACCACTCCCACCACCATCCCTACCACCTAGTAAAACAACCAAGCACAAACACTACCCTTCGCCACACCTAGCACTAACATAACGACCCCAGCACCATCATTGTCGATGCCAAATTACCCCCAAAACCCAGTAAGCCACAACTCACAAAACCCATAACCCACCAAAAAAATCTCCACCACAATGCACCAAACTTGAATGCTAGAACAACCCAAACCCAAGAATTCAAAACGTCAACGCCAATCTCAACAACCACCACATGTCATCGCACATTGATCTCAAAGCCATTATCACCATTTTGTTGTGAGAGGCGAGAAAGGAGAGGAAGCAATAGAGGGGAGAGAGAGAACTGACTTGAGAGAGATAAAGAGAAAGGAGAAAGTGGGGGAATGGAGAGAGAAAGAATAAACTAATTTAATATTGAGAGGGAGAAAGAGAAATAATATAATACCAGTAGTGGCTCACTACAGTGAATTGGTACTACTAGCAGTTCACTATTATAGATTGGTAAAAAAATTTTAAGTTTAGCACCATTGATGTTGGATGTTGGGTGTTTGGAGTATTAAAATAGATATTTAACACCATTGGTGTGGATGCTCTTAATTTCCAAACTCTATTCTTTTACCACTTTATTTAAATTCTTTTATTATTATTATTTATTTACTCTTCATTTACTCTCTCTCTCTCTCTCTCTCTCTCTCTCTCTCTCTCTCTCTCTCTCTCTCTCTCTCTCTCTCTCTCCTACAAGCAACCATCATCCCTTACAACCAAAATCCCAACCCAACAACCACCGCCACTGCACCACACACAGTAAATAACGAAACAACCCACCACCAAAACCCAGCCACCAATCTCAACCCACCAACCATCGAAACTACCACCACCAATCCTAACCTAGCAACCACCAAAACGACCCACCACCAATCCCAGCCCAGCAACCGATTCAACTCCACCAACGAGACCCAGACATCGATTAAACTCCATCACCGAAACTAAAACCCAAATACCACTGAAATGGGCCACCACCGAAACCCAGTCACCAATTCAACTCCACCATTGAAACTGAAACCCAGCTACCACCAAAATCCCACCCCCAATCCAAACCTAGCAACCACTAAAAAGACCCGCCACTAAAACCTAGCCATTGATTGAACCCAATCAAAAATGTGAAGAGACAAAGAAGATAAATAAAGAGAATAGAGAGAGAAGAGGGAGAGTCATAAATGAGAGAGAGTGAGAGTTAATAAAATATTGGAATTTAAGTTTACCAACTATGAATAGTAATTTGAAAAAGTACCAAATTACTGTAGTAGGTTGGTATAATTTTTTACATATAATAATCCAGTTTTTGCATGTTTTTTAATGGTTTAGGTTGAAAATAGCAATTTGGAGGGCTTTATACCCCCGCTGCTAATGCTTTAATGTTTTAAAATTCAGATTTATACTCTTGATGAGTACTTAGCTTTTGGAAAAATGGCATTTCATCCATGCTTGGTATTATTAAATGTCATATAAGCACCCATAATATGAGTTTTTTAATAGCCCATAGTCTTGAAGTTGATGATGTGCCAGAGGGAGACATATCACTACTTGCAAAATGGAATTACCCTCTCTATAGTGAGAAAATGACACTATTGCTCAATACAAACATAGCTTCGGGTAAAAAAATCAAGACAATTTCCCTATCCTTCCAAACGACCTTTCCTAAAACTTTCCCCATTTCTCCCAATATTTTCCCATAATTTTTACATATGTTCACAAAATTTTCAAAATGTGATCTTATAAAAGGAATTTCATACATGATTTGTCGATTTGTAGAGCTTTCTCATGGATTGTTAAGAGTTAAGACCCTAGTGACATTGCCTAATCACATTTATGAGAAGAACTAAAGTTCAAAATCCCCTTTCCCATTGTTGTAACTATCAAATTATATATATATATATATATGTGTGTGTGTGTGTGTGTGTGTATTACATTTTAAATGCAAACTATTTAATTAAATTTTTGTATTCAAGTTATTCTAATACTAATATATCTTTTTTTCCTCAACATGCAAAATGACTAATTTTTCTTTTGTTTTTTCCCCAAGTATTATTATTTCTACACCACCCACAAGTCTGATTAACAGCAACGTCAATCAACCATAGTCCAATATAGGGGTGTCAATTCGTGTTTGCCTGTCAGGTTTGTATCGACTCATGAGTATCTGACTATATGAGTCAACACTAACCCAACATGTTTATTAAACGAGTCAAGATTTCTCGACCTTAACAAAACTCATTTATTAAACGGGTCAATCATGTCGATCTATTTATCAAATTTTATCCCAAAAAAAAAAAAGTATTAACCAAATTGAATTATTAAAAACCAAAAAAATAAATATATTTTAATATAAAATTCAGAATAAGTAATTGTATCACAAATAATCATTTAAAACTAAAGTATATTTCAATATCACAAATAATCAATCATAATATGTCAAAGAAAATAAATCACAACAACTAATAAGTTTATATACCTAGGATTTGAAGGGTATATTAATAATTTGTCATTTAATTAAAAGGTTCAGCTAGTTCAAACGGATTCCATGAATTGGACACTAACCTAACCTGTTTATTAAACAGGTAAGTTATGTCAACCCGAATATGACATCAACTCATTAAACCTCAACTCATGACTTGTTAATTTCGTAGCATGTCATGTTGGGTTTCATAGGTCCTGTCCAATTTTGCCTCCCTCCCTTAAGTCCAAATTTAAAATACTGTATTAAAGAAAAAGCAAATGAACTCAAAACACAAGAGTCAAGACTCAAATAGGGCTGTAAATGAGCTAAGCTTTGCCGAATAATGTGTATTTGAGCTTGGCTCGTCAATAAAAATAAAATGCTCAAGCTTGGCTCAAGATTGAGACAAGCTTAAAAACAATGTTTGAACTTGAGCTCGTGAGATTCGTGAGAATGCCAAAAAGTTTGAGCTTAGCTTGGCTTGGCTTAGTTTGATTAATTAGTTAAGCCAAGCTCGAGCTTAATATCAAGCTCAAACTTGAGCTCAAGTTAAGCTTTTTAGCTTGGGATCCAAAAACATTGCATGTACTTATCACCAAAAATCAAGTCAACAAAAAGAAAAGAAAAGAAAATAATATGCTCATTTTATAATGCTTCTAATTCCACCCGTGATTAGAAATTGTTTAAATTACAACTTTACATAATTAAATCCATCTGTTCATTATTCATTGTCTATAGCTTGAGTAATTGTTCAAAATGGAATTTTTATATCCACATTTGTCATTTATGCAACTATAATCTTCATAAATTTAAATAAATTAACATTTCAAAACATATATGAATAAACAAGCTATAAATTAACATTCCAAAATGTGTAATATCATAATAATGAGTTTATTTAGTAAACATATATCAAGTTATAAACGAGCTTAAGGTTGGCATGTTTTGTATCGAGCCCTGTTGTTTACGAGTTTGTTCACCAACAATTTTCTTTTACTTGGGCTCATCTTGTTTATCAAACAAGCCTAAAACTAAGGCTCAAACTTGGCTTATTTATAAGGTGAAAATCACATTTTGGTCCCTACATTTTGACCCGATTCCCGTTTTAGTCCCTAAGTTTTTTTTTTACCGCTTTTAGTCCCTCTCCAGAAAAACGGTTCCATTTTAGTCCCTACCGTTACTTCATAAACGGATCTTGCTGATGTGGCAAACGGCATTGGTAGTCAATAATAAAATAATGTCTACAGTACCACTGTTAGTTACTCCCGCCCCTTCCTAGTCACTTGCCACTCACGTGACGGTCCCTAACCAAACAAAACCCCAAATCACCCAAATAGAAATCCCTAACCCCCAAATTTCCTCAGCTCCTCGCTCATCAGTCACCACACGGATTGAAGTCCCTCACCAGTCACGAACTCAAAAACACCTTCAAATCAATTGCTCCTCGCTCACCACACAGCCGAAAACCATCTTCAAATCAACTGCTTTCCATGGATTCAAGCTCGATGTCATCGAGTGGAAGCTTGAGGAAAAGGGGCCCAGCCCGATGCTTCTGCTCTGAGAGACCCGTTGTGGTCGTTTCATGGACATCTGACAACCCTGGAAGAAGGTTCTACGGTTGTCCAAATTACTGGGTAAGGTAGTATCTCTCTTTGTAATGTTTTTAAATTTCTGGGTTTTTAACTTTGGAAGCACTTTAGGTTCATTTTCGTTTCAATCTTGCTTCAATCTTGCAATCCCCTTTAGTCTAAGTCTAACCCAGAATTTCTTTTCTTAAATAAATAAAAATTTTAAAAAATTTAAGGAAAAAAAAAAAAAAAAACTCAGCTTGTTGCTGACAATATAAATTGTGCTAATACAAGAACATTGTGCTAATACTGTTTTAGTTTCTGGTAAGGTAGTATTTGCTAATACTATTTGTTACTGTTTTTCATGATTTTGGTTGTTCATTTAACATCATTTATCTGGTCCTTGGGTGTCAGGTTGGACGCAAGTGTAAATTTTTTCAGTGGCTTGATGATGAAATCTGCGAGCGTGGGAAGGTGCTGATTCCGGAGCAAAGGCAACGGATTTTGAACCTTGAAGCTCAAATTGTAGGCTACAGGAAGAGAGAGAAGAGGCTGCTCATTTGCCTGGGGCTGTCTCTGGTGATAAGTGGGATGCTACTTTGTTTGATGCTTCTTCTGGTTGGCTAAATAGGTGGGGGGGAATGGGTCATTAGGTGGGTAGGTGTTAGTGGAAAAAGGCCTGAATTTTGTTGTATGTATTAGTGGCAAAAGGCCTGAATTTTAGTGTATGTATTAGTGGAAAAAGGCCACAATTTGTGTTGGAATGTGTTGTTTGTAGTAGTGGGAAAAGGCCTGATTTTTTGGTGTAATTCTCTTTGCAATCCAAGACTTTAGCAATGGAATATGGTCTTTTTAATTAATCTATGATTTGTGTACCAATTTATTACATTATTGTTAAGTGTTTGTGCCAAAGCAGTTTGTGATATTAACTGTGCACCAACTGTCAATTTGACACTGCAATTTTGAATGGAAACCAGCAGCAGCCTGCAATTTTGAATGGCTGCAAAATTCTCTTTATGTATTAAAGGAGCTGGCTGCAAAATTTACCAAACCTGCATGCATCACCAGCAGCCTGCATAATTTACCAAACCTGCATAGTTTCTGCATAACTTACCAAACCAGCAGCTCTTTATTCATACATCATTACACATTTATTCATACATCATACATCATTACACATTAAAGTGGCTACTCCCAGCACATTAAACTCCAATGCTCACCAAATCTGCATAATCACCAAACTGCCCAACAAAGCTAAAAACCAGCAAATTTGAGTTTAAGCATTTTAAAAACCAAAGCTAAAAACCAGCAAAGTAAATATGAATAATGGAAGCTGAATCATCATAACAATGGGAGAATAATTACAAAATATTTAACACCAATGGTAGTTTTTGGTGTACCACAATAATTACAAAATATGTGACAAAGCACATTCATACAAAAAAGGATTTGGTCAGCCCATAAACATATGCCAATTGTTCTAGCAGTTACATAAATATATGAAGAGTGCTTCAACATATAGCACAACAAAAAAAAGGTCCTGCTTCAGTTTGCTATCTTTTAGCAGATCTCATTGCTGCCATATATCTTGCTGCATTCCCAGTTGCATTCAAGGTTTCAGTAGTGACTGCACTTCTCTTCCTCTGTTTTTTTGGTCTTCGATTGGATTGGTTATCAGTGGGGGTTGGAGGTGCACTTGTGGTCACATCATCATTAGAGCTTGGTTGTGCCCTGTGTACTGTTGGCTGAGCATCCTTGGCTGCCTACAAGCATAAGCACAATAACAATTAATAGTTTGCCAACTGAAAAACAAAACAATGAGGATATCTAAGTCAAAGTGTATACTTACCCTTCTAGTGGTCCTACTGGCTTGGGATGCACTCCCAGGCAAGGAGGAGTTCCCTCCTACTTCTCCCTTGCAGCTCCTCTTGTTGTGTCCTAATTTCCCACATAACTTGCATTGTTTTGAGATGCCTAGGCCTCTTTTTTTTTCTGTGACTTCTAGGTTCATCAGGCTCTAGTGCCGTCTTCTTCTTAGGCCTGCCAGGAGGTCTTCTCTTGATAGGGGGTTGCACAGGTGGCAGTCCACTAGGACCCCACATATTCTGGCCATTGATGGGCTCTATAATGGGTTCATAGCAATCAATGTAGGTAGTCCTTTTGTAGCAAGCATTGACATACTTTTCAGCATCTTCTCTGTTGAAAAATATGCAAGAAATGGCATGGCAACATGGTATGCCAACTATGTCCCACTTCCTACAACTGCATTTCTTCTCTTCCAGGTCCACAATGAAACTCTCAAACCCATTCTTCACTTCAAACTTCATACGACCAGCCCAACATGCTATCCACTTGCTGCATGCCAACTTCTCCTTGTACAGCCTATTCCTTATCTTAGGACACAACTCAGATTCCACCTTCGTAATCATTTCTCTGTTTGCTTGAAATCTAGTCATCAGATATAGCTTAATACACTCAAGCTGCAAGCACATAGAGAGAAAGGGAGAATTAATCATTCATGAATTACATAGGTCTATGGATCATAATGCACATGAAAGGGAGAATTATGCATACCATGGTTATTATAGGTTTGCTCCTAAACTTAACTATCGTGCTGTTGAAGCTTTCACACATGTTGTTCAAGACCGTGTCACTCTGCCCATTACTTTTGAACATGTGCCTAGCCCAGATAGTTGTTGACTGAGATTGCAGCCATTTGAATGCATCTTCATCCACCTCTTTTAGCTCATTCATTGCCCTCTCAAATGCTTGCCGATAGGTAGCCTTGGCTGCTTTCCAAAAAAGGTCTCTAATAATGACACCAGGATGATTTTTCCTCAAATTTTGGTATAAATGTCTGCAGCAGATCCTGTGCTTGTACTGTGGCCAATTGTCAACAAAGGTGTTCACCAACCCCTGCAAAGCACAATCATTTAATTCAGCAAGCAATGAAGCTACCATTAACTACAAATAATTCAACAAGCAATAAAGCTACCATCATACCTTCTGCTGGTCAGATATGAACACCCATTGCTTGTCATCTCCTATGTCAGCAAGCAATAAATTAAGAAACTAGGTCCAACTGTCCTTTGTTTCAGCCTCTACTACTACATATGCGAATGGGAAGTATTCATCATTGGGATCTCTGCCAACAGCACACATCAGTTGACCACCTGTCTTGGTCTTCAGATGGCATGCATCTAGACCAATGATTGGCCTGCACCCTGCCAAGAAGCCCTTCTTGCAACTTTCAAGGCAGATGTACATTCTTTCAAAATATGGCAGCCCGGTTGCCAATCCATGCTCAGCTGCCAAATCACCATCCTCATAAGTATGCACCTTCATCAATATTGTGCTCCCAGGACTGCACCTTCTCAACTCATCACAGTACTCCCATAGTTGGTTGAACTGTGCAGTGTGGGTCCCATCAACAGCATCTTGAGCTCTCTCTCTAGCCCTACTTGCCTTGCCTGCACTTATGTCAACCACATACTTCTCATGCACAACCTCCTGAATATCCTTACGCTTTATGCCAGGCTGTCTCCTAACCCTCTTCACTAACTTCTTCCCAATGTATGATGCTATGCACCTTGGATTTCTATAGCTTCTGCTGCATGTGTGTTCCATGTTCAGTGTTTTCAATCTAAAACTCTGCTCCCTTGGCACCTTTGCAAGGTAGGCAACAAAATTGCACCCTGGCTGGCATCGGGCTCTCACTCTCACCAAGTCATTTTTTACAAATTTTATACCTCACCCACCATGGACTGCATAATCAGTTATAGCATCTTTAAATTGTTTAGCTGAGATGAACAACATATCCTTTTCAAACCTAAGGTTCTCAGCTTTGGCTACTGGCCTAAAGATTGGATATTTGCTGCTCCTAATAGAATTGTCAACCTCAGCAACAGGGATGTCATCATCACTTGAATCATCACCACCCTCACTGCTTGATGATGATTCATCAAGGCTAAGCAACTCCTCACTCTCATAGTCAGAATTCATGACACCACCACCCATTTGTCCTGCTTCAACCTCAGCATTTTCAGCTTGATTGTCCCAACTATCAGGACTATCTTCACCAATATTCATTGGTTGCACTTCTGGTTCTGGCTCTGCCTCTTCTTCTAAGTCACTCCTCTCATCCTCACTACCCTCACTGCCCTCACTGCCCTCATTACTCTCCTCAACTTGGTCATCAACAACTGGTGCTTTGCCAGCCCTCCTAGCACAAACTTCCTCATTAACAAATTCAGCATCATCATGGCCTCCAAATTGTGAAAAATCAGGTCTGTACTCTTCATTATCATTTTGAAGCACTCTGTCACTAGCAAAAACCTCTACACCTACACCTTCTACTTCACTACCAGGTACTCCTAAGGGATCAAAATCCTCCATTGGTAACTCAACTGGTTCATGCACTGGATGCTCCACAAAGACATGAATCTCCCCATATCCCTTCACCAAGTCAGTCATGAACATAGCAGCATCATCATCAACCACCTGATGGAAATTTGACCGCTCTGGGTCCACACCAGACATTTTATACCATAGCTTATCTACTTTAGAGTAGCCAAAATCCCTACATATACTCTCAATCTCTACTTTTGACCACCTATCTGGGTCACAGTTATCCACTATATCAACTGTCCCTCCTACATACGCTTGAGGGTTCCACATGAAATGCCCACCATGGTGGACATGCAGAGTAAAAAGCTCATTCATCCTGCATGCAAGTCACGGGAAGAAAACAGAATGAAAATGAAAACAGATATTAATAATACTTTGTTAGGCTAATAAACAAATAAAAAAGCATATAATACCGACAAAGGGATCACAGGGACCCAACCACTTCTTGAAAAGCAAGACACAATACAGACAATCAGTGCAAATACCAACACAAAGATTCCATGGTTTATCAAAGGTCAATATAGTGGTCCCTGATAAACAATAGTGACACATAGTACAGACAAACAATGCAATTGCCAACAAAAATACAGTCAGTAATGTGGTCCCTGATAATGTGGTCCCTGATAAACAAAAGTAAAACAAAAGCTATAAAGGGAGACGCAAATAACAAAAGCAACACACAACAGCCAAACAATATTCCACTATCATGGTCAGTATTATGTCCACTACAAAAGCTATAAAGGGAGAGAGGAAGAGAGAGAGTGAAAGTGAGACACAACGAGAGAGAAACAAAGATAGATTGAAATTCCAGAGCAATAACAAAACACAACATCTCAAAATTCCCAAATTCTCAAAACCCAACAACTGCGATTCAAACCCAAAACGATTACCCAGCACTTAAAATGACATTCATAACATAACTAAAGAGAGAGAGAGTTGGAGAGAAATACAACCTTCGCAATCTGCTCAGCACACACAAACACACTGAAGCTTGCCGATTTGTGGGATTTTTGTGCTTGCCGATTTGTGGGTTCTTTGATCGGTCTTGTGATCTTGTGATGAGCAACGGGTAAGGTAAGGTAAGAGATTAGGGATTTTCAGCAAGTTCGCCGTTAGATCTCATCTGACTGATTTGGGGTTTTGTTTGGTTAGGGACCGTCACGTGAGTGGCAAGTGACTAGGAAGGGGCAGGAGTAACTAACAGTGGTACTGTAGACATTATTTTATTATTGACTACCAATGCCGTTTGCCACATCAGCAAGATCCGTTTATGAAGTAACGGTAGGGACTAAAATGGAACCGTTTTTCTGGAGAGGGACTAAAAGCGGTAAAAAAAAAACTTAGGAACTAAAACGGAAATCAGGTCAAAATGTAGGGACCAAAATGTGATTTTCGCCTATTTATAAACAAACAATATAAACGGGCTTTTTATTGAGCTGAACCTGAGTTGAACGGCTTGGATTGTTTACCACCCTAGACTCAGACCAGCGGCAGCAGATAGAGCGAGTGTGCGTGCCAAAAAGAATAGAGAGATATCATCAGAAAAGAGAGACATCAGAGAGAGGGAAAAAAAACTCAGATTAGAGAGGAGAACACCACACCTCAGCCGATTCTACTAGATCCGACGTAGGTGCGATGCCAAGCCACCAACGGAAGGGATTGACCAGTGGAAGAGGAAGAATGAGATTATGCAAATTTGCGTGGCAGAGCTTAGAGAGAGAAGCGGTATCATATGTGTTGTTAATTTGTTGATATGTTGGGGGCAAAGTTTAAGTTTTCAGGCTGCCATTTTTTTCCAAAATATTGGGGCTGATGAAAGCAAGTACTCAGAGAGCTCTTGCCCTGTTGGACCAATCCCTGAGCCTTACCATGACGCATGTAAAGCAAATCCAATGCCATCTCACTGTTTCAGGCACCCTTTTGGATCCTCATGCCGCTACCAAGATCATCTCCTTCTGCGCAGTGTCGGACCATGGAGACTTGAACCACGCCTATCAACTTTTTCACCATTTACCCAATCCATCCAAACTCATTTGGAACACCATGGTCAGAGCTTTTGCCGAGAAAAATGAACCCATTAAAGCTGTGTGTCTTTATAAGAATATGCTTCACATTGGCTTCTTGCCCAACAACTATACTTTCTCTTTTCTCCTTAGAGCTTGTGCTCACCTCTCTGATATCTCATTGGGTACAATTTTCCATGCCCAAGTCGTCAGGCTTGGCTGGGAATCATATGACTTTGTGCAGAACGGGTTGATCCATTTGTACGCGACTTGTGACTGCATGGAATCAGCTCGTAAGTTGTTTGATACGAGTGTGAACCGGGATGTCATTACGTGGACTGCTTTGATTAATGGCTACGTTAAATCGGGACTAGTTGTGGTTGCACGGGAACTGTTTGATCAAATGCCTGTGAAGAATACTGTTTCTTGGGGTGCGATGATAACTGGTTATGCACAAGTTGGTTTGTTCAAAGAGGCTTTGGAGCTCTTTAATGATATGCAGGTTTCTGGGTTTCGGCCTAATCATGCTGGTATTGTGGGTGCACTCACTGCGTGTGCTTTTCTTGGCGCATTGGATCAGGGAAGGTGGATACATGCATATGTGGATAGAAATGGGATGGAATTAGATAGAGTGTTGGGCACTGCTCTTATTGACATGTACGCAAAATGCGGGTGCATTGAAACTGCTCGTAGTGTATTTGATGAGATGCCGAATATGAATAGAGATGTTTATGCGTTTACTTCTTTGATTTCAGGCCTAGCAAATCATGGTCAGAGTGGTAGTGCGATAGAGTTGTTTGTTAGGATGAAGAATGAAGGAGTTTTTCCTAATGAAGTAACATTTATATGTGTATTAAGTGCATGCAGTCGAATGGGGTTGGTGGATGAAGGTATGAGAATTTTCAATAGCATGAGTGAGGAGTACAGGATGGCGCCAGGGGTCCAACACTATGGCTGTTTGGTAGATCTCTTAGGAAGAGCTGGGATGCTAGAAGAGGCAAAGAAGGTGGTGAGAGAGATGCCCATGGAACCAGACCCCTATGTTTTGGGTGCATTGCTCAATGCTTGTAGAGTTAATGGAGATGTTGAGTTGGGTAAAGAAACGGTTGAGCACTTGATTCATCAGAGTCTAGACCATGGTGGGGTTCATGTTCTTCTTTCCAACATGTATGCTTCTGCTAACCAATGGGATTGTGTCGCAAAGGTAAGAAAGGGAATGGAAGAGAAAAGGGTACGGAAGCTTCCCGGATGCAGCTTGATTGAAGTAGATGGTGTGGTTTTTGAATTTGTAGCTGGAGATAGGTCGCATGCGCCTATGGAGGAAATCATGTTAATGTTGCTTGCAATTGACACACACCTCAAGTTTTCTCAGCATGATGATGACGATGACATTGACTGTGATAAGATAAATGAATAAATCAACTTCGATATGAGAATTGGTGTATACACAGCTCACTTGCCAATAAGGTAGCAAGCTCTTGAGAAATTCAAACCAATTGAAATCTTTGTCTCCATAGAAAATAAGGCCATGGAGACTTATTCAGTTATTAGATATTGGAAATTACTTATGAACAAATTTTTTAAAAGAAAGGGGTTGTGAATTTGAAGTTAGAGGACATTTGGGAATTTGTAGATGATACGTCATTGTTTTATTGGAGGGCGTATATAAGGGATTGGGACATTCAGATATTGAATCCTTATTATTATTAATTAATTTTGAATTTTATCCTCTTACTAGGACTAAAGTATACTTTTTGAAAACACAAGGGAGACTATTGTCTGAAAGAATTTGTTAAAATCACTTTTTTTTGTCTCACATTAACAAATAATAAGTTGGCCAAATGGATAATGAGAGGCTTAAAAACGGGTCAATATCCTTTACTGAAGTGGTTGTCTTTGTAAGTAGTTGCATTTTAATTGATTAGAGCTATTTTTGGATAAGATCTTAGATCATTTGCATCACCTCATGCAAAATTTTGTCTATTTTAGCATAAGAACCTATTTTTTCTGTTTTACATACTCACTTTTCAAAACACATCACATTAGATTATCTATTTTACACTATACTTCATTAAATATTAATTTTTATTGATTTTTTCAAGGGGGAACTGGAGAGCAGGGTCTTCACTCCCTTAATTTTCAAGGTGTTAGTTTGTATCCCTGGATGCGGCAGAGAATGGACCCAATGTTGCTTGGAAATTATCCTAATCAGCAGTACGGGTACCAAGCCATGTTGGCTGCTGGCATGCAGAACCTAGGAAGTGCAGATCTCCTAAGACATCAAGTTATGCAATTTCAGCAGCCTTTACAGGGTCTTCAACAGCCAGGGAGCCATACTTCACTCTTGCAGCAGCAGCAGCAGCAACAACAGCAACAACAAGAAGAAGCAATTCCTCTTAATATCCTGCAGGCACAAACCCAAGTTTTATAAGAGAACATGCCACAGCACCTTATATGGCAATCACTTAACAACCAACAAGAGGATCAGGCATGGCAACAGCAACATACCTATCAGAATACACTTCATATTCGAAGTGATCAGCTGCATCAGAGGCTGCAGTCAAATGTGCCTTCTTCATCCTTTGTGAAGGCAGACTTCATGGATCCAAGTACAAAGTTCTCAGCATCCATTAGCCCTAGACAAAACATGGTCAGTTCACTTTGTCCTGAAGGGAGTAGCAATATTTTGAACTTCTCCAGAGTTGGTCAGTCCATGCTAGCTGAGCAGTTACCCCAACAATCATGGGCTCCAAAGTATTCACATTCAAAGGTTGATGATTTTGCCAACTCAATGTCACACTCACCTTATCCTGGGAAAGATGCTACTGAAGAGCCAGAAATTTGTGACTCTGCTTCTCAGAATCCTACTCCTTTTGGTGTTCATGTTGAGTCATCTGGACTTCTACTCCGTGCCACTATGTCTACTTTTGCTACATCAGTTGATGCTGATGTGTCCTCAATGCCATTAGGGGATACTGGATTTCAGAATTCTCTGTACGGTTCAGAGCAAGACTCCTCTGAGTTATTGAACAGTGCAGGGCAAGTTGATCCACCAACCCCATCTCAGACTTTTGTCAAGGTATGAGCTGCAAGCTATTTGGGTCTTTCAATTTATTATTACTATTGCTTGCTTAGTAGTCTTGACTAGATGATGCACTGTTTTTGTATAGGTTTATAAATCAGGGTCGGTTGGGCACTCACTAGACATCTCCCAGTTCAGCAGCTATATGAGCTGCAAGAGGAGCTGGTGCAGATGTTTGGAATTGAGGGAAAGTTTGAAGACCCTCTTAGATTAGGCTAGTAGCTTGGATGTGTTGACAGGGAAAATGATGTGCTTCTCCTTGGAGACGACCCATGGGAGTAGGTATTTAAATGGATAGCCCTTTGATTAGAGTATTTACAATGGATAGCCCTTTGATTAGATGCTTTTGAAGGTTTATCTATTAATTGGTTTGAAAATGGTTTTTTGTTAAATTTGGGGTTTCTTGTGACAACATTGAGATTGTGAATGAAGCCTCTTTTCTCTGTTCTCCTTCTCCATGATCTCCTTGAAAAGGCAAAGTAAAACTTGTTTAGTGACGGGTCCAGATGCTCTGTAGAGTTGAAGGCGTTCCCACTAACATTCCCCCCTCCAAAAAAAAAAACATTGCCATTGCGTCTACTCAGAACTTGGGTGAAGATTCTTTCTTTGTTATTGCATTCTGATGAGCTTCTTTAATTTTATTGATGCCTCTTTGAGAGAGTTGGGTTTAAGGATTTCAAGAAATCACTTTATTATATTTGTTTATCAACATTTTTTTTTAGATTTTATTTCCCTTCACCTCTTGGTTATTTATATGTTTATCTATGAATGTACTTTTTAATAGTATAGAACAGAATAAAATGATTGCCATGGCCATGGGTTCTCAGAACAGGCTGGCAAGACCTATTTCTGTGCACTTACTATAAATGACCATGTGCAGGGCGTTCGTCAATAATGTTTGGTATATAAAGATAATTTCACCCGAGGGTGTCCATAAAATGGGAGAGCAAGCAGTTGAATCCTTCAGCCCACAAGGTGGTCAAAGGCTGAATTGCAGTAGTGGTGAAGCTCAAGACCTTGTCTCAGGGCTACCATCTCTTGGCATGCTCGGGAACTGAGGTTGAGGTTAATATAAAAGCATATTACATATATTCCCAGAAATTGTTTCTAGTTTCACTCGCTGATAAATCCAAATATTGGATATACTAGTTTTGGTATGTGACACTGCCTATTTGCCTTTGTTTGGCTCGCAAGTATGTTGTATAACCTTTTTTTCTAAGACTCTAGTATTAATGGGTTTGACTCTTATGGAGAAAAATATAAGCTCACTACCTAGATAAAAAAATTAGAACTATTGAATTTCTAGCACCTTGAAACCTGTGTCCTAAAATCATGCTGGTGGTATTGCTTTCATGAAAGTAGCATTTGACACTCAAGTTTGCTGCATTTAGTTTGTCCTTGTTAATGCGGATACCATCATTTTAAGGCGCCACACTCTACATATAAGACACTGCATTTTATTATGGATATAAATGTGGATACATATAAGACACTGCATTTAGTTTTTTTTTTTTAAACAATAGTAAAAAGGTTCCTTGATACAACAGCTATAACTAATTATTTATTTGTTTATTTTTCAAAAAACCTTACAAGTATATTTGACATTGTTTAATTTGATGCCCGAAAATATGAAATTGATGTTTGATTTTATTTTTGGTTTGAGGGGGGGGGGGGGGGATTGGGGGAAGTTTGATCTTGGTGAGCAGTGTATTAACTTTCCGCTGAACGATGTCTTGTGTATCTACTTAGAGTGTGCTTTGTAAACTATTTTTCCCCATATTTACGGTGGCTCTTCAGACCTTGAAAAAATTTTGAAAGTGAAATATTAAACAACTAAACAAAATATCCAGTTGTCTTCTCTTCAAAGCATACTGGGCTCAAGAGGGAGATGCACAATCAAGACATAAAACACAATTCTATCACACGTAGAACTAAAATAAAAGTGTGAAAGAATAATAAAAAACAAATGATGGAGATCCTGATTTGACCCAATATGGACCCCATGACCTTGGTGGTGGAGGGAACTATGGAGGTTTGAGAAGCGATTGCAATTGTAATTGTTAAGGCCTTTCAAGGGTGCCTCTAAAACAAGGCAGCATTGTATGGTGAATGCTGAATAATAAGATGAATGAAGTAAAGGATTGATAGAGAGGCTGTGGGAGGGTGTGTTTTTTAAAAAAGTGAATAATTAATATAGAAAAGTTGGTTTATTTTTCAAATTTGAGTGAGAAAATAAAAAGGTTCTTGGAGATGCTCTCACTCTATGTATTTGTGTGTGTGCATATGGATAATGGTGCAAGCATATTTTGTGTGTACACTGTACATAACTACATATGCAGTCTAGTTTATAGTTCATATGTATGCGCGCGTGTGAAAAATCTATAAAGTAGTGGAGCTGCATTAGCAATGCTTTAGGCATTTTTTTTTTCTTTTAATAGGAATTTTAGGCATATTCTAACATAAAGAGCTACAGTTTCTATTTTGCCTATTCACTCACACATACAACCCACTTCCATTTCTCTACTCTTATTAAAATATTTTTTTCCCATTTATTCTTTAGCAACCTCACACATCGGGTTCTCATCTAGCTTCGCATCTTTGTTGAAGGTACAAAACCTTGCTCTATATGGTTTTGGCTATGGACGGTTTGATTCACTAGTGTGAGTATGAGCTCAAGACTGAGACTAACATGGATTGATGCTTGCTACCTTGACAAATGACAAATTTACGATTCATATTCTTTGATCTTGAGAATTTGATCAACACTTATACTGCAAGAACTCTAATTCCTACGAGATGTGGTTGGTTCACCCTTCTACTCGTTACACCGTGAATTTTCTAAGTTTAAAAGCTTGTGTACAACTCCAAGAATTCTGAGGATGCAAAATCTTGTGAATTCAGGCATGGTAGATTTCGTGTGTTTGAGAGAGAGAGAGAGAGAGATAGAGGTTACAAGGGAGAAAAAAGAATACAAAATTAACTTTCCTAAGCTACAATGTTATCTACTTATGGATAATCTCTATAGCTCAAAATCCATTTTAACTAATGAATTGTTAATTCATATATGAATCATTTAAAAAAAAAAGTTTGTTAGGCATGTTTTAGCTCAAATAGTGTTTTGCGTAAGCCATTGTGAACGTGAGGACTAGTGCACCTATATGGTGTCCGTACAAGTGCAATTGTGATACTCTCCGACACAATTTAGTGAACTTCCCAGGCATCAATATGGTAAAAATAAGGTTGGTGGGCTGGTATAATCCAAGGATGAGCCTCGCCATCAATGTATACAATAAAAGGGAATTAGCAATAATGCAGTTTATGGAAGGGCCGCGTGACTCAATAAAAACTGCCATTCTTTTCTCAAAAAAAAAAAAAAAAAAACTGCCATTCAAACGATATAATAGGTCTCATCAAGCTACAATTCTTTCACTGGATTCAACACATCAAGAAAAGTGACTATCACAAGAGCTGAAGGCCATAAGGGGAAAGAAATGCCCAGCAAAGTATTAAAATTGATATTGGAAACCATTCAAACAACCAGTCTAAGAAGTATGAGTATGACTATCTTCTGCAGCAGTTTCAAAGGTTTCACCAGCAACAAGCTCCGGGACTTCATCATCGTCTTCTTCTTGCGTTGCTTGTGCACCAGCAGCTGGTTGCTGCTTCTGAAACTGCTCTGCCAGCTTCCTTAGGTTGTCCAAGTTATCTGGCCCTAAAAATTGAAACCCATATATGTCAGTGCAAGATAGTCAATTGGATTGAGATAACAAAACACAACAAATTCATTTCCAGAAAGCCCACAGAATTAGTTTCTGTCAAGACTACTAGAAAAAAAGTAATTTCCAGCTAAATAATGTCCTGCAGCCATATAATCTAATAAAATTAATATAACTCCTTGGGTTAAAATAGCCTCATTTCCCACAATCATTCAAAAAGATCAGCACTGGAGTATTTTTTTTTTTTATATTACTCTTCCTTAAGCTGTTAATACTCATCATTTGAATCACATATGCATAGATTATTGAATAAAAGAGACATTTCGCAGTTTAAAAACTCCAACAACATGAATATTATATAATTTTCTGTGTGAGCTGTTTGACATCAGCAGACGTAGAGCTACTGAGGTCAACAAAGATGGAAGAGGTGCTGGCAATCAATGACACTCAAAGTAATATTTGAACTACTATGCTCGATAGCTATGGAGTCTTCAGGCAGAATTGTTTGGGACCTTCTCAAGCCAAGATTTGGGAGGGGGGGGGGGGGGGGGGAGGAGGGGAAGGGGGGGGCAACACTGTACACACATGAACTTTCAAGGGTCATTTTCTTATCTCATAAAAACATTGTATGTTAAAATAATTCAGAGTCAAAGCAGATGTATATTTTCTTCTCTCTCTCATTCATTAGGGCAAGGGGATTTCTTTCCCTTTTTCAAATGTTACTGGTTTGGGTTGCATGTTGCATGTTGCATGTGCAAAAGTGTGTGTGTTTCTCAGGGGGGCTAGACAAACATTCAAAGAAGAAAGTAATCTGCTAGCTCGGGAAAAAGAGTCAAAAAGAGAACATAAACCCTCCAACTCCCAATCATGAAAAGCTCGACGGAATTGTAAATTCCAACTCCTTTCCCCTTCTGATGCAGAAATAACCAAGTTAGAAATCCACTCTTCTTTAGACAAAGAACATGCAAACATATTTGGGAAGAGTTCCTTGAGAGGAGTATGCCCATAACAAGGATCATGCCAAAACTGAATGCGTTGACCCTCCCCTGCATCATACCCTACTGTCCAAAGAAGCTCTCTGCACCAGCCCTAATGTTCTTCCACATCCCGCATCCATGAGTCCCTCTCACACCTCTAGTACACTACCCCCCTCTAGCCACACCATATTTGGTTACCATAACCTGTCTCCATAACTTGTTACTCTCTTTCCCAAAACGCCATAACCAATTTCCAAGCAAGGCTTGGTTAAACCAACCCAATCTTTTAGATCCCCAAACCACCAATTTCCACCGGCCTGCAAACCTTTTTCCAAGCAACTAACGGATATTTAAAAGTTTCCTCAAAATTCCCCCACAGGAAATTCCTCTGAATCCTTTCTAATCTAGTCGTCAAAGGTTGAGGGATGGTGAACAAAGATAAAAAATAAGAAGGAAGACTCGAAAGAGTACTTTTTTACAAAGTAAGTTTGCCACCTTTTGGTAAATATAAAGGTTTCCAGCAAGCCTCTTCTCCATTTTTATAATAATAGGATTCCAAATTGATGCATCCTTATAGTGAGCCACAAGAAATAAGTCATAGGCAGGCTACCCACCCTACAACATTGCAAATGAGCCAGGGTATTCAGATTCCCTACCCTACCTCACCTACTAGAACAATCTTACTCTTGCAAACATTAATTTTCAAGCCCATGATAGCTTCAAAGAAGATCAACACCATCCGAACATATAATTATTATTGTTCCCTAGAAGCATCACAAAATAATATAGTATCATTAGCAGAAAGGAGATGAGAAATATTCAAGCCCCCTTGCATCTGGGTCCCAACAAGAAAACCACAAAAGAAAACCGCCCTCCTTTGTTCTCTTTAACAACCTGCTCAACACCTCCATTATCAAGAGAAATAAGAGTGGTGACAGGGAATCCCCTTGACAGAGACCACGTGAACTACCAAAAATACCCTCTGGAGATCCATTGATAAGAACAAAGAACCTAACTGTAGTAATACAAGCACTCATCCATCTCCCCCACCTCTCCCCAAAACCCATCCTCTCCATAAGATAAAATAAGGCATTCCAATTCACATGATCATAAGCCTTCTCAATATCCAACATAACAATCACACAAGGTGTACCACTCACTCTACTATCCAAGCATTCATTGGCAATCAAAACCGAATTAAGGATCTGTCTCCCTCCAACAAAGGAATTCCGAGAGTTAGAAATGAGCTTACCCAAAATACTACTAAGTCTATGTGCCAACACCTTAGCCAAGTTTTATATGGGCTACCCACAAGACTTGGGCAAAAGTCCTTAATATTGATAGCATTGGTCTTCTTAGGGATTAAACATAAGTGGCATTAAGAGAAGACACATTGTCTATGAAAATCTACCCAAAAAAAAAAAAAAAAAAAAAAATCCATAATATCACCATCTAGCACACTCCAACATTTTTGAAAGAAAGCCACAGTAAACCACATTTTTGAAAGAAAGCCATAGTAAACCCATCAGGCCCAAGAACCTTATCACCCTCTGCCTCCCTAAGAGCCTCAAGAATCTCCTCCTTCTCAAACTCCCCCCAAGAGAAAGCCTCTCAAACTCATCTAAGCAAGCAAACTCTAACCGACTTACAAATCCAAAAATAATGGAAAAATTGGATTGACTAGTCTACAATATACAAACCAATTAGATATTCAAGGCACATTTAAGAAATATTTAACATCAGTTAACTTAGTAAAGACAAAAAGCCTTAGGTTAGCAAGCACAAGAAGCAATTTGTTTGTACTAGGGTCTCAAAATACGAGTAGCTGACAAATACTAATATGGAACTATTAGAACAAAAAAATTATGATTTAAATGTGAGAAAAATAAACATAATTGCATCATACCTAGTTGGTTGATGATCCCTGGGAGAATATCTTGCAATTCTGAAACACAAGTTCAAGTCTTAGTTCTTATCCATTGAAGATTATTAAAGAAATAGATGTGCAGCAGTGACAAGTCAGTGGCAAAAGTGCAATGCCCCTTTAAGATCTGATTTAAGGCTTATTATATGACATGAATGAAAATCTGGGAATGCTAAGCATAAAGTTAGAAGACCCTCAGCAATATTACAACATTTAAATGGGCCACATACTATTTCAGCAACTCATGTAGACCACATCTAGAAAGAAATAAAGACACATAAAAAGCTACCGAAAAAAGGCAGACATGCATTCTAGAAAATATCAATGGTTGAAGAAGAGAATGAGAAATACTTTTAGTTTGAGGAGAACCACTAACAACCCAAGTGTTGGCAGCAATGGAAGCTTGAACTGTGATACAAGATAAAAAAAAAAAAAAAATTATTAGTCATTGGTTGCCAAAAAGGAAATCAATTATAAAAACATTGGGGGATAAGCATATTTAGGTTAGGAGGTTAACCTTTGGGATTAAGAAACTGGATGACTGCATCATCCTTGAAAATGTTAACTTCTTCAATAGCTGGGATAGTGTTCACCCCAATCCTCTTCAATGTACTCTGAAGCCTTTTATCATCAGTGGTCGTGGCTCTGTGAATAGCCTTCTTTTTCCTGAGTACAAAAGCACACAAGGCAGTTGTGCATCAAACTCAAATAAACTTTGACACATTAAACAAAAGTAACAAACAAATACACTACGTAGTTTTTGTGAAAATTAAAAGTACGCATGATTAATCTTTCTGATATCAAATTTTGAATCAGAAGAATGAAGCTTGGAGAATCTCTTCCAAATGTTTATCGAATTAAATCCTACTGGTTTATAATCTAAAAAAAATTTATAGAATAATTTTCATTCCAGACAAAGTTAACGTTTAAATCATATGTTATCATATCCCATTTTTGTGCCAATGAGCTCTGACCCAAACAACACTTCCTTCTCCCATAACAAATAGCTGGTATTGAATCAAATAAAAAGGAAAGAATAAAAAATAAAAAAAAAGATTCCTATTACTGACTAATGTTGTGGTCCACCTATCATTCTATTTGTTTTTAGAAAATGAGCAGCTCTTTCTAGTGAAAAATAAACTTTTATGTTTAGTTGATTAAGCTACAAAATGAAAGTATACATATTCTAGAAAGAACGTCACACCTTCTCATGCTTCCTTTTCCACCAGTACGAACGGCACCAGCCATTTTCATGAGCCTCTCCCTATCCATCTGAGCAGGGAAAAACACTGAATCAATGACAACCCTTTTTCATATAATGTTTTTGGGTCTCAAATATGAATCCTAAGTCCAACAGAATTGTGAATGAAAGTAAATGTAGGATAAGGGTTTTCAAATAAAAGAAGCTTCTTTTCAACCCAAAAAATTAAAGAAAAAGAAAATTAACCAAAACCCTAGCACTTTGCAGATACTGCACCCTGTTAGGCTGCTGAGAAAATTTCAAGAGCCTTTCTTTTTTCTTATATACTGGAAAGAAAAAGAGAAATAGCAATACGGGCTAAAATTTCTGTATAAAACGAAACTACTTAACACAGTGAACTGAAAAGGCAAAACAAAGAAATGTCAATAAAAGAATCAAACTAAGACAGAAAACCTAATACAGAAACAACATTAAAAAAAAAAAAAAAGTACCTTTGTTTTGGTAATAAAATATGCAAGGTAGAATATGAAACGAGTAGAAGCAGAAACCGGCGGCAGTACACAGGCAAGAGAAAGAGAGCTCTGTCGGGTTTGAGAGACGAAGATTTAGATAGGGGATAAATATGCCCTCCTCTACTTGAATGCCTAATTCCTTTTTTACCCTCCCTCCCTCCAATAGACATTAGGGCCTAGGCATGGCAAAACGGTCGGGTCGGGTCAGGTTGGGTTGCGGGTCGGGTCGGGTTGATTCATATTTTCACATGATTTTTTTTTTTTTTTTAATAAAGAAAACAACATCTATTTACCATTTAGAAAGTCATGTAACAAATTACTTGATGTAAAATGCATTACTTTAAATTCACCACTTATATCAAGAATAAACTCAGTTATATTAATATTTATTCAATAATTTTAAAATTATACAAATCCTAACATTGCTATCTAAAACAAAATAATACAAAGATAAGTAAAACAAATGCATAAGTTTTATTTCTACACAATATCAACATCCTAAAATATAAAACAAAATTACAAATGACTTATTGGATAACTCATTTGATAAAGAATAAAAATATATAAGAAACTTACAATCTCGAAAATTAATTTTATAATCTATTATCAATTGTGGTTAGTACTCTATTTCAATTTGAGATATACATTAAAGTTTGATTGTTTACTTATTTATATATGGTCTCTTTTATGAATATCATATCATTATTAAGCAACACACACTCTAGGAAATATCATAATTTATTTTGAAAGCCATTTAGTTTGGACATGAATTGTTAAAAAATAGGTTTAAGCATTCATAATTTATGCTAATTTGATACTTCGGTTTCACTATTTTCATACTTATGAATGTTTCTCACACATGTCTATAATTTTAAATCTATGTTTTTAACTCTACTGTAATAAGATTATCTTGGCATGTACTTTGCTATTTGATATCTAAAATTCTTTACTCATTACAGAATGCTTAACCGTTCATCTTTCAATTAATTTGCATACAATTATGTAAATATTTCAATTGTTTTCTTAAAGCTTGCAACAAACAATTAAACCAATGTTGTCTTAATTTTATTTTATTTTTTAACCAAAAAAAAGTTTTAAAAAATGGTTCGTGTTGGGTTGACCTGCAAAAAACACAGGTTGGGTCGGGTCACGTGTCAACCCGTTTTTGTTTTGGGTCAAAAGAATTGGGTTTGGTTCATGTATTTTTCAGGTCGAGTTGGGTCGGGTCAGAAAGTTATGACCTAACCTAATTCATTTTTGGCCAAAATGCCATTATTCCATATATTTTGGGATTACATTTTGGTAGTGATCAATTTTTTTAATTGTTTTTATTTTTAACTTGTAGTCAAGTTTGTATATGTTATTTTTAATCTCCTTCTCAAAAAAAAAAAGAAGTTATTTTTAATTTACAGTCATTGTGGATCCAAATCTAAGTTTGTTTTAGTTGCTAAGTATATATTTGTCTATTAGAGTTGTAGATTAGTAAATTTGATTTATATTTGGTTACTAAGAAAGTGTAAGAAAAGTAGTGATTTGGTGGTATGGACCAAATTGATTACAAGTTGAAAATAAGAGGAATCAAATTGAATACTATCAAAATGACATTTTTGCCTACAATTTTTTAGTTTGTTAAACTTTAGTTTAAATTACTCTTTTGTAGCTTGTTGAACTTTAAATGGGTACAATTTTTTAGCCACTTAAGTTTGGCCACACGTCAAGAGTCTTATAATTTAATGGTATAATCTTTGTGGGGGACTACATGCACCTAAAGGAATTATTAAATGCTCAAAGAAGTCCAGATACTCTTATTTGTCTATATACACACACACACACATATTGGCCACACGTAAATAGTCTTGGAATTTAATGGCATAATCTCCTCTTATTTAATAGGAGAATATGGTTCAAATCCCCCTCCCCCACTGTTGACATTATACACACACTATTGACATTATAAACAAAATTTTGGGTGCATAGGATGGTTTTGATTTTTCCCCCGAAGAGCATTCACATTCGGGTTTGCATAATAATTGTTATTTTACCATCTAAAAAGTTACTTTATCTATCATATCATATCATTTTACAATACAACCAACATCCTAAACTCTCTTTTATTTATTTATTTATTTATTTTTTACCACTTCATTTAAATATTCTTTTTTATTATTTATTTACTCTTTCTTTCATCTTTACTTACTCTCTCTCTTTCTTCCTCCTGCAAGCAACCACCACCCCCTACAACCAAAATCCCAACCCAACAACCACCGCTGTCAAACCCACCACCCACCGTTGTTGCACCACACAAAACAACCACCGAAACAACCCACCACTGAATCCTTGCCACCAATCCCAACCCAACAACCACCAAAACCCACCACCAATCCCAACCTAGCAACCATCAATCCTAACCTAGAAATCACCAAAACGACCACATCAAAATGACCCGACACCAATCCTAACCCAACAACCACTAAAACCTAGCCATCGATTCAACTCCACCATCGATTAATGCTGCTTGCAATTGACACGCACCTCAAGTTTTCTCGGCATGATGATGACGATGAAGATGACATAGCTCAACTGCCAATAAGGTAGCAAGCTCTTGAGAAATTCATACTAATTGAAATCTTTGTCTCTAATGCAGTAGTTAGTTTGCTTAATTCTTTCATACCCATATATTGCTGGACGTGAAGAAACTTCTCCCTAGAAAAGAAGCCCATGGAGACTTATTCAGTTATTTGATACTGGAAATTAATTATGAATAGAAATTTTAAAAGAAAGTGGTTGGGAATTTGAAGTTAGAGGACATTTGGGAATCTGTAAATGATATATTATTGTTTTTTTTTGAGGGCGTATATAAGGGATTTTATATTGAATCCTTATTAAAATTAATTAATTTTGAAATTTATCCTTTTACAAGGACTAAAGTATACTTTTTGAAACAACAAGAGAGACTATCATCTGAGAGAATTTTTTAAAATCACTTTTTTTGTCTCACATTAACAAATAATAAGTTGGCCAACCGAACAATGAAAGGCTTAAAAAAGGGTCAAAATCGTTTACTGAAGTGGTTGTCTTTGTAAGCAATTGCTTTTTAATTGATTAGAGCTATTTCACACTTGATCTTAGCCAAAAGGCTAAGATCTTAGATTATTCACATCAGTTTGTGCAAAAAATTTATTTTGTCATAAGAACCAATTTTTTCCGTTATACATTCTCACTTTTTAAAACACCTCACATTAGATTATCTATTTTATATTAAATTTCATTAAAATATTAATATTTATTGATTTTTAATTTTTTTTATTATCTTTCTTTATATACAATAAGCAATATTTACCCTCTTCATTCATCATTAGAATACATAAAAAAGAATAAAAAGTTAAATGCAAAATAAATAGTGCCAGTATAAATTTACATGATTATTGTAGTAATCATGTATTTTTACAAAATTTTGCATTGAATGGTATGGATGAATTTTGAACTTGGTTGACTAAAAAAGTGATTCATATTCTGTGATCTTGAGAATTTGATCAAGGTTGAAACTGTAAAAACTCTAATTCCTAAGTGATGTGGTTGGTTCACCCTTCAATTTGTTACACCATGAATTAACTAAGATTAAAAAGCTTGTGTGTACTCCTAGAATTTTGAGGATGCAAAATCTTGTGAATTCGAGCATGGCAGGTTTGGTGTGTGAGAGAGAGAGAGAAAGAGAGAGAGAGAGAGAGAGAGAGAGAGAGTACAAGGGAGAAAAAAAAAAATTAACTTGCCTAAACTACAATGTTATCTACTTTATGGATAATCTCTATATCTAAAAATCCATTTTAATTAATGAATTGTTAATTCATATATGAATCATTTAAAAAAAAAAGTTTGTTAGGAATGTTTTAGCTTAAATAATGTTTTGCGTAAGCCATTGTAAGGACTAGGGGTCTGGCTCTCCTCCAGTCTATAAGTCTCTCGTTCTCTCCCATTTTAAAACTGATGAATGACACATGACAAATAAACTATCCAAAGGTTACAAAAAAAACACTACCCCAGAAAATGTTCTCACCATAAGCCTAGTAGAGTGCTTCTTCTTTTTGGAAATAAGAGAGTCTGTTAAATAAAGTTAAGGGGGAGCTCGAATAGATTGAGGAATAGGAACCAAATTACAATCCAAAAGCAAAGCCTCTAAAACAGCAGGAGGAGGCTGAGAAAAAATAATAAAAGGTTCTACTTGAGAACAACCATATTTAGCAAGAAAATCTACTGCTCTATTATCCTCTCTAAAGCAATGCCCGATTTTCACCTAATGGAAAGTTTGAAGAATGGCCATGCAGTCAACCACAAGAGGCTAGGTTAGTCTATTTGTAGAATTTGAATTAGAAACAAGTGAAATTATATCTGCTGCATCCACATTGACAATGAGCTTTTCAATCCTAAGAGATTTTGTCATAAGTAGCCCATCTCTTAAAACCCAGAGCTCTGCCAGAAGGATGGAAAAGTCCCAATTGCATGAGAAAAGGCTCGAACCCAATTTCCATTGGAATTACGAATGAGTCCACCACCTGCAGCATAGGTGGAGTTGGGAGAGACCGAATCATTTGTATTCAACTTACTACAACTCAAGGAAGGTTTTTCCCAAGAAATGTAGTATGTATAACCGGAGCGAAGGGGAGATTTGCCTGAGATTAGATATTGAAATTCAACAATCTTAAGAACACAATCCTTGGACATATTGGAGTTAGGAGGTTTTGCTTGGAATGTAGCCAAATTTTGGTTGAGCTAGAGATCTCAAAGGTCGAAGAGAAATAAGGTGCACCAAGGAATATTATGGTGGAGGGAGGAAAGGTTGGAGGTACCATTTATATGGAGCCAGTTATGAATAAGCAAGAGCAAGGTAGACTTGAGATTGTGAGGAATACTGAGCTCTTCCTGAAAGGAAGCTGAGTAATGGCAATCTTGAAGGAGATAGATGATGGACTCATCATGGAGACAGCAAATGGAGTAAGAGCCATTAATGTTTAAACCTCTAGAACTCAAGATATCTCGCACAGGGATATTGTTGAAGGAGCAGAGCCAAAGAAAAAATTGGATTCTCTAAGTAGTCTTAGCTTTCTAAACCCAGTTAGCATAAAATGATGGTGGATTTTGTGGGCATAATCCTTTTGCCAAGCGGTAGGCAGCTTTGAGAGTAAAGTTTCCATCCTTGGAAGGACCCCAAGCCTAAGAGTCATCACAATAAGGTGAAAGATTGAGAGGGGTGGCTTGAAGGCTGTCAGTAATGGCTCTACGTAAGTCAAAAGAGAGGGAGCTCCAATCCCATTTCTTATTCTCATCTAGAACTTGATTAACAAGAGAAGAGTCTTCATTGATGTTAAGAGATCTAGAGATACAAGAAATAACGGTGCCTAGAGATGTCCATTTGTGATGCCAAAAAAGGGTGTTACTTCCAGAATTCACCCCTTTTCTAAGGTCAAAGTCAAGAATAGGCTTAGCCATTTTACAATTAGCCCAAGTTCTTGATCCTGGTCTCCTAAAAGACCAATGAGAATAGGAGTTATGAGAGGTGAGATATTTGGCCTTTAGCACACAAACCCAAAGAGAATCGGGTTTTGCAATGATTCTCCTATTTAGCTTGGGAAGTTAGTAAAATAAAGACCAAGAACTCCAATATTTCTTGGAAGAGTTACCTTGTCCCAACTCACTAAATGAAGCTTCCTTTTCTTAGCTGTAGAACCCCAGAGGAAGTTCCAATTAGTACAATCAATCTCTTTACATATTCTGCTTGGAATGAAGGCTCTTTGCACAACATAATCAGGAATAGGGCTTGACGTTAATTGAATAAGGACCCTTTTACTTGCAAGGGACAGTAGGTTAGCTTGCCAGTTAGCCAACTTGTCTTGGACTTTGCGAAGAATGAAGTCAAAATCTCTCTAACCACGATCAGAGAATTTAAGAGGAAATCCCAAATATTTGTCGAACTTCTTGGTTTCAAGCATATCAAGATTAGAGTAGACATCAAAGTGACATGACTCAGGGGTATTTTTAGAGAACAGAATGAGTGACTTCTCTTTAATAACTTTTTGTCCCTAGATGTGACAAAACTTAGTAAATACTTCATTAATAACATCAGCATTGGAAAGGGTGGCATGAGCAAATAGAGTGAGATCATTGGCAAAGAAGAGATGAAAGAAGGCAAGTCCAAATTGAGAGGCTTTGACTGGTTTCCAAAAGCCAAAAGACAACTGACCTTGAATGAGCAAACCCAAATATTCAAGGCAGAGAATAAACAAATAAGGGGAAAAAGGGGTCCCCTTGTCTAAGGCCGCGGAAAAACTTGAAAGGGGCAAGTTTCTCACCATTAAAAAGGATGGAGACAAAAGTGGAGGAAACACAGCTCATAATCAAGGAGATGAACTTTGAGGGGAAGCTGAAGTAAATGAGAACCATTCTAATGAAGCTCCATTCCAATCTATCAAAAGCCTGCATGTAAACCATCCTCTTCGGGGGCTTTATGAGGCTTGAAGGAGAAGAGAGTAGAGTGGATTTCTTGGGGCATAACTTCATACCAAAGATAGGAGGAATCCTCACTAGAAGGAGATTTTGCCCAATCAACATCAAATTCAGAGTGGGAGATGGAGGCGAGGTGTTGGGATTGGTATAAGTCCTTGAATCCGTTAAGGATAAGGTCCATAATTTGCTGCTCTGAGTTTAACAATTCCCTAAGATGGTTTTGCAAGCGAAAAATTTTGTTTTGCTCCCTTCTTGTAATCGTCTTAATATGAAAAGAGGCTGTGTTTCTGTTTCCATGAATTTGCTAGTTTAGCTGGGATTTTAGGGACCAAAAATCTTCCTCTTGGTTAAGAATAGTAACATATTCCAAGGATAGCTCTTGCTCAAAGGAGATAAGAAAAGACGAATGCCTAGTAGCTAAAGCTTTTTGGAGGCAATGTAATATTGTAAGGACATTTCTTTTCCGGGAAAAATGGTTGCCAGAAGTTTATTTATTCTAGGTGGTCGCCAGAGCAGTGAAGGAGATAATGCCTTGGTCGAGATTATTGGGGGGAGCCGAAGCTTTCTCTACAACTGTCGGAAAACCAAGGTGATGAAGCCACATTTTTTCAAAGCGAAAAGGCCTCTCAAGTTTGATTGACATAGAGTTGTCCAAGCTGAAGAGGAGAGGGCAATGATCTGAACTAACCCTGGGGAGATGAGTAACATAGGCCTTTAGGAAGACAAGGCACTATCTTGGATTAGCCTAACAACAATCAAATTCTCAACTGAATGAGGCCTGAAATACCGTTACAATTAGTCCAAGTGAACTTAGGACCTAAGAAACCCAAATCAATCATGTTGCAGGATTTCATACAATCACTTTAGGCTGTGGTTCTTCTTAAATCAACATGGTTTTCCTCAGATTTTTCTGAGTTTGTGAGCACACAATTGAAGTCACCAACTATTGACCATAGTAAGGAGTGAAGGCTAGAGACTGTGTAGAGATTTTCCCAAAGAGCTTTCATTTCTTCAGACTTAGGACTAGCATAAATGGAGGAAAGCAACCAAGAAAAATTTAAATTATGTATCTTAACAATGGCTTGAATTTCCTACTCTGTGGTTGAGAGGACTTCCAGATCAACTATGTCTTTACGCCAACAAAGCTAGATACCACTAGCATAACCAATGTCATAAGTGGTATGAATGTCATCAAAAGAAAGACGACGAAGAATGTCTCCAGCTCTATTGCCCAAAATGCGAGTTTCAGTGATCACCACAATTCCAAGAGAATGAAAAGATGTCAAGTCACAAATCATATTTCTAAAGGAAGGCTTCATTGCCCTTCTACAGTTTCAAACAAGAATATTCATTTTTGGATAGATAAGAGGGATAAAGGACTCATAGGTTTGGGAAAAAATCCTTGTGGGTCATTGATATCCCTTGGGCAGGAGTTATCGCATGCTCTAGAAGATTCTTCTAGGATTGGATTTAGACTGGGACCAATTGTAATTCCAGCTAATCCAGCAATATTTCTAAGAGGTTTCGAGGCAAAGGATTGCTTAAGCTGCTCAATGGCTCTTGTCTAGGGGAAGTAGGAGAAGGTAATCGAGGGGAAACCTCCACCATGGGTTCGGAGTGGGGTGCCAAGCTGGGTTTGAGAGAGGAAGGTTGTCGCCCCTCATACTCTTTTTCGTCACTAGAAAGATGAAATTCCATGCTTTCTGAAGCTCCTTGTCTGTTTCCCTAAATATGGTAAGGGGATTCTTCCTTATTGTGTCTATCATCTCCTCTCCTAGAATCACAACTTTGTTCTTGTGCCAAATTGCCCACGACATGGTGAGAAGATGATGAGGCTAAGGGAAAGTTAGAAGAGAGAGAAAGGTTTCCTTTAGCTTTGAATGAGAAAGATGGAGGGAGGTTAGGTGGGTGGGGCTAGACATGGCAAAACGGGTCAGAATTTTCCGACCCGACCCGAAAAATACCCGACCCGAACCCGATTTTTTTGACCCGAAGCAAAAACGGGTTGACCCGTGACCCGACCCGTGTTTTGTGCGGGTCAACCCGACCCGACCCGAACCATTTTTTTAAAACTTTTTTTTTTTGGGTAAAAAAAATAGTGAAATTAAGACAATATTAGTTTAATTGTTTATTATGAGTTTTAAGGAAACAATTGATACATTTACATAACTGCATGCAAATTAATTGAAAAATAAATGGTTGAGCATTCTGTAATGAGTAAAGATTTTTAGATATCAAATAGCAAAGTACATGCTAAGATAATCTGGTTACAATAAAGTTAAAAACAGATTTAAAATTGTAGATATGTGTGAGACACATTCACAAGTGTGAAAATAGTAAAGCCAAAGTATCAAATTATCATAAATTATGAATGCTTAGATCTATTTTTTAACAATTTATGTTCAAAATAAACAGCTTTTCAAAATAAATTATGATATTTCCTGGAGTGTGTGCTGCTTAACAATGATATGATCTTCATAAAAGAGACTAGGTATAAATAAGTAAGCAATCAAACTTTAATGTATATCTCAAATTGAAATAGAGTGTCAACCACAATTGATAATAGATTATAAAATTAATTTTTAAAATTGTAACTTTCATATATGTTTTTATTCTTTATCAAATGAGTTATCCAATAAGTCATTTGTAATTTTTTTTTTTTTTTGGAATGTTGATATTGTGTAAAAATAAAACTTGTATATTTGTTTTACTTATCTTTGTGTTGTTTTGTTTTAGATAGCAATGTTAGGATTTGTATAATTTTAAAATTATTGAATAAATATTAATAAGTTTAACTGAGTTTATTCTTGATATAAGTAGTGAATTCAAAATAATGCATTTTACATCAAGTAATATGTTGCATAACTATCCAAATGGCAAATACATATTGTTTTCTTTATAAAAAAAATAAAAAATAAAAAATAAAAAAAATAAAAAATTTCATGTGAAAAATACGGGTCAACCCGACCCAACCCGACCCGACCCGCAACCCGATTGACCCGAACCCGATTGACCCGACCCGAACCCGACCCGACCCGACCCGCCCGTTTTGCCATGTCTAGGTGGGGCGAATTTGAATGACTGGTAGGAGAGGGTTTAAGGACAGAAGGTGTGAGTCTTGGATCAAGTCTATAGCCTTTTGCTAGGGTGGACTTTGGTGGTTTAGTGGGCTTAAATGGATTTTAGAGCCGAAGAGGGAGGGTTAGGTTGTGGTAAGCAGGGTAAACTAACTTACGTTTACCACAGCCACTGTTTAACTTTGGATTAATAGGATCTTTTCTTGGGTGGGACTCTTATCAGAGAAGCCAGGTGGTTGACCAGTGTTTTTGATAGTTTGGGAGCTTTTTCTAGCCTTAGACTTTTTCCTAGACACAAGAAGCCAAGGACCAAAAGGGTCTTGATTATCAGAGCTGGAGCTATTCTCAGATTTAAGGGGAGGGTTGGAAAGGTTGTCACTATCTGGTTGGGATGAGTTTTTTGGAGGAGGAGTTGGTTTAGAAAAATTGGGGGGGGGGGGGGGGGGTGTGAAGAAGGCTTAGCTTAATCTTTAATAGAGAACTGTCTGCCTAAATTTCCCAATGAGGACATTATATTTATTTTTATATATATAATGTATATTTGGCACTACAAGTACCATAACAATTGTGGTCCTTCACTCAATGCATTCTCTATGAAGGTGTATTGCCTGGCTAGATAGGTGTGGCCTATGACAAGTGCTAGTACTACAAACTTTGTCGATATTTGCAATTGTTAGAAAGGATACAACTCCTCACAAGGTTATGAGCTTATCAATCACAAGATTGTGACCTTGCACAGAGTGATGGGTTTGTGTTTATAAATGAGACACAAGGACTGAGCGATTGATTATCAAGCCATTCTAATTCTCCATTTCTAGGACAACATTCCTAGATTTGATTTCCATCCACACAAGACTACCTTCCACATGGACTGAGCGATTGTGTTTATATTTATTTTCTGTTCCCATGCTTGTGTTTTTGCAGCCGGATATATGCAAAATTCCACGATTTTTCCAGCCAAAAGAACTAGTTAGTTTTATGGTGTTTCACTACTACGATTTTTCTCATGCTTGTTGACTACTTCATATCACAATGAATGTAATTGTTGATTTAAATGAATATAGAATAAAAAAAAAAATTTAAATGAAGTGGTAAGACAATAAAACCTTTGATGTTAAGTGTATTGTAAAGTAGGTTGTTAAAATGAATAAAGAAACTTTTTGAAATGTTAAATGCTATATTTTATATCATTCTTGATGAGAATGCTCTTATACAGTGTCATGCAAAATCCATACGGGCGCAATTGTGATACTTTCCAACACAATTTAGTGTTTATACATTAAAACTTCCGAAGCCATGTCTTCAAAAAGAATCAAAATGGTAAAAAAAGGTTGGCGGGTTGGTATAATCTCTGATGATACTCGCCCATCAATGTATACAATAAAAGAAACAGAAAGAGCAATAATGCAGTGTATGGAAGGGCCGCATGACTCGATAAAAACTGCCATTCAAATGATATAATAGGTCTCATACAAGCTACAATTCTTTCACTAGATTCAACAACACATATCAAGAAAAGTGACTATCACAAGAGCAGAAGGCCATAAGGGGAAAGAAATGCCCAGCAAAGTATTAAAATTGATATAGGAAACCATTCATACAACCAGTCTAAGAAGTATGAGTATGACCATCTTCTGCAGCAGTTTCAAATGTTTCACCAGCAACAAGCTCTGGGACTTCATCATCGTCTTCTTCTTGTGTTGCTTGTGCACCAGCAGGTGGTTGCTGCTTCTGAAACTGCTCCGCAAGCTTCCTTAGGTTGTCCAAGTTATCTGGCCCTAAAAATTGAAACCCATATATGTCAGTGTAGGTTAGTCAACTGGATTGAGATAACAAAACATAATAAATTCTTTTCCAGAAAGTCCATAGAATTAGTTTTTGTCAAGACTACTAGAAAAGAGTAATTTCCAGCTAAATAATGTCCTGCAGCCATATAATCTAATAAAATTAATATAACTCCTTGGGTTAAAATAGCCTCATTAACATTGTCAATCAATCAAAGATCAGCACTGGAATATTTATTTTATATTACTCTCACTTAAGCTGTTAATACTCTTCATTTGAATCACATAAGCATAGATTATTGAATAAAAGAGACATTTCCCATTTAAAAACTCCAACAACATGAATATGATATAAACTTTCCAAGGGTCATTTTCTTGCCAAATAAAAACTTTGTATGTTAAGATAATTCACAATCAAAGGTATATATAAAATATTTCGCCCAAGGAAAAAAGCAAATCAATAATTAGGCCAACCAGATGTATATTTCATTTCCTCTCTCTCTCATTCATTAGGGCAAGGGCATTTCTTTCCCTTTTTCAAATGCATGTTGCGCACGTGCAAGTGTGTGTTTCTCAGGGGGGCTAGACAAACATAAAAAGAAGAAAGTAATCTGCTAGCTCAGGAAAATGAGTCAAATAAAAATAAAGTCATTTGATCAGAGTCAAGTAGGGAAAAAAAGACATCACTTAAATATTTGCCATTGTACAGCCTTAAGATTTGCATTTGATGTAGCATTCAAACAAGGAGATCAGAAATGGACCAAATTTAAAGGAGGCTATAATTCTACAGAATAAACCTAAATCTTTCATAAAAAGGTGAAATCCAGATTTGAGTAGTTTTTTTCAGAAGCTGGGATTAAAACCTGACTCAAACCCACATGAAACCAAACCATTGCCAACATTTGAACACATCCTCCAGCAACTTCTTGTAGGATTTTGCAATGAAAACCATAAAATCTCATTGTTTAAGAATCGAGAGTCAAAAGCTGAAGATTTTATCATTTGGATTCACCATCTTTGATTTTTTAAATTCAGAAAGATGACTAGGAAATTGAATCTTGGGGATTTTGATTTCACTGGAAATGGATAACAGACAAAAAGTTCCTGTAGTGGAAACCCTGGCTTTTCATGCTTTTCTCTATTGTCAATGCCCTGGTTTCATAATTTTCTTTATTGCAACTAGCATATAATTACCAAATTATCATGTCAAAACTTCCACGACAGGCAATGGGTGCATGCATAACTTACTAATCCCAAAAAAAGGGAAAAATTGGATTGACTAGTCTACTATGTACAAATCAATTAGATATTCAAGGCACATTTAAGAAACATTTAATGTCAGTTAACTAGAAAGACAAAAGGCCTCAGGTTAGCAAGCCAAAGAAGCAATTTGTTTGTACTGTGGTCTCAAATTTCAGGAAGCTGACAAATGCTAATATGGAACTATTAGAACCAAAAAATTATGATTTAAATGTAAGGAAAATAAATATAATGGCATCATACCTAGTTGGTTGATGATCCCTGGGAGAATATCTTGCAATTCTGAAAAACAAGTTCAAGTCTTAGTTCTTTTCCGCTGAAAACTATTAAAGAAATAGATGTGAAGCAGCAAAAAATCCGTGGCAAAAATTCAATGCCCCTTTAAAAGATCTGATTTAAAGCTTATTATATGACATGAATGAAAATCTGGGAATGCTAAGCATAAAGTTAGAAGACCCTCAGCAATATATCAACATTTAAATGGGCCACCTACTATTTCAGCAACTTATGTAGACCACATCTTGAAAGACATAAAAATACAGAAAAAAAGCCACCAAAAAATAAATGCAGACAAGCATTCTAGCAAATTTAAATGGTAGAAGAAGAGAATGAGAAAATACTTTTCGTTTGAGGAGAACCACTAACAACCCAAGTGTTGGCAGCAATAGAAGCTTGAACTGGGATACAAGATAAAAAAAATTTATTAGTCATTGGTTGCCAAATAGGAAATCAATTTCAAAAACATCATTGGGATAAAAAGCTTAGGCTACACAATCCTAAAGGCATATTTAGGTTAGGAGGTTAACCTTTGGGATTAAGAAACTGGATGACTGCATCATCCTTGAAAATGTTAACTTCTTCAATAGCTGGGATAGTGTTCACACCAATCCTCTTCAACGTACTCTGAAGCCTTTTATCATCAGTGGTCGTTGCTCTGTGAATAGCCTTCTTTTTTCTGAGCACAAAAGCACACAAGACAGTTGCGCGTCAAACTCAAATAAACTTTGACACATTAAACAAAAGCAACAAACAAATACACTATGTAGTTTTTGTGAAAATTAAAAGTACACATGATTTAATCTTTCTGATATCAAATTTTGAATCAGAAGAATGAAGCTTGGAGAATCTCTTCCAAATGTTTATCGAATTAAATCCTACTGGTTTATAACTAAAAAAATTTATAGAATAATTTTCATTCCAGACAAAGTTAACGTTTAAATCATATATAATCATATCCCACATTTGTCTGACTCAAATAACACTTCCTTCTCCCATAACAAATAGCTGGTATTGATTCAAATAAAAAGTAAAGACTAAAAAAATGCTTCCTATTACTGACCAATGTTGTGGTCCACCTATCACTCTATTTGTTTTTACAAAATGAGCAGCTCTTTCTAGTGAAAAATAAACTTTTATGTTTAGTTGATTAAGCTACAAAATGAAAGTTTACATATTCTAGAAAGAATGTCACACCTTCTCATGCTTCCTTTTCCACCAGTACGAACGGCACCAGCCATTTTCATGAGCCTCTCCCTATCCATCTGAGCAGTGAAAAACACTGAATCAATGACAACCCTTATCCATATAATGCTTTTGGGTCCCAAATCGGAATCCAAGTCCAACAAAATTGTGAATGAAAGTAATTGGGGGATAAGGGTTTTCAAATAAAAGAAGCTTCTTTTCAACCCAATAGATTAAAGAAAAAGAAAATTAACCAAAACCCTAGCACTTTGCAGATACTGTACCCTGTTAGGCTGCTGAGAAAATTTCAAGAGCCTTTCTTTTTTCTTATATACTGGAAAGAAAAAGAGAAATAGCAAAATGGGCTAAAATTTCTGCATAAAACGAAAGTACTTAACACAGTGAACTGAAGAGGCAAAACAAAGAAATGTCAATTAAAGAATCAAACTAGGACAGAAAACCTAATACAGAAACAACATTTAAAAAAAAAAAAAAAAAAAGAGTACCTTTGTTTTGGTAATAAAATATGCAAGGCAGAATATGAAACGAGTAGAAGCAAAAGCCGCCGCGGCAGTACGCAGGCAAGAGAAAGAGAGCTCTCTCGGTTTGACAGGCGAAGATAGGGGATAAATATGCCCTCCTCTACTCGAATGCCTAATTCCCTTTTTACCCTTCCTTCTTCCAAGAAACATTAGCTGAACACGGCGAAAATGGCCAACTGGCCTTAAAAACCAAACTATCTAGTTAGTAGGCGAGACTTAGAAACATATTTCATTTATAGCATCTCGAGTCTTAAAGACTCGATTTTGGGCTTCAAAATCGAGTCTTTGAGGCTCGGTTTGTATGCCTGACCACGTCTGATGTGGCAGCGTTGCCATCTGGCATTGACATGGAAATCGAGTCTCTTAGACTCGATTTCTAACCCTTATATATAACCCTCACACCAAACGCCAGACACCAGAGCATCAGAGGAGGAAAAACCCAGAGAAAAAAAAAAAAAAAAAAAAAAAGAAAAGAAAACCAGAAACAGAGAGGAAGAGAAGATGGAGATCGGAGACCCAGGCGCGCGCGGCATGACCAGAAACTGACCAGCGACCCAGGCGGCCAGGGGCTCGCGCCGGCCAGCGTCGAGTGCGGCCAGGGGCTCCCGCGGCCTGGGTCGCGCGCGGCCTGAGGCTCGCGCGGCCTGGGTCGCGCGCAGCCTGGGTCGCGCGCGACCTGAGGCTCGCGCGAGCTTGGCCGCGCGCGGCCTGAGGCTCGCGCGAGTCAGGCGGCGCGCGACCTGGGGCTCGCGCGAGTCAGGCGGCGCGCGACCTGGGTCGCGCGCGGCCTGAGTCTCGCGCGAGCCCCAGGTCGCGCGCGGCCTGACTCTGATCTGATCTGGTGAGTTTTGGCAGTGAGGTTCTCTGTTTCTCTCCCTCTGATCTGATCTGAGCTGTGTGTTTCTCTTTCTCTCCCTCTGATCTGATCTGCGTTTGGGTATTTTGGCATGTAGAGACTTAGAATTTTTTTTAAAAATTTTGGGATTGAAATCGAGTCTCTAAGACTCGATTTCCGGTTGGAATACACGTGGAAATCGAGTCTAAGAGACTCGATTTCCATGTTAATGCCAGATGGCAACTCTGCCACATCAGACGTGATCAAGCATACAAACCGAGCCTCAAAGACTCGATTTTGAAGCCCAAAATCGAGTCTTTAAGACTCGAGATGCTATAAATGAAATATGTTTCTAAGTCTTGCCTACTAACTAGATAGTTTGGTTTTTAAGGCCATTTGGCCATTTTCGCCGCTGAACACCCTTTCCAAAAAACCTTACTATGGTAATAATTTCGTTAGATGCCCAATTTTTAAAGAATATATGAAACTAGCCTCTCGAGTTTCTAAAACTCGAGATCCAATTAGAACTCGAGCTTTTAAAACTCGTTTTGCCCGATTTGTCAATACACTTATGTGGACAAATTTTCTAGGTGGACGAAATTTAGCCATGTAGATTTCGAGTTTATAAGGCTCGAAATCTGCACAATATATCAATCTAACACTTTCAAACACTCTCTCTCAGTTCAAACACTCTCTCACTCTGTCTCTCAAACACTCTCTCAGTCTCTCAACCCCTCGGCGTGGAACAAAAATCACCCTCACCCTCAAACGCTCTCTTTTTCCTCACAATCGGCTTTAGACTTGAAAATCCCTTTTCCTCGGCTTCAAACTTGAAAATCCTATACCTTGAAAATCCCTTTTCCTCACAATCGGCTTCACCCTCACCCATACCTTGAAAATCCCTTTCGTCCCTACCAATGGAAGTTCAGATTTTTTCAAGTTTGAAGGTATGTTTTTCTTATAAAAATTTGAGCTTTTTAAATAATTATTCCATCTGGGTTTAGCCCAAGTGTTTGTGTTTGATAATTTCCCTTGTTAGTGCTTTAGTTTTTCTTGTTAGTGTAAGATTTAAGTTAGACGGATTTGTTTTGTTACTTGTTGTATGATTTGGGTTGCTGTCATGTTTTGTTTTTGTCTCTATTTTTTGTTGGTTTTTGGGTAATAATGCTTGATATGTGTTTACTTGCTGGGATTTATGCTAGTAAAATCTTTGTTATGGGGTGGTTGCAAATGTTGCAGAACTCTTTGGAGCAGTGTAATATGTCTTTACTTATAGTTTGTGTAGAAATGATGCAAATTTCTTCACTGGGCTCAAAATTAGAGAAATTTGTGCTTTTCTTTGTGCTCTTATTTTTGTTCTTGGGTTATAATTACAATTTTTTTTTTTTTTAAAAAAATTGAGGCTTTTGAGTTTTGATACCTTATTTTGTTGTGATTTTTTTACAGTTGAAGTTGTTTGCAACAATTTCTTGGGTTCAAAGTGACATTACTTTCATGGGTTTTCCTTGTTCTGTACTCAGCTTTTAGCATATAGATTTGTTCTTACTATCTGACACAGAAGATTCTGTTTAACTCTTTAGGATTTGCTTGATTTAAAAGTATTGTAGTTCTTGGTCTATGAAGATACATCAGCACAATTAGTTTATTTCATTCCATAAAACTGCTGCTACACATTGAAGGTACCAAGAATCTGATTCACATAATCCATAGTACACCTTCCTGGCTAGGCTTGACCACTAGCTCTATGGTATGGGATGCAACCAAGCGGTTCCACTCCTGTTAATAAGAACTTCCTTAATCCCATACAGTACAGTGCCTGCAATGCATGCAGTAAACCATTTCATATAAATTGTTCACTAATCCCACACAAAGGTTACAGTCTCTAAATTATTATTGTGTTTATAAAGACCCATATATATTCTAAATGATTCATTGAATTTATAAAAGAGAAAAAAGATAGAGAAAATAAAATTGTGAAATATACCAAAATATGGCGGGTATCGCGATTGGGTAGAAGGTTTGCATAATCTGGGGGCTATAGGTGTGGCTGGAAGAATAGAGGGATGGCAAGAGGTAGTTGTTAAGGTAGTCATTGTTTCCAAACACCAATATTGCTATCGATTTTGCCAAATATTGGCTTAGCTGGTTCGACCCATTCATTATTGTTCTTAATTGATTTAATGTGATAGACTAAAAATGTAACATGATTTCTAGATTAGATTCAAAGAGGGGATTTTGAAGTTTCTAGGTCTTGTGAGGAGTTTTCTAAGGGGCTTCACTTTTGATCCATGTTTTGTTATAAATTTGTATAAAAAGGTGTTTTTCTAATGTCTAAGGGTGAAGTGGGTAATGGGGACCAAACGGAGTTAAGCACAGGTGGGCAAAAGCTCAAGTTTTAAACATGTATATTTACGTTTATCTATAAAAAAATTTTGAGAAAATAATATTTTGTTCTTCCTGTTTTGGTTTTCTTTAACTTATAGATTGATTTTATCTATTTTTTAAAAGCACATCCCCATTTATCCAAAATAAAAATCATAAATCTTTGCACATTTGTAGTTCCTCTTCTTGCCATTGATGTCACACATTTTTTATAATACTGCATTTTATACTTTGAGGAGACATTTCTTAATTTTTATGCAAATATCAAATCATTTCATTTAGAGCATCAGAGGTGGTTCAGCTGTAATATTTCAAATCTTTTATGCAGTGAACTATTTTTTATATCTTCATGTGAAATCATTGTGTGTTGTGGTAATGCTTAATTTGTGATGATCATAATGTACGTCTGCCACTATGTATGATCTCACAGTAGCACTCTTTGCAGTATGGAGCTTCGGATGGATGAGGAGCTAGAGATCGTGTGCCCTGGTCTAGAAGATCCTTCATTGTTGACGCAACAACGAAATCATCGATCAAAGGACATTTGGAATGGCGAGGTGAAATATCTAGTTCTAACAACCGCTTTAATTTTTACGTTGTCTTTGACTTTTAGCAAGTTTTTTCAAAGTTGTATATCTAGTTCTAACAACCGCTATAATTTTTATTGATTTTGCAGGACCTGGGCCCACTTACGTGTCGTGGTCACGCTGAGGAGATGGCAAACATAACGATGCAAGATAATCAGGTGATTGATATTATCAAGTTGGTGGGGCTAGAAGGATTGTTTAGGACCCCTTCCAGAGAGATTGATTATTGCCTAATATCGGTCCTAGTTGAGCGATGGCAGCCAGAGACTCATACGTTCCATCTTCCACATGGTGAGATGTCAATCACCCTAGAAGATGTGGAGGTCATTTTCGGACTTACTATAGACGGTGAGGTCTTGGTTGGGCCGACTGCTGTGGTGGATGGGTATTGGAGGCAATTGTGCGAGGAGTTGCTTGGTTTTAGAGTTCCAGCGAATGACAACAAAATTTTGGTGAGGCAAAGAATTCTCATCAGCCGCCTTGTTAAGCGCATTGCAGAGCCACTACCTCATGTTGTAACAGAGATTCAGATACATCAGTATGCCCGGTGCTATATTTTAGCGCTGCTACTAGGGGATAAGATTTTCATGGACAAGTTGGGAGATAGGGTGCATCTAATGTTCTTGGAGTTCCTGCAGAACCTTCGTGATCCGCCATAATATAGTTGGGGTAGTGGTTGCCTGGCATGGTTGTACAGAGAGTTGTGCCGGGCAAGCGATAAAGAGGCATCGCAGATTGGTGGGGCATTGCAATTGGTCTAGTATTGGGCATGGGCGAGGTTGCCATTCTTATGCTCGAGGATAGAGCCCCTACCTGGATGTCATTATGGCCTATGGCCAAAAGCTCCACTTGCATTTAAGTAAGTATTTTCCTGATATTTAGTGTGTTATGAATTGTACTTTTCTTAGTAACTAAGTGGTATTATCTTATCTTATGTTATTCGTTCGTAACTGTAGGTGGGTACGAGTGCCAAGCCCGAAGAGTAGGCCATTCGAAATGGCGTTGATCCACTATCGTGAGCAATTAGTTAGAGTGCGGCTGGACCAGGTAATAATATACAAAAGTTCTGTTTGGTTATGTTAATTTTCCTTAAGAACATGTTAAAATCATTGCTTTAACATATCTTCTGTTTTAATTTTTGTTTTTCCTTTATCTATGTATTCTCCCTTGTTTCACCTTTTAAGATGTTATGATAATTCTTTTTTGTTTCTATTGTAGATTATGTGGCAGCCATATGTGGCAGACTTCAGCCACCTTCTTGACTTTTGCGTTGTAGGGAGGGATACGTGGACGGCAAGGGTGCCACTTGTGTGTTTTTGCATAGTAGAGACACACCACCCAGACCGTGTCCTTTGACAGTTTGGGTTGGCGTAGGAGCGGCCCGACCATGTTGTGTATGATGATAGATTGCATAAAATAGACTTGCGTGGGAGGGTGGAAAAGAATTGGAGGGAGGAGCATGGACCATATATCCTTACATGGGATATGAGACAACGACGACTTTGCCATGCACCTTCTCAGACTGGTGCGATGCCTCGCGATCATGACTATTACCGCTGGTACCATCCGATCACTCGAAAGTATGTCGACCGCAACAACACTAAATTATATATGATGGTAATGTGTTCTAATTAGATTTTATTGCCTACTTTGTTTTTTCTTTAGTAGTACATGTACGAACGTAGAATCAATTGATTTCTTTTTTCAACAAATCTGGTTTGATCTGACTAACATCCAATTAAAAAGACTTTCTGTTACATATAGTATTCTAATAAAACTTTTAGTTCTTAGTTGAGTATTTGAGTAGATTAATAAGTATTATATTATCCATTCTATAATTGATACATAAATGTCTCAAATCTGATTGTACTGGTTTTTTCTCCGTTTCAAATTGAAAGCCATTTAGTGTTGTTGGAGATGCTTCCTGTAGGCAGCTGAGAACACAACCATGTTCGGCGCGTCCTAAATAATGTGGCTGGGCTTGGTGGTGGTCCTACAGCAAATGGGCAGGCAAACAATGGGCATGAGACTGAATTAGTAGCTATTGCAACCCCAAGCACAAGCGTAGCACTCGTAAGTACACCGACCTGTGGTCGGCGTGCTACTGCAAGCCCAAGCACAAGCACAGCTAGGGGTCATGGTCGGCCTGCTACAGTAAGCCCAAGCACAAGTGCAACTAGGGGCCGTGGTCAATGGGCAACAACCTTTCGAGTTGTAACTAGTCCTGAGATACTTGCACCCATCCTGCACGCATCTCCTCAGCCCGAGGTCCCTCCACCCATCCCAGATGCATCTCCTCAGTCTGAGGTCCCCCCACCCATGGTAGATGAATCTCTTTAGCTCAAGGTCCCTTCACCCACCCCACCTTCATAGCCCAATTTTGATCTCGGTATTGATCAAAATTTGACCCCTCCTATTCTCCCCAAGACACCCTCATACCCACCCACTAGCTCCAGTGCACCCACTCCTGGCCTCTACACAGAGCATCATTACCCACCTACCTCATCCTCATTTGACCCTTTAGGACCTTCAGTTGGGATTGACATTCTATAGCCACATACTGATGTATTGGACGAGCATCCCCCTCATCAGCCATCACCCCCACGAGGTAGACCACAACGCACTAGAAGAGCACCCACTTGTGGGACAGGTGGACACAAAATAGGACACCAAGGCTGCTCTATGGTATGATAACATTAATTACAATGTAATGATATATTTTGTAGTTCACTTTATTCTTATCATTACACTGAATATTGATTGTATGCATCTAATGTCTTTGCAGCATGATGATGAGCCTAAGGATGATGCCTCGCAGTCTCATCCCCCACCCAAACATTACACGAGAGTTAAAAAATGCAAAATTGGTGAACCTTGAAAAGGAGGTTTGTTAAAGAGGTAAATTTATGATGAATCACTAGACTTGATGAATTTTGGTCTGATTTAATGTGGCTAGGTGTTTTTGAATGTATATTGGGAAAAGAATTTGGATTTGTGAATGTGAAGTCATACATTGGAGATTCTAGTGATCTTGTTAACTGTTTGGTAGTGGGATTTGTGAATTGTGATGAGAATGCAAATTGTCATATTTTTCTCCCTTAATGTTTAGTCTTTTATATTTATTTGGTGCCTAAATGTACTCATTATTATTATATTTTGATTTAGGATGCAAATGGAGGCGTTAAGTGCAAAACGTAGCTAATTGGGTGATTCTGGATAGCTTTGACATCACTTCGTAATCTGGGCATAACTCTCTCATCTAAGCTCCGATTGAGATGATTCAAGATGCTATGGAACACCAAGACAAAGCTCTACAACTTTCATGTTTTGAGATTTGAGAGATACGGGCTTAATCAAGGTCGAAATCGGGCTTGAAGTTGCTACACCTGCACTCCTGACGTTCTGGAATGTTCCTTTGCCTGCAATTCTATAATATGCAGATCTGATGGGGTTTATTTTCAGAAGCTTCCAGATCTGGTGCATGAAATTTCCAGCTGAAAAACACCACTTTCCTAGTTATATTAGGACTTTGTTTTATTTTTAATATTTTTCCTTAATTAGTTAGATTTGGATATTATTATTGAGAATATTTTTAGGAGATTTTGTAGGCTAGATACTCTCCATGGGAACGATCCTTACTCGCACTACTACATATATTTTTAGGAGTATAGGTTTTATTTTTGGTTGCCTACGACAGCACACCAAATTGGTATTGAACTTGGACTTGGTCTTATCACTTTGGTATTAAATTTTGCAAGACAATTTTGTCTGATTTTGGGTTTTGCTTTTTGTGGACTGGATTTTAGTGAATACTGCTAGATATTTTCTTCTTGCTGTCAATCAAACTGTTTCTTCTTGCTGAAACTTAGACCTCTGGATCATATGCATGGAATTTCATCAAATGCAATTTGCCTGTATATACTTGAGGATTATTCTAGATGTTACTGACTTAGAATTGGGGTTGGTTGACTCTTTGTTTGATATTTTATACTCCAATTTTCCAAGCAGCAAGGGTTCTGACAGAATGAGATGGACATTGACTAGTGATGGTGAATTTGATGTTAGCTCATATTTAGAGGCTTTAAGAGGCACAAGGGAAATGTTGTTCCCTTGGAAAAGTATTTGGTTTGCTAAGGCAACAAAAAGGGTATCTTTCTTTGTGTGGACAGCAGCTTGGGGAAAGATTCCAACTGGTGACCATCTTATTAAGTGAGGGATTAGTTTAATAAATCAATGTAGCAGGTAAAAGTAGAGGTGAGAATGTTGATCATCTGTTGTTGCATTATGATATTGCTCATGAAATGTGGACTTTTACCTTTTTAGCTTTTGGAGTACAATGGGTAATGCCCAAGAGTGTAGTAGAACTACTTTTTGGATAGAACTTAGCTCGTTTATGTCTTTTATGGCCTTTGTGGAAGGAAAGGAACCAGTATACTTTTGAGGATGTAGATGCCTTCATTATTCAGCTAAATCATCTTTCCTAAGAACTTTGTTGGATTAGTCTTGTGATTTGGATCACAGTGAGATATATTCCATTGTAGATTATTACTATCACTTATCGTGTCTCTTAAGGACTGCTTTGTTACTCTTTTGTAAGTAAGTTCCTTTTTTTTAATAAAATATCTTTACTTATCAATTTATTTATTTATGTATTTTTTTTTATAGAAAATAAAAGAAAAAAACTTGAGGATTATACTTTGTGGTTTGCTGAATGACCAGTACAAGTTTATGATTGCATTAGTTGCTATTCCTTTCTTGTAATTACATTTCATTGGCAAATTTGGTGTGGTTGCAGCGTAAGTCAAAAGGTGAACATGAATCAAGTAGAGGACTAAAAACACAGTTCCTCATTGAAATGGAAGGTTTTGACAGTGGTAGTGAGCAAATCCTACTTATAGGTAAATTGTTTAAATGAAGGGTTCTTAAAATCAGTAGTTTATTTTTTAGAGACACTATGTCTCTGGAAACTTCAACTTTAATTCAATGTTTTGTTTTAGTTTATTTTTCCGAGCAATTCAACGTTTTATTAGCTTGCTACTTGTTTTCGTTTTGCTATCGTCATTACTAAGATAAGCAAACTATAGAAGCTATATAAGCCAGCCCTATCATACCATATTTTGGGGCTTAATTGGTGCCATTTCCGATTTGGTGGGAGTTAAGTATATCTGTTTACGTTCCATGTGATACCAGTTTTGTTTCTTTCTCTTCAAATCCAATGCCACTCTTAAAAGTGTTTTAAATTTGGATGAACTACTCTTAACAGTCTACTATTCAAATCTCTTTTGTGGCAATTGTACTATAAATTTTACAAATGGTTACATTTTCCAAGAGCAACAAATCGACCCCAAGAACTTCATGAAGCAACACGGAGGCGACTTACCAAGAGACTTCATATACCGCTGCCCTCCTCCGGTGCAATTTACAATATTTAGTTAATTAATTGACAATTTCAATGCTATAATTTTATGGCTAACTAGCTGATTTTGACAATGCAGAAGCAAGAGCTTGGATTATACGTAATCTCTTAGACAAGGACGGACTATTCAAGTTGTCAAAGGAGGAAATTGAGACCATCTGCAATTTGACTGAAGGTATCTACTGTACATGCTGTACAGGCTAAATTCATTAGCATCTTTGCAGTACTACTGTAAAGTTGACAACAATTAAACAAAGAGTCAAACACTAGGAGGTGCTACTTGAGCTAAAATGATCTTTGATTGACAGGAAACCGTTTGTGTGGTTGCTGAGTTTCTGAGAACATTGACTGGAAGTAAATGGAAACAAAGTGTTGATTTTGCTTTATTTTCTCTTGGTTGTTGAAACTAGATCAACTGAGGTTATTAGTTTATTAATGCTTGGTTGAGTGGCAGCTCGTTTACTTGGTTCTGGTCTATGAACAATGGAAAAATTCTAACTCTGGGATCTGTTTTAAAATGATTATTTGGTGGCCTTTGGTAAATATGATAACTTCAGTGTTAACCTGGAAAGCATCGACGCGGCTCCAAGGTTGCTGCACCAGAGTCCGACACAGCGTCCGGCGATCGACTCGCCGACTCTCCCCATTTTTTTTTTTTTTTTTTGATTTGTGCCGATTCGCGCCAACTTAGCCAGATTCGCGCCGATTCGGGCCAAAATGGGCCGATTCGGGTGGAAACGGTAACCGATATGGCCGAAACGGCCACTGAAACATGCCGATACGGCCGATTTCGACCGAAACGGCCATCGAAACAGGTCGATTCTGGCCGAAATAGCCATTGAAACAGGCTGAAATGGGCAACGACTGCCATTCTTCTACTTCATGTGGCCTTGTGAGAGGAAAAAAAAAGAAAAAAAAAAGAAAAGGAAGAAGAAGATGAGAAGACACAAAAAAAATGGATGGAAGAAGAATAAAGGTATGTAACAAAAGAATATAAATTAAGTAGGTGGGAAAGTCAATTATTTAATGTGGGTGGGCTTGGGAATTGGAAAATGAGTAAAGGAACCTACTTGAAATGTGGTTTTTTGTTTACAATTACCAAAAGTATTGATTTTATTAAAAACAAATCATAAATAATTGTTTGTTAATAATAAATTCTACCATTTAATTGAATTTTTTTATATAAAAATATTAAATTCATAATATAAAAATATTTTTAATAATTTTTTAATCGCCGAGTTTTGCTGCACCCGCACCCACCTTTTTCAAAAATTGTTGAGTTCCGCATCCGCACCCGAGTCCCAAAACACACCTATGCTTCATAGGTGTTAACTATTAAATGTTTTGATTGTTGTGACAGTAGGAGATAGAGAATTTGTTCAGAGGTCTAATATTGACGGTTGGATTGATCTAATCAAGGACTTTGCTTTTTGGAAATTGGTATTTGCGTCTGATTGTTCAAAGATACTATTATTTATATAAAAAAATGGTTACAAGTTACCATTTCTACTTCTTATAGTCATATTATGGATTCAATAAAGCAAATTATTGGACGATGGATTCTTTTGTTGAAGTCAATGTAAATAACTATAACATCTGTACAGTTAACACTGAATTAAATGATTGGTTATAAGTTTGTGCAGTTTGCTTCTAAACTTGCAGATATGTATTACGAGTACGACAAGTACTTCAGCTGGTTTAGAGCAGCTCTTGCCATGGATGTTTTGAAAATAAGGTTATTGGAGTCTCAACCTTTTTTCTTTTTGTGGAGGGAAAGGCTGCATCTCCGGCTGTGTCTAAAGTTCTGGAATCTATCCCAGTAAGTTGATATATATCCTCTTCTCTGACTGCTTGACATTCATTTATTTGTTGACCTTTTCGTTTGCTAACTTTTCAAAATGAAGCTGTTCTACTTTGGTTTATATTATGTTTTTTCTCTGAGCCTCTTTGAGCATGATTTTCATGTTGTTTTCTCAGGGAGTAAAAGTGATATATAGAACAAGAGAGCTGGAGGAGCAACAGGCCAAGAGGTTTGATCACTGTTATTTTCAAATCACATATGATTGAATTGAAGCTTACTGTAGGGTATCGTTTCATAGTTTTTTCCTCACTAGTATGTTGTTCTTAAAGCTTTGGACAACTTTTTTTTGTTTTTCTATTCCTGATTTGCTGGATCATTGTAATTTGGGTTCTTGATTGTATTGCTCTGATAGTACATTTCCATTGTACTTGGGTTTGTTTTGTTTTGAATAAAATTTTCATTACTTATAAAGAAAAAAATAGAGAGTTGCAGTTTTCTCCTACTATTAATCATATGAATATTTAGTAGTCTTTCTTCTACGTTTCTTTAGTTTTCTAGACACTAGAGGTCATTCACATTTTTGCTTCCGTTGGAACGCTATTTCTGTATTTGATGTAAGCAACTTTAAATGGGAAAGGCATTTGATACAAGTAACTTCCTGAATTATTAAACATTGAAGTATTTCTTCTATCACCTCTCTTTAATTGTTTATATGATATTTTGTTTCTTTTACTTATATATATATAATGTGTCTTTATTTATTTATTTTCCTTTTTTTTTGGGGACCATCAGCCGGATTTGGAATGAGACATGGCTTTCAAGTTTCTTTTACAAGCCTTGCAATTATGAGCTGAAGCAATCTCTCAATATGAAGATGGCTATTGTAATGGCCCGGGTATGAAAGATAGTATTCTCCTGTATCTAATTCCTCTTTTTTTTTTTTTTTTTTTTTACAAGTCTGTCCCGAGTTAATTTTTCTCAATATAGTCTCTTGCATATTAAAACGTCAGAATGCTGGCATGGACTGGATAATTCATCTTGACACTGATGAGTTATTACACCCAGCTGATGCTCGGGAGTATTCACTGAGGCAGCTGCTGCTTGATGTGCTTGGGAATGTGGATAAAGGAGGTTATATTTCCTAACTATGTGAGTGAAATATTTAGATTTGTTATAATGATATATTAGTGATAACTTATAGTTAGGGGCCTTGTTGAAGATGGTAGCATATGCTGGTCTTGTCATTCTTCTGTACTCTCTTCAACAATGACCTGTGGCATTCATTACTTGAATTACAACTGATTGTGGTATTTATTTCTTTAGGAGAGCAATGTTGAACGAGAGGATACCAAGGACCCTTTTAGTGAGGTAAACTTCCCTTAGCTTCCAACCAACGAGCTTTTTCTCCACCCTTTCTAAAATAGGATTCCAAATCAAAGCATCCTTAAAATGAGCCCTAAGAGGCATTCCCAAATAAGACATAGGCAAACGACCAACCTTTCAGCATAGAATACGAGCCAAAGCATCCAAATTCCCAACCTCACCAACTGGCACAATTTCACTCTTGCCAACATTTACTTTTAGTCATGGATGGATACCTTTTGTAATTTAAGTTGAGAATTACGTAATTGGATTGTGAGATTGCTAATCTTGCAGATTAACTATCACAAAACTTCAATACATTGATTTGCTAAACAAAATTACAAAACAAACATACAGCTGTAATTTTTTTCATTTGGTGTTCAAGTAATAACCTCGAAATATTTTTTTTTCATACAGTACAACAGAAAAGGGATCGAATGAGGTAAATAACATAATGAAATAGATAAATAATACCTCAAAGAAGCACTAACAGAGAACACAATACTTTATAATTGTGCACTATATATTCTCTTCGGTGGTTTCATCTCCTCCCCATTGGAAACTCCAAGATCAATATAACACAACTGAAAGTCTGAAACAAAAACAGAATATCATGCCCACTATCAAATTGTAGTACTTTCAAAATGTAGCAAGACCAAATACCATACTTTACTAAAAACATAAACCAATATTGTGCCTTCTTCAATGTGTGAACCCCTTTATTTATATAAGCTTTTTCCACCCATAATTCTCTTCCAAAATAGACCTTAAAAGTATAAGAGGATTAAGAAAACTGAATGAAGAAACTTGTTACATTACACTATGAATTAGGCAAAACAAATACTTCCATCATTCTCAAATTGAAAAGAAATCATCTCAGTTGAGTTAAGTACTGTATAAAGCCTTGAATTATTGAATTTTCTCAAGTGACTGCATGACAGATTCTCTACTAATCATCTCAACTTGCTGAAATTTCATGGTATTTAAATATCATAACTGGTTGCAATTCTCTACTTATCACCACAATTCACATATTAGCAAAGTAAACTAACAAATGTAATTTAAACAGAACAATTTAAAACCTTCAAAATTGGTTACAATTCCTTTTACTATTGTTTCACTTTTGTTTCTTTGTACTAAAAAGATTCTCAATGAATTTTCAAGAACGACATACAACATGAAAACCCAAAAAACCAAATATTGTACATGTGCGCACCAAAGACGGGTTTGCTGGGCTAAACCGCTACTTGGGCTCACAACTTATTTGTATGGTGGGTCTGGGTATCCTACTTTGGGTTGTTCTAAGCTTAGAGACTCAATGAGATCACTTTTCTCTCTTTCTCCACGTTTTCTTCCTCTCAGACCCTCTCTTTCTCTCTCTTTTCTCCTCCCAAAATTGCATCCCCTTTCCATTCATTAGTTTCTCCTATTTATAGTCCATTGTTAATGGGGGGATCATCATTATCTTTTTAACTAGTGCAAAGAGAGGTCCAATGTTGATAAATTTAAGTGGATGTTTAGGGATGAGTGGATTTGGAAATGGTTCCCATTGCAGCAAGTGTGTTCGGTAGCGGAGTTTCCTAGGGTTCCGCCGAGCACTCAAATGGCGATATGACTGAGCATGTGTATATTGTCCGGGGATGATTTTTTGAGCAGTATGTGAGCAGGGCACCCACAGTCTGCTTTTCAAGTATTCGGACAACACCCAGCTTAGACTTATAGTTATTGTGGGCTTGGGACGAGATCCTTAGCGGTGTGGAGGTTGGACCCCTGGCCTATATTATTAATCCATGGCCCAAGGCCCAAATGGACTTGGATGTTAGGTGCCGTACAATAGCCCCTCCTTGATTTGTTCACGGCTCCCGGGGACAATTCAAGGAGCCAAAGAGGCAGCAGTTTGCCCGAGAAATCCAATAGGTGCGTTTTGGGCGGTTACAGTGGTCCATTAATGCATTTCTCAAAAGGCGTGTTGCTTCTGACCTTCTGGTTCTGCCATCATTATTACTTGTCGGTTCATAAACCGAGTCGCGCGTGTTGGTTGCTTTGGGTATTTCTAAGGCCACTCCTTTTTACTTCATCATTACTAATTAATACCAATTATTGCTCATTAACCGATGCTCATTTCCCTTGGTTCCTATAAATAGTTCATCATAATCCATCTTCTCACTTTTCATTCTTTGTTCCTCTAAAATTTCTCTCTGCTAAGCATTCACCTGCGTACCTGTCCACAAACCTAGAATCCTCCTCTCCCTTAAAGCCAAAAGTAAGTCTTCTTCCCTTTTCCTTTGCTTTTATTTCCTTTCCTAGAGTTCTTTCTGATTCTTAGGCTTTAGGATGGGTTTTGCTTATCTTTTGAATGCCGGATCGCCCTTAGTCGCTTTTAGGCAAAACTTTAGCGTCCCTGATGATGTGGAGATGGCGTATTGCCATTAAAGCGAGATCGCTCTCCACAAAGGGGAAGGCACGGCCTTTTTCCCATTGATGTCTATACTAGAGGGCGGGGTTAGGTTTCCTATAGACCTACTTTTACTTAATACCCTTAGATACTATGGATTAAGTCTCGACCAACTCCCTCCCAACTTTTACCGGGTAGTGAGTTGTGTGAGTAGGTTAAACCAAATGTTTGGTTTGCGATTAAACCATCATGACATAAACCACATGTACAACCTATGTGGAAAGAAGAAATCCAATTACTATTTAAAGACTAGAGACACGAGGGTACAGCTAATTTCATGTTTGCCGGACTTTAATAGGAACTCTGCCGGGGAATTCATCTAGGTGCACGGTAATTGGTTTGCCGGTGGTATCCCTCCCCCCTTATCTCGGCGCGAAGTTGGTTCGTTCTAATCTTTAATTTATTATATCCCTTCCGTTTGTAACTATTTTATTTACCTTAACTTTGACTCGCCATCTTTTGCTGCAGATGGTTCGGTGTTTACCCAGGACATCAGAACGGTTCACGTTTGGGACCTGAACTTTGTGCTCAGGTCCGAAATTTTTGTGCACCGGGACGGGCAACTCCGTGCATCTCACCTCATCCTCGGCGTAGATCCGGTGTACTCCACTTGGCAACCCTTCAGCCAAGCACTTATTGTTGACAATCCTCTCCTCTCCTACATAGACGTTCGGCATACGAACTTTCTTCCTCCCAATTTTACCTTAAGCGAAGCTCGAGACCTCTGCCCGCGATACACCTGTTCGGACGAACTCGTGCCTATAAGGGACGAATCAGCCGAAGCAGCCTCTAGATATCTCCGGGAACGTGCTCACGAGGCTGTTCAGCGTGAAGTTGTACCTGTAGAACCTGAGGCTCTTGTTCCGGTAGCCGAACAAGAAGTCGCAGAATCCAGTGACTCTTCCAGGACGCATTCTGTTCCTAAAGACATGGTGACTCGTAAGACTTTGACCGTTAGCCATTTTATTCCTGGGGCAAGTCAGGTCGTTCAGCAGCAGCCATCCCAAGGGCGTGTCCTGGCTCCTTCCACTCATCCTCCACCTCCTCATCCTTCCGGGCGGACTCGTAAGAGACAACAGGTCACTGACCTAACTTCCACTAGCCCGGGAGACGCTCAGGTTCAAACTCCCCACCAACCGTCCAGGGGTGTCACTATTCGGGAGCCCCCAACCCAGGTTGGGACAAACGTGGCCTCATCCTCTAGACCAGTGCAGTTATGGCAACCCACATTTGAGTTGGATGGCACACCCCTCCCGATTAGTGCCAGTGTTCGGGCATGGGAGAAAGGAGAAGGGGGCCGTGTTGCCTAAAGCTTAGTGCACGGTCTCCTTTTACCTGAGGATGTGAGCGCATGGGATCGATGAGTCCATGGGGAGAAGACTCCAATGGCACATTGTCGCGGTAACTTCTCTTCCTTTGTACATTTGCTTTTTACACATATGCTTATTATTGTCGTATATGTTGCTTCTTCAAGTTACCGTGCGTGAGTAATGTTGTCTCTAATAGGCCGCTTAGCTAGCCCATATCTTGAATGAAAAGGTGAAGGACCTTACTGAGGAGGTTGACCGGGAGAAGGTCGGCAAGGAAGAGGCTGTAAAAACGGCTAAGGAGAAAATGAAAACTGTTGAGGCTGTCGAGAAGAGGGCCACTGCCTCGGAGAAATCTCGGGTGTCGGCTGAGAAAAGGTCGGGGGAGCTGGTGACGCAGCAAAATGAAACAGAAGTGAAGCTGGCCAAAGCAACAAGTTTAAACGCTACCTTGTTCGAGGAAGTTGCTGATTTATGGGCGACCCTGGAAGCTTGTGAGAGTAAATGGTATGATGAGGGTTTTGCCGATGCAGAGAAGGGCGTGGAGCCGGTAGTAATGCAAGCTCGGCAGCTATCTTTTTAGGAGGGTTGGATGGCTGCCCTATAGGCCTTAGGGGTGCTCAAGGACTCCCCTCTTAGGGACCCTGGTCGGATCCCCTTTCCAGGCCCTGCCCCAGCCACACAAAACCTTGCAGGACCAAATGATGAGGATGAGACAGATAGTTTGAGGGAGCTAGTGGAGCAGATTGACGCTCATGTGGAAATGATCGGGACAGAAGCCACCAGCAACCCCCCTACTAACGGCCCTTCTGGTGAAAATGTTCATCTCCAGCCTTCTGTATCCGAGCACCATTCTACCGAGACGGCCTTTGAGATGCAGCCCATGGATCTTACTTCCTGATTGTTGAACCTGTTTTACTTTATCTTTTATTTGCTTCTATTTAGTAACTTTTATTTTGAGTTGGTTTGCCCATGTCGCCAGGTTGTGGCGACTAAACAGTTAATTTCTGGTTTCTTTACTAAACAATTACTTAATTTCTAGGTTTAAACTTAATGTCACCAGGTTTTGGTGATGAAGTAATTGATTTTTTATGCTTGATTTTGACTAAGGTTTATTTGCTGGCCAGTTACCTTAATCGTTTTTATGACTATGCATCTATATTTTAACCTCTTTGTAAATATTTCAGAGTTTCCGTGCATGCACGTTTCATTAATGAACAGGGCATGTTTCTGCCCTGGAATATAGTATTTTCTTTTGTAATACTTCTGTCCTTAGAACGTTTTGAATAAGGTTCTCACTTGCTCGGTGATAGGGATCGAACTGAGAAGCAGGCTGTTGTCCTTAGAAATTTTTGAATAAGGATTCCACTTGCTTGGTGATAGGGATCAAACCGAGAAGCAGGCTTCTGTCCTTAGAAATTTTTGAATAAGGTTTCCACCTGCTCGGTGATAGGGATCGAACCGAGAAATAGGCTTCTGTCCTTAAAAATTTTTGAATAAGGTTTCCACTTGCTCGGTGATAGGAATCGAACCGAGAAGCAGGCTTCTGTCCTTAGAAATTTTTGAATAAGTTTTCCACCTGCTCGGTGATAGAGATCTAACTGAGAAGCAGACTTCTATCTTTAGAAATTTTTGAATAAGGTTTCCACCTGATCGGTGATAGGGATTGAACCGAGAAGCAGGCTTCTGTCCTTAGAAATTTACTAATTGCTTGAATCTCTTCAGCTTCCTCCGTGTTTATCAACCGAACGTACTAAAAAAAATAGAATTGGTTGGGCTTGCACGAACTAGTTACATTGTTATCATATTAGTTAGTACAAAGTACATTTTTCCGTGCATGGACGGTCATTGATAAAACTTCTTAAGATTATAAGCATTCCAAGGCTGGGGCAATAGTATCTCATTCATGTTTTCTAGATAATACGCTCCTACACCTGCAATGGCTGTAATTCTATATGGTCCTTCCTAAGTTTGGGCTAGCTTCCCGACGTTTGTATTTTGCATGCTTCATACTGCTTTCCTCAGTACTAGGTCTTCGGCATTGAATTCCCTCACCCTTACATCTTGGTTATAACACCGGGCAAGCTTTTGCTGATACTCAGCTAGTTGTATAGTCGCTGTGTCCCGGTATTCTTCAAGTAAATCGAGACGCTCCCTCAGCTGACCGTCATTCTGGGACGTGTTGAATTCTGAAACTCGCATGCTACACAAATGAACCTTGGCTGGTATCTCGGCCTCCGCCCCGTACGTGAGAGAGAATGGGGTCTCCTTCGTAGACTTCCGAAGAGTTGTCCAGTATGCCCACAAAACATTGGGTAATTCCTCGGCCCAGTTACCCTTTGCACCTTCCAGTCTTCTTTTCAAGTCATTCACGATTACCTTGTTCACCGCCTCAGCCTGGCCATTACCTTGGGGATACGCTGGAGAGGAATATCTGTTCCTAATACCGAGGTTGCTGCAAAATTCGCGGAAAGCTCAGTTGTCGAATTGCAGTCCATTATTTGATATAAGGGAGTCTGGAACCCCAAACCTGGTGATTATATTCTTCCATACGAATTTCTTCACATCTACGTCCCGGATATTAGCTAGAGCCTTCGCCTCCGCCCATTTGGTGAAGTAATCCATGGCTACCAAAACAAATCTTCAGTTGCCCGTTGCCCGGGGAAATGGTCCGAGTATATCCAGCCCCCATTGTGCGAAGGGCCAAGGACTACTAATTGGGTTCAAATGGCCGGCAGGTTGGTGAATCAGAGGGGCATGCTTCTAACATTGCTCACACTTTCGAATGTATTCCGCGACGTCCTTTTGCATTTGGGGCCACTAGAATCCCTGAGTCATTGCCCGGTGCGCCAATGATCGTCCTCCTACATGGCTGTCGCATACTCCTTTATGCAGCTCGGCCAAGAGTTGGCCTACTTTCTCTGGGTGTAAGCACAAAAGATACGGTCCCCCGAATGACCTGCGATAGAGCTTCCGGTCTTTGGACAACCAATATCGGGCAGCTATCCTGCGGATCTTGTTGGCCTCATTCTCATCGTCTGAGATTCGATCGTCGGCTAAGAAGTCAATGATGGCATTCATCCATCTCAGTCCAAGTGTTGTGATTGTTGTGACTTCGACCCTTGCAGCCCCTTAATCTCCCGCCACCTTAATGCTAGGCTCGGGGACAAGTTCCACTATGATTAGTCGGGGAATCTCCTCAGCAATTGACGATGCCAGTGTGGCGAGAGAGTCGGCATGTCTGTTCTGTGCTCGGGCCACTTGGATCACCTTCGCCGTACAAAAGTTACTTATGGTCTGCTTTACCAATTCTAAGTACGCTTTCATCCGAGGATCTCGAGCCTCAAAACTTCCCTGCACCTGGTTGACTACGAGCCGTGAATCTGAATAAATTTCCACATCCCGGGCTTCTAACCTTAAGACTGCCCTCAATCCAACAAGCAAAGCTTCATACTCTGCCTTGTTGTTGGAGGCGTTAAACCCCAATCTGAACGAATGCTCCAAGAGAATACCCTCCAGGGTAATTATGACGATCCCGGCTCCGGCCCCTTTGGCGCTGGAAGCACCGTCCACAGGCGATGTTCCGACTGACAGACCATTTCCCCTTTAGGAGAGAATTCCGCCACAAAATCAGCTAATACTTGCCTTTTTACTAAACTTCTCGGCTTATACCTTACGTCGAATGCCCCGAGCTGTGTCCCCTACTTAGCTATTCGTCCCGTGAAATCTGATCTTTTCAATAATGACTGTAGGGGGTATTCGGTCAACACATACACGGTATGAGCCTGAAAGTATTGAGACAACTTCCTGGTGGCATATATTAGGGCCAACACCAATTTCTTTAAAGGCAAATATCTGGTCTCTGCGTTGACTAAGGTCTTGCTAATATAATACACGGGTTGTTGTACTCCCCGGTCTCTTAAAAGCATGGCACTTACAGCATGGTCGGATACCGAGAGGTACATAAATAGCTCCTCTCCGGGCTCTAGTGCAGTCAACATCGGCGCCCGCGTTAAGTATTCATTGAGATCCTGGAAAGCCTTTTCACATTCATCATCCCACCGAAATCCCTTCCACTTCTTTAAAAGCTGATAAAATGGACAGCAACGATCCGAGAATTTTGAGATGAACCGATTAAGAGCGGCTAACATCTCAGTCAACACTTGTACTTCTTTCGGATTGCTCGGCAACCTGAGATGCTTCACGGCCTCTATCTGGTCGGGATTAACCTCTATCTCGCGGCTGGTGATCAAGTACCCCAAAAATTTGCCAGCCCCCACTCCAAAGGCACATTTTTCCTCTTTAAGTCGCAATCTATGTTTCCGTAATACCTCAAACACCCCCTGAAGATCCTCCACATGCCGTGCCTCTTGCTTACTCTTTACCACCATGTCGTCAATATACACTTCAATCGAATGCCTAATTTTATCCAAAAACATCCTCGTCATCATTCGCTGGTATGTTGCCCCGGCATTCTTTAGCCCAAAGGGCATCACAGTGTAATGATAATTAGCGTCGGGGGATATAAATGTTGTTTTCTCCTAGTCTTCGGCGGCCGGGGCAATCTGATGGTATCCTTGAAAAGCATCCAGGAAACTCATCCTCAGGTGCCTGTAAGTGGCGTCCACCAATTGATCAATTTTTGGCATGGGAAACGGGTCCTTTGGGCATGCTCGGTTCAAGTTTGTGAAATCCATATAGACCCTCCATTTGCCGTTCTTCTTCCTGACGACCACGGTGTTTGCCAGCCACTCCGGGAAAAAGGTCTCCTTTATTGCTCCGACCTCCTTCAACTTCTCTACCTCCCGCCTTATTGCCTCAACATGGTCTTTGGCTGATCTTCTCAGCTTTTGCTTCTTCGGGGGATACGAGGGGTCTACATTAAGCTTGTGGACGATAAACCCGGGATCAACCCCGAGGACTTCATAGGGGTTCCAAGCGAAGACATCTATGTTTTGAGTCAGAAACAGCAACACTTGGACCTTTCCTCATTATTCATGCTCGCTCCAACCTGAAAATATTTATTAGTGTCCGGTAATATCTTTACCTTTACTAGCTCCTCAGCGCAGCCAGCCCCCATTCCTTCTCGGGGCCCCTGCGATTGCTATAAAGGGACCTTTCGGGATGCATTTTCTCGCTCAACCTGCTCCTGTTCGGACCGCCCAGTCCCTTTGTCTCTTACTAGTGGTCCGGTTGTTTCTCCTTGATTAACTTGATTCCTCCACTTCCAATTAACTACAGCAATAAGAAACTGTCTGGCCGCTTGCTGGTCTCCTCCTATCACGGTGACACCCTGCTTGGTTGGGAACTTGATCTTTACATGTAGGGTAGACGGGATAGCCCCCATTGAATGGATCCACAGTCTCCCCAGGATGGCCGTATATGAGGAAAATGAACTTACTATTGTAAATGTCACTGCCACCTCCTTCCCTCCCATAATCACGGGAAGTGAAATTTGACCTTCAGGAATCACTACTTTACCATCAAACCCAACCAAGGGTGAAGTGTGCTTCATCAGGTCCTTTTTCCTCAGTCCAAGTCCCCTGAACAGATCCGGGTACATTACGTCAGCCCCGCTTCCTTGGTCTACCATTACCCTTTTTACTAAGAAGCCATTTATCCGGACCATGACCACTAATGCGTCATTATGTGGTTGGATCATCCCCTCCAAATCGTCATTGTCGAATGAGATAGGCTCCCGCGCAAACTTCATCTTCTTACCTGGCAATTGCAGGTCCGGGTTACCTTCTACTGGTACTATCATCAGCACTCCTTTCCTTCTTCCTGCACTGAGCTTTTCCGGGGCAACATGGATAACTTCAATCACCCCTACAGGGGGTAAGAGAAGGTTTCCCTTTTGCTAAGTATCTTGCCCTGCGATTCTGTCCCCTGAGTCCAGCACGAAATCTTTTAAATGCCCGGCCTTGACTAATTGCCCGAGGTGATCCTTCAACACTCGGCACTGTTCGGCAGTGTGACCTTTGTCCCGGTGATAAGTGCAGTACAGATTCTGATTCCTCCTGGATGGGTCCCCTCCTATCTTGTTCGGCCATCGAAAATATGGCTCGTGTTTGATCCGGTCAAGAATCCTGTGTACCGGTTCCTTAAACGTCACATTCACTTCTCCCATCTGTGTGGTCGGCTCTTGAATCGTCAGACCCCCCCAAGATCTGAACGGAAAACCAGTTTGCCGGGGACGATTCATCATTGGTGCTTTGCCTTCACTCTACAGCCGGTCATCCTCTAATCGCTTATATTCCTCAATGCGTCTCATAAGCTGCTGCATGCCTTCGGGAGGCTTCTTGGTCAACGACTCTCGTAGCCCGGAATCCTCGGGCAACCCCATCCTAAAAGTGCTTGCTGCGACCTTTTTGTTATCCCCACCTATCTCATTGTATAGCTCCCAATATCGGCTGGCATAACTACGGAGGGTCTCTCCTGCCCTCATTTTCATTGACAGAAGCGCATCTACCGGCTGAGGCACTCGGCTACAGGTCACAAACCAAATGCTGAACTCCTGAATTAGCTCGGAAAAAATACGTATGGATCCTTTCCGTAACCCGTCAAACCACCTTAAAGCAGTTGGTCCCAGACTCAAAGGAAATAGCTTGCACATCAACGCATCATTATGAGTATGCAAAGACATCATTTGAATATAATGATTGACGTGCTCTACTGGATCAGTTTTCCCATCGTAGCAATTGAATGGTGGGTGGGTAAACTTGTTTGGCATTTTGGCCCGCTCGATTTCGTCCGAAAATGGGCACCGAGCTGCTTTTTGCAAAGTGCGACTCATAGCATCCATGGTAGCATTTCGAGGCCACCTTTCCTCTGGGGAGACTAAGTTCCTAACTTGATTTTCCCAAGAATGTGAGCGGTCTCGGCGTTGCCCCGACTTCTGGGAGGGAGACCGGTTCCTATATCGTCGAGATCCCCGCGAATGTGAATGGTCTTTGTATTGATGGGATTCTCAGGAATGTGAATGACTTCGCTGTAGCCGAGATCCGGACTGATTAGATCCCTCCCCATATCTATTTCCCCTGATGCTGACCTCCCGTTGTTGGTCATCTCTGTTTCTTCTTCGACGCCTACCCCTTACCTCTAGCTCCAAACCCCTGACTAGTCTGTGCAGCTGTTCAAGCTCTTTATCTCGTTCCTCCCTCTGCCTATGTCCCGTAGCACCAGAGACTATTCGTTGGGTTTGGTACGATCCTTCTCCCGTGCTGGACATTTCTTCTCGTTGGTCGTGCTCCCTATCTTCTCGTTCCTTCTGTCTGTGCTCTCGCCAGCTAGACCCCCGAGAAGACCCTACAGATCCACTTTCCGTGTGACCCCCCAAATGCCTTTCAGACATTTTTCCCGAGCTCAAGTCCCTCTAGAACCACAGCGTCGTAGGAGAGCCCTACGGTGGGCGCCAATTGTGCGCACCAAAAACGGGTTTGTTGGGCCAAACCGTTACTTGGGCTCACAACTTATTTGTATGGTGGGTCTGGGTATCCTATTTTGGGTTGTTCTAAGCTTAGAGACTCAATGAGATCACTTTTCTCTCTTTCTCTACGTTTTCTTCCTCCCAGACCCTCTCTTTCTCTCTCTTTTCTCCTTCCAAAATTGCATCCCCTTTCCATTCATTAGTTTCTCCTATTTATAGTCCATTGTTAATGGGGGGATCATCATTATCTTTTTAACTAGTGCAAAGAGAGGTTCAATGTTGATAAATTTAAGTGGATGTTTAGGTATGAGTGGCTTTGGAAATGGTTCCCACTACAGCAAGTGTGTTCGACAGTGGAGTTTCCTAGGGTTTTGCCGAGTACTCAAATGGCAATATGATTGAGCATGTGTATATCGTTCGGGGATGATTTTCCGGGCAGTATGTGAGCGGGGCACCCGCAGTTTGCTTTTCAAGTATTCAGACAACACCCAGCTTAGACTCATAGTTATTGTGGGTTTGGGATGGGATCCTTAGCGGTGCGGAGGTTGGACCCCCGGCCCATATTATTAATCCATGGCCCAAGGCCCAAATGGACTTGGATGTTAGGTGCCGTACAGTACACACCAATACCAACACCTAGGAATCTCTGAGAATTCTTTTTTTGATAAGTAAATCTCTAAGAAAATTATTCTTTACCGTAACATACAAAGTAATCAATTTTTGTTCAAAGAACATTATACTTTCAGATTTAACAATTTAAAACATGCAAAACCCAAAAAAAACCCAACATCAAAAATAACAAAATCATGACTTAAAATTATCTTTTAAAAAAAATATAGTCTAAAATCTACAATGTATAAACAAAATAACAAAATATTTTTAGATTTCAAAACCCCACAATTTCAATCCCCCTTACAAATAAGGGAACATGTAAGAGAGAAAACAAAACTTGAAAATTAAAGTGAAATGATTAAGTTTAAAGGATTAGAAAGATTTTATTTTGATGAGGTTTTCCCTGATTTCAACAAATAGAGAGGAAAAATTAGGAGAATATTAGGAAAAGAAATTGGTACCTTTGCTTTGACGAAATTAGAGACTCTAGATTGAAGAAATATTCCACTTCATCTCTACAGAGAAAGAAATTGAATTTTTTAAATCCAAAAGGGTCGAATTGAAACAAATCCATTATTGAAAATATCTAAAAAAATATTCACATATCAGAATTTCAAATTCCTTAACCCTAATTTCTGGAACCAAACCCAACTGTAATTGTAAAAGTTTGAAAAATATGGATATACATCAATCGAAGTTTTTGTTTTCCTTAATCACAAAGTAGAGTGAAAGCTATTGAAAGGAATTTGAACGTAGGTGTTTTTTTTTTTAAGCGGTGTGATTGCAAAGGGAAGAAATTAGCACAACTTATTGAGTAAAGCAAAAGGTGTGGTCTTTTGATTCGGTTTTGAAGGTTTTTCTTTTATCTTTTCTAGGTTTTGGTTTTACTTTCCATCATTTTCTGGGCAACCAAACAGATATAGAAAATAGTAGAGAGAGAGACCACGCAATCATCTCCGTACACTGCTTGCACTGCTTCTACTTCTGCCGTAACTTCCTCTTCTTCAACAATGCTGCTTGCCATTGTTCTCTAAGAGAGAGGGAGAGATTTTTTTTTTCCTTTTTGTTTTGGGAGAGAGAGAGAAAAATAAGGATGCTTTCAGTTTTAGGTTTCAATTTTTACTTTTTATGTGTTCTAGCGAAACACTATAACTTTTGGAAATTTTTTTTTTTTTGATAGGAACTTTTGGAATTTTAATGTAAACGTGGCAAGTTTTTAAGGGGTTTTAACCGGTTATTTTTTTGTTTTAACCATCAAACGGGGTTAAGATTGTAAAAGAATATAACTTATTTAATTGTGAAGGTGGAAGATTTTTAGATGGGTCTTTTAATTGTAGCATTACCAAACAATGTAATTTATTGTTGGCTAAATTTTAAATAGGCTTTTAGGTTAAAAAAATTAAAGCCAAGAAAAGGATGAAAATATATATCAATAGAGACATATATCAATAGAGAAATAATAATGAAATTAAATATCAAAAAGGAAAACAACAAAGGCGATTGTATTCTCCAAACATTCAGATTTTAAACCATCCATGCTACAAATATGACTATTAAAATCAAGGGTTGTTTCCATTTGGAAGGTAATTAACAGTTCAATGTTTTTTTATTATATATTTTTTTCTTTCTTTTGAGAACAATTTAACAAAACATAGATCTGTACAAAGCATAAATTAATTCAAATTTTAGGGGGAAACCAAAAAAAGTACAAACCAAAACAAAAATCTGCCAAAGAAAAACTAAATTTTATCAATACAACAATTGAACAAAACAGAACTCAAGAAATTGTAAAAAAAAGAAAAAAAGAAAAAAAAAGGGAAATTAGGGAAAAATGTAGGCAAATCTTAAACCTTGATTAAGTAGCGCGGCAAAACAGTATTTAACAAAATCTTTCTTATCTATCTATCTGTTTGAAACGCTAATTGAATGGGGAAAAAAAAACATGCCTACCTTCTACTAAACCCATTTTTTTTTTTTGAAAACCCTAGAAATGGTAATTGAATAGAAAACAAAAAAAGGGGGAAAATGCCTACCTTTTGAATTGTCTGTTGTTGAAGAGAAGGGACGGTATAGCTTCTAAATCGCTTGTTGTTGAAGAGGATGAACAAAGATTTTCAGTTTTCACTGTTGCAGAGAACGAATAGAGGTTTTTTTTTTTTTTTTTTTTTGGATTCTCTTTTTTCATCTATTTGATGGGTTGGAACACGCTATTCCAATCTATGTGTATATGGAGTTGCAGTGAAGAATCGCAAGTAAGAGTGAGTTTGAATTTTGATCGGAAAATACGGTTTGGGTTTTTGGGTCTTTGTTTTTTTTTTTTTTTTTTTTTTTTTTTTTTTTTTTTTTGTGGATAAGCGGTTTGGTGTTTTTATAATGTGTCTCTCCAAACGTTTGATGAAAATGAGTCTGTCCAACGCACCTTACGGTATTTTAAAGAATAAGTTGTATACGTGTCAGTTTTTAAGTGGCATTTTTTCCTAACGTGGTAGCATTTCCTTAAAGGCTTCTGCTTTTATATATAGTACTAGTTGCTAACCCGTGCGATGCACAGGAAAACTATTGAAAATAAGATTTTAAAAAGAAAATTTTATTAATTTTAGTTTATATTGAATATTTATTTATGGTAGTTTAAAATATTATTTCAAATCTTCATTTCATTTTATTTTAGTTGGATTAACTTATATAATTAGAGATTAAATTCTATAAGGACGTGGTGTAAAACCCATGTTTTACCCCTCCAATCCCAACATGTCACATCATCTTATCACATATTTAAGAATAAACACAATCACACTCAATCAATTCTAATACCCATATATAAATCCAACCAAATTGGAAATCTATCGAGATATTATTAGGTGTGGTAGGATGTATTGAATTTTAAGTAAAATGCTAATGTGGCAATCACTTATTGGATGGTGTAAAACATGGGTTTTACACCCCATCCTTATAGAATTTAATCTCATATAATTAAATGAAATGCTTACAAACAAGAGATGACATTAATAATATACTATATATAGTTAGTGATTATTCAAGATATCATTCAAATATGACAATTTTTTTTTTTTTTGGTTTTAAAAAAAGAACAATATTAATGCATTGAAACACAAAATACCATATTGTCCAATAGATATTACAACTTTAAATCTAAAACATGAGTAGTGATTTTTAATGGACTGGGGTAATAGCACAACTTTTAATAGGAAAAAAAAAAATCTGATTTAAAATTTTTTGGAGTAACATTGTAGTAAAAATGCCGAAAGGAAGCAAGAAATTCCATTGAAAAATGCTACAAATACATTTGGGTGTCTTTTTTTTTTTCATTGAGCAGGTACATCATTGTTTAGTAGAGTCTTAATACATGGGGGACGCTCCTCCATCCAATACATCATTGTTTAGCAAACCCAGCCAGTTCTTTGCTTCTCATGCTATCTTCTTTGTTGGTTCGTTTGTTCAAGGAAATCCATAAGAGAAAAATATATTCCTAATAAAAGAACCAACTATGAAGTAGTCTGTTTCTAAAAAAAAAAAAAAAAAAAAAAAAAAAAAAAACACTACGAAGTAGTCTAACATCATTAAGGAAGGATGTGGCCAATGCTCAAATTGGTAGGTCCAGCTGACTTTACTTCATCTACTGGACTTTTAAATTCACACTCTACCTCAACTGCTTGAAGCCCAAAATCCACAGAGGCCATGTACACCCTTCAACAGGCTATTTAGACCGATTATTTCTCTAAGCTTCCATATATTCCATTGCAAGTGTACAGGTTGTTTGCACCAAATCCACTACTAACTTCAAAGTTTCATCCACATGCCTTTGGTTCCGATTTGACCATAATAGCCAACCTCCACCGCAACTAATACAATCAACTGGATTGGTTAAAACAATATATCAAATACTGGGAATATAAAAATACAAAACTTGGTATTATGTATATTATACCATTGAAAGATTTAAATATCATTGTAGGCTTCTTGAATTCCACCCATTACAAAAGCCACGGCTTAATTACATCAAATTGGCCTTTGAAATCTTGATCTCCTTCATCCTTGGAACTTGGAAAATCAAATTTCTGGACTAATTGAAAATTTGTAAATATTTCCAACTATCATCTAACAATGAAATTATTATATCTTTTCAAGAACAAAAAGGAAAACAAAGACCAAATGTTCTATGTAGCAAATTTGAAACCTATCACCAAGAAAAAGAATTAAACCTATTGGAAATTCATTAATTGGTACCAATGCAAGTAATTGGTACGCTAAAAGGCTCATATTAATAACAAAAAAACAAATAACCCATCTGAAATATAAGATCAAAGTTAAATCAAGATGATTAAATACCGAAACTTCCTCCCATTAAGGCAAAACATTCAGCCATAGCAACCCAAAACACCAAAAGTAGATCACCCACATGAACAATTGAAGTGGAGAGAAAGAGCAATATATAGAAAATAATAATAGAGTAAGTAGGTCTTCAATTGCAAGCGAATCTGAATTCTTACCTTGGGTTCAGATTTTACTCATCAGAGAATCCTGCCTTCAGTTGCAGATTCTTTGTAGTTGGATGCTGAGTGACCTTGAGAATGAGAATCAGAACGGAAGACTTTGAAGTCTGAATGGGCCGTGGGTCTTTGTTTTGGAGTAAGGAGAAGGGGTCTGTCTGCTTTTATGTTTTGGGTTTTACAAATATCAAATCAGATTTTGTGTTTTATTTATTTATTTATTTTTATTTTTTTTAATTATCAGGTTTTAGAAATATAAATTCAGAATTTTTGTTTTTTATTTATTTATTTATGTTGATGTCGCTAGCCCTTGCGATGCACTGAATAGTTTAACAAAAGTCAACTAAAATTATTTTAAAATGAAATCAAACATTAAAGGAAAATTAATCTACTCTGTAACAATTATTGCAAAAATGGTAAAAGAATGAAAAATATTTATTGAAAGCTTCCTCTATCATACAAATGCTAATATGTAAACTCTACACAACAACAATAAAGTTAAAATATAAGAGCAAAAGGGAATAGATATCAAGAGAATACAATGACCAATAAAGAGAGAAGAATCTCGTAACAAACAATTATTATCAAATAACAATTGTGTAAATATCTACACTACAACATTGGATATAGATATTATAACGACAATAACAAACAAAATCAACCACATCTCAGTGGAAAGTTCAATGTCACTCAGTTGCAAGCTCACAAACATGAAACAACTGCCTCCATATCGTCTGCATTTACATGGAAAATTGGGTTTCAAGGCTTTGGCAGCATCAATGCAATATTGTGTAAAACCCCCGCACTTGAGCTATGTGCTCCATATAAGCCTACCAAGGATTATTTTTAAGAACAAAATTTTCAAACTCAAAAACTACACACAATAATTTTACGAAACATACTGTCCCTTTTCTATGACTTAATTTTGTCATAATATATCCCTCCTTAAAATAGAGAATATTCAATGTTCACCATTCAAATTTGTGTAGTTTGACTAATTTAAATTTCAAAGTGCTATATCCAACCAAGAGCCATAAATAAAAATTAGAGGGAGGAAGGCCAGTTTAAGGGCAGAAAAAATAAACTCCAAAAAAATTCAAACTCGTGTCAATAACAAGCATCACCTCCCAAAATTTTGGGCTCCTTTTTTTTAGCAAAAAAAAAAATCCATTTTCAATGCACTTCTTAAATGATTGGCTCAATCTAAAATACAAATATAATGTACAATAATAAGCTTATAAATTGAGGATAGCTCCCATTGTTCAATTCGAAGATTCAACTTAAATCAATCAATTGGTAGGACAACCCAAGAAAAATAAAAAAATTAACACTACTTGTATTATGACTTTGAGGAAAGAAAATATATTGATGCGTAGATAATCGTGACGATGAGAGAATAAAACTTTATAGGAAAAAAATAATATGAATAAATTGCTTGTGTATGCTTTGAAGCTACTACCATCTCTATCAAAATTTTGAGGAGAAAAATAGAATGAAATATATTAATAAAAACTAATATATAAATTTTATTATTGATGCAACGATTTCTCTAATGTTAAAGTGAAAAAAATAAAATTCACACTCACAACAACTCAAAACCTTTACTTAATATATTATATCATCCATATCATCCAGCCACCGCTTCCATTCCAGGTGATCATCTCTAACCACCTTCTGAAATTTTGTGGTTGCCTATGCTTCTTGCCCAACACAAAATTCTGCTCCCCACCATTAAACAAAACTTCACAACTTCGCAGATAAATCTTGTCACATTTAGAGATCTCAAACCAACCATTTTCATTGTAGAAACCAAAATACACACTCAATAGTTCCACCACTATAAACTATACAACAAACTGAGCTATAGCAAATCTTGGTAACACAAAATCTCATAAAGGATTTAAAAGTATATTCCAAGAGGAAAAATAAAAACAAATTTTTAATACAAATAGTTAGAGTCTACCTTTTAATTTGGAGTATGTACATGTTTTTTTAAAGAATATAATCATATGAAACTTGAAAGCAAGTTCAAAAAATAGGTGCAGTACATAAAAGCCAGTCATTCATTTAAGTTGGAGAAAAAAAAACTCCATTCTGGTTCAATTGAAAAAGCATAAAAAAAAAAAATGACAGTCATGTTTTTACATCACACAAAAAATGACATTGAGAAAATAAGGCCAACAAATACATCTCACCCGGATTAAATCAACAACACAGCATCACATTCCCTACTTATCTTCCTCCTTACCACTCTCCATGTATTATGACTTCTAGAACAACAACAAAAAAGCACTTACAAATTTTATCAAACAACTTGTGTACGTGTAAGAAAAACAACACTTAATGAAAAAAGAGAATTTTAAAAAGAAAAGAGAGTACCATGTAGTAGCAACACCAGCATCAATATAATCAAGGGTTGTTTTTTCTCTCAAGGCATGTGCAAGCTCCTTTGTGCCTAAAAATTGAAAACATAAAATGAGGTTTTTGTAGGTACCTATGTATTTTTGATACCACATAAACAAGCAAGTTTGGTATGAAGTTAAAAGATTTCATGTACATACTCCAATTAAAAGGTACTATGACACCACATAAATAGGCAAGTTTGGTTATGAAGTCAAAAGATTAAAAATTTGTAATATACCTTTTGATTTTGCATAATGATAGAGGTATTCATTAAAGTTTGCTATTTGTTAAGTCTCTCTCAACCATCTCTCTGAATCTCTGCCTCAAATTTATAATATCTAATACCATGCCCATCTTGCATAATCATATAAAATTGAGTTATATAACTCTCAAACAACTATACTAACCAACCTCAACCTTCAAAAAAAATTCCCACAAAATCCAAAATATTGGCAGCCCCAACATAACATTCTGTAGGCTATCATATAAGACAAAGTAGAGATTATAATAATTTATAAAAAGGAAAAACCAGTGTAAATGAAGACGACAATAACACTATATATCAAACCATAGCCTTTTGTAATTTCTTGTAGCTGAATTCTTTTAAATAGAGAACAAAAGGCATATTACAAATGAATCTGGGAACAAACACCTGAGCATTCCAAACTTGTTTAAGAAATACCACAAATGAATTGGCAAAGAAGAATTAGAGAACAAACACCTGAGCATTCTATCAAACACATGTTCGGCAATCTCAAACAACTATACTAACCAACCCTAACCTTCAAAAAAATATTCCCATGGAGTCCAAAATAGCAGCAGCCCCAACATAACATTCCATAGGCTATCATATAAGAAGACTCAGAGATTATAATAATTTATAAAAAGGGAAAGCCAAAGTAAATGAAGACGACAATAACACTATATATCAAACCAAAACAAACCTAGAATTGAAATCAAATAAAAGAATCCCTGGAAACCAAAAATCCATAAAAATTTCATAACCAAAAAAAGGGAAAAAGAAAATCCAAACCAATGTAAAGTGAAGATGAGAAAAACACTATATATCAACTAAAACAAACCCATAATTAAAACCAAATAGAAGAATCCCAAGAAACCAAAAATCCAATAAAAATTGCATAAAATAAAAGGGAAAAGGAAAATCTAATTACAAAAATTTCATGATTCTTCTTTGCCATAGATTTGACAACAAAGGAAGAAGAAGAAAACGTGGAAATCTGCAAAGAAAAAAAAAACCTTAAATCTAGCGTATATTAGAAAACAGAGAGGTTGTGGGGTTTAGATGTGAAGGCTGAAGAGGGAGTTGTATAATTGTATTAGGGTTCTAAATTTTTTTGATAAACATATTAGGGTTCTAAATTGATAATTCTAATATAATAATAAAACTTTAAACATAATTAAAAAAAAAAAGGGTGACGTGAAGGCTGATGGGGGAGTTGTATTTTTTTTGTGTGGAACAAATGGGGGAGTTGTATTATTGTATACTGATGGGGGAGTTAAATTAATAAATTCTAATATAATAAAATGTTAAAAAGAATTTAAAAAAAAAGATGACGTTTAAAATTGTGGAGTTGCTGATGGGGAGTTAAATTGAATAATTCTTAACTAGGGAACATTGTACCAACTAGAGGGCTTCGCCAAGGAGACCCCCTCTCGCCATATCTTTTCCTGCTATGTATGGAGGGTTTTCATTGGCTATTGAAAAAAGCCGAAAATTTGGGAGACATTAAAGGAGTCTCTATTTCCCGTAATGGTCCAAAACTAACCCATTTCCTTTTTGCAGATGACAGTCTTATTTTCTGCAGGGCAAAAGATAGTGATTGTCAAAAGTTGTTGGAGATTTTGGATACATATGAGAGAGCTTCTGGGCAGCAGATTAATCGGGATAAGACCACTTTCTTCTTCAGCAAATCCACTTCCTCAGCTATGCAAGAATCAATAAAGCAAGCTTTAGGAGTTCTGGTGATCTAACAATATGAGAAGTACTTGGGGTTGCCATCTTTTATTGGACGGAAGAAAAAGGAGAGCTTTGATAATATAAAGCAAAGGGTGTGGAAAAAGCTACAGGGATGGGAAGGAAAGTTGCTCTCACAAGCGGGAAGGGAGGTTTTAATCAAGGCGGTGGCTCAAGCACTTCCAACCTACATAATGTCATGTTTCAAATTGCCAATTGGATTATGTCATGAGATTGAGGCCCTTATCAAAAAATTCTTTTGGGGTCAAAGGGGAGAGGGCCGAAAAGTCCATTGGCTTAAATGGGAAGAGCTTTGCAAACCGAAGTCTCAAGGGGTATGGGTTTTAAGGATCTATCTATGTTCAATGATGCTTTATTGGCGAAACAGACATGGAGGCTCCTACATGACAAAACATCTTTGTTTTATAGGGTGTTTAAGTCTATTACTTTCCAAACGGTACAATCATGGATGCAGCCAATCCAAGTTCCGCTTCATATGCATGGCGTAGCATAATTCGGGGTAGAGAAGTCATTAAAAAAAGGAGCAATATGGAGGATTGGGGATGGCAAATTTGTTGACATATGGGCAGATAGGTGGTTGCCTCGAAAATACTCTCCTAGAGTATTATCCTCTCGGCTTGATGAACTGACAGATTCAAAGGTTTGCTCCTTGATAGATGTGGACCAAAAGCAGTGGAAAACAGAGGTTTTGGAGAATATGTTGCTCGGTTTTGAAGCGGAGATCATTCGAACAATCCCCCTCTGTCGCACCGAACAGCCAGATGTCCTCACATGGCCCTATAATCCTAGAGGAGAGTATACGGTTAAATCTGGGTATCAGTTCCTGCAACGAGAGCACCAGAATGCACAGCCTGGTCAATCTGATGTTTCGAGGTTGAAACCGTTGTGGCAAGCTATTTGGAACCTCCCCGTACCGAGCAAAGTGAAGAACTTGGTTTGGAGAGCAACCAAGAACTCCTTGCCAACCAAAGACAACCTGGTTCGCAGAAAGATTATCCAAAACGGCAGCTGTGATGTTTGCCGAGAACACACGGAAGATGTGAAGCATGCATTATATAGCTGTCCAAAGCTTGCTGAACTGTGGAAAAAAATGCCTCAATGGACTCACGTGAATGTAAGTAGCGCTGGGAATTTTGTGGACCTGATCGGAAATGTCTTCGCAGAAAACAGGGAGCCAGCATTGTTTGCCACAGTAGTGTGGGCCTTGTGGACTTGAAGAAACAACTTGAGAACGGGTAAGAATGTAGACCCACTATTTCACTTGTTGCAGCGAGCTAGGGAGAGGGTGGAAGTTTTTTCACGGCACAACACCGTACCGGTAGCGCTAGTGGGACGCCAACCAGCACGGTGGCAACCTCCAGGACTCGGTCTGTACAAAGTGAACGTTGATGGGGCCCTTTTTGATGCAGACAATACAGCGGGTTTGGGTGTAGTCATCAGAAATGAACAAGGTCAGGTAATGGTCTCTCTTTCGGAGCGTCTTCCGCTGCCTTCTTCAGTGATAGAGGTGGAAGCATTGGCTGCTTGACGAGGCTTAGAGTTAGCAGTGGAAACCAGGTTTGGGAACATAGTGTTGGAAAGCGACTCTCAAATCCTTATCACAGCACTTCAGGGAGACTCTTATTCCTTGGCAAGTTTTGGTCATTTAGTTAAGGATATTCAGTTCTTAGTCTCTTATTTATCATCGTTTAATTTTACTCATGTAAGGAGGCATTGTAATGCTCTTGCTCACTCTTTAGCAAGACGGGCACAAAGACTCTCTCAACCACAAGTCTGGATGGAAGATATATCACTAGTTATTTTAACAGTTTTACATGCTGATCTTTTAGGCCTTCCTTGATATAAAGCACAATATTGATTCTCAAAAAAAAAAAAAAAAAAAAAAAAAAACTTTGTATTGGGTGAGTAGGACTTGGGCTTCGTTTGGGTATTTTGTTTTAGTTTTTCTCCCTCAGTGCTCTAGCGTGGTCTTCTCCATGTTATAAAGCCTGTGGTTCTATGCTCTATTTGGGTAGGCTGTCTTTTGTATATGGGCTTTCTTTCCCTGGTGCTGGTATTTAGCCTAGGGGTTGTACCTCTTATACGTTTAATTAAATAAAATATCTATCTCTTACCTCAAAAGAAAAAAAAAAAAAAAATAATAATAAAACATTAAAAAAAGTTTTAAAAAAAAAGATGACGTGAAAAATTGTGGAATTAGTAGAAGTTTCGATTATATATATACTAGTCGTTAACCCATGCGATGCACGGGAAAATTATTGACTATGAAAAAAAACTAACAGTGAATGAAGAATTTAAGTTATCACTTATGCAATGTTGTTGATAGTGCTAAACAGCCTTAAAAATCTGAGACAAACCCATGAAATGGATTTGAAATTTGTTCACAAAGAAAGAAAGCCTTACGTGAAAAAATATATTAGATTAGTATAAATAAAAAAATTAACTAAGATAGTCCAATTTAAAAGGTTTCAAAATAATAATAGTCCAATTCAAAATATAAATAAATATGTTAAATTAGTACAAATAGAAAAATTAATTAAAATAGACCAATTTAATATAGAGACATATATTTCTTTATATATTATTGGTCAAAATTCAAATAATTTTTTTAAGATGTTTTAACTAATATATCAATACCAGACCCAAATCTTTACCCAATAATAATAATAACTACATTTTCTAGAATATTACAATTATAATATGAACTTAAAAATAATGAAAAAAAAATGAAAAAGAAGAAGAATAGGTTGACAAAAAGAAGAAGAGAGAAACATGACATACATATTATATGGTAGAATGGAGGATCTCAAAATTGAAATGAAATGTGGTTGGTGTTCAGACCTAGTAAAGAAAAAGGTTTAAGATTTTGAGTTGATTTAATAGACCAAAAGCCACGCTTAAACCCAAACCCAACTAAAAGTTAAGCTTAAGCCCAAATCCAAAACAAAATTTTTCCTGCCAATTTCATCCTGTATTCCATCTCCTGTACTTGCCAATTGTCACATCAAAGCCAAACAATCTTGATTTTATTTACATTTTCTTCTCTCTCTCCAAACTCCCACCGCACATTCATTCACTCTTTATTTTTACTTCTTCCTTTTGTTTGTTTCCTTCTTCCTTCTGCAGCACCGTAACTCCCACTAGTTGTTATCACCTTCGATTTGTTCTTCTCAGTTCTCAAGCCTGCGTTTCCTGTTGAGATCCAGGTTCATAGTTTCCTTTTTATCAATTTTTTCTTTTATTTTTTTTTCTCCCATCTACCTTCTTCCCCAAGATTTCACTCTCAAGGTATGAAAAATTTTCAGTATTCACATTTTGGCCTAGCCGGAACGTAACTATATTCAAAACATTGGTCCACGCCGTGTCGGAGCCGTGTCGGAGAAGCGAAAAAAAGAAAGAAAGAAAAGACACTGCTCGGACACATCGACCTCTGTTCTGAGGAAGCATTCTTCTTCCTCTACTTCTTCAGGACATCGACCTCTGTTCTGAGGAAGAAGATGTCTATTGATTTGTGGGTATGGTGGGTTTTGATTGAGGAATTTGTAGGTATGGTGTCTTTAGATGCTTTGCTGTTGGTTTACCGTGAGTTTGATCGTTGGGAGAGTTGGTAGGGAGGAGCATAGAGGAGTGTTGGGTTTGGGGAGCTGGTAGAAGGAGAGAAGGCAGGGCGTGAATTTTGGAGAAAGAGAAGGCAGAGCGATGAGAGCATCGGGGTCGGGTTTTAGAAAAGTTTTATTATGGTTTTTTTTTTTTTTTTTTAATATTGTGTTGACGTGGAAAATTGTGGGAGTTTCAAAAGCTTCAATTTTATATGTCGAGTTTTGGAAAAGTTTTATTATGGTTTTTTTTTTTTTTTAAATATTGTGCTGATGTGGAAAATTGTGAGAGTTTCAAAAGCTTCAGTTTTATATGTATATATATAGATAATAGTATAATATATATAGATAATAGATAAAACCGGCTTATCAAAAAAAAAAAAAAAAAAAAAAAAAAAATATATATATATATATATATATAGATATAGATATAGATATAGATATATAGATTAGATTAGATTAGATTAGATGTTATCTTTATAGCCGTCAATTAGTCCTAGTTTCTTTTGAAATGGAGTCCTATCCTTGCAGAAGTAGAACTAGAAGTAGACTCTGAACTTTTATATATATATATATATATATATATATATATATCATAGAGAGAGAGAAAGATTTAGCAAAAACAAATAGAGAGAGTTTCAAACTTACGTGTAGGCGGGAAGTCATCTCCTTCTGTGGAGTCCGATAAGAAGTGCAAGCCCAGTTTGATGGTTTCTGTTACCACTCCCACTAACCCTACACCACAGCCCCAAGCCCATACACAACCTCCAGCCCAAACCCAAGCCCTGAACATAATAGAACACTGCAACAACATCAACAACAAGACTCCATTGACAACACCGCCAGTGGTTTCACAAGATGATCATGACTCAGATATTGATGATCTTCTTAAGGAATGCGAAGACTTCGCTAATGATGAATTCTCTTTCGATGATTTGCCTCCTGGATATAGGTTCTGCCCCACTGACGTCGAGCTCATCAGGTTTTACTTGAATAAGAAGGTTTCCAATGAGCCCCTCCCTCCCAACCAGATCGTCGAGACTAACTTATACGGCTACAATCCCGAGTTTCTTGCAGGTTAATCTTTAAATATCCCTTGTTCTTGTTCTTGGTCTTGTTTTTGTTCTTGTTTTTCTTTATAAATTAAATGGAACTTCTTGTTTTTCTTGTTTTCCAATGCTTTAAAGGTCATATACAAAGTTTTTCATGGAACTAATATGCAAAACAATGTTTAATTAATATGAGTCTACAACTTTTTTTTGTTGTTGTAATTTTTAGGTTTAATTTGTAGTATGTTAAGGGTGTGTTATTTTTATAGTTTTGATATTTTCTTTAAGCCTATATAGTGTAATCTTTGCATCGAAATCAATCCCAATAATTATGGTGGCCTCTCTTATATAAAACTTTGAAAGGGTGTACATATATATCCTATCTTTTAAGTTAATCACGTTTCACTAATTCTTCTTGAGCTTTCTTTCCAAGTTAGGATATGTAATTAGCGAGACAGAACAGTTTATAAACTTCAAATTATTATATTTTTTGAATATCTTTTCAAAAATTATATAGATGAATATGAGGTGTGATAACTGACTCTGAGCACTTATAACACAATCACCTACATGCATGTACGCAGTGTATCATTGTGAAAACAGATACGACATCAAGTTCCATAAAAAAAAAAAGATACGACATCAAGTACTACATATATAGATGTGGTGCAAGTGCAACAGTCACCTAAATTTTTTTAGGTTAAAATTAAAATTTGTTTTTCTTTTGTTGATCCTTTCTAACTTTTAAAGTCTTGTGTAAAGATAGTAAGAACTATTTTATGTAAATTCACGTATCAAAGTCAATGATCAGGGACGGAAGGATTCGAACATGAGGGGGGCCAAAGCTTAAAACCAAAAAAAAAATTATGAAAATAAAAACTAACATCTATTTCATATTCAACAAAATACTGCATACAAAATTAGTATTTCTTAAACATTTCATATTATAAAAATATCAAGAAAGTATAACATACAAAATAAGTATTTCTTAAACATTTCAACACATTATCAAAATGGAATTCGATGCTATTTTAAATCTCTAAAGTCGTTTATGATTGATTCTGTACCAAATTTTGCAGCAATCTCATTTTCAATGTACAAAATCAAAGACTTAAATCACAACCACACAAAGAAATAAATTAAATCACAAGAGAAAAACACAATTTTATATATATATATATATATATATATATATATATATATAATATATTGGCCACACGACCCACACAACACAAAGTGACAAAGACAAAATTTAGTGATCCAGTACAAAGACTTTTACGATCATTGTCTAACATCTATTTCGATCAAATAATGCCTCTCATGTATATTTCATTTATCTGCTTCTACAAAAAGAATGATGCATACTCAAAATTCAGCATTAATAGTGCTACCAAATCTAGTGCACTCAAACAATCATTGGTCTCAAGCACAAACACATTTTCTTATATATACTAGTTCTTTTTTTTTTGGTTCGGGGGGGGGGGGGGGGGGGGGTTTGGTGGGTGGGGGGCTATGGCCCCCTCTGCCCTACTGTAGGTCTGTCCCTGTCAATGATGGTAGGGATCTTTGTTATTTCATGTTGTAGTTTTCTGTGAGTATTTTTTTTTTTTAATAAAGTTTTTGTTAACGTATTTCCTTATTGCTCGAAAAAGTTAAATTAGAGAGCTTGTGAAAGAAAAAAAAAAGCATTTATATGTTAACTAGAATTTATGAGTTTTAATTGGTTTAAACTTTAAAAATGATTTAGCACTATTTCAAAGTCAAACTATAAAATTTATATAGAATGACTTTCAAAAATTTACGTGACTATGTTACCTATATATTTATAAAAATTAATGGCACAATGTTAGAAGAAGTCAACCAAGAAACACCAAATAATTTCATTTTATATTATTTTATATACGTTTTAACATTTCCAATGACTAGCAGCAAAGTACAAGAAATGTGGAGAAAATGAATTGTACATTTTTACTCCAAGGGATCGAAAGTATTTAAATGGAGTCCGTCCAAATCGAGCTACTGGTGATGGATATTGGAAAGCTACTGGAGTTGACAAGCCTATCATATTCGACGAAACCCTAATTGGGTATAAGAAGACACTAGTTTTCCGTCAAGGAAAACCTCCAAATGGTACGAAGACTGATTGGATTATGCATGAATTTAGAGTTGACACTCCTCCTCGAGATAAAAGGAATCCAAGTGACATGAGGGTATGCATATTTTTATCCTTTCATTTTAGCTTTTATATGACTCATTAAAATGCTATTTGAATCTTCTTTTTTGTGCTTACTTTTCAAATATCATTGTAGTAATTTTTTGTTCACAAATTCTCTCATTCTCAAACTGACTATTGCATTTATGTTATCCAGTTGGATGACTCAGTCTTGTGCAGGATTTATAAGAAAACTGATCCCAAAACAAAATCTAATAGGAAATCAACTTGGATAAACATCAGGAAAGGGATGGAATTAGAAGAAGCTCTTCTTGATTTATTTTTTGATACATTCCCTTTTGATACATTCCCACCTGGATATAGGTTTTGTCCCACTGACGATGAGCTTGTCAGGTTTTACTTGAATAAGAAGGTTTCCAAAGAGCCCCTCCCTCCCAACCAGATCGTGGAGACTAACTTATACCACCACAATCCCGAGTTTCTTGCAGGTTAATCTTTAAATATCCCTTTGTTTTTTTGTTGTTGTTTTTTTTAATAAAAAAATTAATCGTTCATGTTTTGAGTCGAATGGAACTTGTTGTTTTCCAATGCATTGAAGGTCATATTCATAATTTTGCATAGAACTAATATGCTAAATAATGTTTAATATGAAAGTCTACAACTATTTTTTTTTTTTGGTTGGTAATTTTTAGCTGTAATTGGTAGTATATTAAGGGTGAGTGATTTTCATGATTTTGATATTGAGTTTGAAATTGGTAAGAATAGGGTGTAAAACTCATGTTTTACATCATTCAATAAGAGATTGCCACATCATTACTTTTTACTTAAAGCTCTATACATCTTACCACATCTAATAATATCTCAATAAACACTCAATTGAGTTGGATTTTCAAATGGGTATTACAATTGATTTAATGTGGTTGTACCTATCTTTAATATATAATATGATGATTTGACATGTTGAAATTGAAGAGTGTAAAAACTCAAGTTTCACCACATCGTTATAGAATTTAATTTCTTTGATATTTGCTTTAAGCCTTTAATTATATAGTGTAATCTTTGTATCACTGCATATTGATATTTATAACTTTGAAAGGGTATATATATAGCGTATCTATTAAGTTAATTCTTGAACTCTCTTTCAAAGTTAGAATATGTAATTAACGTCTTCTCAAAAAAAAAAAAAAAAAAGAATATGTAATTAACGTGACCAAATAGTTTATAGACTTCAAATTATTATATAGATAAATGAGTCAACATGACGTGTGAGCACTGAGTAATAATAACACAATCACACCTACATGTACAAAGTGTATCCTTGTGAAACAGATATGACATCAAATACTTTCATTTCATATTATTATATATATATTTTAACGTATCCAATGATCAACAGCAAACAACAAAAAATGTGGAGAAAATGAATGGTACTTTTTTACTCCGAGAGATCGAAAGTATTTAAATGGAAACCGTCCAAACCGAGCAGCTGGTGATGGATATTGGAAAGCTACTGGAGCTGACAAGCAAATTATATTTGACGAAGCCCTAATTGGGTATAGGAAGGCACTAGTTTTCTATCAAGGAAAAGCTCCAAATGGTACGAAGACTAATTGGATTATGCACGAATTTAGAGTTGACACTCCTCCTCGAGATAAAAGGAGTCCAGGTGACATGAAGGTATGCAAATTTTATATATCCTTTCATTTTAGCTTTTATATGACTCATTAAAATGCTATTTGAATCTTCTTTAGAGTTTTTGTGCATACGTTTCAACTATAATTGTTGTAATTTATTTATTCTTAAATTCTCTCATTCTCAAACTGACTATCATTGAATTTTATGTTATCCAGTTGGATGATTCAGTTTTGTGCAGAATTTATAAGATAACTGAAAAGGAATCAAAATCGAATGAGAAATCAACCCAAGCCCATGCCCAAGATGATCAGGAGGTTCCAAATTCCACATCTTTGCCTCAAAATGAGCCGATGGAGTATTTCGAATTCAAGGATCCTATGGCACAAATGATATATGACCATGACTACATGCTTCAATCTGATCAAAATGCACCTAGTGCATTATTGGAAGTTCCTCAAAACAGTAACGCTGCTACTCTCATTGACATGCCTGGGTTCCATGATCCATTTCAAGCAATGGGCGGTAATATTTTTGAGACTCCTGTCCAGAGCAATCAACAAAGTTTCTGTTTTCCTCCTTTAGTGAATTCTGTAGAGACCCTAAATTTGCCAAGTAGATACCAAGATTGGTCGTACACTACAAATCCTTTCAGGAACATCTCAGCAATGCAATCTGATTACTACAATTACTGTGTTTATCAGCAGGCATCGCTGAATAATCAAGTGTCAACATCAATTCCTTCTCCCGGTTATGACCCAAATATGCTTTTGATTCTGAATAATCAAGTGTCGACATCGATGCCTTCTCAAGTGTCACCATCGATGCCTTTTTTCAGTAATGACCCAAATAAGCGTCAAAAGCTTTCAAATGATGACCATTCATTTCGATGATTGGTAGCACCAACTAGTGTAGATTGGTAAATCTTTAGCTAGCTAGCAGTATTAGTTTCTCTCTCCATTTCATTAGGAAATCTGCACTCTGTAGTACATCTTTTATTTTCTTAGATAGACAAATGTCATTAAGTTTCTTGCTTGTGGATAAGTTAGTCGATTTATTTGAAATATTTTTTAGATAGGATTTTTTTTTTAAAATTATTATTATTATAATTTTTTATGTTTCTGCGTTAATTTGCTTGGTCTTGTGTTTTAATGGCTAATTGATTGTTTATGGTCTATACTCTAATCTATTCACAAATGTAGATGGTGGACAATTTGCAAATCACCTCTTCCATCAATCACCTACTGCATATACCACTTGAAATTATCTTTCAATGTTTTAGAGCATTAAGCTCTTCCATTGGAGATTTATTTGTATAAATACAAAAGAAGACAAATCATATGAAAAATAAGAAATGAAAGTACCTATTGGAGGCCTTTTGTCAAACACTTACGTAATGATAAGCATATTAAATTAGTTTTTCAATTATGGACTAACACCAAACAATGGAACATATGATGAACGCTATTATGTGTTTGCACTAAACCTAGGCACAAATAATTGAAGCAGCATGCCCTCTCGAAACTAGAAGACTACAATTTTCAAAGACATAGTTAGTCTGCAAAACATCAACCTGTTTACAATTGCATGAGTGTATATATATATATACACACACACATGCATAACATTCTTACATGCGAATTTGCATTTTTTTTTTGTGCAATTTAATTGTTACTACAATTGGAGAGGGAAATTTGAACCTTTACTCTCCTTGTAAAGGGTAAAGAAGAAAAAAGTGAGCAGTACACAAAAAGCAAGAATAACATAGCAAAAAAACTCTGGAAATCATTCATTCCTAGATAAATCTCACAAAATTCTCTGCCATTACTCATCATCAGCACCATATTTGGCTCTCTCCTACAGTTACTGAAGATTAGCAAATGATTTGGCTCTAAGAGAAAATCACTCCACTCTTTTTAGAAATTATTTCGATGGAAACTTTGTATAATGATAGTTTTCTATGTTTTTCAGTGTTTTGTAGTATATAAAAAAAAAGAGTCAAAGGAAAATTATTTTTGGTCAATAGAAATAGTATAACTTACTTTTAGAGATTGTTTTTCACTAAATTTATTTGGAAAATAACTGTATCTCACAGTAAACTAAATAAATGAAGTTAGAGGATTGTTTTTTAACTCATTTAAGGTTGCTACCAAACATTGGAAAATAAAATAGTTTTATAGAAAACACTTTTTTGAAAAATGACTTATTTTCTAGAAAATATTATCGTAAAAAAAAAAAAACAAAACATATTAATTATGAATTATACACTTTGGATTATTTTGAAATTCTTCTTTGTACAAACACTAAACATTGGTATATAAATATACATATGTACAACCTCTCTCCTTGTATTGAGAGTAGGCCTTTGAATAATACAATTGCCAAATTTCTTCTTTAAAAGAATCTTAAAAATAATACTGTACTACTAGATCTTCTTAGCAACTACTTTAGAATTTGAATTACAAATTTCGTATAGTAGTTTTTAACCAAGCTTAATTGATAAATATTTAATAATTATCATGAATTTTAGGAAGTGGTGCTCTAATTATTAAGCTTTTTTTTTTTTTTTTCCTCACAATAAGTGGGGAGGGAGCATTTAAAGACAAATTTTAACTACAAAATTGGTTGTAACCATAAACTAGAATCTTATGTAATAAAATAAACATTACTACATATTTTAAAAATTTAACCGTTGAGTTGTATGTTCTTTACGCTCTTAATACACATGTCAAAATTTTTGTTAATCAGATATTATTTACTATATGATCTATAACCTTATATTTTATGCATTATTTTAAACTATAAAAACATGCAATTTAAACAATTTATTGATTAGCAAAAACACATGTATATGACTAGCAAAAAATTAAAAAATAGATATAAACAACTATATATAAATAAGAAACCTTCAACATTTTTTTAAAACAAAATTTATGAAACTATCAACAAATTATGAAATGTATAAAAACGGAAGTTTTGAGAACTCTCCGTCTAAACTGTAAAGAAATGAGAAGACGTATCATTTTATAAAAAATGTTGTAAAATAATTTGTTGCTCAAGTATTTTTCTTGTATAAAACTGGACATATATTTGAAGCAATGCGTATTAATATTTTAAGAATGTTATCCGAAAATATAATAAATGGTTACCATGTACATTTATACAAGTCTAGTTTAAAACCTATGAAAAATGTAATTACATATATAAAGTTTATATAATTTATGATTACGTAGTTTTTTTTTTTTTTTTTAGAAAGAGTTTTCAACTTATGACGTCTGCTTCTGATAATAACTCTTTATCATCAGATCAAGACACTGATCAGTTTTTGGTGTAGACCTAACATTATGTGACATCCAAGTGCCAAGGTTATTTATCACATTGTTTCATTTATAGCTGATTGTCAACTAATAATCCCTTCTTTTGAATTAAGAAAAAAAATATCGATAGTATATAGTTTTGTATTAGTGCATCCTGAGGGAAGCCTTTTCTTTTGATAGGGGAAGAGGATATATGTATGTAGTAAATGTTCTATATATTATTTACCCAAAAAAAAATGTTCTATATATTGATATCAATTTTTTTTGTTTGAGGAAAGTATCAAATTGTGTATATTGAACGTGTTTAGTTGAAATCAAATTTTTTCTACTAGATATTTTTTTACATGAGCTTACGTTTATCGCATATCTTATGTTGTGAGTTAATTAAAGCTTTATGTAACTTCTTGTTATTACTGTTTTTATTCTATTTCTATATGCATTTAGTGCCCGTTTGTTTCAGTTTTTAGAAGCTGAAATGCACGTTTTGAAGAAAGCTGGAGCTGGAAACGCGTTTGGTTCAGCTAAAATGCAACTTTTTGAAAAAAGTTGCATTTTGTGCCAAGGCTGAGAACTCGCTTTTGTGTTATGGAGCTCTGGAGGTCCATAAACAAAAAGTCCATGCGCGTTTCTGAACTATCCGTTGGGCTCTTCCTTCAATTACCAAATTACCCTTGATAAAAAGTCCTCAGTTCTCACGCTTGTCCCTCATTCCTCTCATCTCATCTCTCTGCTCTCCCAACAAATTTCCAAATCCAAACACAAAAAAATCTATAACAAATTCCCAAATCAGCTAAGGGAAAAAAAAAAAAAAATCAATCCCTTGCAAATTAGGATTCCTCAAAATGCAAAACAAAAAAAATATCAGAATATAGCAAAATGATAGAATTACAAGACGAAATTGAAGGCGAATGCATCAACAACACTAACTTCTACTTCGATCAAATCGGCGAACCCCTCCCAATCAAACCCTCCGACTCCGACTCCGACCCCATTTTTGATCTCCAAGCCCTTCCCTCTCAGCCACTTGCCGTCTCCGAACTCCACCACCTCATCTTCGTCGCGTACTCTGATGGATTCTATGTCGCTAGAACCAAGGACGCTATCGATTTCGCCAAGAACCAACAAACGAAGTGCTAAGAGAAAAGGAAAAAAAAAAAAAGGAGGAAGAAGGAGAGCTCTGGAACATTCTGGAGTTTGGAGGAATGGCAGGGAAAAAAAGGAGGAAAGAAGGATAAAAAAGAAAAGAGTAAGGGTACGTGTGTGGAGGATAAAAAAAGAGGGAAAAAAGAAGGAAAAAAGAAGAAGGAAATGTTATCACAATATTTTTACAATTCTTTCACAATAAATTTTAAGGGGTAGGTTATTATTAGCTAATATTGGTGAGAAAAAAAAAATTTTTTTAGAAAGAGAAAAAAATAATTTTAATAATATGTTAAAATTAAAATCAGTATCAATTTTTATCACAATATTTTCACAATAAATCTTAAGTGGTAGGTTATTATTAGCTAATATTGGTGAGAAAAAAAAAATTTTTTTAGAAAGAGAAAAATTGATTTAAGTATGATGAAGTAGTTGATTTAAGTATGAAACAAACTCACATCAAAAAAAAAAAAAAAAAAAAAGTATGAAATAAACTCCCTTATATATACATTGTCATTTTTGGTAATTTATCTCTCAAACTGTCACTTTTATAAGTGCTAGTCAAACACTTAGTTTTTTCAAAAAGCACTTTTTAACAGCTTTTACCAAACACTCAGCTTTTTGAAAATACACTTTTTGAAAACTCTATTTTTTCATTATACACATTTACAAAAAACTGAACCAAACTCACCCTTAATGGGTTTGTTCATGATTTCAGAATAAGACATACTATTTAGTATTATTTTCTAGTATTAGGTATTGATTTCCAATTTTTGGTATGCAGTTTCTCAAAACTAATAATTCTATTGGAGTCTATGATGGGGTTTTGAGAAGTCTACGGTCACCATACAAAACGAATTCTATACCGGCGTTTTGCCCCCAACGGTTTCCAAAACTTCCGGTATAGCTAGGTGTATAGCCACTATACACCTAGGTCTATAACGGCAGTTCTACAACAGAGGTATGTTAGGTTCTTGATGTCATTTTCGTGAATGTATTCGTAGAAAGTATGTGAGGCGAATAAACGTTTTTCAAACCAAGAAGAAATACATACTGTTGGATCCAGAAGTCATGTTCAAAATGCTGATAACGTCGTAAAAACTCTACTTCTTAAATGTTAAATGATTTAAATTTGTTCTATAGTTTTAGCTATATAGCTTGTAGTTACATGATGTCATAGATATTGCTTTCATCCATAGATATTGCTTTCATCCGCATGAACTTTATGGGTAGCTATACTACAAAGATGATGGCAACTAAACTTAAACGCATCTTCACCATACAACTATTTTTATAAATTTAATGACCATGTTGTAGGAAAAAGAGAAAAGGGCGCCGATAGAGTGTGCATAGTTTTATAAAGTAGTATATACCCACAAAGATAGGACTCCTATCACCCAAAAAGCGACAAAATATTGTAAGTATTATATAGTTTACATGTATCGTTGTTGATTTACTTATCCTGACAAACAAAAGTATCATTGTAGATTATAAATAAATGGATTGTAAGTATCATCTAGATTTCTAATATATTATTTTGCTTGTGAATATTAGGAAAGGATGGATGAACTTTTGAATGTTCCTGGAACACAATTGTATGGAGAGACCAATGGTGGAGGAATCCTATGGACAAGTGATGATGCATTTTGATGGTTTTTAGACCCCTTAACAACACAATTGGATTAACCTAGGTAATTAGCCAAGTTGTTACTTAGTCCAATTTAACAAATCTAGGTTATCACAATCATAACAATCATATCAAGTAAAGCAGCGGAAAGATAAATAACACAAAGATATGATCACCCAGGAAACCAAACCGGTAAAAACCTGGGGAAGATTTAACCTAGCTATCCTCAAGATAAACCTGAATCCACTATCTTGAAAGAATCGAAGTTCATACAATAAGACTTACAAGCCTCCACGCTTGACTTCTTATTGCTACCCACCAGTAGAACTTACTGACATGACCACGTGCAAGTTCCGAATCCACGGACTCCTTCTTTCTTGGATTTACCACCAGATACAAGCACACCTGCTTGTGTTTCTTTAAACTTCAATGGCAGCAACTGAATTGATCATCAAGGTGTAGATAATATCTGTTCCTTGAAAACCCTAAGTTTGTGTAAAGAAAAGCTCCTCTAGATCTCACAAGAGATTTACACAAACAGCAATATGAGCAACACTAATACGTGACTAGGGTTTGCCTTTTATACTAGGACAAATTAGAAAACCCTAAACGTTTTAAACAAACTAGGGCTGAGTTGGAATTCTGCAGAAAAACGCCTCTGACCTGATTTTCGAATGATCGAGCCTAAGCTTCAATCGATCGAAACAGGCCGAGAAGCATAAAAGCCTTCTGCATCAACTTATTCCAACTTTACATAAATGAGACAACTTTGAGCAAGTCTAAATACGACTAAACATCTTGTTTTGATCATGGTTTGCTAACAATACACATTAGAGTTCTAAATACATAAAAACCTAAGTCTTTAGAACCTAACACATTTAGTCATGTGATGGGGCTAGAGTGCTCTGAAAATGTACGTGGGAGTGGGTTTTGGAAAAACCCCATCTTGTAAAATTAGAAGGAACCTTGAAGAGTCTAGTACTTCTCCACCCCATCCAATGTAATGCATCAAAATTTAAGGAGATGGAGACTGAGATAGCATCTCTGAAGGAGAAACTATGCAATTATGAAGAAATAAGGTCTGAAATGTGGCAATTAAAAAAAAAAATCTCAAATTAGCTAACAATCATCACTAATTACTCAAGTCAAAATTTTAATGTTTTGTAAATGTATTTAACGTATTCAATTGGTAATAGATTAGTCTTATTGTGTTATTTCATTAGTAACATTGTTGTTAAATTAACTCATAACCTTGACTTTATTATATTTAGGATGGTGATGATGCAAATGGCCATTCTATTGCTACACAAAATCAATCATCATTCATCATGGGAATCTCATTAGGAAATATGTCGCTTGTGGGTTTTTTTTTTGGTTTTAGGACTATTTAGTTATCTTGCACTACAAAACACGTGGATCAAAATTTTAATGTTTTGCACTAAAATAGTTTGTAACTTTGATACGACCTTTGGGATGTCTTCTTTTGGGCATAAAAATTATTATAACATGTTATTTTCTTATTGTATTGTATTAATTTGATAGTTTGAAATGTCCATTCCTTTATTTAGTATTGATTTTTGTTTAGCTATAAATAGTTTGACAAAACAAAATGCGGGGAAAATATTTATGCCTAGGAAAAAAAAACCTAAAGTGACGGTTTCAAACCACCGCCAAAGTCTAAATTAAAAAAAAAAAAGATCTATTGTGGCTTTTTCAAACCGCTGCTAAAGCCTATATTAAACCAAAAAAAAAAAAAAAACCTATAGCGGCAGTTTCAAACTGTTGAGATAGCTTGCTTAGGCTATTTCGACAGTTTGTCAAAATTGATGGTATAGGTTCCCCAACTGTCGAAACCTATACAAGCGGTTTGAAAAGCGCTAGTATAGCCCATCCAGGTCTATTGTGTCACTTCTTGACCGATACTAAAAAGTGTAGACATAATCTAACTAGACCTATTGCTGCGGTTTCGAAACACCAATATAGATCAATTGGTATCTTAGAGTCTAGTCAAAAGTGTTGCAAGTATGTGGTTTTCATCTTTAAAAACAAGTGTTATGAGTAGGTGTAAACTCATTCTATTGATTTTTATAGTTTGGATGATATCTTGACCAGCCAAGGAAAAAAGAGAGAATGATTTCCCAATAAAGTACGAGTGAAGTTTTTCATCATTGATATGCTTATTATCTATCGAAAAGTCTAGAACCACCAATTTTCACACAGAAATTTTCACAATTTCTCACAACTTTTTTATTTTATTTTATATTTTTATATTTTTTTTTTTATTGTTGTGGACTTAAGTGAAATGAATTGTGAGAGTGGTGTGGAATATTTTGTACAAGTTTTTGGTATCCCTAACAAATTAAGCTCATCATTTATATATTGTAATTCATGATTGGAGAATTTTCCAATAATTTTGTAATATTTTGCTTCAGAGAGGTTCTTCTTAAGGGTATTATGCATGGTTAATACAAAATAATTTTGCTATTGAACACAAAAGGAAATGCAACAAATTTGCAGCAGAAAGAAGAAAATTCCAAGGCTTGGGTTATCAATTTTATGTAGGACATTCTTACATCAATGGATCAGGGCTAAGGTTGTTGTTCTGTCAAGTGCAAAGAAAATTCTGCAAGAATTATATATCGAATCAGGCAATAATTGCCTCCAAGTCCTATATAAAAATTTATTTCGGTCCTGGCTTGTGCAAGTTTCTCTCTTCTGTACCCAAAAAAAAAAAAAAAAAAAAAATCACAAAATCACAACATTGTTCAAGAATAATAAGCTAAGGTTAGTACTAATATTTGTTGCACATAAGCTATTGAAAATGAGAAATGCTATGCTCACAACATTTTCACAACAAATTATAAGTGTCAAATTGTTATTGGTTATTATTGGTAGGGTAAAAAAAAACTTCCATTGTAAGTTTAAATAGAACCAATAATAACTAATCACTTATAGTTTGTTATGAAAATGTTGTAAAAATGTTGTGGATGTGGCACTTTTCTAAGCTATTATATACAATTTTACATACAACTTATTTTTTAACTAAAACCATGATTTGAAGTCATAATTTCATTCGTGACTTAATTTAAATCACTGTTTCGGTTAAAAATTGAAGTGTGTAAAAATGTATATAATAGTTTGTAGGTAATAACTGCATGCTACGGGTAATAGTAATACATGAACTATAAGATTCTAGTGATGTGATTTTCTCGTTTATATATATTTCAACTAATTCCCTTGGCTTGAATGCATGACCCCCCATTCACCTAATACATACCATGCATACATGCGCAAACCATTGTGTATTCTTGATTCGCAGTAGTCCAATGTTTATGTCAAATATCAAGAGGTTGTAAGTACGGAAGAAGAGGAAGACTAACATGAGAAAAAAGAGTCTGTCAGTTAAGCCAAGGTTGACTTGCCTGGGAACCAAAGAAGGATTCTAGACTATGTCAAACACTTGAAATCTCTCCAAGGAATTAGGCAAGTCATCCTGGGCTACCAAACAAGACTCTTATCTTCATGTAAAATCTCCCTTCCTCTTAAGCTCGAAGCAATCTTCAATGCACGGGGCATATAATACTATCAAAATTAAGCTTAACTGGGGAAGAAGAAAAAGCCTAGCATGAGAGAGAAAAGACTTTCAGTTTAGCCATGGTGACTTGCGTTGGAACCAAACGAGAATATAGCTAGCTAGGCAATGCTGAACGCTAGCTTGTACCTCTTGAAAGTAGCAGGCAAGTCATCTTTGGCTATCAAACAAGACTCTTATCTTCATGTTAGACCTCACTTCCTCTCAAATATTCTTGCTCCAATGACAAGTCCTGCAGTTTCAGTTTATAGGCAATGAAAGAATAGAAGACTAGATTCCAATCGCTTCAATTAGCAAGTTCCTCACCAATTTGCCCCATGTAGAAGGTTTCTTTTATCTCTGCATAATCTTTCCTCTAATCAAGTGCATTATTTGGCTGCCCATAACAGAATATATTCCCCCCAGTTGAGGAGACCCAAATCAATGTATTTTTTCATGTATCTCAACCGTGAAGAAAGAATTTCCACTAGAAGAAAACTATGCACCTGCTGATCGAATATGGTACTTGTCACATGGCTTCTTGACCAGGCTACTTGTAGTGAATCCTGACTGAGCTGACCTTAAGTTCCTTCGAAGGACACACAGCAAAAAGAGATAAGATAAGCCAGACAGGCTTGGCCAAATTTGGCATATCATTGCTATCAAGAATTAAAAATAAAAACGACATCATTCAGCTTGTAATTAAGGAAAGAAAAAGCATATTAATTCACGAAAAGGTGAGGTTTTTATTAATGGCATAAATCTTGTTAATTTATTTCCACATTTTCAGAATATCTCAATATTCCTCGAGGAATGTTTAAATCTCAGTAGTCAGCATATCCTTTTCTCTAAAAATGTAGTTTTCTTTTCTTTTTCTTTTTTTTTGATAACCGGTCAGAAAAAAATGAAATTTTCCAATGACCAGTAATTTGCAACACCGAATTTATTGTAGAAATCTAACATGCATCAATGTAATTCTGGATCACAATCCACGTCTTAAACCATTCGATTGGCTGTTGAAAGTGGAAAATAAAAAGAGAAAATAAATTATGTAGTTAAAGATGAAAATTGAAATAAGTGTAAAAGAACTTAATTTATAGTAATACCTTAACATGTACCATTCATGAATATCGAAGTATGCAATAAAGTCGAGCTTGCTTGTCTGCTTGTCTTCGAGCGTTGGTCATGATGTATGTCTTATCTCTGCACACATCTCTGTTGGCCTGTTGCTCATGTATTGTGTATGGGCTCCTCTCTCTTTCTCTGGCAAAATTTGCCAAATAGTATGTTTTTAGAAAAATTTTAGAAAAGCACCACACAAAAAAGTTATTTAGTTAATTAGACTATTTTTGGAAATCGAGTTCGGCAAACTCGACTTTGGGCTGGAAGTTGAGTTTATCACTCGACTTCCAAGTAGGACCAAGTAGGATGCATCAATATTGCTTGGAAGTCGAGTTTGTCAAACTCGACTTTAAAAAACAATCTAACTAACTAAAAAATTTCAAACATATGCTATTCACCCAATTTTTTTTCTAAAAAAGTACTATTAAGCAAATTTTCCCTCTTTCTCTTATGCCTTTTTTTTTTTTTTTCAAATCTAATATGCTATTTTATTTTTAGGAAATTTTTCTTACCCACACCTTGTTGCACACAGTATACATAAATTATTTTCTGAACTAAAATCTTGACTTGAAGTCACAAATTTCAGTTCAAAAGCTTTTTTGGATGGACAGTTCAAAAGCTTAAATGTGTGTAATTTGAGTGTAATAGGGCAGTGTGTATATAATAAACATTGTCATTTATTTTACTTCTTAGTAACTTGACTACTTGCCAAAAAAAGAAAAAAAAGAATGAAACTACCTTGACTGACCTTGTAGATACTATAAAACAAGGAGTAGTATTTGTTAATCACACCCGTACCCTATTAGTATATTACACACATTGTTACACATCTATTTTTTGAATTGAAATCATTAGTTGAAGACACGTTTCAAAATTCAAATCATGATTCTTATTCAAAAAATGTGTATAACAGAAGGGTCATAAAATTTTTTATCCTAAAACAAATGAATTTTACCTCACAGAAACAGCATAAAATCTGATGAAAGAACAACTTTGAAGTTTGACTAAAGTTGGAGCTAATTACGGCCTTGGAGAAAAACACCCATCATTCTGTGACTTTTTATTTTATTTTTAGGCTCTCCCATCATGCATTCAATGATGTATTTCTTTTTACCATATGTAATTTCTAGTACTAGTATTTTTCTTTTGAGGTAGAGGCCTTTCGAAAGTAACTTTCATTCAACGGTAAATGTTAAAGAAAATTCTTTAGGAATGTATCTTAGATTTTCTAATAAATTTAATCATATAATTGTATTGATCCATCAAGCCGTAAGGATGGTATGGGATATCGAATCCTAGCGAGCTTAGACCATAGCCAAAACCAACACGATAGTCGGGTATAACACAAAATGACAAAACTTAAGTACAGTACTTAGGTGCGCTATTCCTTAGGTTCCCCACTTAAAATTCAGTCATGTGACTTTTTTCTCTTGACCACGTCAATCTCACCTAGAAAATCCGATTTGCAAACCCACAACCATGCCATGTGTTAGGAGCATTATGTGTTGCTGATGATGGCATGAGGAATGAGGGTGCTTAGGCAGCATTGAGTCAATCACTTGGATTTATGTTTTCTCAACACACTCATAGCTCCTCATGCCTGACTAGTGATGCTCCTAAGGGCTTTTAGAGGGGGACCAACCCAATCTCCCTACTCAAGTTGGATTGATGAGTAGTGATGAGGGGCGGCATGTGGAGGCACCTTGCTCCACATGATGCCCCAAGACCATGGCAGAGAAGGGCCATGGTGGGCAGAGATGGGTGGGATGATGGGCAGCAGCAGGTGGTACACACCAGCAGCTTCACATCACCTTTTGAATCCAAAAACTATACCAGCAATCTCAATCCCACCACTTTGCTGTTGCCCAACTCCTTCTTTCCAGACTTTCAAACTCAAGTACCCACAAATGCCCTTAAAAGGTTACTTTGTTTGAGTAGTAAAAGAAGATCACACAGTAAGAGAGCTTTCACTACCACCACTACTCATGCTTCTCTGCTTGAAGCTCCTGTTTTGTGGGCTGGAAGGCTTTGCATCTTCTATGCCCTCTTGAAGGCTGGCTTGGCTGGATCTCAATCTAACCCACTTGTCTCAGGTTTACTTCTATTTAAATACACACTATTGCTTAATAATGGGGTTCATTTATTTGCTACTTTTTCTGGGTTTTTCAATGTAAAGATATTGTCTTTCCATGTAAAGCTTTTTAATTTAATTTAATTTATTGTGTTGTCATTTCATTTAGAATTGGAAAATGGTGATGGTGGAGCTGGTGAATCTGGTGATTTGGGGTTCTCTCAGTGGTTGGAGAACATACAAGGGAAACTAGGTTTGTGGGTTTGACTATACTTGCTTTCCTTTGATAGTTAATATTTATGTTACCCAAATGAGTGAAAGTTAAAAATCTTCCTTACCCTGTGTTTGGTTGCTGAGAAATCTGGGAAGAGAAAATATAAAATTATAATTCATATTTGAATTTGTTTCAATATTCCCAAGAAGGAAAAAAAAAAAGGTGAAATATATTGCCCCAGCTTTTGCTTTGAAAGTCTGGAAAGAAGGAGTTGGGCAACAACAAAGTGGTGGGATTGAGATTGCTGGTATAGTTTTGGATTCAAAAGGTGATGTGAAGTTGCTAGTGTGTACCACCTACTGACACTCCTCCAAATGGTACGAAGACTAATCGGATTATGCATGAATTTAGAGTTGACACTCCTCCTTGAGATAAAAGGAATCCAAGGGACATGAGGGTATGCATATTTTTATCCTTTCATTTTAGCTTTTATATGACTCATTAAAAATGCTATTTGAATCTTCTTTTAAGTTTTTGTGCTTACTTTTCAAATATCATTGTAGTAATTGTTTGTTCACAAATTCTCTCATTCTCAAACTGACTATTGCATTTATGTTATCCAGTTGGATGACTCAGTCTTATGCAGGATTTATAAGAAAACTGATCCCAAAACAAAATCTAATAGGAAATCAACCTGGATAAACATTAGGAAGGGGATGGAACTAGAAGAAGCTCTTCTTGATTTATTTTTTGATACATTACCTTTTGATACATTCCCACCTGGATATAGGTTTTGTCCCACTGACGATGAGCTTGTTAGGTTTTACTTAAATAAGAAGGTTTCCAACGAGCCCCTCCCTCCCAACCAAATCGTGGAGACTAACTTATACCACCACAATCCCGAATTTCTTGCAAGTTAATCTTTAAATATCCCTTCTTGTTTTTTCTTTTTTTTTTTATTATAAAAAGTTAATTATTCATGTTTTGAGTTGAATGGAACTTGTTGTTTTCCAATGCATTGAAGGTCATATTCATAATTTTGCATGGAACTAATATGCTAAACAATGTTTAATATGAAAGTCTACAACTTTTTTTTTATTTGGTTGGTAATTTTTAGCTGCAATTGGCAGTATATTAAGGGTGAGTGATTTTCATGGTTTTGATATTGAGTTTGAAATTGGTAAGAATAGGGTGTAAAACTCATGTTTTACACCATCCAATAAGAGATTGCCATCATCAGCTTTATACTTATGGTTCTATACATCTTGCCACATCTAATAATATCTCAATAAACACCTAATTGAGTTGGATTTTCAAATGGGTATTACAATTAATTGAGTGTGGTTGTGCCTATCTTTAATATGTAATACGATGATTTGACATGTTGAGATTGAAGAGTGTAAAACTCAAGTTTCACCACATCGTTATAAAATTTAATTTCTTTGATATTTGCTTTAAGCCTTTAATTATATAGTGTAATCTTTGTATCGCTGCATATTGATATTTATAACTTTGAAAGGGCCGGTATATATATAGCCTATCTATTAAGTTAATTCTTTAACTCCTTTTCAAAGTTAGAATATGTAATTAACGTGACCAAACAGTTTATAGACTTCAAATTATTATATAGATAAATGAGTCAACGTGACGTCTGAGCACTAATAACACAATCACACCTACATGTTCGAATTGTATCCTTGTGAAACAAATATGACATCAAATACTTTCATTTCATATTATTTTATATATATTTTAATGTATCCAATGATCAACAGCGAACAACAAGAAATGTGGAGAAGATGAATGGTACTTTTTTACTCCGAGAGATCGAAAGTATTTAAATGGAAACCGTCCAAACGGAGCAGCTGGTGATGGATATTGGAAAGCTACTGCAGTTGACAAGCATGTTATATTCGACGAAGCCCTAATTGGGTATAGGAAGGCACTACTTTTCTACCGCGGAAAAGCTCCAAATGGTACGAAGACTAATTGGATTATGCACGAATTTAGAGTTGACACTCCTCCTCGAGATAAAAGGAGTCCAGGTGACATGAAGGTATGCAAATTTTATATATCCTTTCATTTTAACTTTTATATGACTCATTGAAATGTTATTTGAATCTTCTTTAGAGTTTTTGTGCATACATTTCAACTATAATTGTTGTAATTTATTTATTCTTAAATTCTCTCATTCTCAAACTGACTATCATTAAATTTTATGTTGATAAGGGTAATTTTGTAATATTGAAACTTACGCATGGCAAGGCGTAGAGTGACACCCCGGATAAGCCTGTCGGCCTTGTGTCTATCAACACCTGACGAACCAGAGGTCGAAAAAGCTAACGAGATTAACTTCTGATAGGGGTTGAAAGCTGACGCCACCATGATGGAGGGAGGAGCTAGGCTAACAGTTCTGACGTAACCCAAACTTGGTCTCCACGTATACATATAAGGAAATTTCTTGTGCCCCACGCCCAATGATGAATAATAAAGATTCCTACAAGGAAAGGATTCCAAAAAATATGTTCATGAGGATTCCTATATGGAAAAGACTTCTAAGCTAAGAAAAGAGATGTCAATCTCTTTTTACTATAAAAGCCCTAATACCCTCACTAACCAAGGTACGCATAATTCACTTACTCTGGCACTCTAGAGTTGTGAGAAATTCTAACTTGACCTTCGAAGGGTATTTGGCCGGCACTACACCGGTGCTCTCTGTGATGTCTTCTCTTTTTGTATTGTGCAGGTGTTGTTTCGAGTACGTGAGGACCGTGTAGCTTACTGGTGGTTTTTTGGCATCTTCAGTTGGCGCCATCTGTGGGTAATGTGCACTTTAGCCTATCGCTTCCCGGACAAAGAGTTGCATGGTACTTACTCGCTCGATAGCAACTACCAACAACGTTCAAGGAGACGAGTTGCGACCCACTTCCCTAGAGAGGCAGGTCCAAACCCTCATGGCAGTAGTGGAACGTCTCACTAAACAGAATCAGGACCTTGAAGAACAGCTACGGCAGAAGAACACCACTATGGGTACCCAAAAGGAAGACCAAGAAGGTACCAGTGCTGAGAGGAGAGACCAAGAGGGACCGGAAGGTAGTAAAGCCCCGAGCAGACCACAGCGACAAGACCTAAGCTGTCCTTCCACTACAGATACGACTCCCCCTTACATTGTCGCAGATGTAGATGATGAAGGAACGGATGGACCTTATGATGAACGCCCTCAAAGGACGAGTGTCTAGCGACCTCGATGATCTGGTCCACCGAACCGACTCACCTTTCACCACATCCGTCAACTCCTTTCCCCTACCGTAGAAGTTTCATATGCCCTAGATAGAAAGTTACAACGGAGTCAAGGACCCTCTCGATCACCAAGAGACTTTCAAGACCTTGATGCACCTTTAAGGAGTAGCAGACAAGATCATGTGTAGGGCCCTCCCTACGACGCTGAAGGGTCCTGCGAGAATTTGGTTCAGCCGACTGACGCCTAACTCCATCAGTACTTTCAAAGAGCTAAGCGCCCAATTCACTTAGCACTTTATTGGGGGGCATAGGTATAAGAAGTCTACTGCGTACTTGATGAGTATCAAGCAACAAGAGGATGAGATGCTGAGATCCTACATAGCCCGCTTTAATAAGGAAGCGCTCTCAATTGACGAAGCTGATGACAAGATACTTGTAGCAGCCTTCACAAATGGGTTGCGGAAGGGTAAGTTTTTGTTTTCTTTATACAAGAACGACCCGAAACCCATGTCGGATGTACTTTACAGGGCCACCAAGTACATGAATGCCGAAGATGTGCTACTAGCTCGAGAGGAAAAGCCTAGGAAGAGAGAGAGGCAAGAAGACAAACAACAGGACAAAGGGCGAAAGATGGCAAGAACTGGAGACGGAAGGGATGACAGACGCTCTAAACCCCTGGCGGGGAGGTTCACAAGCTTCACCCCGCTGACCGCCCCGATCGACCAAGTCCTAATGCAAATCAAGGACGAAGGAGCCTTAACCTTCCTCGGAAAACTGAAGGGAGATCCCAACAAACGGCCTAAAGACAGGTACTGCCGCTTCCATCGTGATCACGGTCATGACACGGCCGACTACTATGACTTAAAGCAGCAGATCGAAGCCCTTATCAGGCAAGGGAAGTTACAAAAGTTCGTCAGCAGGGAGAGAACAGATTCGCCTCCTCAAGAGCAAGCCCCCCGACTAGACAACGAGCGTCCCAAACCACCTTTGGGAGACATAAGGATGATTGTGGGAGGCACGGTGACCATTGGCTCGTCCAAGAAGGCCCGAAATACTTACCTCAAAATGGTTCAGAATGTTCAGATGACAGGCGTTGTCCTGAAAATGCCACAGGTCGATAACCCAATTATTGGTTTCACGGAAGAAGATGCTCGACATCTTCACCACTCACATGACAACACGCTCGTCGTTAACATCCGAGTAAGAGATTATAACATGTACTAGGTCTTGGTCGACAATGGTAGTTTCGTAAATATTCTCTACTACCCAGCATTCCAATAGATGCGGATCGACAGAGAACGTCTAGTTCCAACCAATGCTCCACTTGTTGGGTTTGGAGGAACAAAGGTATACCCCCTTGGCGCGGTCACATTGCTTGTAACAATTGGGGATTATCCTCAGCAAATCACTTGGGATGTTACATTCCTTGTTGTCAATTGCTCCCCCACCTACAATGCCATTATAGGACGACCAACCCTTAACTCGTGGAAGGCCATAACTTCAACCTACCACCTGATGATTAAATTCCCCACGGAGTACAGAGTAGGGAAATTACGAGGAGACTAGGTAGCTGCATGCGAATGCTACATTGCGATGCTAGAGATGGACGACCATCTATAGACCTTGAGAATAGAAGAACAGCGGACGGGGGCAGAACTCGTAGAGAGGCTCGAGAAGATACCTCTCGATAGCTCCAGATTGAACAAAACCACAAGGATTGGCACTTTCGCCAGCCCAACGGTTCGCCAAGAGCTCATGCCTTCCTTAAGGAGAATCAGGATGTGTTTGCCTAGAGTCATGAAGACATGCCAAGAATTAACCCGTCAGTCATAGTACACGGGCTGAATGTGTCACCTTCCTTTCCACCCGTCCGACAGAAGAAGCGAGTATTCACCCAAGAGCAAGACCAAGCAATAGCAGAAGAAGTAAGCAAGTTACAAGAGGCGAGCTTTATCAAGGAAGTTTACTATCCCGACTGGCTAGCGAACGTGGTGATGGTCAAGAAGGCCAATGGGAAATGGAGGATGTGCGTAGACTTTACAGATCTGAACAAAGCATGCCCCAAGGATAGCTACCCCCTTCCATGAGTTGACATACTGGTAGACTCTACAGCTCAGCACCAACTACTAAGCTTCATGGATGCCTTCTTAGGATACAACCAGATCCAGATGAATGAAGCGGATTAGAAGAAGACTTCATTTGTTACCAGCCAAGGTCTTTTTGTTACAAGGTAATGCCATTCAGCCTTAAGAACGCAGGCGCAATGTATCAAAGGCTCATGAACAAGATGTTTGCGAACCAAATCGGGAGGAATGTTTAGGTCTACGTTGACAACATGTTGGTAAAAAGCCGAAGAGAAGAAGACCATTTGAAGGATCTTGAGGAAACCTTCAGCACCCTTCGCTCCTACAACATGAAGCTTAATTCGAGCAAGTGTGCATTCGGAGTAATAGTAGGGAAATTCTTAGGCTTGGTGTCTCAAAGAGGCATTGAGGCTAACCCAGACAAGATTAGAGCCATAGTAGAGATGGCCCCCCCAAAGAACGTAAAAGAAATGCAAAGTTTAAATGGTAAAGTAGCCGCCCTGAACAAGTTCGTATCAAGAGCGACGGATAAATATTTACCCTTCTTTTGCACGCTGAAGAAATCTTTTGAATGGACTGCCGAGTGTCAGCGAGCATTCGAGGAGCTAAAGGCCTACCTTTCTTCCCCACCACTATTAAGTCCTTCACAACCGGGGGAAAAGCTCTTCTTGTATTTGGCAGTCTCCCCGGCAGTCGGCAGCCGTCAGCGCGGCCTTGGTCAAAGAGGAAGACAAGGTTCAAAAGCCCGTATACTACGCCAGCCGGGCATTTCGTGGTGCAAAGGAGAGGTATCCACCCATGGAAAAGCTTGCCTTCGCCTTAGTTACAACAGCTTGCAAACTCAAGCCGTACTTCCAAGCCCACACGATAATCTTCCTAACCGACAAACCCTTACGACGGGCCATGATCAACCCCAAAGTTGCTGGTTAGTTGGCGCTATGGGCGATAGAGTTGAGTGAGTTTGACATTTAGTACCGCCCACGCACCGCCATTAAAGGGCAGGTTGACGCTAACTTCATAGCAGAGTTTACCAACAAGGAAGATAAGGGGGCAGATGAATATCCGTAGTGGAGTATACATACAGACGGGTCGTCCAACAGGCAAGCCGGAGGTGTAGGTATCGTACTTCTCTCTCCTGAAGGAGACCTTATCAAATGCATGGTTCGCCTCGACTTCCCTACTACCAATAACGAAGCGGAGTATAAAGCTTTAGTGACAAGGCTTGATCTCGCCAAAGCAGCAGGAGCCGCAAGAGTGGTTCTTTATTGTGACTCTTAGGTTGTCACTAACCAAGTAAACGGGGATTACGAGTGTAGAGATGAAAAAATGAAGAAATATCTGGATCAAGTAAGGAGACGGGTAGATGAGCTGAACGCCAAAATTATCCAGATCCCCAGAAGAAAGAACGAGCAAGCTGACCGCCTTGCCAAAGTAGCTTCAGCCAAACATATGACTACCCTTGATAACGTACTCTCTTTTGTTTAGCTTTCTCCGCTAATAGATACCATCGATGTGCAGGACATAGGTTCCGAAAGCAATTGGACAACGCCATTGATCTCTTACTTGAAAGATGGCGTCTTACCAGATGGAAGGGAGGCCGTATGAAAGCTAAAGGTCCAAGCAGCACGGTTCATCTTGATGAAGAACGTCTTATATAAGATAGGCTTCTCCCGCCCATACCTAAGGTGTTTGGGTCCCGAAGAAGCAGACTACGTCATGAGAGAAGTCCACGAAGGGATCTGTGGAAACCACTCAGGGTCACGATCGTTGGCATATAAGCTGATTCGAGTTGGGTACTACTGGCCCACCATGCAAAAAGATGCTCAGACTTATGTCAAAGCTTGCGATAAATGCTAAAGATTCAGTAACATCATCCGACAGCTGTCTGAAGAGTTGACCCCTATGATAGCCCCATGGTTGTTCACTCAATGGGGTTAGACATCATGGGGCCATTCCTAATAGCGGTGCGATAGCTGAAGTTCCTGATAGTAGGCATCGATTACTTCACAAAATGGGTGGAAACTGAAGCCTTAGCCACCATTACGGAAAAGAATGTGCGAAACTTCGTCTGGAGGTCCATCATATGCAAGTTTAGGATCCTTAGAGTCTTAATCTCAGACAACGGGAAACAATTTGACAACGACTCTTTTAGGGATTTTTGCTCGCAGTTAGGGATCAGAAATCACAATTCCTCCCCCACCCACCCTCAAGCTAATGGACAGGTTGAAGTCACGAACCGATCCTTGTTCAAAATTATCAAGACTTGGCTCAAGGGGGCAAAGGGAATATGGCCTGAAGAGTTGCCAAGCATACTATGGGCGTATAGGACAACGGCGAGGACGGCCATAGGAGAAACACCATTTCGACTAACGTACGGAAGCGAAGTAGTCATTCTAGATGAGGCCAAACTCACAAGCTACAGGGTAGACAACCATGATGAAAGAAAAAACGACAAGCCTATGCGTCTACAGCTTGATCTAGTTGACGAAGTCAGGGCGACAGCAGAACAAAGGCTCACACGGTACCAGGACTGCATGGTTAAGCACTACAACTCCTAGGTCCAACATAAAGACTTTTAGGTTGGAGATCTCGTTTTAAGAAAGGTCATGGGCGCTGCTAGAGATCCTACCCAAGGAAAGCTTGGCCCCAATTGGAAAGGACCCTATCGAGTCACGTCATGGTAGAGGAAAGACACCTACCACCTGGAGACAATGGACGGACAAAAGCTACACCACCTATGGAACGCCGAGCACCTGCGAAGGTACTACCAGTAAAGAGGATAACGTGAAGAGCAGCACCCCCTTATTTTTGGTATATCTTAGTTAAATTTAGCTACACTTCTCAGTTTTTCTATTTTACTTTAGATTCTGCTACAATAACTCTTTTTTAAGCCCAAAGGGTAGGGTTTTTTTTTTTTTTTTCTTTTTAAGAACTACTTTTTCTACGAATGCATGGTTCAATATAATATGAGGAGTTTTATCCAGATATGACTTAATGTGTTTTTTCTACAATATATTACCAAGTCCATAAAGTGGACGAATTTGCAACTAAGTCCAAAAAGAGGACGAGTCCATAAAGTGGACGAGCTTGCTACCTAGTCCATAAGTGGACGAGTTTGCTACGAAGTCCATAAGTGGACGAGTTCGCTACCAAGTCCCCAAAGTGCACGTATTTATCATCAAGTCCACAAAGTGGACGGGCTTATTATTAAGTCCACAAAGTGGACGAGTTTATTACTGAGTCCATAAAAAAGTGGACGTATTTATCATCAAGTCCACAAAGTGGACGGGCTTACTATTAAGTCCACAAAATGGACAAAGTTTATTACTAAGTCCACAAAAAGTGGACGGATTTATCAATAAGTCCACTAGATAGACGAGCTTATTTCTATGTCCACAAAGTAGATGAGCCTATTACCAAAGAGTGGATGAGTCCAAAAAATGTCCACAAAGTTGACGGGTTTAAGCCCATATAACATTGATTGTCTCACGTATGGACAAAAGAAAGAAGACGAACATACAACAATGAAACGTACTGAAAGGAACGGATATAAATCAACATAAGTTAGTCTTTACAAAATCAAGCCCAAAAAACAACAGGGCGTTTTACAGTGACTTAAAAATAGAATAGATCAAAAATATTTACATAAAGCTAAGAGGCTGGAGGGATTGGGGAGTTTCCGTCAACCTTCTCCCCAACAATGTCAACCTTCTCCCCGGCAACATTGTCCTCGACGTTCATGAGCTCAGTGGACGGGAGACGGGGCATCTGTGGCTGGCTGGGCGAGGATGACATTACTATCTTTTGGGTTAGACTTAGTGGAGTCGTCAGTTTCCTTGTGGACAGTGTCGTTAGTAGTAGTAGACGGCAGAGGCTCGTCCATAGTAACCCTGGAAAAATCCAGTCCTCAAACCCTTCACCATAGTATCCACCACAGAAATCTATGAATGGCTAAGAGGCCTTGTATTCATTTACAGCGTCAACTCTGGCCGTCTCTACCTGTTCAAGAAGGGTCGTCAGCTCTTTCTCTACTTTCTCCTTTGCTTCTTGCTCACTCTTTCTCTGACGACCCTCCTCCTGCAGCTTACCCTTCATATTTTTTACCTCTTCGTTAAGAGAGCAAATGGCACCCTTGTATTGTTCCTCCTCTTCTGTCAGGAGCTCTATGCGCTTATGCAAGCAGGCAATCACTCTTTCTTTAGCGACGCCCCTATCTTGCACTTGCAAAGCTTTCATACGCACCAACGCCTACAAGGCACAATAGCCATCAGCTACTAGACAAGTGTGTAAGAAAGATAAACTCAAAGGAAAACGTACCCGAGTAAGATCAAAGAGGCCTGACGCCCCTAACTCGTCAATCCCCTCCTCAGTACAAGGGTCTACATCCTTATCTCTGATGATGGATCCCACCATCTCGATGGCATAGTCTTTGTGCATAAGAAGACGATGGTCTGGTCCTTGAGCAACAGGGCCTAATGATGTCATCAGACCCTTACCCACGCCATGGCCAGTCCTGGGGGGCGTCAGCTTTTTTTGAGGATTTGTCCCTAACGATAACAGCAAGCTTCTTAGGTGGACGATCATCCTTTCTGTCGAGTTTTCTCTTGAGCGCGCCCTTCCCGACGGCTTTTGGAGCTGGCGAAGACGCTCCATCCCCCTTTACCTTATTTTCTTCTTTTTTCTTCTACTGGGCAACGGATGCGCGCACCTGCGCCCTCAACCTAACGGCCTCTATTTCTACATAAATTAAGTGATGGATATAAGTTAGGAGATGCCTAAAAAGTGAAAAAAGAAAAGAAAAGAAGGAATAAAGCGATTGGGGTAAATAAGAGATACTCATGACGACGAGAATAAGAGTTAAGTTTACGAGCTGCCAGGGTTGGCACCGGACCACCACAATATGCGTGTAGTGTATCAAGGGTAACCAAATCCCTACACTTGTGCTTTTCAAAAGGAATTTCAAGAACCCGTTGGATGAAGGCCTCTTGCTTACCGGTAATGGATGGGCGGACACTAGCTGAAACAAGAAAAGACAACGACATTAGAACACTTGCAAGAAAACTGAAAATTTAGCAAGAAAATATGACGGCATAAAACCTGACTCCTTAACTATGCCCCAAGTGCTATCAAAGCCATAGGGCATTGTGTCCCACTCCTCTGGACGGCATATCCAATCCATCCCTTTAACAAAAAAGTATATGCCCTTCCAATTCTTGTTGGAGTTGGGCATGTCTGATACAAGTCTTAGTACTTTTTTTCGAGCAGCAAAGTGATAAATCCCTTGAGAAGAGATGATATGTTGGGGACGGTAGCACCAGAAAAACTCGTCTAGCGTAAGTTGACGGTTCCCTCCGCTTAGACGACCCCATAAGATCTCCGATCCTATGAAGATTCTTCAGGCATTAGGGGAGATTTGGTTGACAGATAGACCAAGAAAGTTAGCCAGCTGACGGTGTAACGTCGTCAGTGGTAGCCTCAACCCCGCTGCCAGCGTGGCATCGTACATACCAGTATCCTCCATCTCCCCAGAATAACACTTCTCGAACTTCCCAGGAAGACGGATTGGTATGTGATCTGGGATTTGGAAACGGTCCCTCAAATTCTTGAAAATCTTGGACGTCATCTTCGAAAGGAAATCATTGACGGTCTACATTTGAGGAAGTATGAATGGACGAACGTGCCCACTTTCAGGGTTTACTGAACTTCCAACATCTGAGGTCCTACCATCCGCGTCATCTTCGTTCCCGTCACCCTTCATTACCCTGTCATCTTCAATCTCTTACTCATTGTCAACTTCTCCCTCACCATTGACTTCTCCCTCGTCTATCTCTTCCTTATCTTCCTCTCCTATATAATCCCCGTCCTCGTTAGGAGAACGGGCTGACGTCTCTCTTTTTGACGACCAGGAGTGGCCCTCCTCGGGCTCTTGTCCTGTTTGGAAGACTTCGTCGTAGCCCGTTCCTTCACAGACTGACGACTGTTCATTAATCGCTTCCCTAGACATTTTTTACCTACAAGCGACGGAGTTATTCTATGCACCTAAGTTGACGGCCTCGCTAAAAAGCTACACTACCAACTAAAGCACAATAATAAAATGATAGATAGGAGAAGAGAAGAGAAGACTTACCAAGTAAATGGTCTCTGGAAAAGGTGACAGACTCAACAAACGGAAGAAGACGACGGGAACAATGTTCTCCGAATAGTAAGCTCTCTCTCTCTCTCTCTGGATCAGTAATAAAATAGGGAGAATGAAAAAACTGAGGTATATATAGAATCAAAGGGTGCACAGAGGACGAAGTGACACCCTCGTCCAGAAGCGAATCCAGTTGGAATGCGACATGTGTTTAAGCAATTAATGCACGGTGCTCGAGGGAACATCCATAAATACCTCTTTCTTATCCTTGAATAAATACAATTAAATAAATAAAGGTCAAAAACTAAACTCCACAACCTGTCAACTTTAGCTGACGAGGTTATGGAGTAGGGCGTAGCTGATAAGGGTAATTTTGTAATATTGGGACTTACGCATGGCAAGGCGTAGAGTGACACCCCGAATAAGCCTGTCGGCCTTGTGTCTATCAACACCTGACAAACCAGAGGTCTACAAAGCTGACAAGATTAACTTCTGACGGGGGTTGAAAGCTAACGCCACCATGATGAAAGGAGGAGCTAGACTGACAGTTCTGATGTAACCCAAACTTGGTCTCCACATATACGTATAAGGAAATTTCTTGTGCCCTATGCCCAATGATGAATAATAAAGATTCTCACAAGGAAAGGATTCCGAAAAATATATTCATGAGGATTCCTATATGGAAAAGACTTCTAAGCCAAGAAAAGAGAGGTCAACCTCTTTCTACTATAAAAGTCCCAATACCCTCACTAACCAAGGTACGCATAATTCACCCGTTCTGCACTCTAGAGTTGTGAGAAATTCTAACTTGACCTTCGGAGGGTATTTGGCCGGCACCACATCAGTGTTCTCTATGAGGTCTTCTCTTTTTGTGTTGTGTAAGTGTTGTTTCGAGTATGTGAGGACCGTGTAGTTTACTGATGGTTTTTCGGCATCATCATATGTTATCCAGTTGGATGACTCAGTTTTGTGTAGAATTTAGATTTGCTTTTCAATAAGTGCTCCGCTCACCAAACTTTTATCTAAGTGAGCGTAGATATTGGAGGAATTGTTCCTCCTTGTCTCTCTGTTGTTAAGCAAAGGGGGATTTTCCTCCTTGTCTTTAGCAATAGAAGTTGTCTATCCCTTCTACACAAAGAAGTGTTTTGTTTTGGGATTGTTCTTTTGTCTCTCTAGGGATATCAAGAATATCTGTGAAGCTTGTGGGGTTGGGGAAACACTTTTCTTTTTGTGACGAGTCTACTACTCATTCTATGTTGACTAATATGGAGGAAATCACTGATACTTGGCGAAAAGTGTCAGAGCAACAATTTGGACCTACTCTCAGCCGGGAAAGGTGAAATGTATGTGCTTGGGCATTATGAGCAAAATCAGTCTTGCCCAACAGGGAGGAGTACGGTAGAGATTGGGAAAAGAGGAAGGAACGCAGCAAGCTCGATGGAGGAGGGCAGTGCTGACGTGGTGCACAGGAAAGTTTCTTCAGTTACAACTCATGAAGTAACGACGTCCTTTTTACTGTTGCCCACAGCCATGCAGCTGGTTACGGTTTCAACGCCTACAATTACTAAGGAATTAATGCTGCATAAGTCCACGTTTGTGGCAGAAATAAATAATAATGATGAGTTATTATTGGCTCGGACTATTGTACCTGATATGAAGTCTAACAACCAGCTAGCACAGAATTTGAAGTGTAATGCAATCAATAGTCTAGCTAAGGTAAAGATTTTTTTGCCACCTAATCCATGCAATCCGAAGCCAATTAATGCAGCAGTTGATGACACAATTATGCCCAAGAACCCTGGAGCTTGCTGCGTTTTTCCTTCAACGGATACAGGCGAGTTGATTCCAATTAATGCCTCGGATCAGTTAGTAAGGTCCAATCAATTCCTAGCAGCGGCTACACTGAAACCTATCCTACGGGTTCTGCAAGATGCTCGGTCGGCACAAGCATCTTATGTATGTTCAATTCCTCCAAAACCTCCAGACCGTGGCAGTTTTGCTCATCAACACATGAGGTGGACTCCTCCAGTAAATCACATGTTCAAGGTAAACTTCAATAGAGCTATTTTAAGAGAGGAGCAGAAGGCAGGTGTTGGGGTAATTATAAGGGATGAGCATGGCAGGGTTATTGCATCCATGGCAGATAGTATTTCTCTGCCCTTTTCTGTTGATGCAGTGGAGGCTTTTGCAGCCAAGGAAGCACTTAAGTTCGCTTAAGAGCATGGTCTATCAGCCATTGTTCTCAAAGGTGACTCAAAGTGCACTATTGATTCTTTGTTATGCGAGGACATATCCCTAGCAGACATTGGACACCTCATAGATAAAGCAAAGATGTCCGATATTGGAGTGGGAATACGGGAGAGTAATGGAGCTGTTTTGGCTTCTTTCTCACAAAAAATCCCTCCAGCATACAAGGCTGAAGAGATTGAGGCACTGGCAGCCCTCAATGCATTGTCATTTGCGTTTGAGTTGGGATTTCGTAGTACTATCCTTAAAGGTGATTCTCTTGGATTGACTCAAGCTTTGAAGTCAGAAGAGCGTAGCTTATCACCAATGGGTTTGCTGACTAAAGATGCAAAAATGTTTGCTAACAGTTTTGTAAGATTGTTGTATTCTCACATTAAGAGAAACGACAATGGGGTTGCTCATAGTCTGGCTAAAAATGCGTTATGCATACCAGATTTTCAAGTATAGATGGAAAATGTCCCATCACATATTGTTTTGATTTTACAATTGGATGTAGTTGAATTTCATTAATAAAATCCATCATTTTCTTCTCAAAAAAAAAAAAAAAATTTGTGCAGAATTTATAAGAAAACTGAAAAGGAATCAAAATCAAATGTGAAATCAACCCAAGCCCATACCCAAGATGAGGAGGTTCCAAATTCCACATCTTTGCCTCAAAATGAGCCGATGGAGTATTTCGAATTCAAGGATCCTATAGCACAAATGATATATGACCATGACTACATGCTTTAATCTGATCAAAATGCACCTAGTGCATTATTGGAAGTTCCTCAAAACAGTAACGCTACTACTCTCATTGACATGCTTGGGTTCCATGATCCATTTCAAGCAATGGGCGGTAATATTTTTGAGACTCCTGTCCAGAGCAATCAACAAAGTTTCTGTTTTCCTCCTTTAGTGAATTCTGTAGAGACCCTAACTTTGCCAAGTAGATACCAAGATTGGTCATACACTACAAATCCTTTCAAGAACATCTCAGCAATGCAATCTGATTACCACAATTACTGTGTTTATCAGCAGGCATCGCTGAATAATCAAGTGTCAACATTGATTCCTTCTCCCAGTTATGACCCAAATATGCTTCTGATTCTGAATAATCAAGTGTCGACATCGATGCCTTTCTCATCAAGTGTCACCATCGATTCCTTTTTTCAATAATGACCCAAATAAGCGTCAAAAGCTTTCAAATGATGGCCATTCATTTCGATGATTGGTAGCACCAACTAGTGTAGATTAGTAGATCGTTAGCTAGCTAGCAGTATTAATTTCTCTCTCCATTTCATTAGGAAATCTGCACTCTGCAGTACATCTTTTATTTTCTTAGATAGACAAATGTCATTAAGTTTCTTGCTTGTGGATAATTTAGTTGATTTATTTGAAATATTTTTTAGATAGTTTTTTTTTATCATGCTTCTGCGTTAATTTGCTTGGTCTTATGTTTTATAATTTCTATATTTATGGTATGGGGCTAGTTAATTATTAAGATAGTTTTTTTAAGATTAAACTATATTGCTAAAGATTTATTAAAGGTTAGGATAGTCTTATTTTAATTTTAAAAAAATATAATTAAGATAGTTTACTAAAATTCAAATACCTAATTTTCAGTCTTTTTTTTCATGTAATAATTATGAAATTTTAGTTTTAAATTTTAAGTTATCTCAAACTTTTGGTATAAGTATTTTAGTTGAAGTAAAATACTAGAATTAGAATGTAAAATATCCTTTAAAAAAAAAACCTATGCTAACAACTAATAAATCGGATTGGCTTATCAAAAAAAGAAAAAAAAAATCGGATTGGGGTTGAGAGTAAAATTGAGAAGGAAAGAGAGAGAAAAATAGGATAAAATATGTTTTATTTTTCTTTATTAAGATTGTTAGGACTTAGGTATTTATGTATTTAGAACTCTAATATGTATTGTTGGCAAACTATGATCAAAACAATGTGTTTAGAAATGTTTTAGTCTTGCTCAAAGTTGTATATTTTATGTAAAGTTGGAATCGAGCTAATGCAGAAGTTACTGTGCATTTTGGCCTGGCTCGATCGATCGAAGCTTAGGCTCAATCGATCGAATCTTGGGCAGAATGCGTTTTTCTGCAGATTTCCAACTCAGCCCTAGTTGTTTAAAACGTTTAGGGTTTTCTAATTTGTCATAAGTATAAAAGGCAAATCCTAACCACGTTTTAGTGTTGCTCATATTGCTGTTTATGTAAATCTCTTGTGAGATCTAGAGAAGCTTTCCTTTACACAAACTTAGGATTTTCAAGGAGGAGATTTTATCTACACCTTGACGATCAACTCGGTTGCTGCCATTGAAGCTTAAAGAAAACACAAGCGGGTGTGCTTGTATCTGGTGGTGAATCCAAGAAAGAAGGAGTCCGTGGATTCGGAGCTTGCACATGGTCGTGTCAGTAAGTTCTACTGGTGGGTAGCAATAAGAAGTCGAGCGTGGGGGCTTGTAAGTCTTATTATATGAACTTCGATTTTTTCAAGATAGTGGATTCAGGTTTACCTTGAGGATAACTAAATTAAATCCTCCCCAAGTTTTTACCGATTTGGTTTCCTAGGTGATCATATTTTTGTGTTATTTATCTTTCCGCTGTCTTGCATGATATGATTGTTTGATTGTGATAACCTAGATTTGGAATTTAGACTAAGTAACAACTTGGCTAATTACCTAGGTTAATTCAATTGTGTTTTTAAAGGGGTCTAAAAAACTATCAAAGATTATCATTATTTTGGAGTCGTGAAAATCTTCATTTTTTTAATTATAAAATTAATCAGAAACTAGCTGAGTTCCCGCATGATATGCAGTGTAACTCATTTTAATTTTCTCCAATATTTCAATAAAATTTAGTTTAACTGGTTGGTATCTCGATTTCTAATAGAGATTCAGATTTAGATCCCTCACCCTTAACTATCAATGTGTGTGTATATATATATATATATATATATATATATATTTATTTATTTACATTTTTAAAAAAAAAAAAACTTTCGTTTTTAAAAAAGGTAATCTTTAGTTATTTTATAGACAAAATAGAAAGATACTAAGAATAATGTAGTGATTTGAACATAGTATATATATGTGTTTTTAAATTGAAAATTGCATGATATATTGGGTCATATAAATAGGCATGTTTCATGCCTACAAAAATGCAACTATCCTTCATTTTTTTTTTTTTTTTTTTTTTTTTTTTTTTTTTTTACATTCTAGATTTTGTGTTAGTAAAGTTATTTATTTTTTTCCCTTTTTGTTGGACATTGTTTCAATAGTTGCAAAGACAACTAAAATTTTAGTAGGAATACCATATTTCAAATCAATTGTTCCTCACATAAAAATAAATAAATAAAAAAGATCAATTGTTTCTCATATAAAACTTAGAAAAATGATATTAAAATTTCATTATGCTTAAAATAATTAATATAACAAAATAAACATATTCATTCTATTAGTTATCTTTCTAATTACATAAAATAAATAACACAATGTTAGTTCCTATATGAATTTAAAGGGTTAAGATTAATTTTTAGTGAATTCACAAATGTTTAATTTAAAAAAAAAAAAAAATAGTTTTCGTGTCACTTTTTGTCAAAGCAACTAAACATGAGGAATAATGTCATATTGTAAATCTAATATTATTATTCCAACTAAAAATTATTTCTTAAATAAAGTTTATAAAAATAATCTTATAAATTCATTTAATATAAATAATTAATGCACAACTATTGATAATTAGTATATACATTTACTCTATTAGCTGATTCAATGAACTAATAATCAATATATCAATATAAAACCGAATCTTTTGGCCTCTCCACAATTTTCCACGTCAGCATTATTTAAAAAAAAAAAAACAAACAAAAATTCTGATTTTCTTTTTTTTCTAAAACCTGATAATACATAAAACTCGTTTCCCTATTCCTTCCCCGTTCAAAACACACCCCATGGTGAAACGTTCCCCATCGTCCAAAACACATCCCATGGCCAAACCCCTTCTCCATCATCCAAAACCTAGACCCATATTAGCTCCAACAAAACCTGATCCCGTTCCCTTTCTCCTCTGAAGTGATTCACTCCAATCGCAGATACAGGTCAGCCAAACCCCTTCTCCGTATCAGAGCATTCTCTCTTGGTATTTCTCAATTAATCTATAAATAATATCTTTTCCTATTGTCTTTAATTAGGCTTTTCTGTCAATTTAGGGATTTCGTCTTTAATTAGGTTTTCCTGTCATTTTAGGGATTTCACTTCCTAACCCTCGGGTGTGTTGGGTTTTGGCTATCAATTGCAAACTGAAGCCAGCCTCCTCTGTAGAGGAAGTCCAAACCCAAGGTAAGAATTTTGGTTTGCTCTTCAATTGAAAACCTACCTGCCCAGTTATTACTTCCAATATATTGTTCTTTCTCCACTTCAATTGTTCATGGAATTTTGTTTGTGGTTGTGGGTGATCTACTTTGGTGTTTTGCGTTGCTAAATGGTTGACCTTTGGTTTGCCGGCATTAAAAAAGGTTTTGTGTGTGTGTGTGTGTGCGCGCGTGCGCGCTTTAGGTTCTAGCAATTTAAGGTGGAAATTTGTGTTATTTATTTTTCCATCCCGGTTTTGAAGCAAAATTGGGGTTTTTTATTTTTTATTTTTTATTATTTAGGTTCTAGCGATTTAAGGTGGAAATTTGTGTCGAAGAAAATTGCAATGACCATAAAGGAGCTCTTTGAGACGGATTTTCTGGGCGGGGTAACAGACTAACAATGGTGTTCATGGGTTGCAATAAGGTTATCCTCATGCCTAATTCTTTTTTTTTTTGTATGTATTGAATATAAATTGGATTTTCTGGCTGAAGCCTGAAATTGGTGGTATATCAATTTTCTGTCAATAAGTTTTTAATTTCTAGATTACATTACTATAAATTTTTTTTTTTAAATTCCTCTGTTTCAGCACCTATACATCAACTAAGTTCTATTTCTTGGCCATATCTGTTAGGTGTTCGACAAAAGGCCTACAAGAGTAACTATGTACATGGGTTGTCAATTGAAATAAGAAAACATTTGAATGTATTTCTTTAAAATAGAAACTCAAAATTTATATGTAGAGGAAATTTGTAGATACTAGACATTTACTCTTGAAGTATGTATTCAACACTTTATGGAATTGTAGTAGGATGAACAATTTGAAGAGCTATGTTATTCAAAATCCAATTTTGTTTGACAAATTCACCAGAGTTCTTGCTCTCTCTCTCTCTCTCTCTCATGTTTTTGTTGGTATAATGGTTGAAACAATGATATAAGAATTGGTATCTTTTTTGAAAATAGGCCAACCCTAAGTGTTTGACAAAATGTCTCAATGAAATTAGAATCAATGTAGATTAAAGGCTTGGTAAAAAATTTACATCTATTTTGTGAAAGTCCTCTATTTTGGATTGGTAAAAATTAGAATATGTTTGGTTTGGTTGAAAAAGTATGGAATTTTTTATTGCTCTCTTTATATGTTATTATGCTTTTAAGTTTAGTATTTCAGGTTATTAGTTGCTATAAGTTGATTTTTTTAGGTTATCCATGAATTACAGCAGGTACCATTGGAGAGAATTTGTATTGCAACTCACAACTAGAACTGTGAGTTATAATTTTGTTAATAGAGAGCTATAAGTGTTTAGAATTTTGGTTAAGAGTAATGATTTTTACTGATTAGTTCTTTGGAATTTTGGTTTTCTTTTTAATTGTTGTGCTTTTATTTAAGCAATCATTTTAAACAGCTGAATATGATGCTGCAATAAATTATTTTTATTTGAATATAAGTAGCGTAAATGGCAAAGCTATGTAATAGTACTCTAATGCTATGGATATCACCTTATAATGTTAGGTTCTGACTTTTCTTATGCAATAGATGTATTGAACACATCTTTTATATGTATGTGGGATTGACCTATGTAAGCTCTTCATACATATTCATATTGGCATATTCAATTTGTGTTTGCCTATTGGGTTTGTGTGTTTTGTTTGAAAAAAAAATCTCACTCCCTCTTGCATTTTTATTTATTTATTTAGAATTTGATAGTTATACTCTCACATTATTTTAAGTCAACTTTATGGTTTATGTCTCTTGGTTTTAGTTGTAATAGGAATTGCTAACACACTGAAACATTACCTGTGCTCTCATCCTACATTAAAACAAAAATACTATTGACTGTTAACTAACCAAGCATGGCAGGTGTCCAAGAAAATAATATAGTAACATTATTTTATTACTTTCAATTTATTTCTCCTTCCCCTAATTCTGCATAGATACTTTGACATATTTTATCAAACAAGTCCACGCATTACACCACAATGACTTACTAAATGCATTTTATGTACTTGTGTTAGATTTGGTTTTGAATTAAAATTGGTTTTATAGTGGTCGAAACCCTAATTTGAGTCCATTTCTATATACAACCCTCTATATACATCCACCAGTAAGGTTTTTTTCCCCTTTTTTAAAATTTGGATTTTAAATATGACTTTGGTTTTGATATTGTGATGGATTGGTTTTGATTTAGGAAATTGGGTTAGTCTAGGAGGAGAATGTTTGGATCTAGATTATCATAGTATTAAGCAACCGTGATAGCTATTGCGGTTGCAATTGGCTTCTATGTAAATTAAATACCTCTAACAAATATAGATGTGACAATAGTGTTTATTGGAATTCTTTTGACAGTATTTGATCTACAAAATACATTAAAGCGAAAAGTGAATTTATGTAGTAAAACTGATTTACAATTAATATAAAGTTGTATGTTTTCATTGTTTCAAAATTGAATTTGGATTTTGACTTTGAGCCAAGTAAACATACAAAGGTTGCAATCCTATGCAAATAGCTTTCACGTTGTCTTAATGTTACTTTAGTTTTCAACATTATTTTCTAAAAAAAAAATAGTTTTTTCTTTCTTTATTTCTCAATGTCTTTTTTTTTTTTTTTTTCTTTTTTTCTTTTTTAGCTTTTTCTTGGTGAGCAAATTAGCCTTTCCCTGATTCTTTTAGCCGTTTCTTTTAATGTGAGGTTGATTAATTAAATATTTATTTAACTATCCCATGCATCACACGGGTTAGTGACTAATTTGATATAAATGCAAACTCTTTGAAGTAGAAGCCCTTAATAAAAATAACTTCAAGGAATGCGCCACTTGGCACAACCCCTCTCCAACATAAGATCTCTACTTTTTATATATACTAGTTTATAACCCGCACAATGTGCAGGACACTTTTATTTATTACAAACGACAAATTGTAGGTGAAAATTTAAACATTTTATAGTTAGATAATACCCAAAAAAAATACTAAAAAAAAAAAAAAAACTTGCAAGAAAGAAAACTATGAAATCTAATCTTGAAATTTCTTGTTCATTCAACAAAATTTGAAATACACCAAAAAAATATCGGCTTTCTTCATCACACATAAGATCTCTACTTTTTATATATACTAGTTTATAACCCGCACAATGTGCAGGACACTTTTACTTATTACAAACGACAAATTGTAGGTGAAAATTTAAACATTTTATAGTTAGACAATACCCAAAAAAAAATACTAAAAAAAAAAAAAAAAAACTTGCAAGAAAGAAAACTATGAAATCTAATCTTGAAATTTCTTGTTCATTCAACAAAATTTGAAATACACCAAAAAAATATCGTCTTTCTTCATCACACATGCACTCAATATCACAAAATTCAAATCCTATAGTAGTAATCTATGAATTACATCAAACTACAGTATTAAATAGTCTCACAGAAACTTTTAAAAATTAATTAAAAACAAAAGAATATTGCAAGGAATGCACCAACTGGCAAAATTTTAGACTATGTAAAGATGAAGTCTCTACTTTCATATATACAAAGTCATTCTATCACTTTAACACCACAAAAAATACCATAACTCCATATACTGTTAGACAATTTTTTTTGCAGACAATAAAAACAAATAAATTGAATAGTTACTTCATAATACAATAAAAATGTCCTCAATGTACAACATAATAATTCCATACATTCTAAAAGAAAACATCAGAGAGAAATTTTGGATTCCATCTTACTTTTGTTGTTGAGTTTGAGCTATTTGTCTTAAAGCTTTCCTCTTTGTATTCTTGCACCTCCTGCAACATGCATATTAATCCAATTGAAATCCCTTTCCTGGTTTAGAGCAATGCAGACTGCAGGGTGCTTTACTCTTTACCATCTACCTAATTCTTTATAATTTTTTTCGATTGATTTAGACATCAATCATTGAACTATTAAGAAAGATATTTATAGTTACATATCTTTAAGATTCAAACCCAAAAACAACTCTGCTGTAAGCATTGTACTGCAATCAAATGTTAAAACACAAATGTAACACACACACACACATATTTAATTCCATCTAGTGCTTTGGTGTGATTCCTAATTGACCAAGCAATCTATTAAATCTAGCGCATTTCTGATATAATTATGCATGCCAATTGTTAATTCAATTACCAATCTGTTGCTATCCTATCTTTGTAGCTCTTTGAATCATCCTTTTATTCTCTACCCAAATAATAAATCATTTGTCTCCGGCTAGGATAAATATAGGTATTCAACTTAAATAACTAAAAATCACTATAATTTAGCCATTAAAGTTGGGTATAAAAGTCAAGCATCCATACCAATTGCACTATCTAAAACCACAAAAATTTCATAGAATTTAAGCAATAATAGATCTAGATGATCCTTAAATCAACTGAAATGTATATTAAATATGGATTAGCTTTTAAGCAATAATAATCATTATGGCAATTTTTAGTTAATTCACGATTATCATTACCTAATCTACCTAACCAATTGCACTGTATAAATATGCATTAGAAACTTCTCAATTATTAATGAAATTTTCCAAAAAAATCCGTCCATGATGACCATGAACCATTTCAATGAATTTATTCTTCAGAACTTAGATAAGCATCACTTTTCTTGACTAATGGGTTTAATTTGCAAAAAGTTTTTGGAGCTGAGAGGATTTTCTTGGACCTGGAAAAAAAAAAAAAAAAAGCAAAATTTAGAGAATGCAAGGAGAAATGTTCTGATGTTTCTAACAATGATGTTCTTTCTCTAAGAGAGTGTGTCTCTATACATTTTTTGTAATGCTATAATGATAAACTATAGGTTCTAAATGAGATACTCAATGCAACTCTAAGTTAGTGAGCAGAATTAAATTGCAATTGTGCTTTAGTTGGTTACTCTAGTCATGGATGGATACCTTTTGTCATTTAAGTTGAGAATTACGTAATTGGATTGTGAGATTGCTAATCTTGCAAATTAACTATCACAAAACTTCAATACATTGACTTGCTAAACAAAATTACGAAAAAAAACATACAGCTGTAATTTTTTTCATTTGGTGTTCAAGTAATAACCTTGAAATATTTTTTTTTTCATACAGTACAACAGAAAAGGGATCGAATGAGGTAAATAACATAATGCAATAGATAAATAGTACCTAAAAGAAGCACTAACAGAGAACACAATACTTTATAATTGTGCACTATATATTCTCTTCGGTGGTTTCATCTCCTCCCCATTGGAAACTCCAGGATCAATATAACACAACTGAAAGTCTGAAACAAAAACAGAATATCATGCCCACTGTCAAATTGTAGTACTTTCAAAATGTAGCAAGACCAAATACCATACTTTGCTAAAAACATAAACCAATATTGTGGCTTCTTCAATGTGTGAACCCCTTTATTTATATAAGCTTTTTCCACCCATAATTCTCTTCCAAAATAGATCTTAAAAGTCTAAGAGGATTAAGAAAACTGACTGAAGAAACTTGGTACATTACACTATGAATTAGGCAAAACAAATACTTCCAACATTCACAAATTGAAAAGAAATCATCTCAATTGAGTTAAGTACTGTATAAAGCCTTGAATTATTGAATTTTCTCATGTCACTGCATGACAGATTCTCTACTAATCATCTCAACTTGCTGAAATTTCATGGTATTTAAATATCATAACTGGTTGCAATTCTCTACTTATCGCCACAATTCACAGATTAGCAAACTAACAAATGTAATTTAAACAGAACAATTTAAAACCTTCAAAACTGGTTACAATTCCTTTTACTATTGTTTCACTTTTGTTTCTTAGTACTAAAAAGATTCTCAATGAATTTTCAAGAACGACATACAACATGAAAAACCCAAAAAACCAAATATTGTACACACCAAAACTAACACCTAGGAATCTCTGAGAAAATTATTATTTTTTTGATAAGTAAATCTCTGAGAAAATTATTCTCTACCATAACATACAAAGTAATCAATTTTGTACAAAGAACATTATACTTTCAGATTTAACAATTTAAAACATGCAAAACCCAGAAAAACCCAACATGAAAAATAACAAATCATGACTTAAAATTATCTTTTAAAAAAAAAATATAGTCTAAAATCTACAATGTATAAACAAAATAACAAAATATTTTCAGATTTCAAAACCCCACAATTTCAATCCCCCTTACAAATAAGGGAACATGTAAGAGAGAAAACAAAACTTGAAAATTAAAGTGAAATGATTAAGTTTAAAGGATTAGAAAGATTTCATTTTGATGAGGTTTTCCCTGATTTCAACAAATAGAGAGGAAAATTAGGAGAATATTAGGAAAAGAAATTGGTACCTTTGCTTTGATGAAATTAGAGACTCTAGATTGAAGAAAGATTCTACTTCATTTCTGCAGAGAAAGAAATTGAGTGTTTTAAATCCAAAAGGGTCGAATTTAAACAAACCCATTACTGAAAATATCTAAAAAAATATTCACATATCAGAATTTCAAATTCCTTAACCCTAATTTCTGAAACCAAACCCAATTGGAATTGTAAAAGTTTGAAAACTATGGATATACATCAATCGAAGTTTTTGTTTTCCTAAATCACAAAGTAGAGTGAAAGATATTGAAAGGAATTTGAACGTATGTGGTTTTTCTTTTTAAGCGGTGTGATTGCAAAGGGAAGAAATTAGCACAACTTATTTGGGTAAAGCAAAAGGTGTGGTCTTTTGATTCAGTTTTGAAGGTTTTTATTTTATCTTTTCTAGGTTTTGGTTTTACTTTCCATCATTTTCTGGGCAACCAAACAGATATAGAAATTAGTAGAGAGAGAGACCTATTAGGAGATGACGTCGGCAGTGCGAGACTTGAGGAGGAGGTGGAGTGGGGAGGATAGGATTGGAGAACCATGCAATCATCTCTGTACACTACTTGCACCGCTTCTACTTCTGCTGCAACTTCCTCTTCTTTGACGTTGCTGCTTGCCATTGTTCTTTGAGAGAGAGGGAGATTTTTTTTTTTGGGAGAGAGAAAAATAAGAGTCCGTTTGGATTGAGCTTATTGTTGCTGAAACTGAAAACTGAAAATACTGTAGCAAAATAATTTTTAAATGTGTGAAAAGTACCGTGGGACCCCTTTTTAATATTTTTAATGCGTGAACAGTGTTACTACAGTACGTGAACAGTACTACTACAGTGTCTAAACAGTAATTTTTGTCTCTGCACAGTAAATTTACTGTTCATGTGCTGAAAAAAAAAAAAAAAAAAAAGGACAGAAACGCGGAAATGAAAACGTGAACGTTGGTTTCAGCTGAAACCAAACGCTCACTAAGGATGCTTTCAGTTTTTACTTTTTATGTGTTCTAGTGAGACACTATAACTTTTGGAATTTTTTTTTTTTTTTTTTGATAGGAACTTTTGGAATTTTAATTGTAAACTTGACAAGTTTTTAAGGGGAGTCTGGTAGGTAAGTTCAAACACATTTTTGAGCATTTTAAACAATATTATACACATTTTTATACATTTTTTCACCCACATGTATATCAAAAACATCCAGACAATATTACTCAAACTACTCTACCAAACATTGGTTATTTTTTTGTTTTAACTATCAAACGAGGTTAAGATTGGGAAAGAATATAACTTATTTAATTGTGAAGTGGCAGATTTTTAGATAGGTCTTTTAATTGTAGCATTACCAAACAATATAATTTATCGCTGGCTGAATTTTAATTAGGCTTTTGGGTTAAAAAAATTAAAGCAAAAAAAAAAAAGGATAAAAATATATATCAATAGAGACATATATCAATAGAGAAATAATAATGAAATTAAATATCAAAAAGGAAAACAACAAAAGCGATTGTATTCTCCAAACATTCAGATTTTAAACCATCCATGTTACAAATATGACTATTAAAATCAAGGATTGTTTCCATTTGGAAGGTAATTAACAGTTCAATGTTTTTTTTTTTCTTTTGAGAACGATTTAACAAAACATAGATCTGTACAAAGCATAAATTAATTCAAATTTTAGGGGGAAACCAAAAAAAGTACAAACCAAAACAAAAATCTGCCAAACAAAAACTAAATTTAATCAATACAACAATCGAACAAAACAGAACTCAAGAAATTGTAAAAAAAAAAAAGGGAAATTAGGGAAAAAGGTAGGCAAACCTTAAACCTTGATTAAGTAGTGCAGCAAAACATTATTTAACAAAATCTTTCTTATCTATCTATTTGTTTGAAACGCTAATTGAAAAAAAAAAAATGCCTACCTTCTACTAAACCCTTTTTTTTTTTTAAAAAACCCTAGAAACGGTAATTAAATAGAAAACAAAAAATGGGGGAAAAAATGCCAACCTTCTTAATTTTCTGTTGTTGAATAGAAGGGACGGAATAGCTTCTAAATCGCTTGTTGTTGCAGAGGATGAACAAAGATTTTCAGTTTTCACTGTTGCAGAGAACGAACAGAGGTTTTCATTTTTTTTTTTGGTTGTGTCTGTCTGATGGGCTGGAACACGCTATTCCAATCTATGTGTATATAGAGTTGCAACGAAGTATCGCAAGTTAGAGTGAGTTTGAATTTTGATCGGGAAATCCGGTTTGGGTTTTGGGTTTTCATTTTTTTTTTTTTTTTTTTTTTTTTTTTTTTTTTTTTTTGTCGATAAGCGGCTTGGTGTTTTTATAATGAGTCTCTCCAAACGTTTGATAAAAATGAGTCTCTCCAACGCACCTTACAGTATTTTAAAGAATAAGTTGTATACGTGTCAGTTTTTAAGTGGCTTTTTTTCCTAACGTAGTAACATCTCCATAAAGGCTTCTGCTTTAAAATATAGTACTAGTTGCTAACCCATGCAATGCATGGGAAAACTATTGAAAATAAGATTTTAAAAAGAAAATTTTATTAATTTTACTTTATATTGAATATTTATTTATGGTAGTTTAAAATATTATTTCAAATCTTCATTTCATTTTATTTTAGTTGGAATAACTTATATAATTAAATGAAATGTTTACAAATAAGATGACATTAATAATATACTATATATAGTTAGTGATTATTCAAGATATCATTCAAATATGACAATTTTTTTTGTTTTAAAAAAAGAACAATATTAATGCATTGAAACACAAAATACCATATTGTCCAATAGATATTACAACTTTAAAACTAAAACATGAGTAGTGATTATTAATGGACTGGGGTAATAGCACAAGTTTTAATAAATAAAAAAATCTGATTTAAAATTTTTTGGAGTAACATTGTAGTAAAAATGCTGAAAGGAAGCAAGACATTCCACTGAAAAATGCGACAAATACATTTGGGTTTTTTTTTTTTTTTCATTGAGTAGGTACATCACTGTTTAGTAGAGTCTTAATAAATGGGGGATGCTCCTCCATTCAATACATCATTGTCTAGCAAACCCAGCCATTTCTTTGCTTCACATGCTATCTTCTCTGTTGGTTCGTTTGTTCAAGGAAAGCCATAAGAGAAAAATATATTCCTAATAGAAGAACCAACTACGAAGTAGTCTCCTTCTCAAAAATAAACTTTGAAGTAGTCTGTTTCTCCAAAATATATATATATATATAGATATATATATATATATATATATATATATATATATATATATATATGAAGTAGTCTAACATCATTAAGGAAGGATGTGGCCAATGCTCAAATTGGTAGGTCCAACTGACTTTACTTCATCTACTGGACTTTTATATATAGAAAATTATAACAGAGTAAGTAGGTCTTCGATTCAAAGCGACTCTGAATTCTTACCCTGGGTTCAGATTCTACTCATTAGAGAATCCTGCCTTCAGTTGCAGATTCTTTGTATTTGGATGCCAAGTGACCTTGAGAAGGAGAATCAAAACGGAGGACTTTGAAGTCTGAATGGGCCGTGGGTCTTTGTTTTGGAGTAAGGAGAAGGGGTCTACTGTTATGTATTGGGTTTTACAAATATCAAATCAAATTTTGTGTTTTTTTTTTATTATTTTTTAATTATCAGGTTTTAGAAATATAAATTCAGAATTTTTGTTTTTTTATTTATGTTGATGTCGCTAACCTGTGCGATGTACGGAATACTTTAACAAAAGTCAACTAAAATTACTTTAAAATGAAATCAAACATTAAAGGAAAATTAATCTACTCCGTAACAATTATTGCAAAAATGGTAAAAGAATGAAAAATATTTATTGAAAGCTTCCTCTATCATACAAATGCTAATAAGTAAAATCTACACAACAACAATAAAGTTAAAATATAAGAGCAAAAGGGAATAGAGATCAAGAGAATACAATGATCGATAAAGAGAGAAGAATCTCGTAACAAACAATTATTATCAAATAACAATTGTGTGTAAATATCTACACTACAACATTGGATATAGATATTATAACGACAATAACAAACAAAATCAATCACATCTTAGTGGAAAGTTCAATGTCACTCAGTTGCAAGCTCACAAACATGAAACAACTGCCTCTATATCGTCTACATTTACATGGAAAATTGGGTTTCAAGGCTTTGGCAACATCAATGCAATATTGTATAAAACCCCTGCACTTGAGCTATGTGCTCCATATAAGCCTACCAAGGATTATTTTTAAGAACAAAATTTTCAAACTCAAAAACTAAACACAATAATTTTACAAAACATACTGTCCCTTTTCTATGACTTAATTTTATCATAATATATCCCTCCTTAAAATAGAGAATATTCAATGTTGTCCACCATTCAAATTTGTGTAGTTTGACTAATTTAAATTTCAAAGTGCTATATCCAACCAAGAACCATAAATAAAAATTAGAGGGAGGAAGGCCAATTTAAGGGCAGAAAAAATAAACTCCAAAAAAATTCAAACTCGTGTCAATAGCAAGCATCACCTCCCAAAATTTTGGGATCTTTTTTTTTAGCAAAAAAAAATATCCATTTTCAATGCACTTCTCAAATGATTGGCTCAATCTAAAATACAAATATAATGTACAATAATAAACTTATAAATTGAGGACAGCTCCCACTTTTCAATTCGAAGATTCAACTTAAATCAATCAATTGGTAGGACAACCCAAGAAAAATCAAAGAATTAACACTACTTGTATTATGACTTTGAGGAAAGAAAATATATTGATGAGTAGATAATCGTGACGATGAGAGAATAAAACTTTATAGGAAAAAAATAATATGAATAAATTACTTGTGTATGCTTTGAAGCTACTTCCATCTCTATCAAAATTTTGAGGAGAAAAATAGAATGAAATATATTAATAAAAAATAATATATAAATTTTATTATTGATGCAACAATTTCTCTAATGTCAAAGTGAAAATATAATATTCACACTCACAACAACTTAAAACCTTTACTTAATATATTATATCATCCATACCATCCAGCCACCACTTCCATTCCAAGTGATCATCTCTAACCACCCTCTGAAATTTTGTGGTTGCTTATACTTCCTGCCCAACACCAGATTCTGCTCCCCACCATTAAACAAAACTTCAAAACTTCGCAGAAAAATCTTGTCACATTTAGAGATCTCAAACCAACCATTTTCATTGTAGAAACCAAAATACACACTCAGTACTTCCACCACTATAAATTATACAACAAACTGAGCTATAGCAAATCTTGGTAACACAAAATCTCATAAAGGATTTAAAAGTATATTCCAAGAGGAAAAAGACAACAAATTTTTAATACAAATAGTTAGAGTCTACCTTTTAATTTGGAGTATGTACATGTTTTCTTAAAGAATATAATCATATGAAACTTGAAAGCAAGTTCAAAAAATAGGTGCAGTACATAAAAGCCAGTCATTCATTTAAGTTGGAGAAAAAAAAAAATCCATTCTGGTTCAATTGAAAAGGCATAAAAAAAAATGACAATCATGTTTTTACATAACACAAAAAATGACATTGAGAAAATAAGGCCAACAAATACATCTCACCCGGATAAAATCAACAACACAACATCACATTCCCTACTTATCTTCCTCCTTACCACTCTCCATGTATTATGACTTCTAGAACAACAACAAAAAATCACTTACAAATTTTATCAAACAACTTGTGTACGTAAGAAAAGAGAGTACCATGTGGCAGCAACACCGGCATCAATATAACCAAGGGTTGTTTTTTCTCTCAAAGCCTATGCAAGCTCCTTTGTGCCTAAAAATTTAAAACATAAAATGAGGTTTTTGTAGGTACCTATGTATTTTTGATACCACATAAACAGGCAAGTTTGGTTATGAAGTTAAAAGATTTCATGTACATACTCCAATTAAAAGGTACTATGACACCACATAAACAGGCAAGTTTGGTTATGAAGTCAAAAGATTAAAAATCTATAATATGCCTTTTGATTTTGCATAATGATAGAGGTATTCATTAAAGTTTGCTATTTGTTAAGTCTCTCTCAACCATCTCTCTAAATCTCTGCCTCAAATTTATAATATCTAATACCATGCCCATCTTGCATAATCATATATAACTAAGTTATATAACTCTCAAACAATTATACTAACCAACCCCAACCTTCAAAAAAAATTCCCACAGAATCCAAAATAGTGGCAGCCCCAACATAACATTCCGTAGGCTATCATATAAGACAACCCAGAGTTTATAATAATTTATAAAAAGGGAAAACCAATGTGAATGAAGACGACAATAACACTATATATCAAACCACAACCTTTTGTAATTTCTTGTAGCTGAATTCTTTTAAACAGAGAACAAAAGGCATATTACAAATGAATCCAAGAACAAACACCTGAGCATTCCAAACTTGTTCAAGAAATACCACAAATGAATTGGCAAAGAAGAATCAGAGAACAAACACCGAGCATTCTATCAAACACATGTTCAGCAATCTCAAACAACTATACTAACCAACCCCAACTTTCAAAAAAATATTCCCACAGAGTCCAAAATAGCAGCAGCCCCAACATAACATTCCATAGGCTATCATATAAGAAGACCCAGAGATTATAATAATTTATAAAAAGGAAAAACCAAAGTAAATGAAGACGACAGTAACACTACATATCAAACCAAAACAAACCCAGAATTGAAATCAAATAGAAGAATCCTAGGAAACCAAAAGTCCAATAAAAATTGCATAACCAAAAAAAAAGGAAAAAGAAAATCCAAACCAATGTAAAATGAAGATGAGAAAAACACTATATATTAACTAAAACAAACCCAGAATTAAAACCAAATAGAAGAATCCCAAGAAACCAAAAATCCAATAAAAATTGCATAAAAAAGGGGGAAAAAGAAAATCTAATTACAAAAATTTCATGATTCTTCTTTGCCATAGATTTGACAACAAAGGAAGAAGAAGAAAACGTGGAAATTTGCAAAGCAAAGAAAAAAAAAAAAAAAAAAAAAAAAACCTTAAATCCAGTGCAACCACAAACCAACAAAATTCCATGAAAACAAAAACAAACAAAAAAAACTTAAATCCAGAGCAACCCACAGCCACAAACTAACAAAATTCCATGAAAAATTGAAGCGGATAGAGAGAGAGCAATATATAAAATTAAGGAAATTAAAAAACATGTTTTAATTACCTCAAAATAATTTGCCGACATAGAATATGATGGGCTGGATTGAGTGACGATGGAGAGACAGAGAAATCGATGCAGTTGCGATGATCCATGACAGCGGCAGGGGCGGGAGGATCTAAGTTTTGGGGTGCCAGAGTATATTAGAAAACAGAGAGGTTGTGGGGTTTAGACATGAAGGCTGAAGAGGGAGTTGTATAATTGTATTAGGGTTCTAATTTTTTTTGATAAACGTATTAGGGTTCTAAATTGATAATTCTAATATAATAATAAAACTTTAAAAAGAATTTTTTTTTTTTTTAAAGGTGACGTGAAGGCTGATGGAGGAGTTGTATTTTTTATTTTTTTATTTTTGAACAAATGGGGGGAGTTGTATTATTGTATACTGATTAGAGGTGTCAATGTTCGACCCAACTCGTGAACACGACACGAACCCGACACGAGTTTTTTTGGATTAGGGTTGGGCCTTAATGGGTTTGGGTCATAAACGAGTCGACCCGAAAGTGACACGATAAGAAACGTGTCATAAGCGGGTTAACCTGCATAATCCACAATAGACACGTTTAACACGTCAATTTATTTGTGTCAATCCGAAATGACCTACTTAACACAACCCGTTTAACTTGTATAACAAATAAATATTTATTTTATTTTAGATTTGTCAAATAACTTTTATATCCAACATATATTTTAAATTTAAAAAGAAAAGTGAGTCATTACAAAAATTTACAAGGGATATAATTGAAAATTGAAACTTTACAAACCCTAGAATTACTAATACTTTTTTTCTTTTTCTTTTTTGCATAGAACTTGCACAAATGAAATTGGATAAGCTTGTGGAAGATGTTATGAATTTAGACATCAACAAAGAATCTATGGATGAATATCGTGGTCATACTCAGGATTAGTCTACCGTTTGCTCAAATTCTTTCAATATTGATACTTAGCATTTGGCGAGTTCCAAGGATATTATATTTTTGTTGAACCATGTTATTTTATTTTTGTTAAACTTTGCTATTTTGAATTTAGGTTGAAGTGTATGCACTTCTTTTGGAGTGTAAAAAACTTATTTCTAGATGAATGTTATATTTTTGTTGAATTATATTATTTTGAATGTGAGTTGAAGACTTGAAGTGTATGCACTGCTTTTTGGGATGTAAAAAAAATTATTTCTAGATGGATGTTATATGTACTATTATGCAGGTTGAAATGAGTTGTGTTACATTCATGTCAACCTAACACGACTCGTTTATTAAACATGTCGAATGGGTTAGGTCAAGTTAACTCGTCTTATTAATAGGTCAGGTTATGGTTGAAGAATTATAATACGATTATTAAATGGATTGGGTTAGAGCTGAGCCATTTAGTCGAATACCCCTACCTCAACACAACATAAACCCGACACGCTAACCCGAATTGACACCCCTAATGAAGGAGTTAAATAATAAATTCTATTCTCAAAAAAAAAAAAAAAATCTAATATAATATAATAAAACATTAAAAAGAATTAAAAAAAAGGTGACGTGGAAATTGTGGAGCTGCTGATAGGGAGTTAAATTGAATAATTCTTAGTCTCTGTTTTGTTGAAAGTTCTAAAGTGTGATTTTGTTTTATTTTTTTAAAGATTTGTATTGTGTTTTTGTTTTGAAAGGTCTGTATTGTAATATTGTGGTTTTAAAACTCTGTATTGAGTGAGTAAGACTTGGGCTTCGTTTGGGTATTTTGTTTTAGTTTTTCTCCCTCAGTGCTGGTCTTCTCCATGTTATAAAGCCTGTGGTTCTGTGCTCTATTTGGGTAGGCTGACGGAAAAATTGTGGAATTAGCAAAGATTTCGATTTTATATATACAACAAATATATATATATATATATATATATAGATAGATAGATAGATAGATAGATAGATTAGATTAGATTAGATTAGATGAGATGTTATCTTTACCGCTGTCAATTAGTCCTAGTTTCTTTTGAAATAGAGTCCTATCCTTGCAGGAGTAGAACTAGAAGTAGAAACTCTGAACTTTTATATATATATATCATAGAGAGAGAGAAAGATTTAGCAAAAACAAATAGAGAGAGAAAGAGTTTCAAACTTACGTGTAGGCGGGAAGTCATCTCCTTCTGTGGAGTCCGATAAGAAGTGCAAGCCGAGTTTGATGGTTTCTGTTACCACTCCAACTAACCCTACACCACAGCCCCAAGCCCATACACAACCCCTAGCACAAACCCAAGCCCTGAATATAATAGAACACTGCAACAACACCAACAACAAGACTCCATTGACAACACCACCAGTGGTTTCACAAGATGATCATGACTCAGATATTGATGATCTTCTTAAGGAATACGAAGACTTCGCTAATGATGAATTCTCTTTTGATGATTTGCCTCCTGGATATAGGTTCTGCCCCACTGATGTCGAGCTCATCAGGTTTTACTTGAATAAGAAGGTTTCCAATGAACCCCTCCCTCCCAACCAGATCGTCGAGACTAACTTATACGGCTACAATCCCGAGTTTCTTGCAGGTTAATCTTTAAATATCCCTTTGTTCTTGTTCTTGGTCTTGTTTTTGTTCTTGTTTTTCTTTATAAATTAAATGGAACTTCTTGTTTTCCAATGCTTTAAAGGTCATATACAAAGTTTTTCATGGAACTAATATGGAAAACAATGTTTAATTAATATGAGTCTACAACTTTTTTTTGTTGTTGTAATTTTTAGGTTTAATTTGTAGTATGTTAAGGGTGTGTCATATTTGTAGTTTTGATATTTGCTTTAAGCCTATATAGTGTAATCTTTGCATCGAAATCAATCCCAATAATTATGGTGGCCTCTCTTATATAAAACTTTGAAAGGGTGTACATATATATCCTATCTTTTAAGTTAATCACGTTTCTTTAATTCTTCTTGAGCTTTCTTTCAAAGTTAGGATATGTAATTAGCGAGACAGAACAGTTTATAAACTTCAAATTATTATATAGATGAATATCTTTTCAAAAATTATATAGATGAATATGAGGTGTGATAACTGACTCTGAGCACTTATAACACAATCACCTACATGCATGTACGCAGTGTATCATTGTGAAAACAGATATGACATCTAGTACTGCACATATAGATGTGGTGCAAGTGCAACAGTCACCTAAATTTTTTTAGGTTAAAATAAAAATTTGTTTTTGTTTTGTTGTTCCTTTCTAACTTTTAAAGTCTTGTGTAACGATAGTAAGAACTATTTTATGTAAATCCACGTATCAAAGTCAATGATGGTAGGGATCTTTGTTATTTCATGTTGTAGTTTTCGGTGAGTATTTTTTTTTATAAAGTTTTTGTTAACGTATTTCCTTATTGCTCGAAAAAGTTAAATTAGACAGCTTGTGAAAGAAAGGAAAAAAAAAAAAAAAAAACATGTATACTTTAACTAGAATTTATGAGTTTTAATTGGTTTAAACTTTAAAAATGGTTTAGCACTATTTCAAAGTCAAATTATAAAATTTATATTAGAATGACTTTCAAAAATTTATGCGACCATGTTACCTATTTATAAAAATTAATGGCACAATGTTAGAAGAAGTCAACCAAGAAACACCAATTACTTGCATTTTATATTATTTTATATACGTTTTAACATTTCCAATGACTAGCAGCAAACTACAAGAAATGTGGAGAAAATGAATTGTACTTTTTTACTCCAAGGGATCGAAAGTATTTAAATGGAGTCCGTCCAAACCGAGCTGCTGGTGATGGATATTGGAAAGCTACTGGAGCTGACAAGCATATAATATTCGAAGAAGCCCTAATTGGGTATAGGAAGGCACTAGTTTTCTGTCAAGGAAAACCTCCAAATGGTACGAAGACTAATTGGATTATGCATGAATTTAGAGTTGACACTCCTCCTCGAGATAAAAGGAATCCAAGTGACATGAGGGTATGCATATTTTTATCCTTTCATTTTTGCTTTTATATGACTCATTAAAATGCTATTTGAATCTTCTTTTTTGTGCTTACCTTTCAAATATCATTGTAGTAATTTTTTGTTCACAAATTCTCTCATTCTCAAACTGACTATTGCATTTATGTTATCCAGTTGGATGACTCAGTCTTGTGCAGGATTTATAAGAAAACTGATCCCAAAACAAAATCTAATAGGAAATCAACTTGGATGAAGGGGATGGAACTAGAAGAAGCTCTTCTTGATTTATTTTTTGAAACATTCCCTTTTGATACATTCCCACCTGGATATAGGTTCTGTCCCACTGACGATGAGCTTGTTAGGTTTTACTTGAATAAGAAGGTTTCCAACGAGCCCCTCCCTCCCAACCAGATCGTGGAGACTAACTTATACCACCACAATCCCGAGTTTCTTGCAGGTTAATCTTTAAATAACCCTTTGTTTTTTTGTTGTTTTTTTTTTAATAAAAAATTAATCGTTCATGTTTTGAGTTGAATGGAACTTGTTGTTTTCCAGTGCATTGAAGGTCATATTCATAATTTTGCATGGAACTAATATGCTAAACAATGTTTAATAGGAAAGTCTACAACTTTTTTTTTTTTTTTTGGTTGGTAATTTTTAGCTGTAATTGGTAGTATATTAAGGGTGGGTGATTTTCATGGTTTTGATATTGAGTTGAAATTGGTAAGAATAGGGTGTAAAACTCATGTTTTACATCATTCAATAAAAGATTGCCACATCATCAGCTTTTTACTTAAAGTTCTATACATCTTACCACATCTAATAATATCTCAATAAACACTCAATTGAGTTGGATTTTCAAATGGGTATTACAATTGATTGAGTGTGGTTGTGCCTATCTTTAATATATAATATGATGATTTGACATGTTGAAATTGAAGAGTGTAAAACTCAAGTTTCACTACATCGTTATTGAATTTAATTTCTTTGATATTTGCTTTAAGCCTTTAATTATATAGTGTATTCTTTGTATTGCTGCATATTGATATTTATAACTTTGAAAGGGTATATATATAGCCTCTCTATTAAGTTAATTCTTGAACTCTCTTTCAAAGTTAGAATATTTAATTAACATGACCAAACAGTTTATAGACTTCAAATTATTATATAGATAAATGAGTCAACATGACGTGTGAGCACTGAGCAATAATAACACTATCACACCTACATGTACGAAGTGTATCCTTGTGAAACAGATATGACATCAAATACTTTCATTTCATATTATTTTATATATATTTTAACGTATCTAATGATCAACAGCAAACAACAAAAAATGTGGAGAAAATGAATGGTACTTTTTTACTCCGAGAGATCGAAAGTATTTAAATGGAAACCGTCCAAACCGAGCAGCTGGTGATGGATATTGGAAAGCTACTGGAGTTGACAAGCATATTATATTCGACAAAGCCCTAATTGGGTATAGGAAGGCACTAGTTTTCTATCAAGGAAAAGCTCCAAATGGTACGAAGACTAATTGGATTATGCACGAATTTAGAGTTGACACTCCTCCTCAAGATAAAAGGAGTCCAGGTGACATGAAGGTATGCAAATTTTATATATCCTTTCATTTTAGCTTTTATATGACTCATTAAAATGCTATTTGAATCTTCTTTAGAGTTTTTGTGCATACGTTTCAACTATAATTGTTGTAATTTATTTATTCTTAAATTCTCTCATTCTCAAACTGACTATCATTGAATTTTATGTTATCCAGTTGGATGATTCAGTTTTGTGCAGAATTTATAAGAATACTGAAAAGGAATCAAAATCGAATGAGAAATCAACCCAAGCCCATGCCCAGGATGATCAGGAGGTTCCAAATTCCACATCTTTGCCTCAAAATGAGCCAATGGAGTATTTCGAATTCAAGGATCCTATGGCACAAATGATATATGACCATGACTACATGCTTCAATCTGATCAAAATGCACCTAGTGCATCATTGGAAGTTCCTCAAAACAGTAACGCTGCTACTCTCATTGACATGCCTGGGTTCCATGATCCATTTCAAGCAATGGGCGGTAATATTTTTGAGACTCCTGTCCAGAGCAATCAACAAAGTTTCTGTTTTCCTCCTTTAGTGAATTCTGTAGAGACCCTAAATTTGCCAAGTAGATACCAAGATTGGTCGTACACTACAAATCCTTTCAGGAACATCTCAGCAATGCAATCTGATTACTACAATTACTGTGTTTATCAGCAGGCATCGCTGAATAATCAAGTGTCAACATCGATTCCTTCTCCCGGTTATGACCCAAATATGCTTCTGATTCTGAATAATCAAGTGTCGACATCGATGCCTTCTCATCAAGTGTCACCATCGATGCCTTTTTTCAGTAATGACCCAAATAAGAGTCAAAAGCTTTCAAATGATGACCATTCATTTCGATGATTGGTAGCACCAACTAGTGTAGATTGGTAGATCTTTAGCTAGCTAGCAGTATTAGTTTCTCTCTTCATTTCATTAGGAAATCTGCACTCTGCAGTACATCTTTTATTTTCTTAGATAGACAAATGTCATTAAGTTTCTTGCTTGTGGATAATTTAGTCGATTTATTTGAAATATTTTTTAGAAAGTTTTTATTTTATTTTATTTATTTTTTATTTTTATTTTTATTTTTTTATGTTTCTGCGTTAATTTGCTTGGTCTTGTGTTTTAATGGCTAATTGATTGCTTATCGTCTATACTCTAATCTATTCACAAATGTAGATGGTGGACAATTTGCAAATCACCTCTTCCATCAATCACCTACTGCATATACTACTTGAAATTATCTTTCAATGTTTTAGAGCATTAAGCTCTTCCATTGGAGATTTATTTGTATAAATACAAAAGAAGACAATTCATATGAAAAATAAGAAATCAAAGTACCTATTGGAGGCCTTTTGTCAAACACCTATGTAATGATAAGTATATTAAATTAGTTTTTCAATTATGGACTAACACCAAACAATGGAACCTATGATGAACGCTATTGTGTGTTTGCACAAAACCTAGGCACAAATAATTGAAGCAGCATGCCCCTCGAAACTAGAAGACTGCAGCTTTCAAAGACATAGTCTGCAAAACATCAACCTGTTTACAATTGCATGAGTGTATATATATACACACACACGCATAATATAATTATATGTGAATTTGCATTTTTTTTTGTGCAATTTAATTGTTACTACAAGTGGAGAGGGAAATTTGAACATTTACTCTCCTTGTATAAAGGATAAAGAAGAAAAAAAGTCAGCAGTACACAAAAGGCAAAAATAACATAGCAAAAAAAATCTGGAAATCATTCATTCCTAGATAAATCTCACAAAATTCTCTGCCATTATTCATTATCAGCACCATATTTGGCTCTCCTATCGTTACTGAAGATTAGCAAATGATTTGGCTCCAAAAGAGAAAATCACTCCACTTTTTTTAGAGATTATTTCTATGGAAAACTTTGTATAAATATAGTTTTCTATGTTTTCCAGTATTTGGTAGTATCAAAAAAAATGAGTCAAAAGGAAAATTATTTTTGGTCAATAGAAAAAGTATAACTTCCTTTTAGAGATTGTTTTCCACTAAATTTATTTTGAAAATAACTCTATCTCACAATAAGCTAAATAAGAGAAGCTAGAAGATTGTTCTTCAACTTATTTAAGGTTGCTACCAAGTATTGGAAAATAAGATAGTTTTATAGAAAACACTTTTTTGGAAAATGACTAATTTTCTAGAAAATATTATCGTCAAAACAAAACAAAGCATATTATGGATTATACACTTTGAATTATTTTGAAATTCTTCTATGTACAAACACTTAACATTGGTATATAAATATACATATGTACAACCTCTCTCCTTGTATTGAGAGTCGGCTTTTGAATAATACAATTGCCCAATTTCTTCTTTAAAAGAATCTTAAAAATAATACTGTGCTACAAGATCTTCTTAGCAACTACTTTAGAATTTGAATTACAAATTTCGTATAGTAGTTTTTAACCTAGCTTAATTGATAAATATTTAATAATTATACAAAAAACTTGGGATTGTCAGAAGTTTGCAATAGAAAAAAAAAAAATTGTTTGAAATTATGGGAAAGGATCACATCTTATTATATAATCCACAGCACAACACAATGTTGCATCTTTTAAATCCCAACCAGGTTTACTCAATTGGATGACAAGGTTTGTATAAAAGAAATTTCAACATCATTTGCTCCACAATCCCTTCTTTCTGCCATGTAGTGCATTTTTTTTAGAATTCTTTCATATAGCCTTTCACCTCATACAACATTCAACCTTAACAAAACTTTTAAAAATTTGTTTGATTATTATTAGTGTTCTTTTTTTATTCTGCAAAAAATAACAGTGTTTCCTTTTATGACGAAATATTAATTTATTATCATGAATTTTAGGAGGTGGTGCTCTAATTATTAAGCTTCTTTTTTTTTTTTCTCACAATAAGTGGGGAGGGAGGATTTAAGAACAAAGTTTAACTACAAAATTGGTTATAACCTTAAGCTACAATCTTACTTAATAAAATAAATATTACTACATATTTTAAAATTTTAATCGTTGAGTTACATGTTCTTTACGCTCTTAATACACATATCAAAATTTATGTTAATCGGATATTATTTACTATATGATTTATAACCTTATATTTTATGCATTATTTTAAACTATAAAAACATGCAATTTAAACAATTTATCGACTAGAAAAAACACATGTATATGACTAACAAAAAATTAAAAAAATAGATATAAACAACTATATATAAATGAGAAACCTTCAACATTTTTTTAAAACAAAATTTATGAAACTATCAACAAATTATGAAATGTATAAAAACGGAAGTTTTGAGAACTCACCGTCCAAACTGTAAAGAAATGAGAAGATGTATCTGTGGGTACCTAAGGCATGCTTAGGCATGCTTGGCAACGTCCTAAGCATTCAAGCAACGTCCTTGGCCGTCCTCGGCATGCTTTGCAACGTCCTCGGCATGCTCTGCAACGTCCTCGGCATGCTTTTTGGTGTGTGTTCCTTGGGTGGACGGATCTTTGGGCCAAGGGCTTTTTTTGCCTTGTAGCCTTTTTACACCGCACCCTTTGGAATCCCACATCGAAAGAAAACCCCCCCACTTTCTGCCTTATAAGCTGTGAAGCAAAGGGAGTAGTGTACCACCAAGTACCTCTGTGATCACAAGAGACTTGGTGGTACACTACTCCCTTTACTTCACAGCTTATAAGGAAGAAAGTTGGGGGGGGGGGGGTTTCTTTCGATGTGGGATTCCAAAGGGTGCGGTGTAAAAAGGCTACAAGGCAAAAAAAGCCCTTGGCCCAAAGATCCATCCATCCAAGGAACACAGGTACTTGGTGGTACACTACTCCCTTTGCTTCACAGCTTATAAGGCAGAAAGTGGGGGGGTTGTCTTTCGATGTGGGACGCCTAGGTTGCAAAGCATGCCGAGGTGAACCAAGGACGTTGCAAGCATGCCTTAGGTACCCACAGTATCATTTTATAAAAAATGTTGTAAAATAGTTTGTTGCTCAAGCATTTTTCTTGTATAAAACTGGACACATATTTGAAGCAATGCATATTAATATTTCAAGAATGTTATCCGAAAATATAATAAATGGTTGCCATGTACGTTTATACAAGTCTAGTTTAAAACCTATGAAAAATGTAATTACATATATAAAGTTTATATAATTTATGATTACGTAGTTTTTTTTTTTTTTTTTTTTTTTTTTTTTAAGAGTTTTCAACTTATGACGTCTGCTTCTAATAATAACTTTTTATCATCAAATCAAGACACCAATTAGTTTTTGGTATAGACCCAATATTATGTGACATCTAAGTGCGAAGGTTATTTATCACATTGTTTCATTTATAGCTGATTGTCAACTAATAATCCTTTCTTTTTAACTAAGAAAAAAATATCGATAGTATATAGTTTCGTACTATCAGTGCATCCTGAGGGGAGCCTTCTATTTTGATAGGGGAAGAGGATATATGTATGTACTAAATGTTTTATATATTATTTACCAAAAAAGAAAGTTCTATATATTGATATCAAAATTTTTTTTTTTTTTGAGGAAAGTATCAAATTGTGTATATTGAACGTGTTTAGTTGAAATCAAATTTTTTCTACTAGATATTTTTTTACATGAGCTTACGTTTATCGCATATCTTATGTTGTGAGTTAAAGCTTTATGTAACTTGTTGTTATTGCTGTTTTTATTCTATTTCTACATGCATTTAATGGGTTTGTTCATGATTTCATAATAAGACATACTATTTAGTATTATTTTCTAGTATTAGGTATTAATTTCCAATTTTTGGTCTACAGTTTCTCAAAACTAATAATACTATTGGAGTCTATGATGGGGTTTTGAGAAGTCTACGGTCACCATACAAAACACGTTCCATGCGCCGAAGAACAGATGCTGATGTCATCAGGTGACATCATCATTCCACACCAGCATGTCACGCACACCCTAGGCCACGTCAGCGACATGTCATAGGATGACATCAGTGGCTTTGCTGCCCGATCCATGACCCGACCCAGACCATGTATCCGTTGACTTTGAGCCTGGACCAACTAACTTTGACTTTTGTGTTGACCTTTGACCAAAAGTCAAAATTTCTGAAAAGGCCTATCTTGCTCAATTTTTCGCGTAGATTCCAATTTCGGATTCCGTTTCTTCATTTGAAACTCCGAAATTGGTCACTTGGCACATTCTTCATTGTAGTTTCTTCAAAGGTATTCTTCACGACATTTCCAAGTGATCTTCTCATGTTTATCCAACCTCAAGTCTTCATCAAGCTTCCACCTTGAGTTTGAGGGAGGGTGTTATATATATATTAAACATATTAGTCCAATGTAATAGGCCCAAGCCCAGTCCTGCTTGTACTAGTAGTCGCAGGTTTAGTCGCTTATATATACTCATGTTATGCCTCATTGTAACACAGGTTATTGTACTACACTCTTACATAATAAAGATGTAGCCCTTAAGGGATTCCTCCGTGGATGTAGGCCGACAAGGCTGAACCACATAACCCTCGTGTTCTCAGTGTCCTATTCTATGCTTCCCCTTTTGCATCCACTCTAGCATATATAACATGGTATAACACATCGCATGGCTAATAATATATTTAACACCGGCGTTTTGTCCCCAACGGTTTCCAAAACTTCCGGTATAGGTGTATAGCGACTATACACCTAGGTCTATAACGGCAGTTCTACAACAGAGGTATATTAGGTTCTTGATGTCATTTTCGTGAATGTATTTGTAGAAACTATGTGAGGCGAATAAACGTTTTTCAAACCAAGAAGAAATACATACTGTTGGATCTAGAAGTCATGTTCAAAATGCTGATAACGTCGTAAAAACTCTACTTCTTAAATGTTAAATGATTTAAATTTGTTCAATAGTTTTAGCTATATAGCTTGTAGTTACATGATGTCATAGATATTGCTTTCATCCGCATGAACTTTATGGGTAGCTATACTGCAAAGATGATGGCAACTAAACTTAAACGCGTCTTCGCCATATAACTATTTTAATAAATTTAATGACCATGTTGTAGGAAAAAGAGAAAAGGGCGCCGATAGAGTGTGCGGAGTTTTATAAAGTAGTATATACCCACAAAGATAGGACTCCTGTCACCCAAAAAGGGACAAAATATTGTAAGTATTATCTATAGTTTACATCTATCCTTGTTGATTTACTTATCCTGACAAACAAAAGTATCATTGTTGATTATAAATAAATGGATTGGAAGTATTATCTAGATTTCTAATATATTATTTTGTTTGTGAATATTAGGAAGGGATGGAAGAACTTTTGAATGTTCCTGGAACACAATTGTATGGAGAGACCAATGGTGGAGGAATCCTATGGACAAGTGATGATGCATTTGGTCAAGTGATGGGCCTAGAGTGCCCTGAAAATGTACGTTGGAGTGGGTTTTGGAAAAACCCCATCTTGTAAAATTAGAAGGAACCTTGAAGAGTCTAGTACTTCTCCACCCCATCCAATGAAATGCATCAAAATTTAAGGAGATGGAGACTGAGATAGCATCTCTGAAGGAGAAACTATGCAATTACGAAGAAATAAGGTCTGAAATGTGGCAATTAAAAAAAATAATCTCAAATTAGTCAACAATCATCACTATTTACCCAAGTCAAAATTTTAATGTTTTGCAAATGTATTTAATGTATTCAATTGGTAATAGATTAGTCTTATTGTGTTATTTCATTAGTAACGTTGTTGTTAAATTAACTTATAACCTTGACTTTATTATATTTAGGATGGTGATGATGCAAATGGCCATTCTGTTGCTACACAAAATAAATCATCATTCATCATGGGAATCTCATTAGGAAATATGTCGCTTGTAGTGTTTTTTTTTTTTTTTTTGTGTGTGTTTGTGTGTGTGTTGGTTTTAGGACTATTTAGTTATCTTGCACTACAAAACACGCGGGTTAAAATTTTAATGTTTTGCACTAAAACAGTTTGCAACTTTGATACAACCTTTGGGATGTCTTCTTTTGGGCATAAAAATTATTATAGCATGTTATTTTATTATTGTATTGTATTAATTTGATAGTTTGAAATGTCCATTCCTTTATTTAGTATTGATTTTTGTTTAGCTATAAATAGTTTGACAAAACAAAATGCAGGGAAAATATTAATGCCTAGGGAAAAAAAAAAACCTAAAGTGACGGTTTCAAACCACCGCTAAAGTCTAAATTAAAAAAAAAAAAAAAAAAAAAAAAACCTATATTGGCAGTTTCAAACTGCTGAGATAGCTTGCTTGGGCTATTTCGATAGTTTGTCAAAATTGATGGTATAGGTTCCCCAAACTGTCGAAACCTATACGGGCGGTTTGAAAAGCGCCAGTATAGCCCATCCGGGTCTATTGTGTCACTTCTTGACGGATACTAAAAAGTGTAGACATAATCTAACTAGACCTATTGCGGCAGTTTCGAAACACCAATATAGAACAATTTTTTGTAGTGGGTATCTTAGAGTCTAGTCAAAAGTGTTGCAAGTATGTGGTTCTCATCTTTAAAAAAAAAAGTGTTATGAGTAGGTGTAAACTCATTCTTCTAGAGTCAATTGCTTTGGGGCATGTTACTCCATGGTAGTTTTTCTTTTAAAGACGTTATCTATCAATATTTCCACTTCCTTATGAATTACCATTTTATTTTTTTTATCGTTTTATTACATTGATTGAGAATTAGAAGTAATTCCCTGCATGACTAAATGCATATATCGGGTCAATATTGATTTTCATAGTTTGGATGATATCTTGACCAGCCAAGGAAAAAAGAGAGAATGATTTCCCAAGAGTGAAGTTTTTCATCATTGATATGCTTATTATCCATCGAAAAGTCTAGAACCACCGATTTTCACACATAAATTTTCACATTTTCTCACAACTTTTTATTTTTTATTTTTTTTATTGTTGTGGACTTAAGTGAAATGAATTGTGAGAGTGGTGTGGAATATTTTGTATAAGTTTTTGGTATCCCTAACAAATTAAGCTCATCATTTATTGTAATTCATGATTGCAGAATTTTCCAATAATTTTGTAATATTTTGCTTCAGAGAGGCTCTTCTTAAGGGTATTATGCATGGTTAATACAAAATAATTTTTCTATTGAACACAAAAGGAAATGCAACAAATTTGCAGTAGAAAGAAGAAAATTCCAAGGCTTGGGTTATCAATTTTATGTAGGACATTCTTACATCAATGGGTATCATAGAATCAAAGATTGAAATCTATATATTTCATTAATTGTAAAATGATTACACAAACTATATATATATATATATATATATATATATATACTAATTTGTACAGGTGTGAACACAAAAATAACCAACTACCAGAACTAACAACCTATCACACGTGCCAGCTACAGGACTAACTAACTATCTCTAGTGTTAGCACTTAAGTAAGCACCTAGACACACTAAACTACAAGTCTTATGGTCATTGTTCTTCACTTATGTTTCTTTGTCATTTATGCTCTGTCATAGAATCAACAGCTCTGTGAACAGTGCTTTGATCCTTTGTGTTGCTGCTTCTACTCTGCTCTTGCTACTGATCTTGGTAGCTTCATCTAAACTCTGATACTCCCCTTCAAGAGCAGCAGGTGTATGTATATTAAGCATCCCCATTTTACAAGTAAGAGTTGAAAATTGATTGTAATTCAAGGCTTTAGTGAGTAGATCAACCAATTGACAATTTGATCTAACATGATTCAGCTTAATCACCTTCTCCAACACCTTATCCCTAACCACATGACAATCGATTTCTATATGTTTTGTCCTCTCATGGAAGACTGGATTGGAGCCAATGTGCAATGTAGCCTGACTGTCACAGAACAACATGGCCTCCTTTTCATGATTCACTCTAATATCCTTGAGAAAGTACAAAATCCACACTATCTCACATGTTGCCACTGCCATAGATCTGTACTTAACCTCAGCTGAGGATCTTGATACTGTAGACTGCTTCTTGGACTTCCAAGACACCAAAGAATCACCAATGAAGATGCTATAGCCAATCACTGACCTCCTAGTGTCAGGACATGCAGTCCAATCTGCATCTACAAATCCTTTTAAGTGCAAGTCTGTGCTAGAAGAAAACATGAGTCCTTTGCCTGGTTCACCTTTCAAATACTGCAACACTCTATGTGCTGCATCCAGATGTGGTCTCCTTGGCTTGGACATAAACTGACTGAGTTTATGGACAGCAAATGTAATGTCAGGTATTGTGATTGTTAAGTACAAGAGTCTGCGCACAAGCCTTCTGTAGTGACTGGGATCTTTAAGTTCTTCTCCTTCAAACTTGCTTAGCCTTAAATTGTGCTCCATAGGAGTTTTAGCATACTTACAGCCAAGCAGTCCAGCATCATTGAGTAGTTCAAGAGTGTATTTCCTTTGACAAAGAGCAATTCCTTTGTCTGATCTTGCAACCTCCAAACCAAGGAAATATTTCAAATCACCCAAATCTTTGAGTTTGAACTTATCATCTAGCATGACTTTAAATCTATCCACTTCAGCCTTGTCATTGCAAGCTATCAAAACATCATCTACATAAACCAAAAGAATCATGAAAATGTCACCATGCCTTCTGGCAAACAAAGAATAATCAGCCTTGGATTGAATAAAACCAAGCTAAATCAAGGTGCTTGAGAATTTGGCAAACCATTGCCTAGAAGCTTGCTTGAGGCCATAAATGGACTTATTGAGCTTACAAACCTCCCCCTGGCTGTGAAACCCCTGTGGAAGAGCCATATACACCTCTTCATCCAAATCACCATGAAGAAAAGCATTATTGACATCCAATTGACTAAGAAACCAACCCTTAATGGCAGCAACAGCAAGAAGAACCTTGACAGACACCATTTTTGCTACTGGAGAGAAAGTTTCAAAGTAATCAATGCCCTCCTTTTGTGTGAATCCCTTAGCCACCAACCTGGCTTTATATCTCTCAATAGAACCATCAGCCTTATACTTGATTTTGTAAACCCACTTGCAGCCAATGGATTTCTTACCAGCAGGCAAGGGTGTCAAGGTCTAGGTATTATTAGCTTCAAGAGCTGCTATTTCAGCAGCCATGGCAGCTTGCCATTGGGGATCAGACAGCTTGGTAGTAAAATTGAGGTTCAACAAGAGAGGAAATAGCACAACAAAAGGTCTTATATGAGGGAGAAAGATGATGATATGAGACATGAGAAGAAAGAGGATGAGAAGTACCTGATTGGGAAGAAGACAAAGGCTGGACAGAAGCAACTTGATTTCAGTGGAACTCTTGTAAATAAGAAGGTCTTTTAACAGATCTAATAGACCTTCTAAGAGGAATAGGATCTGCAATGGGATCAAGAGGTGCTTCTGGGAGCTCATCAAGAAAGTCATCATCAATAGTATGATGAACTTGAATAATAGAATGAGGAGTAAGGGTAGGAGTGTTGGGCTTGGATAGAAGTAGATCATCATGTAAGGGAGGAACAAGAGAAGCACATGGCAAAGGTAATGAATTGAAATGAATAGAATCGTTGCAAGATGAAACATAAGGAAAAACAAACTCATGAAAAACAACATCCCTTGAGACAAAAATAGCATGAGTGTCAAGATCATAGAGTTTATAACCTTTGATATTACAAGGGTAGCCAAGGAAAACACAACTTCTTGCCCTTGGTGAGAATTTGTTTCTAGTGTGGGCAATTGTAGAGGCAAAACACAGACAGCCAAAAACTTTGAGATGATTATACTCAGGAGGCTTATGGAATAAAAGCTCAAATGGTGTTTTGTCATCCAACAAAGGAGAGGGAAGTCTATTAATGAGGTAGGCAGCAGTCAAAACACAATCACCCCAAAATTGCAAAGGAACTTGAGATTGAATTTGTAATGCCCTGGCAATGGATGGTAAATGTTGGTGTTTTCTCTCCATGACAGAATTTTGTTATGGAGTGTAAACACAGCTATGTTGATGGATAATGCCACGTGAACTAAGAAAATCAGACATGGCAAATTCTTTGGCATTGTCAATTCTAATGGATTTAACATTTTGGCTAAATTGTGTGGCAACCATAGTATAAAAGGATTGAAACAAAGGCTTAACATTAGATTTAGATTTCATTAGAAACAGCCAAGTGGCTCGAGTTGCATCATCCACAATTGTCAAGAAATATTTGTAACCATCTAAAGTAGGAATTGAATAAGGCCCCCAAACATCCATATGAACTAAATCAAAAGCACAAGCACATATTTTATTATTAAAAGGGAAGGGTAATCTTTTAAGCTTGGCCATAGGACAAATTTGACAAGCCATATTACAAAAAGATTGTAAAGAAGGAATAGTGTGACCTAAAGCTTTAAGCTTTATATCTGATGGATGTCCTAATCTTGCATGCCAAAGAAAGGAAGATGCAAAACTTGCAGAAGTTGTTGCAGAAAAAGGAAGAAAAGAAGCATTGAACTTGTGATTGCTTAGGTAATTAGCAAGTGAAGAATAAGGAATGTGCTGGAGACTATCACACTGCAACAAGTACAACCCATCAACAGCCTTGCCCACCCCAATCGTTTTCCAAGGTAAAAGGTCCTGGATAAAACAATAAGTGGAGAGGAAAACAAGACAATAAGGCTGAGATAATGTGAGTGTACTAACAGATAGCAGGTTAAAACTAAATGAGGGAACACAAAGAACATTAGTGAGAGTAAGTGAAGAAGAAAGAACAACAGTGCCAATATGAGTGACTTGAGCTAATCCCCCATTAGGCAAGTGAACCAAAGACTGTATAGTAGCAGTAATTGAAGTTAATAGATCAATAGAACAAACAAAGTGATCAGTAGCTCCAGTATCCAATACCCAAGTCCACTTATCATAAATTCTTCTATTTACCACTTGTGCAAAGAAAACACTATGAGATAAGTCAATACCGTTGGGGCACTGGCAAAGGTAGAAGATGATGCTACATTGGCCATTGAAGCATTTTTGACTGGAGCAGAAGGTGCAAGGGATGAAGTGGAAGCTCCAAATAGAGCAAAAAGCTGCTGATACTATTCAGGAGTAAAAGCAATTTGGTGATGAATTGGTGAAGCAATTGGAGGAGCAATGGGCAACACATCTGAAGATACTTGATGAGCCATAAAGGGCTTGTTCTTGAACTTAAAGCCTGGTGGAAAACCATGCTTTTTATAGCATTTATCCACTGTGTGACCAGTCTTGCCACAATGTGTGCAAGTTGGTCTCTCCTTCCCTTTGCCAACAGCACCACCAAGAAATGAACCAAGATGTTCATTGGACAACTTGGCAGCTAAAGCAGTGGAATCAACCTTAGCAAAAAAGGCATTAGGCACTGATCTTTGTGTCTCTTCTTGAATTAGCAAGGAGTAAACCTTACCAAGGGATGGAATAGGGTCCATAAGCAAGACTTGAGATCTAACTTGGGAGAAAGAATCATTCAATCCCATTAGAAATTTCATGACAGACTCTCTTACTTGCAGATCAGTAAGCCTTTTGTTAATATTACAAATGCATTTACCACAGGTGCAAGAAGGAAATGGACTAAGGTTTTGCAATTGATCCCAAAACACCTTCAACTGGGTAAAGAAGTCAGTGATAGACATCTCACCTTGATGAAGCTCTGCTATGTCTTTTTGAAGATTGAAAACTCTAGGTCCATTTGTCTGGGCAAAGCGATTCTTCAAGTCATTCCAGATTTCTAAGGTAGTATCATCATAAATGATGCTTGCTTAGAGCTTTGGTGAGATTGAATTGGTTAGCCATGTGCCAACCAGGTTATCACATCTTATCCAGGCTTGCACATTCGAAGGAGTTGATACCAATGGTGATGAGAGAGTTAAAGTCCCATCAATGAACCCTAGTTTATTCTTGGTGAGTAAAGCTTTTCTCACTGCACGAGCCCAAGCTGCATAATTTTCTCCACCTATTAATGGTTGTGTAACAAGAACTAAGCTTGGATTTTCTGCGTGATGCAAGAACAGAGGGTCATCCATTGGAGTTTCTTGTGAAGAAGAAGATGGATTCACAGATGTGGAAGAATCTGTAGAAACATTTGCATTCATAGTAGAAGCCATAGATGGCAAATGAAGAATGAATTTCCCAAGAACGGAATTTTCTCAAGAACAGGGAAAGATTTTCTCGAGAAAATTGAGAAAGGAAAAACTGAAATTGAAAGAAAAGCAAAACCCTACAGGAATTTGGGAATTTGCTCTGATACCATATCATAGAATCAAAGATTGAAATCTGTATATTTCATTACTTGTAAAATGATTACACAAACTATATATATACTCATTTGTACAAGTGTGAACACAAAAAGAACCAACTACCAGAACTAACAACCTATCACACGTGCCAGCTACAGGACTAACTAACTGTCTCATGTGTTAGCACTTAAGTAAGCACCTAAACACACTAAACAACAAGTCGTATGGTCATTGTTCTTCACTTATGTTTCTCTGCCATTTATGCTTTGTTATAGAATCAACAGCTCTGTGAACAGTGCTTTGATCATTTGTATTGCTGGCTTCTACTCTGCTCTTGCTACTGATCTTCGTAGCTTCATCTAAACTTTGATAGATCGGGGCTAAGGTTGTTGTTCTGTCAAGTGCAAAGAAAATTCTGCAAGAATTATATATCGAATCAGGCAACAATTGTGTCCAACTCCTATATAAAAATTTATTTCGATCCTGGCTTGTGCAAGTTTCTCTCTTTTGTACCCCAAAAAAAAAAAAAAAAAATCACAACATTGTTCAAGAATAATAAGCTAAGGGTAGTACTAATATTTGTTGCACATAAGCTATTGAGAATGAGAAATACTATGTTCACAATATTTTCACAACAAATCATAAGTGTCAAGTTGTTATTGGTTATTATTGGTAGGGTAAAAAAAAAAAAAAAAAAATCCATGGTAGGTTTAAATAGAACCAATAATAACTAATTACTTATGGTTTGTTGTGAAAGTGTTTTAAAAATGTTGTGGATGTAGCACTTCTCTAAGCTATTACATACAATTTTACAAACACCTTATTTTTTAACTAAAACCATGATTTGAAGTTATAATTTCCAAGTTCAAATTTGTGACTTAATTTAAATCATTGTTTCGGTTAAAAATTGAAGTGCGTAAAACTGTATATAATAGTTTGTAGGTAATAACTACATCCTAGGGGTAATAGTAATACATGAACTATAAGATTCTAGTGATGTGATTTTCTCATTTATATATATTTCAACTAATTCCCTTGGCTTGAATGCATGACCCCCCATTCACCTAATACATACCTTGCATACATGCGCAAACCATTGTGTATTCTTGATTCGCAGTAGTCCAATGTTTATGTCAAATATCAAGAGGTTGTAAGTACGGAAGAAGAGGAAGCCTAACATGAGAAAAAAGAGTCTTGTCAGTTAAGCCAAGGTTGACTTGCCTGGGAACCAAAGAAGGATTCTAGAGTCGAATCTAGACTATGTCAAACACTTGTAATCTCTCCAAGGAATTAGGCAAGTCATCCTTGGCTACCAAACAAGACTCTTTTCTTCATGCAAGATCTCCCTTCCTCTTAAGCTCGAAGCAATCTTCAATGTACGGGGCATATAATACTATCAAAATTAAGCTTAACTGGTGAAGAAGAAAAAGCCTAGCATGAGAGAGAAGAGACTTTCAGTTTAGCCATGGTGACTTGCGTTGGAACCAAACGAGATTATAGCTAGCTAGGCAATGCCGAACACTAGCTTGAACCTCTTGAAGTAGCAGGCAAGTCATCCTTGGCTATCAAACAAGACTCTTATCTTTATGTTAGACCTCACTTCCTCTCAAATATTCTTGCTCCAATTGCAAGTCCTGGAGTTTCAATTTATAGGCAATGAAAGAATAGAAGACTAGATTTCAATCGCTTCAATTAGCAAGTTCCTCACCAATTTGCCCCATGTAGAAGGTTTCTTTTATCTTTGCATAATCTTTCCTCTAATCAAGTGCATTATTTGGCTGCCCATAATAGAATATATTCCCCCCAGTTGAGGAGACCCAAATCAATGTATTATTTTCATGTAGCTCAACCGTGAAGAAAGAATTTCCACTAGAAGAAAACTATGCACCTGCTGATCGAATATGGTACTTGTCACATGGCTTCTTGACCAGGCTACTTGTAGTGAATCCTGACTGATCTGACCTTAAGTTCCTTCGAAGGACACATAGCAAAAAGAGATAAGATATGCCAGACAGGTTTGGCCAAATTTGGCATATCATTGCTATCAAGAATTAAAAATAAAAATGACATATCATTCAGCTTATAATTAAGGAAAGAAAAAGCATATTAATTCACGAAAAGGTGAGGGTTTTATTAATGGCATAAATCTTGTTAATTTATTTCCACATTTTCAGAATATCTCAATATTCCTCGAGGAATGTTTAAATCTCAGTAGTCAGAATATCCTTTTCTCTAAAAATGTAGTTTTCTTTTCTTTTTCTTTTTTTGATAACCGGTCAGAAAAAAATGTAATTTTCCAATGACCAGTAATTTGTAACACCGAATTTATTGTAGAAATCTAACATGCATCAATGTAATTCTGGATCACAATCCACATCTTAAACCATTCGATTGGCTGTTGAAAGTGGAAAATAAAAAGATAAAGAAAATTATGTAGTTAAAGATGAAAATTGAAATAAGTGTAAAAGAACTTAATTTATAGTAATACCTTAACATGTACCATTCATGTATATCGAAGTATGCAATAAAGTCGAGCTTGCTCGTCTTCGAGCGTTGGTCATGATGTATGTCTTATCTCTGCACACATCTCTGTTGGCCTGTTGCTCATGTATTGTGTATGGGCTCCTCTCTCTTTCTCTTATGCCTTTTTTTTTTTTTTTTTTTTCCAAATCTAATATGCTATTTTATTTTCAGGAAATGTTTCTTACCCACACCTTGTTGCACACAGTATACATAAATTATTTTTTGAACTAAAATCTTGACTTGAAGTCACAAATTTCAGTTCAAAAGCTTAAATGTGTGTAATTTGTGTGTAATAGGGCAGTGTGTATATAATAAACATTGTCATTTATTTTACTTCTTAGTAATTTGACTACTTGCCAAAAAAAAAGAATGAAACTACCTTGACTGACCTTCTAGATACTATAAAACAAGGAGTAGTATTTGTTACTCACCACCGTACCCTATTAGTATATTACACACATTGTTACACATCTATTTTTTGAATTGAAATCATTAGTTAAAGACACGTTTCAAAATTCAAATCATGATTCTAATTCAAAAAATGCGTATAACAGAATGGTCATAACAATTTTTATCCTAAAACAAATGGTTTTTACCTCACAGAAACAGCATAAAATCTGATGAAAGAACAACTTTGAAGTTTGACTAAAGTTGGAGCTAATTAAGGCCTTGCTGATAGAAAGCTTGAAACTTTCAAGATCAAGTACTACCAGGACCTTTATAATGTTATGGGAACATGATTCTAATTGCAACATCTATCTAATTGGACGCGTCCACTTGAAAGAGGAATGTAGCGTTGGCCACTAAAGATTTTTGTTATGATTGACTTTTTATTTTACTTTTAGGCTCTCCCATCATGCATTCAATGATGTATTTCTTTTTACCATATGTAATTTCTAGTACCAGTATTTTTCCTTTGAGGTAGAGGCCTTTCGAAAGTAACTTTCATTCAACGGTAAACGTTAAGGAAAATTCTTTAAGAATGTATCTTAGATTTTCTAATAAATTTAATCATATAATTGTATTGACCCATCAGGCCGTAAGGATGGTGCGGGATATCGAATCCCAGCGAGCTTAGAACATAACCGAAACCAACACAATAGTCGGGTATAACACAAAATGACAAAACTTAAGTACAGTACTTAGGTGCGCTGTTCCTTAAGTTCCCCACTTAAAATTCAATCATGTGGCTTTTTTCTCTTGACCACGTCAATCTCACCTAGAAAATCCAATTTGCAAACCCACAACCATGCCGTGTGTTAGGAGCATTATGTGTTGCTAATGATGGCATGAGGAATGAGGGTGCTTGGGTAGCATTAAGTCAATCACTTGGCTTTATGTTTTCTCAACACACTCATAGCTCCTCATGCCTGACTAGTGATGCTCCTAAGGACTCTTTGAGGGGGACCAGCCTAGTCTCCCTACTCAAGTTGGATCAATGAGCAGTGATGAGAGGCAGCATGTGGGGGCACCTTGCTCCACATGATGCCCCAAGGCCATGGCAAAGAAGGGCCATGGTGGGCAAAGATGGGTGGGATGATGGGCAGCAGTAGGTGGTGCTAACCCTACGTGGTGGTGCATGGCATTGGTGGCTTGGTTGTTGGTTCCTTGTGTGTGGGCTTGGTGGCTAGAGTGCAAGGTAGGGCTGGGCTGTTGTGATGATAAAATGTTGTGTGCAAGGCATTGGGCTAGTTGGGGCTGGCTGAATGCATGGACAAGTGCTAGTGGGCTAATGGCAGTTACGTTGTGTGCTGCATATGGGTATGCTGTGTGGGTTGTAATGTTGTTGGAAGGCCTTGAGCATGGGCCAAACCTCTCCAAAATGTGTGGGAACATGTTGTGTGGGCTGCTAGAGGATGGGCAGAGACCCCATGGTCTGCTGAGACATGGGTTGTGCATGTTTAGTGGCAGTTGCTAAGCAGTTACAAAGTTCATAGATTTCCTAATGATCAAACCTGCTGTGTAGGGGCTGGAAACATGGAGAGCAAGCCAAGACAGCATTAGTTGAAGGTATCTTAAGTCAGACCACAAGTGGCAAATCGTCCAAGACCCAGGCAGTTACTAGGCAGTAATTGCCATAGCAATTAATTCTGTATATTTAACCCTAAGGCTGCTGGGGGTGTCAGCAGCAGAGTGTATTTGGCCTTGAGAACGTTTTGTGTAATTCTCTAGATTTTGTAAAAGGGTTTTCTTTGTACTTTGTTGAAGGCCAAAATTTCACAAGAAAGCCCATTCCATGAAAAGTAAAGAAGGCCCAATTCAAGCAGCAAGAAGAATCAACATTAAGGCCCTATTTATGTTCAGATTTCCAGCAAAAAGGCCATTAAAAAATCCAACAAAATCCAGTGAAAGAACTGGGCCGGGATACCCAGAGGCTGCTAGAGGCCCGGGATCCTCAGGTAATGCAGCACAGCTAATGTGGGATTGAGACAGCTCAAGAGAGGTACCACGAAATACAAGAAATGAAGAACAGAGATGTCCTTCTCAAGTATCTAGTGGTGCAGCAAAGAATCAGAAAGTATAAAGTAAACATTCATGAACAAAGGAGTTGTATCACAAGGAACCAAGAATGAGAAAATCATAAGTAGAAGTGACTGGAAGGGAACTTTCAACCCAGCAGTAAAATGGGAATAATGACACCAAGGAAATACAACCGACAGCTGAGTCTGAAAAGTGAGAAACCTTGAAGGAAGAGAGATTGAAGGCTAGTTGCCCAAGGACGCCCCGGAATGGAAAGTCAGCAAGTGACTTTTAGAGAAACAGCACTAAAAGATGAAAACCATGAGAAAAAAGGGAAGAGACTAGCCCCTAAACAACTATCACATCACGAGCTCTGAGAGGCAAAAGAGAGAAATCACTAGTACCATGGAGCCCTAGAAAACACACTATAAAAGGAAGAGAAAACCCATGTTGAAGAAGAGGGGGGATTTTCAGTAGGAAGAATATCATAACAGAGCTATTAGAACTCTGTAAAATTTAAGAAAAACAGAGGAACGTCTCCCGGTATCCCAGAAACAGCCACTATAGCACATACTTTGATTCAAAAGGATTCAAACTTTGTAAGTCTTAGAGGCTTGGATAGCCATCGAAGTCTGTAATTTTTGAGCTTATTTGAACCTTGTATCACGTCTTAGTGAGCACGTTTGTAATCCACAATTAAGAAAAATAATGAAATATCTCATATTGATTTGAGGATTTTTAACAATTACTTTGCATATTTCTTTATTATATTATATTCCTTTACTGCTTCTTGCTGCTCAATACATATATTCTTGCTTGTAAAGCTGAGTCCTTTACCCAAGCAAAGCCACTCGGACTTGAGTTCCAAATCCCACAAGTCTTGTGCAAAAGCACTAAGTCTGTGAGAATTGGGGCCAGGATCCTCGTGGCTGAATCATTCTCATGAATTTCATTTACATATATGTATATGTATTAATATATATATATATCCTAATCTAAGAAACTAACAATTATTTGAAGATATGTGCATTGTATAGTTGTTCTTGTGTAGGACCTATAGAGGTAAAAGGAAAAGACAAACTCCATTGCATAACAAGCATGGAGAAAGATTGTATAGTGCAGAAAACCAGAGATTCTAGGTTCTTACAGGCCTAATCCGCCCCGGGATCCCACGACAGTACGCCCTGGGATCCCACGATAGTACACTCGAGGTACCAAGTGAAGGAATTCTTTAAAATGTTTATACGATAAAAGATAAGCCTTAAATATTCTATTTCAATATCTTTCTCATTGTGAATATTATGAATATCTATTTTACTTATTTTGTAAGAGTAAAGGGTTATTTTATGATACTAAAACACTTATAATGGTATTTTATTGCTTAGGAGGAATCGCATTTTTGCCTTGAGGAGATTTATGTGACTTGCGCACAACTTGGTTCGTAATCAGCCCTCATTTAGCTGCAGTGAACCAAGTCCAGTCCACCAAACTACAACTATTTAGCCCAGGATCCTTGGGGCTGTGTGCTAAAGAAAAAAAGCACTCTCACATTTTGGCAACTCCACTGGGGACTAGGAAAAAGGAGAGGGAAAAAGCAGTCCCTTCGCAAGCATGGCTCCAAAGCTAGGAAACACTTAGAGGAAGGAAAGTTCCTCTTGGTGCATTCAACATCAAGATCCCAAAAGTGTGGGTTCCTCCAACGAACGTTCTACCAAGAGACTCTATATGGAATTTTGGGGAATTTCCCAACACAAAATAAGTTTTATGCATCATTATTTTCTCCATTTTATATTTTGAACATAATGGACTGAAATCTATGGTTTTCAAATGGATAGCTATCGTTGTTGCATGAAAGCAAAAGCATTGTATTGTTTAGTAATAGAAGTAGACACTTGTTCTACACAATATAGAATCATAGATAAGTTTGGTTGTCATACTCATCCTCCAACTAAATGGACCTCATTTTAAAGATATTCATAAAAGATAACTGCCCTGCTGAATTAATTAGTTTTGAAAAATAATAAATAAATAATTTTTCATGTTTTAAAATTATTTTGGCTTGGATAATTCCTTTGCTCCACAAGGACTTGGAATCTCTAGTAGCCAAGCCCTTAGCTCAGCTCAACTTCTTCTTCAACCTTGTGTTGGAGGTGGGGTACTGCAATTAGGGGTGTCCAACCAGACCCGGTAACTGACCCACCCGCCCAATCCGTCCGATCCGGCCTGAGAACCGGACGACTCGACGTCGGTGATGGTCGGCGGCGAATCCCTGATCCCAAAATCCAAGTCCGGCGGGTCGGTTGACGGGTTAAAGCATGGAAAACCGATTTCAACCGACCCGACCGGAAAACACACCGGAAAAGCTTTCTCCGTCGATTGAAGTAGTTCACCGGTAGGATTTTGTCCGATCTGTCGAGATCCGGCGAGATCTCATCGATATCTGGCCTGATCTCTTCAAGATCGGGCCTGATCTCGCCGAGATCTGGCCTGATCTCTTCGAGATCTCGCCGGATCTCTTCGAGATCGGGCCTGATCTCGTTGAGATCTGCCAAGATCTCTTCAAGTTCGGCCTAAGCTCGTTGAGATCAGCCAAGCTCTCTTCGAAATTCGGTCACATCCAGCAAAAATAAGCAGATTTTGGCAAAAATCCGGCGTGATTCTCACAATCCGAGTCTGACCGGAAACCGACCGGAAAATTTTGACGTCCGACCACCCGAACCGTTGCCGTCGGCGGGTCGGCGGCGGGTCCATGTTTAGGAGACCCGAAGTGATCGGGTCAGTTCCGGGTTGGGCATAAACCCGACCCAGACCGACCCGTGGACAGCCCTAACTACAATATTGTTTTATTTCAGCTTATTGGTGGTTGAGACCATGTTGCTAAATGGTTTTGACATTGATCAAAAGTTCACAATGTTTTGAACATGGCATGGGATTGGCTGTTGATGACTCCACACCCTGAGCAATAGAAAGGGTAGGAGGGAGTGATGAGAAGAAAGCTGGTCAGTTTGATTAGTATTTATGCAGATAGTTTAGTCCTAAACTTTGAAGTCCAAAACTTGAAGATGCTTGTTAAATGAGGTATTGGTGGTGTGAAACTACTTTGTACCATTGGTCTCCAAAGGCAACTCACTGGTTTCATAAAAACTTAACTAATACCAAAGGTGTTTTGAGAGTACAGCCAACCTATAGAGTATAACCAAAAAGTTGAAAATAAATATTGAACTCAGCTAGAAGAAGCAAAATCTTTTTTTTTTCTCATAAGGATTCTACTCTTTACAAAAAGGGGGTAAGAGGGGTCATGTAATAATATTTTAACAATCAAAACATTGTCTCATTATTAAAAAAAAAATGGAGAAGTGTGCAAAAAAAAATAGAGATTGATGAAATGAAGATTGTATGAGCTACATAATAGAGAAATGGCCCCACATTTGGGGGCTTATGTATTTTTCTTTTAAAAAAAAATTCATGATATTGTTTCATTTGTTTAAAAAGAAAAAGAAGAAAGAGAAGTAAGTGAATCAAAAAGATTTGATGAAATGTAAATTACAGAGTAAAGCAATTTCCTCACGTTGTGGGGCTAAATAATTTTGCAGCAACTTGATAATAATATCATATGGCGCAGGTTAACAAAATGGACAAGTTCCTTGGCTCCACCCACGGGTTTAGCAAAATGGAGCAGTTCCATGATCTCAGCAAAGCCTTGGAGATCCTTGATCCCAGCAAAGCCGAAGAAATCCTTGGTCCTAACAAATCTGAGGAGATCCTTTATTCTAGCAAGGCTGAATACATCCTTAATTCCAGCAAAGTCTAGGAGATCCTTGACTCCAGGAAAGCAAAGCCTGGGAGATCCTTGATCCCAACAAAGCTGAGGAGATCCTTGATCCCAACAAGGCTGAAGAGGTCCTTGATCCCAACAAAGCTGAGGAGATCCTTTATTCCAGCGAGGCTGAGTACATCCTTAATTCCAGCATAAGTCTAGGAGATCCTTGACTCCAAAAAAAGCAAAGCCTGAGAGATCCTTGATCCCATCAAAGCTGAAGAGATCCTTGATCCCAACAAGGCTGAAGAGATCCTTGATCCCAACAAAGTTGAGGAGATCCTTTATTCCAGCAAGGTTGAATACATCCTTAATTCCAGCAAAGTCTAGGAGATCCTTGACTCCAGGAAAGTAAAGCCTGGGAGATCTTTGATCCCAACAAAGCTGAGGAGATCCTTTATTCCAGCAAGGCTGAGTACATCCTTAATTCCAGCAAAGTCTAGGAAATCCTTGACTCTAGGAAAGTAAAGCTTGGGAGATCCTTGATCCCAACAAAGCTGAGGAGATCCTTAATTCCAACAAGGCTAAGTACACCCTCAATTTCAACAAAGCCTAAAAGATCATTGGTTCCAGCAAAGGCGAAGTATTTTCACGAATCCAACGAAGTAAAATGGTTGTAAAAAAAAAAATGGAGGCATCCGGAAAATGGATAGAAGTTCCATAATAGCATCAAGAGAAGGTGGATCAAGCATGATTCAACAACCGCCTCATGTCTTGGGGGCTAAAGCCTATTATGCAGTGGACCTTAAATATATTTTGAAGAAAATCAATAGAAACACTGTATTACAAGTCAGCAGCAAAATCAACATTATTGAAAGTTTAACAACTATACAGTGCGTCTATCATTTCTTACAGCTCAATAATTGGGCTCATCTATGGAAATAACAGGATTTGGAGGAGATACAGAGACCACTGAAGGACACCTACAACTAGCTCTAAAGGCCAACCATGACTTCACAACTATTGCCTAATCCTCTCAATGTACCACTAATATGTGAAAGAGGGATTGAATGGGAAGCCCACAAAAGTCGCTGCCAATCTTAGTCCTTTCATCCAGCACAAAGTAAACTTTGTGGAAAATATACTTTATGGTGAATCAGCTCCAACTGGAGAATATCCCATTGTTAGGATCTTGGGAGGCTCCCATCTCTAGGATCCCGGGGGGCTCCCATCCCAGAAGAAAGAAGCAATACCCATGGTTTGAGGGATCCCTTGGATAGAAAAAGACAGAAGGAGGAAGGTTAATATACTGCTTATAAAGGTCCTGGAGAACCTTACGGATATGGAAAGGATGGCATAAATCCTACTAGAGGAAAAACTAGAAGAGGTGAACTTGGGGGCTGACTCAAGGAACCTGGGGCACATCCTAATCAGCAGACAGTTATCAATACAAAAAAAAAAAAGCAATTGGTGGAGCTATTAAAAAAAATAATATATGAAAATTTATTGGTGTGAACTCCTTCAAACTAAATAAGGCACATCCAAAGGATAAATTTCCTTCGCCTAACATCGATCTCCTCATAGATCCAACTAAGGCAACAACAATATCAACCATGAAGAGGCATACCACGATCAGGGTACTCAAGAGCTTCTTAGAAAGAGTTTCTTACATTAGGAAGTTCACACCAAGTCCAACCTTGGTCATTAGTGGACTATCCAAATTGTTGAAAAAGGGGAATGTTTTCATATGGGGAGTTGAAAAACCAAATGTCTTTCATAAAACTTCAACAGATCATGAGTCATTTACCTACCATATGGGTACTAGTCCATGGAAAAATCACTATTGTTGTACCTGGGATCTTGATCTCAAGCATACAAAGCATTGAAGGACACTGAAATGAGGTATCCCAACATAGAAAGGGCGTGTATGGCAGTTATGCATCTCAACAACTGAATCATTACTTTTCATCCCACCAAATTGTATTGGTGACAAGCTCTCATCCAATAAAAGCCCTCCTCAATCATCCCTTGCAATCTTGAAGAGTAGCCCGGTGGTTAATATTAATTTCCCAATACAACATAGGTCTGAAGGATCCCCAGAGCTATCAAGAGCTAAGCTGTAACAAACTCACTGACCCAGTTCCCCGAAGAAGAGAAATTCCTATTAAGTGAGAAGATCTCTAAAAAAGTAGTAGCGGTAGAGATCCTTGTAAAGAAACAGACTATGAGGTTTGTGAAGATAGCCTTCAACGAGCATGCCTAGAGGAAGCCATCCTCTTCCAGGATCCCCGTAAGAAGATCCCCCACTTGGAGAAAACACTATGACATAATCATCTTGGTGGAGCTCCTGACCATCAGTCCACCAGTGAGAGCAACCTTAGATGACTCATAAAAGAAGATTATTTCCATAAAGGATTTGTTCATAGCTAAGAGAGGATATTTTAGAAGATCCTCGGAGAAGAAAACAAATCCTCAACCTTTTAAAGAAAAGAAAAGAAATCAGTTCAGTAAGTCCACTTGAAAATGAGGGGCTACGAAGGAACTTTTTCTGAAGATTGAAAAATTCAATGGTCATGAACAAATTTTCCAAGTGGCATGGCCTAGGACTTGGGAAAAGGCAAATTTTCCATGTACCTAGCCCAGGACTTGAGCAAAACAGAAATTTCACAAGTGGCATGGCCTAGGACTTGGGAAAGGGAAAATTTTCCATGTACCTAGCCCAGGACTTGATCAAAACAGAAATTTTCCAAGTGGCATGGCCTAGGACTTGAGAAAGGGCAAATTTTCCATGTACCTAGCCCAGGACTTGATCAAAAAAAAAAGAAATTTTCCAAGTGGCATGGCCTAGGACTTGGGAAAGGGCAAATTTTCCATGTACCTAGCCCAGGACTTGATAAAAAAAAAAAAAAAAATTTCCAAATGGCATGGCCTAGGACTTGGGAAAGGCAAAATTTTCCATGTACCTAGCTCAGGACTTGACCAAAACAGATTTTTCCAAGTGACATGGCCTAGGACTTGGTAAGAGCAAACTTTCCATGTACCTGGCCCAAGACTTGGCCTAGAACAATTTTTCTAAATACATGGCCCAGAAATTGGCCAAGAGCAAAAGTTTCCAAGTACGACCAAGAAAATGGTCAAAAGCAAAAGTTTATGGGTACAAGCTATAGCACATATCAGCAATAGGTAAAAGTGCAGATTGTAAGCATATCCCAGTCATGGCTACAACTTGTAGCACGTACTAGCACTGGGTACAAACTGTAGCACGTACCAGCAATAGGTACAAGTCGTAGCACGTCCTAGCAAAGGATGCGAATTGTAAGCAAAGCCCAACGAGGGGTACAAAGAGAAAGAGCCTCGAATGGGTATGAAAACCCAAAAGTGGGTGTGTAAAGTGCAGAAGATTGACCTCCTTGAAAGGAATTGGTTCAAGGGAACCTAAGGAAGCAAGGAAGGCGTAACTTAAAAAAAAAATTCTAAGAGTACACCACTCGAAGCCGCACAAGCATGGATACTTTTGCAAGTCTCTATACAAAGAGATTAGTCAATGACATTGCAAACCAGCTAGCGACATTTCCCTCCTCCTACAAGGTGCAAACTCACCAAAGGCTTGGAGGTACTTTGACTCAACAAAAGAAAGGTACCCTTTCGGTAAGCCCACTCATTAATACCATATTTGAATATATCAAAACACTGCAAAATGTTGTGCAAGAGGTATCACCCATGCACTAATATTTTATTCATATAGATTAAAACGAAAATTCTAAAATTTTGGTCTACTTACTTGACCAATTATCAAAAATCAAATTTGGACTTCTTGTGTGGTTGAAATCCTCACATGGTTTCATATATATGAAGTAATTTTTATTGCGATATCTTATTTGGCAATTTGCTTTTCCAGTGCATACACTAGAGGCTAAGACAAGATTAAAAATTTTCCTTAGATATATCTTTCACTTGATGAAAATTAAGAAGTCTAGTGCAAACTTTACTGTACATAAGTTCAGCCACTGTTATTTTCTTTGGCTTATGAACTATATGGAATATAACAATTCAAACAACAATATAATTGGTGGCATGGTATGTGAATAATTTGCTGCAATCTGAAATATTATACAATCTCTCACAATTTGGAAAAAGAGTGAGGCAAAGATCAAGAGCATCCACCAGAAGAGCAAGGTCTTTAGCTAAAGCAAGGTGTGGAGATGTTCCTAAGCCTTCTAAGTCATGTCCTCAGGGAAGTTTCTATCTTCTAATACATTTTGAGAAGAATAGCTAACCTTGATTAGACTCTAAATCAGTATGTTTTTATGATTCAATGATTTATGATATCATGGTCCCATTGGTAAGTCACTATTCATGGACTAAAAATCTCATAGGGCAAACATCTTGGTGTTATTCACCTTAGCCATAGCAAGCATGTACTGCAATGCATAGAATATCTTTGGCAAAGTTCATGGGGGCTCCCCTCATTCAACTTATTTTGTAAAACAAACAAAATCTTGTTGACAAAGCTATGCTATCTTATATTAAGATTTAATATGCATTCAACACGATTTTTGTATGCTACTTTCAAAAAAGCATATCCTAGAATTGCTAGCAAAAAAAAAAAAAAAGGTTAGTGCTAAAAATATACTTTTAGCATTAAATGCGATACCAATATAATTTGGTTATACATATATATCTGCATATATTATTATTAGTTTGACAAAGTTGATTTATTGAATACCAATCTACAACCTAATACTAATATGAAGGTGAATTCTAATCTTTCGCAACATGTTAGTTCATCCCATGATGGAAGTGTAGCAATTCCTTTGGAGTTTCCCTCAAGAATTATTTGATCTACACATTGGTTCTACAAACTAGGAAAGTGTCCAAAAACAATTTATTTTCTCGCGCGTGGGCTACAGGTAACCCACGAGCTCGGGGGACTAATGTTAAAGGCCAAAATTTCACAAGAAAGCCCATTCTATGAAAAGTAAAGAAGGCCAAATTCAAGCAGCAAGAAGAATCAACATTAAAGCCCTATTTAAGTTCAGATTTCTAGCAAAAAGGCCATTAAAAAATCCAGCAAAATCCAGTCAAAGAACTGGGCCGGGATACCCAGAGGCTGCCAAAGGCTCGGGATCCTCAGGTAATGCAGCACAGCTAATGTGGGATTGAGACAGCTCAAGAGAGGTACCACGAAATACAAGAAATGAAGAACAGAAATGTCCTTCTCAAGTATCCAGTGGTGCAACAAAGAATCAGAAAGTATAAAGTAAACATTCATGAGCAAAGGAGCTGTATCACAAGGAACCAAGAATGAGAAAATCATAAGTAGAAGTGACTGGAAGGGAACTTTCAACCCAGTAGTAAAAGATTCCAACTATTTAGGAATAATGACAGCAAGGAAATACAACCGACAGCTGAGTCTGAAAAGTGAGAAACCTTGAAGGAAGAGAGATTGAAGGCTAGTTGCCCAAGGACGCCCCGGAATGGAAAGTCAGCAAGCGACTTTTAGAGAAACAGCACTAAAAGATGAAAACCATGAGAAAAAAGGGAAGAGACCAGCCCCTAAACAACTGTCACAGAACGAGCTCTGAGGGGCAAAAGAGAGAAATCACTAGTACCATGGAGCCCTAGAAAACACACTATAAAAGGAAGAGAAAACCCATGTTGAAGAAGAGGGGGGATTTTCAGTAGGAAGAATATCATAACAGAGCTATTAGAACTCTGTAAAATTTAAGAAAAACAGAGGAACGTCTCTCGGTATCCCAGAAACAGCCACAATAGCACATACTTTGATTCAAAATGATTCAAACTTTGCAAGTCTTAGAGGCTTGGATAGTCATCGAAGTCTGTAATTTTTGAGCTTATTTGAACCTTGTATCACGTCTTAGTGAGCACGTTTGTAATCCACAATTAAGAAAAATAATGAAATATCTCATATTGATTTGAGGATTTCTAACAATTACTTTGCATATTTCTTTATTATATTATCTTCCTTTACTGCTTCTTGCTGCTCAATACATATATTCTTGCTTGTAAAGCTGCGTCCTTTGCCCAAGCAAAGCCACTCGGACTTGAGTTCCAAATCCCACAAGTCTTGTGCAAAAGCACTAAGTCTGTGAGAATTGGGGCCAGGATCCTTGTGGCTGAATCATTCTCATGAAATTCATTTACATATATGTATATGTATTAATATATATATATATATATATATATCCTAATCTAAGAAACTAACAATTATTTGAAGATATGTGCATTGTATAGTTATTCTTGTGTAGGACCTATAGAGGTAAAAGGAAAAGACAAACTCCATTGCATAACAAGCATGGAAAAAGATTGTATAGTGCAGAGAACTAGAGATTCTGGGTTCTTACAGGCCTAATACGCCCCGGGATCCCACGACAGTACGCCCTGGGATCCCACGACAGTACGCCCGGGGTACCAAGTGAAGGAATTCTTTAAAATGTTTATACGATAAAAGATAAGCCTTAAATATTCTATTTCAATATCTATTTTACTTATTTTGTAAGAGTAAAGGGTCATTTTATGATACTAAAACACTTATAATGGTATTTTATTGCTTAGGAGGAATCGCATTTTTGCCTTGAGGAGATTTATGTGACTTACGCACAACTTGGTTCATAATCAGCCCTCATTTAGGTGCGGTGAACCAAACCCAGTCCACCAAACTACAACTATTTGGCCCAGGATCCTTGGGCCTGTGTGCTAAAGAAAAAAAGCACTCTCACATACTTAAGGTTTAGTAATAAAGGTTGGGGGTGGGTTCCTTGTAAATATTGTGTGTGCTGTGTGTTTGAACGTTCCTAGATAATCTATTCTAAATGTTACTACAGTATGCGTGTGGTGTTGGCTGAGACTAAGTCAGGGACTTAGAGCCATCACAGGCAGAAAATTTGAGTGAAAAATTGACCATGTGACACCATGAGAGGGGGGGTGATGAGAAAATGGGTAGAGGGACTGTGGCTAGAGTGCTGGGTTGAGCGGCATGGGGAAAGAAAGGGTCATCAGCAGAGGCATGGGAGAGAAAGAGAGAGCATATGGTGACTAGCGAGATGAGCTCTATGAGAGAGAGAGAGAGAGAGAGATAGAGAGAGAGAGAGAGAGAGAGAGAGAGAGGAGTGACTGGTGATATGAGCTCTAAGAGAGAGAGAGAGAACAAAAGGTAAAATATATCACAAATACAAATTTTTTTAGAATTGCAAGACTGGGCATTTTTGGTGCTTCGATTCTAAAATATATCAACATATACGCCACTTGGTACAACCTCATGCACTCCAACATGAGGTCTCTACTTTTATATATACTAGCTTATAGCCCACACAATGTGCAGGACACTTTTATTTATTACAAAAGACAAATTGTAGGTGAAAATTTAAACATTTTATAGTTAGATAGCACCCAAAAAAAAAAAAAAAAACTTGCAAGAAAGAAAACTATGAAATCTAATCTTGAAATTTCTTGTTCTGTCAACAAAATTTGAGATAGACCCCAAAAAAAAAATCATCTTTCTTCATCACACATGCACTCAATATCATGAAATTAAAATCCTATAGTAGTAATCTATGAATTACATCAAACTACAGTATTAAGTAGTCTCACAGAAACTTTAAAAAATTAATTAAAAACAAAAGAATATTGCAAGGAATGCACCAACTGGCAAAATTTTAGACTATGTAAAGATGAAGTCTCTACTTTCATATATACAAAGTCATTCTATCACTTTAACACCACAAAAAATACCATAACTCCATATATTGTTAGACAATTTTTTTTTTTTTTTTTTTGCAGAAAATAAAAACAAATAAATTGAATAGTTACTCCATAATTCAATAAAAATGTCCTCAATGTACAACATAATAATTCCATATATTCTAAAAGAAAACATTAGTGAGAAATTTTGGATTCCATCTTACTTTTGTTGTTGAGTTTGAGCTATTTGTCTAAAGCTTTCCTCTTTGTATCCTTGCACTTCCTACAACATGCATATTAATCCAATTGAAATCCCTTTCCTGGTTTAGAGCAATGCAGATTGCAAGGTGCTTTACTCTGTACCATCTACCTAATTCTTTATAATTGTTTTCAATTGATTTGGACATCAATCATTGAACTATTAAGAAAGATATTTATAGTTACATATCTTTAAGATTCAAACGCAAAAACAACTCTGCTGTAAGCATTGTATTGCTATCAAATGTTAAAACACAAATGTAACACACATACACACTGTGAGAGTGCTTTTTTCTTTAGCACACAGGCCCAAGGATCCTGGGCCAAATAGTTGTGTTTTGGTGGACTGGGCTTGGTTCACCGCAGCTAAATGGGGGCTGATTACGAACCAAGTTGTGCGCAAGTCACATAAATCTCCTCAAGGCAAAAATGTGATTCCTCCCCGGGCGTACTGTCGTGGGATCCCGGAACGTACTGTCGTGGGACCCCGGGGCGTATTAGGCCTGTAAGAACCCAGAATCTCTGGTTCTGTGCACTATACAATCTTTCTCCATGCTTGTTATGCAATGAAGTTTTGTCCTTTCCTTTTACCTCTATAGGTCCTACACAAGAACAATTATACAATGCACATATCTTCAAATAATTGTTAGTTTCTTAGATTAGGATATATATATATATATATATTAATACATATACATATATGTAAATGAATTTCATAAGAATGATTCAGCCACGAGGATCCTGGCCCCAATTCTCACAGACTTATGCTTTTGCACAAGACTTGTGGGATTTGGAACTCAAGTTTGAGTGGCTTTGCTTGGGCAGGGACTCAGCTTTACAAGCAAGAATATATATGTATTGAGCAGCAAGAAGCAGTAAAGAAATATGCAAAGTAATTGTTAGAAATTCTCAAATCAATATGAGATATTTCATTATTTTTCTTGATTGTGGATTACAAATGTGCTCACTAAGACGTGATACAAGGTTCAAATAAGCTCAAAAATTACAGACTTTGATGGCTATTCAAGCCTCTAAGACTTGCAAAGTTTGAATCCTTTTGAATCCAAGTATGTGCTATAGTGGCTGTTTCTGGGATACCGGGAGACATTCCTCTGTTTTTCTTAAATTTTACAGAGTTCTAATGACTCTGTTATGATATTCTCCCTACTGAAAATCCTCTCCCTTTCAACATGGGTTTTCTCTTCCTTTTATAGCGTGTTTTCTAGGGCTCTGAGGTACTAGTGATTTCTCTCTTTTGCCCCTCAGAGCTCGTGCTGTGTCATTTTCTTAGGAGCTGGTCTCTTCCCTTTTTTCTCATGGTTTTCATCTTTTAATACTGTTTCTCTAAAAGTCACTTGCTGACTTTCCATTCCGGGGCATCCTAGCCTTCAATCTCTCTTCCTTCAAGATTTCTCACTTTTCAGACTCAGCTGCGGTTGTATTTCCTTGCTGTCATTATTCCCAAATAGTTGGAATCTTTTACTGCTGGGTTGAAAGTTCTCTTCCAATTGCTTCTACGTATGATTTTCTCATTCTTGGTTCCTTGTGGTACAGCTCTTTTGTTCATGAATGTTTGCTTTATACTTTCTGATTCTTTGCTACACCACTGGGTACTTGAGAAGGACATCTCTGTTCTTCATTTCTTGTATTTCGTGGTACCTTTCTTGAGTTGTCTCAATCCTACAATAGCTGTCCTGCATTACCTGAGGATCCCGGGCATCTGGCAGCCTCTAGGTATCCCGGCCCAGTTCTTTCACTGAATTTTGCTAGACTTTTTAATGACCTTTTTGCTGGAAATCTGAACATAAATAGGGCCTTAATGTTGATTCTTCTTGCTGCTTGAATTGGGCCTTCTTTACTTTTCATGGAATGTGAAATTTTAGCCTTCAACACACACATATTTAATTCCATCTAGAGCTTTGGTGTGATTCCTAATTGACCAAGAAATCTATTAAATCTAACGCATTTCTAATATAATTATGCATGCCAATTTTTAATTCAATTACCAATCTGTTGCTATCCTATCTTTGTAGCTCTTTGAATCATCCTTTTATTCCCTATCCAAATAATAAATCATTTGTCTCTGGCTAGAATAAATATAGGTATTCAACTTAAATAACTAAAAATCACTATAATGTAGCCATTAAAGTTGGGTATAAAAGTCAAGCATCCATAACAATTGCACTATCTAAAACCACAAAAATTTCATAGAATTTAAGCAATAATAGATCTAGATGATCCTTAAATCAACTGAAATGTATATTAAATATGGATTAGCTTTTAAGCAATAATAATCATTATGGAAATTTTTAGTTAATTCATGATTATCATTACCTAATCTACCTAACCAATTGCACTGTATAAATATGCATTAGAAACTTCTCATTTATGAATGAAACTTTCCAAAAAAATCGATCCATGATGACCATGAACCATTTCAATGAATTTATTCTTCAGAACTTAGATAAGCATCACTTTTCTTGACTAATGGGTTTAATATGCAAAAAAAAATTTGGAGCTGAGAGGATTTTCTTGACCTGGAAAAAAAAAAAAAAAAAAAAAAAGCAAAATTGAGAGAATGCAGGGAGAAATGTTCTGATGTTTCTGACAATGATGTTCTTTCTCTAAGAGAGTGTGTGTCTATACATTTTTTGTAATGCTATAATGATAAACTATAGGTTCTAAATGAGATACTCAATGTGACTCTACGTTAGTGAGCGGAATTAAATTGCAATTGTGCTTTAGTTGGTTACTCTAGTCATGGATGGATACCTTTTGTAATTTAAGTTGAGAATTACGTAATTGGATTGTGAGATTGCTAATCTTGCAGATTAACTATCACAAAACTTCAACACATTGACTTGCTAAAAAAATTACAAAACAAACATACAGCTGTAATTTTTTTCATTTGGTGTTCAAGTAATAACCTTGAAATTTTTTTTTTTTTCATACAGTACAATAGAAAAGGGATCAAATGAGATAAATAACATAATGAAAAAGATAAATAGCACCTAAAAGAAGCACTAACAGAGAATACAATACTTTATAATTGTGCACTATATATTCTCTTCGGTGGTTTCATCTCCTCCCCATTGGAAACTCCAGGATCAATATAACACAACTGAAAGTCTGAAACAAAAACAGAATATCATGCCCACTGTTAAATTGTAGTACTTTCAAAATGTAGCAAGACCAAATACCATACTTTACTAAAAACATAAACCAATATTGTGGCTTCTTCAATGTGTGAACCCCTTTATTTATATAAGCTTTTTCCACCCATAATTCTCTTCCAAAATTAACCTTAAAAGTATAAGAGGATTAAGAAAACTGACTGAAGAAACTTGGTACATTACACTATGAATTAGGCAAAACAAATACTTCCATCATTCGCAAATTGAAAAGAAATCATCTCAATTGAGTTAAGTACTGTATAAAGCCTTGAATTATTGAATTTTCTCATGTGACTGCATGACAGATTCTCTACTAATCATCTCAACTTGCTGAAATTTCATGGTATTTAAATATCATAACTGGTTGCAATTCTCTACTTATCGCCACAATTCACAAATTAGCAAAGTAAACTAACAAATGTAATTTAAACAGAACAATTTATAACCTTCAAAACTGGTTACAATTCCTTTTACTATTGTTTCACTTTTGTTTCTTAGTACTAAAAAGATTCTCAATGAATTTTCAAGAACGACATACAACATGAAAAACCCAAAAAACCAAATATTGTACACACCAAAACCAACACCTAGGAATCTCTGAGATTTTTTTTTTTTTTTTTTTTTTTTGATTAGTAAATCTTTGAGAAAATTATTCTCTACCATAACATACAAAGTAATCAATTTTGTACAAAGAACAATATACTTTCAGATTTAACAATTTAAAACATGCAAAACCTAGAAAAACCCAACATCAAAAATAACAAAATCATGACTTAAAATTATCTTTTAAAAAAAAATATAGTCTAAAATCTACAATGTATAAACAAAATAACAAAATATTTTCAGATTTCAAAACCCCACAATTTCAATCCCCCTTACAAATAAGGGAACATGTAAGAGAGAAAACAAAACTTCTAAATTAAAGTGAAATGATTAAGTTTAAAGGATTAGAAAGATTTCATTTTGATGAGGTTTTCCCTGATTTCAACAAATAGAGAGGAAAAATTAGGAGAATATTAGGAAAAGAAATTGGTACCTTTGCTTTGATGAAATTAGAGACTCCAGATTGAAGAAAGATTCCACTTCATCTCTGCAGAGAAAGAAATTGAATGTTTTAAATCCAAAAGGGTCGAATTTAAACAAACCCATTACTGAAAATATCTAAAAAAATATTCACATATCAAAATTTCAAATTCCTTAACCCTAATTTCTAGAACCAAACCCAACTGTAATTGTAAAAGTTTGAAAACTATGGATATACATCAATCGAAGTTTTTGTTTTCCTTAATCACAAAGTAAAGTGAAAGATATTGAAAGAAATTTTAACGTAGGTGTTTTATTTTTTAAGCGGTGTGATTGCAAAGGGAAGAAATTAGCACAACTTATTTGGGTAAAGCAAAAGGTGTGGTCTTTTGATTCAGTTTTGAAGGTTTTTCTTTTATCTTTTCTAGGTTTTGGTTTTACTTTCCATCGTTTTCTGGGCAACCAAACAGATATAAAAAATAGTAGAGAGAGAGACCTGTTAGGAGGTGACGTCAACGGTGCGAGGCTTGAGGAGGAGGAGGAGGTGGGGAGGGTAGGATTGGAGAACCACGCAATCCTCTTCGTACACTGCTTGCACCGCTTCTACTTCTGCCGCTACTTCCTCTTCTTCGACGATGCTGCTTGCCATTGTTCTTTGAGCAAGGGTGTCAAATGGGTGGGTTTGGGTGGATTTGGGGTAGGCATAATTGGGTTAGGTATATAAAACCATTTATCCATTAAAACTTATTTAACTAATTGCTTCTAACCCAGATCCAACCCAACCCAACCCAATTATTATGGGTAAATCCCAACTCACCCAATTACCCAATTATCAAAATTACCAAAATGTCATTAAAATGAAAATCCCAACACTTTCTTTGATTCCCTTTTCCCTCTCTAACTTTCCCGAGAAAATTCCAATCTCTTTGATCATTTTTTTTTTTTCATGTTACTTGTAGAAAATCTAGTCAATTAAGCTCATCTACAACTACTTTCACTTTCATATGATCTAAGTGATTTTTTTTTTTTTTTTTAATTCTAATAAGTTAAAAAAAAATATATTTTTAGTGCTTCAAATAACTTTTAAAAATCTGTTTGATTGTTGAGAAAACTGAGGGAAGAAAGAACAAAAAACAAAATCTGGAAAAAAAAATTAATTTTTCTTGTACAATTATTGTCATTTGATCTAATTTGAATTATTTCACTTTCTTCAAGTGTCATGCTCCTCACACTTTCTCGGGAACCAAACAGAAAATAAACAAAATCAACAAAAAAAAAAATCAAAATCAAAATCAAACTATTTCAGTTTACTTGAGTGGGAAAGTCTCCTTAAAGAAAAGCTCGGCGGATTCGAAGGTCTAAACGACAGCGGTTTTGGCAGTGGAGGTAGGTTTAACAGCAACATGAAAATTCCTTGGAGACTTGAAGTTGCAGAAGCATCGATCATGCACTCGTGGTGTTTTTCGGTCACATGCAACTTGGCGACACGTTTTCGATGCTTGGACTGGTGGATCCTCAATTGCTTGCTATGAAGAAGGGCTTAAGATCCAGATCAAAGCCTTGGGCGACATCGATCCACACGTCAGTGAAACTTGCAGGTTGGAATTTTCGTGCTCTTGGTTTGCTAAATGTAGATCAGATTGCTATAGAGAAATGTGTTTGTTGTGCCTCATTGTTCTCTGTGAGAGCTAGAGAGAGAAAGAGAGAGAGAAAGCGAGAGGAGAGAGAGAAGTATTTGGAGGCCAAGAAAATGAAGGAAAATGAAAACACTGAAATGTCTGGGATTTTTTTTTTTTTGGAAGGGCTTGGTTGAATTTGGGTATATTGTTTTTGGGTTAAATGGGTTTCAATGGATTTTAACTTAAAACCAATAATCACTGGGTCTAATTGGGTTAATGCCCATTTAACCCAATTAATAATTGGGTGGGTTTGGGTTCAAATAGAGTGGGTGGGTTTGGGTGGGCAAATGGGTTTGGGCTTATTTTGCCACTCCTATCTCTAAGAGAGAGGGAGAGTTTTTTTTTTTCCCCCTCTTTGTTTTGGGAGAGAGAGAAAAATAAGGATGCTTTCAGTTTTAGGTTTCAGTTTTTACTTTTTATGTGTTCTAGCGAAAAACTGTAACTTTTGGATTTTTTTTTTTTTTTTTTTTTTTGATAGGAACTTTTGGAATTTTAATTGTAAACGTGGCAAGTTTTTAAGGGGTTTTAACCAGTTATTTTTTTGTTTTAACCATCAAACAGGGTTAAGATTATGAAAGAATATAACTTATTTAATTGTGAAGGTGACAGATTTTTAGATGGGTCTTTTAATTGTAGCGTTACCAAACAATGTAATTTACCGCTGGCTGAATTTTAAATAGGCTTTTGGGTTAAAAAAATTAAAGCAAAAAAAAAGGATAAAAATATATATCAATAGAGACATATATCAATAGAGAAATAATAATGAAATTAAATATCAAAAAGGAAAACAACAAAGGCGATTGTATTCTCCAAACATTCAGATTTTAAACCATCCATGTTACAAATATGACTATTAAAATCAAGGGTTGTTTCCATTTGGAAGGTAATTAACAATTCAATGTTTTTTTTTTTTTCCTTTTTCTTTTGAGAACGATTTAACAAAACATAGATCTATACAAAGCATAAATTAATTCAAATTTTAGGGGGAAACCAAAAAAAGTACAAACCAAAACAAAAATCTACCAAACAAAAACTAAATTTAATCAATACAACAATCGAACAAAACAGAACTCAAGAAATTGTAAAAAATAAAAAAATAAAATAAAATAAAAAATTAGGGAAAAAGGTAGGCAAACCTTAAACCTTGATTAAGTAGTGTGGCAAAACAGTATTTAACAAAATATTTCTTATCTATCTATCTGTTTGAAACGCTAATTGAATGGGGAAAAAAAATGCCTACCTTCTACTAAACCCTTTTTTTAAAAAAAACCCTAGAAACGGTAATTGAATAGAAAACTAAAAAAAAAGATGGGGAAAAAATGCCTACCTTTTGAATTGTCTGTTGTTGAAGAGAAGGGACGGGATAGCTTCTAAATCGCTTGTTGTTGCAGAGGATGAACAAAGATTTTCAGTTTTCACTGTTGCAAAGAACGAACAGAGGTTTTCAGTTTCACTTCTTTTTTTTTTTTTTGATTCCTTTTGGATTCTCTTTTTTCGTCTGTCTGATGGGTTGGAACACGCTGTGGGAGGGACGAATCTCTGACCCCAAGAAGGAATTGTCCTCTTTGGAAATGGCGTTGTGCCTTAATCCTCATGGTTTTGCTCAATTCCACATCGGGGAGAGATGCTTCCCACTCATACCTTATAAGCCTTTGGCCTAAGGATGAGTGTACCACTACTACACCCACTTAGTAAAGTAGTTTGTGCCGACCAACAAATACCTCTTGTTCCCTGCTGCCTTGGGGAAAGAGCCAACGATATCTAAACCCCATTGAGCAAATGGCCAGGGGCTGGATAGGAGGTTAAGGACTCCTCTTGGTTGATGTATATTTGGTGCAAATCTTTGGCATTGATCACACTTCTTCACATATTCTCGCGCGTCTTTCTACATATTTAGCCACCAATAACCTTGAGTGATGGCTCTGTGAGACAAAATCTCCCTTCTGTATGGCTTCCACAAATCCCTTCATGTAACTCCTCAAGGAGTAGCTCTGATGCCTCAGGGTGAATGTAGAGTACATATGGCCCAGAAAAAGAGCGCTTGTACAATTTTTGGTCCTTGGATAGCCAGAAACGAGGCGCCTTTCTCCATACTTTATCAGCTTCTAATTTATCCTCCGGCAAGATGTCCTCTCTCAGGAATAGTACTATGGGATCCATCCAGCTAAGCCCTACTCTGACTTGGTGAACAGGGACCACCTTTCCCTTTACCTCCGTGGGTTTGCACAAATCTTCTATAAGGATAACTCGAGGTAAGCTCTGTGCCAAAGAGGTTGCAAGCGTGGCTAGGGAATCAGCATGTGTGTTTCCACTTCTAGGGACATGTAGTGGGCTGAATGATTCAAATCCTGATTGCAAATGCCTAACTTGACTTAAGTACCCTTGTATTCTCTCATGTCTTGGTTCTAGCTCGCCCTTCACTTGGTCAACAACTAGTCTTAAGTCCGAGAACATCTTTACTGCCTTTCCCCCCATTCTTTGAACCATGGACATTCCTTCCAGTAAAACTTCATATTCAGCCTCATTATTTGTAGTCGAGAAGCCCAGTCTTAGTGACTTTTCAATGGTGATTTGTTCAGGAGAAACCAGAACTAGCCCCACTCTGGAGCCCCTTTGATTTGCTGCACCATCAACATATACCTTCTAGAATAAAGGTTCAGGCAAGGAGATTATGCCAACTAATTTTCTATCCATGTTCTGTGTCGCTGTAACTTCTTCTAATGGGGGTTCAGCGAACTCGGCCACCAGGTCCGTGAGGACCAGGCCCTTGACAGCAGTGCGAGACATGTACTTGATGTCAAAAGCCCCTAGAACTGTGCCCAATTTAGCAATCCTCCCGATGTAATCGAGGTTAACTCCTATCAGTATGTGTAGTATGCACGCTTCCCTCATGGTCACCTCTTTGCTCAAGGTTGACAAAAGGATCGCCACGCTGGGATCCCAAAGACTCTGCCTAGTGTGGACCTGATCCTACTGTAGTTAAGCGTTGCACTCACTATTACACAAGTTCTTCCCACAGACGACGCCAATTGTAAGGACCAGATTTGTGGCTCAGTCCAGGATGAATGGACTTAGGCCTAAAAAGCCCAAAATAATGAATTTGTAGAGAGTGGGTCAAAGAACTAGGCCCTAATGAATTGGACAACGGCTAATATGGAATTGGATGGCAATCATGCACAAATAAGAAGTACTGATATGAATGAACTTCTTGTCCGAGGAGGCAAGTGTTCATATAAATCAACTAAACAAAGTACAAGTGCAATTTTGATTGCTACAGTATTCTTTCTCTCTATTTTTCCCCTCCACTTCCTCTGGGGTCTCTACTCTCATTTATACTACATTTCTCCCTTCATCTTTACCCTACACGTGGACAATTAATGGTTTATACAAATATTTGTCCCATCAGCCTACTCTAGAAGTCTTTGGGGGATAGTTATAAGGCTGAAAAATTACTATTCAGAGATCACTTCCTCATTAATGCGGCCAGGGAGTTAGCTATAGAGCATTCAATGCGGTGGTAGCAGCTTTCCCTTAGATATTTTTGGGTTCCCCTCTTTCTTGTATGTTTATGGTGCACATCCCTATCACTAGAGCTTCCTGGAAGGTCACTTTGATCATTAGGATCTATATCTGATCTATGTTTAGCTTGCTCGATGAGATATTCCTCCTCGGACCACCTTCTCATTTGTATCTTACTCAATAAGTCCTGAGTCTGAACCATTCATTACCATTCATTCGTCCTCGGACTACTAACACTCTCGGCCAAGGCTCAAGGCCCAATATATAAATTTGGGCCCTTACCCCTACACACGCTATTCCAATCTATGTGTATATGGAGTTGCAGTGAAGAATCACAAGTTAGAGGGAGTCTGAATTTTGATTGGGAAATTCGGTTTGGGTTTTTAGGTTTTCATCTTTTTTTTTTTTTTTTTTTTTTTTTTGTGGATAAGCGGCTTGGTGTTTTTATAATGAGTCTCTCCAAACGTTTGATGAAAATGAGTCTCTCCAACACACCTTACGGTATTAAAAATAAGTTGTATACGTGTCAGTTTTTAAGTGGCCTTTTTTCCTAACGTGGCAGCATTTCCTTAATGGCTTCTGCTTTTATATATAGTACTAGTTGTTAACCCATGCGATGCACAGAAAAACTATTGAAAATAAGATTTTAAAAAGAAAATTTTATTAGTTTTAGTTTATATTGAATATTTATTTATGGTAGTTTAAAATATTATTTCAAATCTTCATTTCATTTTATTTTAGTTGGAATAATTATATAATTAAATGAAATACTTACAAATAAGAGATGACATTGATAATATACTATATATAGTTAGTGATTATTCAAGATATCATTCAACTATGACAATATTTTTGTTTTAAAAAAAGAATAATATTAATGCATTGAAACACAAAATACCATATTGTCCAATAGATATTACAACTTTAAAACTAAAACATGAGTAGTGATTTTTAATGGATTGGGGTAATAGCACAACTTTTGATAGAAAAAAAAAATCTGATTTAAAATTTTTTGGAGTAACATTGTAGTAAAAATGCTGAAAGGAAGCAAGAAATTCCACAGAAAAATGCTACAAATACATTTGGTTTTTCTTTTCTTTTTTCATTGAGTAGGTACATCACTGTTTAGTAGAGTCTTAATACATGGGGGACGCTCCTCCATCCAATACATCATTGTCTAGCAAACCCAGCCAGTTCTTTGCTTCACATGCTATCTTCTCTGTTGGTCCATTTGTTCAAGGAAAGCCATAGGAGAAAAATATATTCCTAATAGAAGAACCAACTATGAAGTAGTCTGTTTCTCAAAAAAAAAAAAAAAAAAAAAAAAAAAAAAAAAAAAAAAAAACAACAACAACAACTACAAAGTAGGTCTAACATCATTAAGGAAGGATGTGGCCAATGCTCAAATTGGTAGGTCCAGCTGACTTTACTTCATCTACTGGACTTTTAAATTCACACTCTACCTCAACTACTTGAAGCCCTAAATCCACAGAGGCCATGTACATCCTTCAACAAGCTATCTAGACTGATTATTTCTCTAAGCTTCCATATATTCCATTGCAAGTGTACAGGTTGTTTACACCAAATCCACTACTAACTTCAGAGTTTCATCCACTTGCCTTTGGTTCCAATTTGACCATAATAGCTAACCTCCACTGCAACTAATACAATCAACTGGATTGGTTAAAACAATATATCAAATACTGGGAATATAAAAATACAAAACTTGGTATTATGTATATGATACCATTGAAAGATTTAAATATCATTGCAGGCTTCCTGAATTCCACCCATTACAAAAGCCACGGCTTACATCAAATTGGCCTTTGAAATCTTGATCTCCTTCATCCCTGGAACCTGGAAAATCAAATTTCTGGACTAATTGAAAATTTGTAAATATTTCCAACTATCATCTAACAATGAAATTATTATATCTTTTCAAGAACGAAAAGGAAAACAAAGACCAAACGTTCTATGTAGCAAATTTGAAACCTATCACCAAGAAAAAGAATTAAACCTATTGGAAATTCATTAATTGGTACCAATGCAAGTAATTGGTACGCTAAAAGGCTCATATTATTAACAAAAAAACAAATAACCCATCTAAAATATAAGATCAAAGTTAAATCAAGATGATTAAATACCGAAACTTCCTCCCACTAAGGCAAAACATTCAGCCATAGCAACCCAAAACACCAAAAGTAGATCACCCACATGAACAATTGAAGTGGAGAGAGAGCAATATATAGAAAATAATAACAGAGTAAGTAGGTCTTCGACTAAAAGTGAATCTAAATTCTTACCTTGGGTTTAGATTTTACTCATCAGAGAATCCTGCCATCAATTGCAAATTCTTTGTATTTGGATGCTGAGTGACCTTGAGAAGGAGAACAGAATGGAGGACTTTGAAGTCTGAATGGGCTGTGGGTCTTTGTTTTGGAGTAAGGAGAAGGGGTCTGCTTTTATGTATTGGGTTTTACAAATATCAAATCAGATTTTCTGTTTTTTTTTTTTTTTTAATTATCAGGTTTTAGAAATGTAAATTCAGAATTATTTTATTTTATTTTATTTATGTTGATGTCGCTAACCCGTGCGATGCACGGAATAGTTTAATAAAAGTCAACTAAAATTATTTTAAAATGAAATCAAACATTAAAGGAAAATTAATCTACTCCGTAACAATTATTGCAAAAATGGTAAAAGAATAAAAAATATTTATTGAAAGCTTCCTCTATCATACAAATGCTAATAAGTAAACTCTACACAACAACAATAAAGTTAAAATATAAGAGCAAAAGGGAATAGATATCAAGAGAATACAATGACCGATAAAGAGAGAAGAATCTCGTAACAAACAATTATTATCAAATAACAATTGTGTGTAAATATCTACACTACAACATTGGATATAGATATTATAACGACAATAACAAACAAAATCAACCACATCTCAGTGGAAAGTTCAATGTCACTTAGTTGCAAGCTCACAAACATGAAACAACTGCCTCCATATCGTCTACATTTACATGGAAAATTGGGTTTCAAGGCTTTGGCAACATCAACGCAATATTGTGTAAAACCCCTGCACTTGAGCTATGTGCTCCATATAAGCCTACCAAGGATTATTTTTGAGAATAAAATTTTCAAACTCAAAAACTAAACACAATAATATTACGAAACATACTGTCCCTTTTCTATGACTTAATTTTGTCATAATATATCCCTCTTTAAAATAGAGAATATTCAATGTTGTCCACCATTCAAATTTGTGTAGTTTGACTAATTTAAATTTCAAAGTGCTATATCCAACCAAGAACCATAAATAAAAATTAGAGGGAGGAAGGCCAGTTTAAGGGCAGAAAAAATAAACTCCAAAAAAATTCAAACTCATGTCAATAGCAAGCATCACCTCCCAAAATTTTGGGCTCTTTTTTTTTAGCAAAAAAAATATCCATTTTCAATGCACTTCTCAAATGATTGGCTCAATCTAAAATACAAATATAATGTACAATAATAAGCTTATAAATCGAGGACAGCTCCCACTGTTCAATTCGAAGATTCAACTTAAATCAATCAATTGGTAGGACAACCCATGAAAAATCAAAGAATTAACACTACTTGTATTATGACTTTGAGGAAAGAAAATATATTGATGAGTAGATAATCGTGATGATGAGAGAATAAAACTTTATAGGAAAAAAATAATATGAATAAATTACTTGTGTATGCTTTGAAGCTACTACCATCTCTATCAAAATTTTGAGGTGAAAAATAGAATGAAATATATTAATAAAAAATAATATATAAATTTTATTATTGATGCAACGATTTCTCAAATGTTAAAGTGAAAAAAATAATAGTCACACTCACAACAACTCAAAACCTTTACTTAATATATTATATCATCTATACCATCTAGCCACCACTTCCATACCAGGTGATCATCTCTAACCAACCTCTGAAATTTTGTGGTTGCCTATGCTTTCTGCCTAACACAAAATTCTGCTCCCCACCATTAAAAAAAATTTCACAACTTCACAGATAAATCTTGTCACATTTAGAGATCTCAAACCAACCATTTTCATTGTAGAAACCAAAACACACACTCAGTAGTTCCACCACTATAAACTATACAAAAAACTGAGCTATAGCAAATCATGGTAACACAAAATCTCATAAAGGATTTAAAAGTATATTCCAAGAGGAAAAAAACAACAAATTTTTAATACAAATAGTTAGAGTCTACCTTTTAATTTGGAGTATGTACATGTTTTCTTAAAGAATATAATCATACGAAACTTGAAAGAAAGTTCAAAAAATAGGTGCAGTACATAAAAGCCAGTCATTCATTTAAGTTGGAGAAAAAAAAAATCCATTCTGGTTCAATTGAAAAGGCATAAAAAAATGACAGTCATGTTTTTACATCACACAAAAAATGACATTGAGAAAATAAGGCCAACAAATACATCTCACCCGGATTAAATCAACAACACAACATCACATTCCCTACTTATCTTCCTCCTTACCACTCTCCATGTATTATGACTTCTAGAACTACAACAAAAAATCACTTACAAATTTTATCAAACAACTTGTGTACGTGTAAGAAAAACAACACTTAATGAAAAGAGAGAATTTTAAAAAGAAAAGAGAGTACCATGTGGCAGCAACACCAGCATCAATATAACCAAGGGTTGTTTTTTCTCTCAAGGCTTGTGCAAGCTCCTTTGTGCCTAAAAATTGAAAACATAAAATGAGGTTTTTGTAGGTACCTATGTATTTTTGATACCACATAAACAGGCAAGTTTGGTTATGAAGTTAAAATATTTCATGTACATACTCCAATTAAAAGGTACTATGACACCACATAAACAGGCAAATTTGGTTATGAAGTCAAAAGAATAAAAATCTGTAATATGCCTTTTGATTTTGCATAATGGTAGAGGTATTCATTAAAGTTTGCTATTTGTTAAGTCTTTCTCAACCATCTCTTTGAATCACTGCCTCAAATTTATAATATCTAATACCATGCCCATCTTGCATAATCATATATAACTGAGTTATATAACACTCAAACAACTATACTAACCAACCCCAACCTTCAAAAAAAATTCCCACAGAATCCAAAATAGCGGCAGCCCCAACATAACATTCCGTAGTCTATCATATAAGACAACCCAGAGATTATAATAATTTATAAAAAGGGAAAACCAATGTAAATGAAGACGACAATAACACTATATATCAAACCATAACCTTTTGTAATTTCTTGTAACTGAATTCTTTTAAACAGAGAACAAAAGGCATATTACAAATGAATTTGAGAACAAACACCTGAGCATTCCAAACTTGTTCAAGAAATACCGCAAATGAATTGGCAAAGAAGAATCAGAGAACAAACACCTAAGCATTCTATCAAACACATGTTCAGCAATCTCAAACAACTATACTAACCAACCCCAACCTTCAAAAAAATATTTCCACAGAGTCCAAAATAGCAGCAACCCCAACATAACATTCCATAGGCTATCATATAAGAAGACCCAGAGATTATAATAATTTATAAAAAGGGAAAACCAAAGTAAATGAAGACGATAGTAACACTATAAATCAAACCAAAACAAACCCAGAATTGAAATCAAATAGAAGAATCCCAGGAAACCAAAAATCCAAAAAAAAATTCATAACCAAAAAAAGGGAAAATGAAAATCCAAACCAATGTAAAATGAAGATGAGAAAAACACTATATATCAACTAAAACAAACCCAGAATTAAAACCAAATAGAAGAATCCCAAGAAACCAAAAATCCAATAAAAATTGAATAAAAAAAGGGAAAAGGAAAATCTAATTACAAAAATTTCATGATTCTTCTTTGCCATAGATTTGACAACAACAAAAAAAAAAAAAAAAAAAAAAAAAAAAAAAAAAAAAACCTTAAATCCAGCGTATATTAGAAAACAGAGAGGTTGTGGGGTTTAGATGTGAAGGCTGAAGAGGGAGTTGTATAATTGTATTAGGGTTCTAAATTTTTTTGATAAACATATTAGGGTTCTAAATTGATAATTCTAATATAATAATAAAACTTTAAACAGAATTTAAAAAAAAAAAAAAAAGGTGACGTGAAGGCTGATGGGGGAGTTGTATTTTTTTTTTTTTTTTTTTTTTTGAACAAATGGGGGAGTTGTATTATTGTATACTAATGGGGGAGTTAAATTAATAAATTCTAATATAATAAAATGTTAAAAAGAATTTTAAAAAAAGATGACGTTGAAAATTGTGGAGCTGCTGATGGGGAGTTAAATTGAATAATTCTTAGTCTCTGTTTTGTTGAAAGTTCTAAATTGTAATTTTGTTTTGTTTTTTTAAAGTTTTTTTTTTTTTTTTGAGGGACTATTTTTTTAAAGATTTGTATTGTGGTGTTGTTTTGAAAGGTCTGTATTGTGATATTGTGGTTTTAAATTCTATATTGGGTGAGTAGGACTTGGGCTTCGTTTGGGTATTTTGTTTTAGTTTTTCTCCCTCAGTGCTCTAGCGTGGTCTTCTCCATGTTATAAAGCCTGTGATTCTGTGCTCTATTTGGGTAGGCTGTATTTTGTATATGGGCTTTCTTTCATGCTTTGTGGTTCTGTGATGCGGTAAAGCACATTTGGATGTCAGATGCTCAGTTTTCTTTTCTTCGTGCTCATCATTTTTCAAACTTTGGTGATCTGTTTCAGTTTTTATGCTTGCATGGATCCTCTAATCTGATTGCCTTGTTCGCTATGGCTGCTTGGGGTATCTGGGAGAGGAGAAACAGGGTGAGGGAGGGACAAAAAACTTGGGGTCCTGAGATGGTGATGCACCGAGCTTCAAAGCTTTTGCAGGAGTATCGGGATGTGCAATCGATGAATCCGCGGATGGCTGTTCGGAGTATGGATTTGCGTTGGAAGCCACCTGATTCGGGTGTTTACAAAGTAAACTTTGATGGCGCTTTATTTCTGGAACAGAGGTGCGCCAGCTTAGGGGTGGTTGTTAGGGACTCGGTTGGGCTTGTTATGGCTGCGTTAAGTCAGAGAGTGAGGCACCCAGGTTCGGCTGATGTGGCGGAGGCTTTGGCAGCTCGAAGGGCCATTTGCTTTGCTCAGGAACTCAACCTTCATAATGTGGTGATTGAGGGGGACTCTTTGAAAATTATTCAAGCCATTACCGATACTAGACTAGTGCAGACTTTGTATGGACATGTTATTGATGAGATTAGACTGATATCTTCTTCTTTTATTTGTAATTTTTTGCATGTCAATCAAAAAAGCAATAAGTTAGCTCATGCCCTTGCTAGACGAGCAATTTTATCTGCTGATACTGATGTGTGGATAGAAGAACTTCCACGGGATTTGGAGGATGTTGTTTAGTTTGTTTTTTTTTCCAGTAATAAAGTTTTATTTACCTTTTCTTCAAAAAAAAAAAAAAAAAAAAAAAAAAAAACAAAGAAGATAACGTGAAAAATTGTGGAATTAATAGAAGTTATATATAATAATATATATATATATATATATTTTTTTTTTTGGATAAGCCGGTTATTATATAGATATATAGATTAGATTAGATTAGATGTTATCTTTATAGCTATCAATTAGTCCTAGTTTCTTTTGAAATAGAGTCCTATCCTTGCAGAAGTAGAACTAGAAGTAGAAACTCTGAACTTTTTTATCTATATATCATAGAGAGAGAGAAAGATTTAGCAAAAACAAATAGAGAGAGAAAGAGTTTCAAACTTACGTGTAGGCGGGAAGTCATCTCCCTCTGTGGAGTCCGATAAGAAGTGCAAGCCGAGTTTGATGGTTTCTGTTACCACTCCCACTAACCCTACACCACAGCCCCAAGCCCATACACAACCCCCAGCCCAAACCCAAGCCCTGAACATAATAGAACACTGCAACAACACCAACAACAAGACTCCATTGACAACACCACCAGTGGTTTCACATGATGATCATGACTCAGATATTGATGATCTTCTTAAGGAATACGAAGACTTCGCTAATGATGAATTCTCTTTTGATGATTTGCCTCCTGGATATAGGTTCTGCCCCACTGACGTCGAGCTCATCAGGTTTTACTTGAATAAGAAGGTTTCCAATGAGCCCCTCCCTCCCAACCAGATCGTCGAGACTAACTTATACGGCTACAATCCCGAGTTTCTTGCAGGTTAATCTTTAAATATCCCTTTGTTCTTGTTCTTGGTCTTGTTTTTGTTCTTGTTTTTCTTTATAAATTAAATGGAACTTCTAGTTTTTCTTGTTTTCCAATGCTTTAAAGGTCATATACAAAGTTTTTCATGGAACTAATATGCAAAACAATGTTTAATTAATATGAGTCTACAACTTTTTTTTGTTGTTGTAATTTTTAGGTTTAATTTGTAGTATGTTAAGGGTGTGTTATTTTTATAGTTTTGATATTTGCTTTAAGCCTATATAGTGTAATCTTTGCATCGAAATCAATCCCAATAATTATGGTGGCCTCTCTTATATAAAACTTTGAAAGGGTGTACACATGTATCCTATCTTTTAAGTTAATCACGTTTCTTTAATTCTTCTTGAGCTTTCTTTCAAATTATTATATAGATGAATATCTTTTCAAAAATTATATAGATGAATAAGAGGTGTGATAACTGACTCTGAGCACTTATAACACAATCACCTACATGCATGTACGCAGTGTATATCATTGTGAACACAGATATGACATCAAGTACTACATATATAGATGTGGTGCAAGTGCACCAGTCACCTAAATTTTTTTAGGTTAAAATAAAAATTTGTTTTTGTTTCGTTGATCCTTTCTAACTTTTAAAGTCTTGTGTAACGATAGTAAGAACTATTTTATGTAAATTCACGTATCAAAGTCAATGATCAAGGATGGAACCAGGATTCGAACATGAGGGGGGCCAAAGCTTAAAACCAAAAAACAAATTATAAAAATAAAAACTAACATCTATTTCATATTCAACAAAATACTACATACAAAATAATTATTTCTTAAACATTTCATATTATAAAAACATCAACAAAGTATAACATACAAAATAAGTATTTCTTAAACATTTCTACACATTATCAAAATGGAACTCAACGCTATTTTAAATCTCTAAAGTCATTTATGATTGATTCTGTACCAAATTTTGCATCAATCTCATTTTCAATGTACAAAATCAAAGACTTAAATCACAACCGCACAAAGAATTAAATTAAATCACAAGAGACAAACACAATTTCATATATATAATATATTGGCCACACGACCCACACCACACAAAGTGACAAAGACAAAATTTAATGACCCAGTACAAAGACTTTTACGATCATTGTCTAACATCTATTTCGATCAAATAATGCCTCTCATTTATATTTCATCTATCTGCTTCTACGTAAAGAATGATGCATACTCAAAATTCAGCATTAATAGTGCTGCCCAATCTAGTGCACTCAAACAATCATTGGTCTCAAGCACAAACACAATTTCTTATATATACTAGTTTTTTTTTGTTTTTTTGTGGGGGAGGGGGGTGGGGCCATGGCCCCCCTCTGCCCTACTGTAGGTCCGTCCCTATCAAAGATGGTGGGGATCTTTGTTATTTCATGTTGTAGTTTTCTGTGAGTATTTTTTTTTTTTTAATAAAGTTTTTGTTAACGTATTTTCTTATTGCTCGAAAAAGTTAAATTAGAGAGCTTGTAAAAAAGAAAAAAGAAAAAAAAAAAAAAAAAAAAAAAAAAAAACAACGTAAACTTTAACTAGAATTTATGAGTTTTAATTGGTTTAAACTTTAAAAATGATTTAGCACTATTTCAAAGTCAAACTATAAAATTTATATAGAATGACTTTCAAAAATTTATGTGAATATGTTACCTATTTATAAAAATTAATGGCACAATGTTAGAAGAAGTCAAGCAAGAAACACCAAATACTTTCATTTTATATTATTTTATATACGTTTTAACATTTCCAATGACTAGCAGCAAACTACAAGAAATGTGGAGAAAATGAATTATACTTTTTTACTCCAAGGGATCGAAAGTATTTAAATGGAGTCCGTCCAAACCGAGCTGCTGGTGATGGATATTGGAAAGCTACTGGAGTTGACAAGCCTATCATATTCGACGAAACCCTAATTGGGTATAAGAAGGCACTAGTTTTCTGTCAAGGAAAACCTCCAAATGGTATGAAGACTGATTGGATTATGCATGAATTTAGAGTTGACACTCCTTCTCGAGATAAAAGGAATCCAAGTGACATGAGGGTATGCATATTTTTATCCTTTCATTTTAGCTTTTATATGACTCATTAAAATGCTATTTGAATCTTCTTTTTTGTGCTTACTTTTCAAATATCATTGTAGTAATTTTTTGTTCACAAATTCTCTCATTCTCAAACTGACTATTGCATTTATGTTATCCAGTTGGATGACTCAGTCTTGTGCAGGATTTATAAGAAAACTGATCCCAAAACAAAATCTAATAGGAAATCAACCTGGATAAACATCAGGAAGGGGATGGAACTAGAAGAACCTCTTCTTGATTTATTTTTTAATACATTCCCTTTTGATACATTCCCACCTGGATATAGGTTCTGTCCCACTGACAATGAGCTTGTCAGGTTTTACTTGAATAAGAAGGTTTCCAACGAGCCCCTCCCTCCCAACCAGATCGTGGAGACTAACTTATACCACCACAATCCTGAGTTTCTTGCAGGTTAATCTCTAAATATCCCTTTGTTTTTTTGTTGTTTTTTTTTAATAAAAAATTAATCGTTCATGTTTTGAGTCAAATGGAACTTGTTGTTTTCCAATGCATTGAAGGTCATATTCATAATTTTGCATGGAACTACCATGCTAAACAATGTTTAATATGAAAGTCTACAACTTTTTTTTTTTTTTTGGTTGGTAATTTTTAGCTGTAATTGGTAGTATATTAAGGGTGAGTGATTTTCATGGTTTTGATATTGAGTTTGAAATTGGTAAGAATAGGGTGTAAAACTTATGTTTTACATCATTCAATAAAAGATTGCCACATCATCAGCTTTTTACTTAAAGCTCTATACATCTTACCACATCTAATAATATCTCAATAAACACTCAATTGAGTTGGATTTTCAAATGGGTATTACAATTGATTGAGTGTGGTTGTGTCTATCTTTAATATATAATATGATGATTTGACAAGTTGAAATTGAAGAGTGTAAAACTCAAGTTTCACTACATCGTTATTGAATTTAATTTCTTTGATATTTGCTTTAAGCCTTTAATTATATAGTGTATTCTTTGTATCGCTGCATATTGATATTTATAACTTTGAAAGGGTATATATATAGCCTCTCTATTAAGTTAATTCTTGAACTCTCTTTCAAAGTTAGAATATGTAATTAACGTGACCAAACAGTTTATAGACTTCAAATTATTATATAGATAAATGAGTCAACATGACGTGTGAGCACTGAGCAATAATAACACAATCACACCTACATGTACGAAGTGTATCCTTGTGAAACAGATATGACATCAAATACTTTCATTTCATATTATTTTATATATATTTTAACGTATCCAATGATCAACAGCAAACAACAAGAAATGTGGAGAAAATGAATGGTACTTTTTTACTCCGAGAGATCGAAAGTATTTAAATGGAAACCGTCCAAACCGAGCAGCTGGTGATGGATATTGGAAAGCTACTGGAGCTGACAAGCATATTATATTCGACGAAGCCCTAATTGGGTATAGGAAGGCACTAGTTTTCTATCAAGGAAAAGCTCCAAATGGTACGAAGACTAATTGGATTATGCACGAATTTAGAGTTGACACTCCCCCTCGAGACAAAAGGAGTCCAGGTGACATGAAGGTATGCAAATTTTATATATCCTTTCATTTTAGCTTTTATATGACTCATTAAAATGCTATTTGAATCTTCTTTAGAGTTTTTGTGCATACGTTTCAACTATAATTGTTGTAATTTATTTATTCTTAAATTCTCTCATTCTCAAACTGACTATCATTGAATTTTATGTTATCCAGTTGGATGATTCAGTTTTGTGCAGAATTTATAAGAATACTGAAAAGGAATCAAAATCGAATGAGAAATCAACCCAAGCCCATGCCCAAGATGATCAGGAGGTTCCAAATTCCACATCTTTGCCTCAAAAATGAGCCAATGGAGTATTTCGAATTCAAGGATCCTATGGCACAAATGATATATGACCATGACTACATGCTTCAATCTGATCAAAATGCACCTAGTGCATCATTGGAAGTTCCTCAAAACAGTAACGCTGCTACTCTCATTGACATGCCTGGGTTCCATGATCCATTTCAAGCAATGGGCGGTAATATTTTTGAGACTCCTGTCCAGAGCAATCAACAAAGTTTCTGTTTTCCTCCTTTAGTGAATTCTCTAGAGACCCTAAATTTGCCAAGTAGATACCAAGATTGGTCGTACACTACAAATCCTTTCAGGAACATCTCAGCAATGCAATCTGATTACTACAATTACTGTGTTTATCAGCAGGCATCGCTGAATAATCAAGTGTCAACATCGATTCCTTCTCCCGGTTATGACCCAAATATGCTTCTGATTCTGAATAATCAAGTGTCGACATCGATGCCTTCTCATCAAGTGTCACCATCGATGCCTTTTTTCAGTAATGACCCAAATAAGCGTCAAAAGCTTTCAAATGATGACCATTCATTTCGATGATTGGTAGCACCAACTAGTGTAGATTGGTAGATCTTTAGCTAGCTAGCAGTATTAGTTTCTCTCTCCATTTCATTAGGAAATCTGCACTCTGCAGTACATCTTTTATTTTCTTAGATAGACAAATGTCATTAAGTTTCTTGCTTGTGGATAATTTAGTCGATTTATTTGAAATATTTTTTAGATAGTTTTTTTTTTTTTATTATGTTTCTGCGTTAATTTGCTTGGTCTTGTGTTTTAATGGCTAATTGATTGTTTATGGTCTATACTCTAATCTATTCACAAATGTAGATGGTGGACAATTTGCAAATCACCTCTTCCATCAATCACCTACTGCATATACCACTTGAAATTATCTTTCAATGTTTTAGAGCGTTAAGCTTTTCCATTGGAGATTTATTTGTATAAATACAAAAGAAGACAAATCATATGAAAAATAAGAAATCAAAGTACCTATTGGAGGCCTTTTGTCAAACACTTATGTAATGATAAGTATATTAATTAGTTTTTCAATTATGGACTAACACCAGACAATGGAACCTATGATGAACGCTATTGTGTGTTTGCACAAAACCTAGGCACAAATAATTGAAGCAGCATGCCCTCTCGAAACTAGAAGACTGCAATTTTCAAAGACATAGTTAGTCTGCAAAACATCAACTTGTTTACAATTGCATGAGTGTATATATATATATATACACACACGCATAACATAATTACATGTGAATTTGCATTTTTTTTTTTTTTTTTTGTGCAATTTAATTGTTACTACAAGTGGAGAGGGAAATTTGAACCTTTACTCTCCTTGTAAAGGACAAAGAAGAAAAAAGTCAGCAGTACACAAAAGGCAAGAATAACATAGCCAAAAAATCTGGAAATCATTCATTCCTAGATAAATCTCACAAAATTCTCTACCATTACTCATCATCAGCACCATATTTGGCTCTCCTACACTTACTGAAGATTAGCAAATGATTTGGCTACAAGAGAAAATCACTCCACTATTTTTAGAGATTATTTCGATGGAAAACTTTGTATAAATATAGTTTTCTATGTATTTTAGTGTTCGGTAGTATCAGAAAAAGTTAGTCAAAGGAAAATTATTTTTGGTCAATAGAAAAAGTATGACTTACTTTTAGATATTGTTTTCCACTAAATTTATTTTGAAAATAACTCTATCTCATAGTAAGTTAAATAAAAGAAGTTAGAAGATTGTTCTTCAACTCATTTAAGGTTTTTATCAAATATTGGAAAATAAGATAGTTTTATAAAAAACATTTTTTTGGAAAATAACTCATTTTCTAGAAAATATTATCGTCAAAACAAAACAAAGCATATTATGAATTATACACTTTGAATTATTTTGAAATTCTTCTCTGTACAAACACTTAACATTGGTATATAAATATACATATGTACAACCTTTCTCCTTGTATTGAGAGTAGGCCGTTGAATAATACAATTGCCCAATTTCTTCTTTAAAAGAATCTTAAAAATAATACTGTACTACAAGATCTTCTTAGCAACTACTTTAGAATTTGAATTACAAATTTCGTATAGTAGTTTTTAACCTAGCTTAATTGATAAATATTTAATAATTATACAAAAAACTTGGGATTATCAGAAGTTTGCAATAGAAAAAAAAAATTTTGTTTGAAATTATGGGAAAGGATCACATCTTATTATATAATCCACAGTACAATAATAGACTTTACAATATTGATTTCAACTCATCCTGGCCATTTTGCACAATGTTGCATCTTTTAAATCCCAACCAGGTTTACTCAATTGGATGACTAGGTTTGTATAAAAAAAATTTCAATATCATTTGCTCCACAATCCCTTCTTTCTGCCATGTAGTGCATTTTTTTTTAGAATTCTTTCATATAGCCTTTCACCTCATACAACATTCAACCTTAACAAAACATTTAAAAATCTGTTTGATTATTTTAAGTGTTCTTTTTTATTCTGCAAAAAATAACAGTGTTTCCTTTTATGACAAAATATTAATTTATTATCATGAATTTTAGGAGGTGGAGCTCTAATTATTAAGCTTCTTTTTTTTTTTTTTCACAATAAGTGGGGAGGGAGGATTTAAGGACAAAATTTAACTACAAAATTGGTTGTAACCTTAAGCTACAATCTTACTCAATAAAATAAACATTACTACATATTTTAAAAATCTAACCATTGAGTTGCATGTTCTTTACGCTCTTAATACACATATCAAAATTTGTGTTAATCGGATATTATTTACTATATGATCTGTGGGTGCCCGAGGACCGATGAGAAAGTTGAAGGGTTGTAGCTTTGGTGTGGGAATGCCACGGGCCCGAGGAAGAAAGCCGCCCGAGGAAGGGAAGAAATGAATCAAGGTACTCTGTAGTATTCTAAGTGGGAGCTAGAATCTGAAGAGAGAGAGGAAGTCAGGGTACATTAGGGAAGCTTCTGGTCTGGTGCAACCTATTGCATCCGCATTAAATGGTAGACAACAGCTTTATCGACCACATTGATGAGGAAGTGACCTAAACAGTATAAATCACAGCTAAGCAGATTCCATCCACCATCTTCTTCAGATGTTAAAAGCAACAAGTGTCATAAAAAGAGGGAGGTTAGGTGAAAATGAATGGTGGAGATATGATAGCGGTAGAAGTATATAAGGAAAAGGAGCACTGGAAAGAAAAAAATCGAAAGAGAGGCATCAAAAAGAGATAAGCACAATTGAAGAAGAGAGAGAAAGGAGAGTAAACAGTGTAACTACCTGAACAAACTTATCCTCCTCGGGCGAGCTTGTGGAGGGAGATATACTCCTTTATTTTTATAAGATTAACATTTTCTTCTCTATTTGGATGCTCGAGCAGAGTCCCCTCTTATTGTTCGTTTCCCTCTTTTACAAATTCTATTGATTTTAGCCAAGGTTTAACTATGTCATTCACTGTTCTAAGTGGGCTTGGGCCGCTAGATTTTTTGGTTCTTACATGATCTATAACCTTATATTTTATGCATTATTTTAAACTATAAAAGCATGTAATTTAAACAATTTATTGACTAGCAAAAACACATGTATATGACTAGCAAAAAATTAAAAAATAGATATAAACAACTATATAAAAATGAGAAACCTTCAACATTTTTTTAAAACAAAATTTATGAAACTATCTGTAGGGGTATTTGGCCTAAGATCTCATTATCTATGTATATATTGGGCCTAAGGCCTAAGCCAAAGATAAAGGGTCGTCCGAGGAGGAGTAAACATTATCAAGGGAGCTCGTGTTAGTAAAAGAAGAAGTTAGTTTTAATCATAATAGCCTAGGAGGTTGGGCCGAGGATGAATGCCTCTTCGGCTAACCAAAGCCGAGGTCTGTAGAGGTGGTCTGCCGTCCAGGGGAATGTTCCAGGAAGTTCTATTGGTACGAATAAGCATTGCGAAAACAAAGAACAGAGGGGAGTCCTAAAATATCTAAAGAAAAAGTTGCTACCACCGCATTAAATGCTCTACAGTTATCTCTCTGGCCACATTAATGTGAAAGTGATATCTGAACAGTGGTTCTCAGCCTTACAGCTACTACATAAAAATTGTTAAAAAGTGCTGATGGGATAAGTATCAAACACCAACCATCTGGTCTGCACGTGGAGGGTAAAGATGAAAGGGAAAAGAGTATAAAAGGAGAAGGAAGCAATGAGACAAGGGTGTCGGGAAATCAAGAGAGAAACACCGTAAAAATCAGGAATCAAATTTGTAATCAAACTTGTGAAAAATATATAAGAACTGATCTCCTCGGATTGTGCCGAGGACAATTTTCTTTAATTTAAATTAATCTAGCTACCTGTTCTTGTCATTTGAATCTACTTTATTTGTTGTCTAATTCATTTTAGTCCAGTTTTCCAACCCACTCTCTATAAATTCATTGTTTTAGGTTTTTTGGGTCTAAGTTCATCCATCTTTTGGGCTAGGGACTCAAATCTAGTCCTTACAATTGGCGCTGTCTATGGGAACTACTAATGTTATAGTGAGTATAATGTTCAACAATGGTAGGTTCAAGCTCTCCCATCATGCATTCAATGATGTATTTCTTTTTACCATATGTAATTTCTAGTACTAGTATTTTTCCTTTGAGGTAGAGGCCTTTTGAAAGTAACTTTCATTCAACGGTAAACGTTAAGGAAAATTCTTTAGGAATGTATCTTAAATTTTCTAATAAATTTAATCATATAATTGTATTGACCCATCAAGCCATAAGGATGGTGCGGGATATCGAATCCTAGCGAGCTTAGACCATAGTCGGGTATAACACAAAATGACAAAACTTAGGTACAATACTTAAATGCACTGTTCCTTAAGTTCTTCACTTAAAATTCAGTCATCATGTGGTTTTTTTCTTTTGACCATTTCAATCTCACCTAGAAAATCCGATTTGCAAACCCACAACCATGCTGTGAGAAGGGAGGGGGTGATGAGAAAATGGATAAAGGGATTGTGGCTAGAGTGCTGGGTTAAGCGGCATAGGGAGAAAAAGGGCCATTGGCAGAGGCATGAGAAAGAAAGAGAGAGCATACAGTGACTAGTGAGATGAGCTCTGAGAGAGAGAGAGAGAGAGAGAGAGAGAGAGAACAAAAGGTAAAAAGGGAATAAAATATAATATTTAGGTTTACATTTGCGCTACAGTACCATCATACATTTAGGATGGTACTATAGCACAATTGCAAATTTTTTTAGAATTGCAAGACTGAGCATTTTTGGTGCTTTGATTCTAAAGTATATCAACATATACCATTTGAGAGACTGGGTACTGATGCTCTTAGTGGTCCTACTCAATAGAAAAATGGTAAAGTTCATGTTGTGCAATGAATAAATATTAATTTTGTTGTAGCTCAAGTGCTGGTAAAATTTATTAAACATCATAGGTTGAAAACTATCTCTAAAAAAAATTTTGTTGTGATTTGTAAGATTTGTTTTATTTGGCTTTTTGTTTAGGACTAACCTAATTTTTGTGAGGCATGTTGTGGATTCAAGTGTGTAGTTGGATGTATCCATAGCATTATTCATAAGCTAATATTGATGATTTATTGTTGCTAACCTTTAATGTTGATGTCATAATTTATAAAAAAAAATTTAAATTAAAATTTGAAAAATCACCAAAAAATTAGTATTAGTTTATTGCAAATCTCAAATTGCGTCTACAAATATAAGATTACGATGTTAATGAATGTGATGAAATTTTATGAGCTTTACGTTAAGCTTTGCCCCCCTTAGGTTTGTACCCTGGCTCCGTCCCTGGTTCCCACTTCACACTCCATTTTTACTTCTTCAATGTTTTCCCTTCATTCCACTATCATCTTTTGTGGAATTTCTTGTCATCAACCCAAACCAAGCCAAACCTTCAATTCCTCGTATTTGCGCATCCACTACAAAAGAAAGATGTTTATATCTATATCCTTTGCAAAAATTATAATGTTAGATGCATGGGATTTTATGTGCATACCTACCATTCGAGAGCCATCACGTGATTCTTTGCTCAAACATTTTTACAATCTTATAATTCTATTTACATTTTTACTCGGTTTCAAAGTTCACATATAACTTGCATTAAAAATAAATAAATGAATAATTCATGTTATTTTAGACAGCATGTTGAAATAACTAAGGAAAATTCTATATTTTCCATAGAATATTCATATTTTAACAAAATATATTAACTATATTCAATCACTTTCATGATTGCCACTCCCTTTCTCCTTCATCTTACCTTCCGAGCCCAAAGTTTCCACCCCCTCCCTGCACAGGTTTTCCTCGTCCAAAGTCAAGGATGGAACACCCTTGATCTGTGATGTTGGACATGCATGGCCAGGAATAGACAAAACCAATATAGATGGTTTTAGTGATGTCTGTTGCATATGATATTTGCTTTGTTGTACAAAGTTACAAGAGTAGTTTCATTTGAATCACATGACAAACAGTACGTAATTGTGGAACACGTAAATCATTACATTGGTCACACTCACATATAACGTAAATTAATCATCTCTTGTAAAGCCATAAGGGTATGAAAGGGTGGATTTTATGTTGTTTTGCTTTTGTCATTTCATCTGGTATTATGTATTAATATTATTTATGTTAATTATTATAATTTTGTAAATAAAATATTTAAGTAGATATTACTAATGCAAATACTTATGGAAGTAGTATCATTCGAATCTTGCAATGGGAAGCAAGGTTTTCAAACCCGGACCGTTCATTAAACCGTAAAAGGAAGATGTTCAAGGTTTTTAAGTTCGAACCGAGGTTGAACCGGAGTTGAACCGTGATGACGTCATAATTAATTTAATAATTATTTAAATATAAATAAATATATTAAATTAGTATAAATAGAAAAATTGACTATAATAGTTCAAAAAAAATATAGAGATTTATCTATCAAATATTTATATATATATATATATATATATATATATATATCATAACTTTCATAAATAAAATAAGAGATATTAAATTCTAAGCAAATATAAATAATTTTTGTTAAAGTTTAATATTATAATCTTTTTATAGGAGCTTGTTTGAATTATCTTAAATTATTACCAAGCCCATTTGACAACCCTATAATTTGTCATGCCCAAGCCCATTTGACTAGGATCATTTATGAAAACTTTTAAAATAACCAAAAAAAAAAAAAAAAAGCCAAAAACAAAAACAAAAGCTGTAAGAGTAGCCGGCCAAACCATTAAAATATTTGACTAAATAGAGAACAAAACCCAATAACATTTTCAAAAAGAGAGTGGTTGACAACTTGACAGCAATAATTTAGTGGGTGACAGTAAAGCATGTCCATCACGCAGAGAAGAGTCAGTAGACTAGAAGGCTCTAGAGATCAAAGGCAAAAGCAAAATGTAGAGAGAGAGAGAAAAAAAAATGCTGAAAGAGCCGGAAAAAGTGCAGAGAGAAAAATGCTGAAGCAACAGTCGGTGAAAACCATGATAAAGAGATCGAGCTAGTGAGAGTGAGAAGAAGAATAAAAAGAAATGGTGGTGTGATCTGAGGTTGCAGAATGAAGATTCAACAATGGCTAAGCCTGTAAGTACCCAAAAAAAAAAAAAAAAAAAAAAAAAAAAAAAAAAGCTCTAAACTGAACCCGCGAGAATCGTTAAAGGAGAGGGAGACGAACATAGAAGAAGAAGCAATTGCTTCATGGCGCCACCCTTGCTTCCCCGTCGTCTTCTTCCTTTTCTCCTCTTTTTTTTTTTTTTTTTTTTGTTCAGATTCAATGGGAAGTAGTGAACCGTGTGGAGCGGTTTGATCACAGTTCTCAAAACCGTGAGATCCGACCACGGTTCGCACGAGTCCCTGTTTTTTTTCCATAGAACAGTTCTTGATGCTAAAAGAACCGTAAAAATGAACGGTTGAAGGTTTTTCCAGTCGGACCGTATGGTCCAGTCCGGGTTTCAAAACCTCGATATTGGGAAGTGCTTGAGAAAAAAATTTTATATTCTTGGCTCATGCTTACTAGCGTCATCGATGGTATTGGGTGCATAAATATGACTCATCTTGTAATGATCCAAGGAAAAGCGCTAGCCACATCTACGCTATATTTCAAAAGGACTAGTCACAATTGAGGTTGCTTGTAGTTGTTAATAAAGCCCAGCTCAACCTAGTAAATACCCAATGTGGGACTTATCACACACCCACACACATCACACAATCAATTAAATTGGGGCATTACAATCTCCCCCACTTAAATTCCTAATGTCCTCATTAGGGCCCACTTTGTGGAGTAGTGTCTCCAAACTCACACGGGGTTACCAGGTCGGCTCTGATATCATATGTAACGACCCAAAGAAAAGCACTAGCCACATATGTACTATACCTCAAAAGGACTAGTCACAATTGAGGTTCCTTGTAATTATTCATAAAGCTCAGATCTACCCAATAAATACTCGATGTGGAACTCATCACACACCCACACACATCACACAATCAATTAAATTTGGGCATCACACATCTAGATCTCTTGCTCATGCCTAGGTGAAAGACGTCAACTCAAGTCACCCCCTACACATTTTTTATTTATATAAAAAAAAAAAAAAAAAATTGCAAGTACTTATGGAAATTGTATAATATTGTTGGAATAGTTTTTTTTTTATTTATTTATTTATTTTTTATACATGTTGGAATAGTTTTTTATTACGACTAATTTGGTTTTGGACTTAAACATTATCATATAATTAATTGTTTAGTTAAAAAATATTTATATAAACCCATCCCATATAATTTCCTTCTTATTGCCCCCGAAAATGCATTCCGCAAGAATTCAAACAAAATGATAATAGCAAACACAATTTCATTCAACAAAATTACAAACAAAATTTTTTTTATACCAGACACAATTCATTCAACAAAATTACTTTTCAAAAAAAGTTTCAGTATAATACCAAATTAACACAATTTCAAATTAATAAAAGATTCATACTATCATAACGCATTTTTTCAGAATGTACTATATATACTCCCATAGTAGAGAATCCAAAGCAGCCTATCTGTTCGATCCTCTCCCAATAATCAGTTTAATACGACATGCATTCGAGACACAGCCAAAAATGATAATGCCACACGACGTAGAACCAAGCACACACAAAGTACATTGAAATAATGAAACATTCAGTGTCCACGACCTACAGAATTTGAACATCTATATTAATTGTACATTTCTCATCTCCTCCTTTTCCTCTATAAAAGTGAGAAGCCTTGTAACTGAATTTAAAAAAAAATTAATCATTGTGAAAAGTACCGACTGACTTGTGCAACCTGATTTTTTCACTAAAGTTTAAAAAGAGTTCTCTAGGTATAAATACTGGTGTCTTTTGCCTCTCTCTGTGAATTTCCCTATGAGTTTGTATCTTTCATTTTCTCTTCTATTCAGATCAGAGGCGGAGCCATTAGCCAAGGGGGGCAATTAAACAAAGGCATTCTTCTTCTATTCAAGTGTTTATCCCTTTTTCATTCTTTCTTTTTTGCACGGCATTTCCATATGTATCTCATCTTTTACCCAAAATAATTATTTTTTAAACTCAAAAAATAAACAATTAAAATTTTTAAAAAATTAATTAAAAAATCTAATATTCTTGTGCCGTAATAAAACCCTAAAGCTTCCACTGTCTTTTTTTTCTTCTCCATCTTTTGACTTTTCAATTTCAAACCCTAGGCTTTTGTTATAAACCAAAGTTTTATATAATTCAAAGAACATTAGAAAATAAATTTTGAATTCTACACATTTTTTAAGGATTCGGTTAACGGGCCTGTGCTTAGGACAATCATTAATCAACCATTTTAGAATTTTTTTTTTTATATAAAATTCATATATATTATAGTAATTTGTTCGTCAAAAATATATAATAGTAATTTCGAAATTACATTACCAATGCATGCTAATGCCAAAATTTAATATTTTGTTGCCGTAGACAAACTAGAACAACTACCAAAACAATATTTGTAACATTGGTCTTTAAGTTTTGTTGTAGGTCTTTAAGTTGGCTACAACTCTCACTTAAAAAAATTAACATAACTATGTGTTTTAAAATATAATAGTTGGATTGCATATTCTTTATATTCTTTACACGCATGTCAAATTTCATGCTAATCAGATGTTATTTACTATTCAATCTATAAACATATTTTTAATGCATAATTTTAGACTTACAAAAAATTAAAATTTAAACACTTGATTAATAACATGACTATTGATCTTTAGAAATTTTGCAGACATGAAAAATATAAGAAGAAAATATAATCCAATGGTATATTTGTCAAAATTCACATCTAATAAAAAGATATTAAATGGAGTTGTAGTCGTTAACTACAAAACTAATTTGCTTAAGAAATAGCCAGTACTTCTAAAGATTTTAGAATAGACTAACTAAAGAAAAAAAATCATTAAATAACAAAAGAAAGATTAATTTTATTACAAAACAAAGGGATGTGACATTGAATATGATTAGTGCCATGTCAATAATATAATATACAATTTTTTTTTTTTTTTCATGTTTAAAAGTTAACACATTAATTTGTAAGATTTATATAATAAAATTTATAATATATGTCACATTATTATCCTTATGGTATAAACACTTCTCTAACAATGTCTCTAAAAAAAAACACTTCTCTAACAAAAGAAATATCCTTATGGGTATAAACATTTCTATATATATGTCACATAATACCAGTTATGCTTTATGGTATAGAATGTTAGGCTATTAAGAAGCAACATGCTTAGTATTCTCAAAAAAAAAAAAAAAAAAAAAAAAAAAGCAACATACTTATAAAATAAGTTTAACTGAAATAAAAATATTAAAATGAATAAATGTAAGTACACGAAAAAAGAGAATAAGGCTACAAAGGATCCTAGTATAAAATTAGGACTTCTCACATTACATAAATATATGAAATGCACTTAATGCTATTCAGAAAACTATTACTAATAATATCAAGAATAAATTCTTCAATCATCAAAAAGGGTTAATTGCATTTTTCCTCTAAATTATAAAACTGAACAATATTTCCCTATCATTGAATGGTAATTGGCAAATTACTCCCCCTTTAATATTTTTGTTAAATTCAAAAATTGTCCATACTCCCCACCACCCCCGGGAAAAAAAAACACCCTCTCTCTCAACTCGTAGTAGTGACAGTTGGGTTTTAGATTATGTCATAAATGAGACGGGTACATAATTATCTATTTACCCATTTAGATATATACTAAATACTCATAATCCACCTAACCCATTTAATACTAAACCCATCCATTTAACCTATTAAAATCAAAGACTTAGTTCTCAAAAACAAAAACAAAAACAAAAACAAAAAAAAAAAAATATATATATATATATATATATATATATATTAAAAGACTTGAAATTTCCTGCTATCTCTCTTAGTTTCTTGGCATCCAAGCGGACCTTAATGAAAATCAATACTTGAAAATTTCTCATTCTCATACTAAAAACAAAATAATCAAAGTCTAACACAATTATACATTAGACGGTGAGTTTGCGAGAAACAATCATTGTAATCATCATTGCTAAAAAAAAAAAAAAAAACAAAATTAAAATGAAAACTACTGAAGGTGAAGAACATTTCCCCCATACCAGTTCTATTTTCTTTTTCTAAGCCTAAGCTTTCTCAGCAACCAAGCAAGGCTTCAACAAAACATAACAGAAAATTTTAAAATAAACTTTTTACAGAAAAGGCAAATCACCTAGATTGGGTTCCTCAAACTCAATTTAAAGCCCAAACTCAATCGATCTCGGCGAGATTTGGAAATCAATTCAAACAGTTTTTTTTCGATGTGAGAGAGAGAAAGGGTGTTTGTTTGGGTCTAATCGAACCAAAGAGGGAGTAGCTCCATCAGCGACAGCTGCTAACAACAGTGACTAATGGCAGCAGAGAAGAAGCTTCTTCCTTATTTCAGCCATGGAGGAGTTGTGAGAAGAGATAGAAAATGAGATAGATAAGAGAGCTTCAAGAGTTTAAAAATCATCATAACAATGGCGAGTGGTGGCAACTGATGAGAGGAGCTCAAATCTTTGGCTATGGAGGCCTCAGTGTGAGAGAGGGTTAGAAGGATTTACAATTTAAAATTGTGAGAAAAAGAGAGAGAAAACTCAAGAAAATAAATAACGTGAAAAGCAGGGTCAAGGACTTTAGAATTAAGGGTTTTGGTGTTAGAATAGTTGAAATTTTTTTTTTGGGGGGGGTGGAACTTGGCACCCATTGGATACCCAACAGGTTTACCCAATAATACTCATTTAATTGGTTAAACAGTTTGAGTCCTCACCCGTTTTACCCAAATCTTTAATTGAGTTGAGTCAAAACTTACCTGATCTAGGTGGGTTATGAGTGGCTTAACGGGCTTGGTTAAAAATTGTCACCCTACGTATGGGCAATGAAAGCCATGGGATTTTAAAACGTGAAGCACAGATGGCTATTCCATACTCACCATTGAACCCTCCTTCCTAGTTCCTGTTTATTGCCGTCAATTACCGCATCTTTGTGTGAGTCGCATCGCCACCAGAAGCCCACTAATACTCATCTCTGTACACTGCTACGAGAGTTTTTCCAAGTTGCCCTACCTATGATGTCTTTTGATTGATTGGGAGTTGAATGGAAGTAAAAATTGGAGAGAAACTGTGTGTGTGTGTGTGTGTGTGTGTGTTAAGAGGAAAGTAACTTCAACTGCAACAGGGCAAATAAAATAAAATAAAAAGGGAAAAAAATATTTTAGTTTAATTATGAATTAATAAAAATGTGGACGTGGCTTAAATGGACTCAAATCATCGTAGCTTTGAATAGAATGATTATATATCCTATTCCTATATCGCACAAGCCCGAAGCCATAGCAGCTGTTGCATGACATAAAACGCTCTCATTTCAGAGCGTGCGTGAGCCATCGTAAATACTTGACACTTCTATTAGCACCACTAGTGACTGTCATCCCAATGATACACAGATGATCTACCGATGAATCCCACCACAATTATTGTATGAAATGAAACTGTTTCTGATTACCTGCCATTAAACCACAATTTAAGCTTATACCAACACTCTAGCAACACTCGAGATGCAAAATAATAGGCCACATGTAAAAAACAATGACTAACCTACCAAATGTCTAATTCTTACAGGTTCATCCGCAACCACATAAATACTGCAATGACCAACATTTCTCAAAATCTTACCAATAAGAAGTTCTCTCTCAAAACTTCAATTTCATCTCCTATTCAGTTCTCAATGGGAATTCATTGTCTCCTTACATGGAACCACGTAAATAACTGCAATAATCAAGAATATCAGAAACTTACTGATAAACAGAATTAACTCTCAAAACTTCACTTCTGTAATTCCTATTTCATAAGGTGAAACATGAAGTTATCTATGCACCTCACTTCAGCCAAAAATAGGCAGAATAATTCCACTTCCTTTCCCATTAGAGAGAAAGATAAGCATTCATGAATAATAGGCAGAATAATTCCACTTCAGCCAAAAATAAGCATTCATAAATTTTGCTCATAAAAGTTCATACTTTACACCCATGTCTTTTTGATTAGTCATACTTCACACCTGTGTCAACAACAGGGAGGCATGGTTTACACCAACAAGCAACTGAAAACTAAGATCACAGTTCGTCATTCATCACATGATCCCCATCTCCTCCTTACCCACTCACTTTTCTCACTAAGTTTGGGGGATCAGATAAAAAGTTAAATCCAAGAGGCCATTAATCTCCAAATGTTGCAAATTCTACAAAAAAGAATGGCAACACAACTTTTTTTTTCCCCAACCCTATTTGCATACTGCTGCACCCTTGAAAATCCATAGTATGCTACAAATTCTGATACCTAGCTCTCCCAGGGATTTAAAATGCACCAAATTTGCCCTTACTATTGCAAATTTGCCCTTACCACTGCAAGCATTCATATAAATATATAAGTTATAACTTGGTGAGTCTTCTAATCTTTTTCTTTCATACAAGTTAAAAGTTTGACCAAACCTGACAAAAAGTATCCTTCTCAGCCAGGAAGTTTCCCTCTCCAAACCACTGCTACATGAAATTTACAAATTGACCCCAACAGGCTCAAAATGGATTCGATCTACAAACTCTACATGATGTTCGTTTATAAAATGAAAGTTTCAGTTTTCACAAAAATATACTCAAAAGTGTAGCTTCTTTGGCCCCTGAAACGCATACAACAAGCCAATACTTATGGTTGGCTATGGACCTTGAAATGAATACAGAGTTACATTTCAACTAATTTTCTAAAATCATAAAATATTAGAATCATTTAGCTTGCAACTGCTTCTCCAAATATAAATGCCTCAAAACCTTAAACTGAATCTAAACACTATTATACGAGGAACAATTCAGGATGGTAGCATGGACGGACATGAGCACGAGACACGATAATTCTTGAAAAACAAGAACACAGTAATTAATTATTTGATTAATTAATAATTAGTTTAGGTATACTTTAGGGCATAATTTATTAGTAGCAATCAAATTTTTATTATTTATTTACTACAAATAAATCAACTTCAAAAATAAATAAATAAAACAGTGCAAATAAAGGATCATTTTTAACAATAACATATATTTTTAATAAAGGATCATTTTTAACAATAACAGATTTTTTTTTTTTATAAGTAACAGGATTTATTGATATCAAAAAAAGGACACCCTAGTACACTGGAAGTGTACAGGGGTCAACAAATCAAGTACAAAAATTACATAAATCAAGAAAATCAAGAAAAGAAGAAAATGATTGGTTTCGCAAAGCTGACAACCAATCCAATAAAGTTCTAAAGAAAAATAACTTGAGGTCTGGCATAGATCTCTCATTATCTTCAAAAGACCGTAATATATTAATAAATAATAGTTTTATCAATAACTTTATACTTGTAAAACAATTCATGTAAATAAATAAAAGTGAAAAATTTAACAGGACCATAATTTATTGGTATACAAAAATCTTAAGCACTTAACCAAAACTATTAATAAAACCACTTGTTTTGATAGATACAAGAGAATAGAACTCTCTAAAAACAAAAATGAGAAAAATAAAATAAAAAATAGAGAACAAAACAGGGGAAAGTAGGCAAGACAAATGTAGAACTAAGAATGAGGAGCGATCAGCAATAGAGCATTGATAAATCAGATGGTGTGATGGCCATGACAGGTCGCCAATCTGACAGTGAGGATGGCTGACAAGGTTGACAATGAGAAAGCTGAGGATCGCCGATGGCGCAACATAGAGAGAGTATGAGAGAGATGAGAGAAGCTATTCTAGAATGAGAAAGAAATTTGTTTGAAGCCTTTGTTCTATTAATTGATGGTCCTCGTTATCACAATCGGTGATTTTTTCTTTTTCTTTCTTTAAATTTTTTTTAAGCCATATCAAGAGCACGTTGCAACCATGTTGAGGCTGTCCCAATTTTTTTTTTTTTTTTTTTTACCAGACACTCCATGGACACGTGTAGCCATGCCTCCTAGGTTACCATCTAACTACAACAGGAAGCTTCAAAAATTAAAATTGTATGGCATGGCTATTATTGTATAATGCATTATATTTAAAATTGCTATTAGGAAAAGAGAAAATTCACTGGAGAATCAGAAATGTAAGGATGATTTCACAAACAGAAAGAAGCGTTTATACCAACTAAATTCTGTGAATTACATCATCCTTGCCCCACCCCCCAAGCAAAAAGAAAACAAAAAACTTAGACCTAGGGATGGCAATGGATTGGTTGAAGGCTGGGAAGATCCTCCAAAGCTAGAATAAGATAAAATTATCCCATCTCAAGTTCAACCCCTAACAAGTGGGGTATAGGACTTAAATACCAAATGAATCCATCCATTTAACAATAAAAAGACCTTTTGAGTGCATTTGGTTGGGAGGAAACATGGTAGGATCGAAGAGGGTTGAGAGAACAGAAGAGATGGATTGATAATTTCTCTTGTTCAGTAGAATGGAAAAATGGAAGGAATAAGGGAGTGATGGACATTTTATATCCAGGCCCCCATTTTAATCTTCCAAAATGGGAGGAAAATAAGAGAAAGTGTCTTACATAGATAAAGTTTATTAAAGAAAATTCAACACAAGAATATAATAGGAATGTAATACAAAATACTTATTCTCTACCCTTTTCTATCCCTTCAACCAAATACTAACAATAATAATATTAATCTCTTCTTTCCATTTTATGTTCAGCCTTTTTAAATTTTCTTTCCACTCACTTTTTTTTTTTTTTTTTTTTTTGGATAAGTAATAAAGATTTATTGATATCAAAAAAAGAGACACTCAAGTACACAAGGAGTATACAGGGGTGTACATATCAAATACAAAAATTACATAAATCAAGTAAATCCAAAATTGAAGAAAAAGGTTGGTTTCTCCACATTGAGAACCAATCCAATAAGGTTCTAAAAAATAGAAGCTTGAGATCAAGCATAGAACACTCATTCTTCAAAACACCTACTATTTCTTTCCTTCCAAATACACCACATCAAACAATGAGGAACAACAATCCATATATATCCATTACAATGGCGACCAAATCGACCTTGCCAACATGCAAGAAGCTCAACAATAGACATTGGCATAACCCAACAAACTCCAAATAAACCAAAAACCATATCCCACAACTCCAAAGCAACCGGACAATGAAGGAATAGATGTTTCTTTCCTCTCTACCAAACAAACCCTCTGGTTGCAACTCCACACCAACGGACTATTCTATTACAAAAAAATTTGAAGTACCCTAGACCTATAGATGGCAATTGGTTAGGTGAATGCCAAAAAGGTCACCCAAAAACCCAAATTTAACTAAAATGTCCCATTTCAAGCCCAATCCTAAGACAAGTTGGGTTTCAACCTTAACCACTGATACCAGCCCCACCTCACTTGATAAAGATACAAACAAGACAGATATGGAAAAAGAATTCTTAAATTTTTGCAAGAAGAAGAAAAAAGGGATTATCTAGCATTTTTCTATAAAAGCCACAAGCCTTACAAAAAGAAATCAAATTTTCTTTTACCCTAGACAAAATTCAAGAACTGCAAAGTCGATTATGTACATAAAATTTATGAAACCTACAAATTAAATATTTTGTTAATATTAGAAGTCAATTATATTTTTATTGGTCAAGCTTTGGACGTAAATTAGGTTATTAGTAATTCATTTAATTTCTTCGAATCAAGCGTATTTTTGTAAATCAATAGTTGGCTTTCCTAAGTCAACTAGAATTAGGGTCAAGGTAGTTAAAGGTGAAAGGCAACCTTAAGGTGCCAAGGCCTTATATTGCCCAAGGCCCCGAGGTGTGAGGCGAAAAGGCCTTTGGTGCAGCCAAGGTCAGCCCATTCCAGTAGACCTGGAATTTACCAAATTGTCTTTATTCTAGGAGAACTTAATTAAAACCAATCCAACAAGGAAAAACAAAAACAAACAATCAAATAAGAGTCAATTCAACTTTAGATTGACCAAGGAAGGTCCCAAGAAAACTCTTCATCATCTGAAACATCCCAAATTACAAAGTCTTTAAAGGAAACTGCAATCAAATAAGAGTCAATTCAACTTTAGACTGACTAAGGAAGGTCCCAAGAGAACTCTTTATCATCTGAAACATCCCAAATTAAAAAACTCTTTAAATGAAACTGCCAGTTATGTTCCCATCATTGACTCCTAGGTTTTTAATTTTTTATCATTTTTCGTCTTTGTTTCTTTATTGCAATTTTCTATCTGCATCAAATTTTAGTATCAAAGCTCGTTCTACATCATTCACACAAAATACGAATTGAAATTCATATTCCATTCTTTTCCATTAATTAAATTATATATCAATTCCCATTCAAAAGCCTAAAACTTTATACCCACAAAAATTAATTACCGACACAGAGAAATCAATATCTCCACCAATACCCTTTGGAAATAAGGATAGGAGGCCAAACCACCAAAAAAAAATAAAAAAGCCTTAGATCCGTCAAAAGCACCCTAGAAGCATACAGCACCAACACCTGAAAACAATTGGCTTTTCAAAGGATTTACTATTTCCATTCCCAAAGCCACCACAAATCTTAATGTTCCCTAACCCAACCTATTAGGAAAGGATTGGGTGACCCTAAAAAGCCACTAAGTTCCCTATTCAACCCCAAATATAATAGATGATAATAATGATAATTTGATGTACTTAGTCAACAAACATAACCCACAAATGATTGCTAATCTCACACAAGACAGAAGCTTGAACGGGCTTTAATACCAAGTTTGATGTAGGATTTTGAGGAATTTCAGCACTAAACTAGATTCTTGATATGATATTGAATGTGTTGATGGCTGTTTGGTATTAAAACAATGAAAAGAACATCAAATAAAGAAAGATAAAACACTGGGCAATCACACTTAGGCTTTCCTAAGCAGTCACACTTAGGTAGGAGAAAGCAATCACACCTCAAGCTTGAAAAAAGTTGGAATGCTATTAAAATCTATCAATATTATTGAATACAATAAAGCCATTATATAGGCAATTTCTAAATCCTTTCTTAGAAAGACTAGGAATTCTAAATAACCTATTACTAGAATGATTAGGATTACTTATAACAAAAAAAAAAAAAGTACTTGGAAGAACTTCTAAACCAAATAGAAAAAAGGATTCAAAAAACAAAATAAGATTAATGGGCTTCGGTACAACCAAGGACAGACCATTCGAGGTATTTTAAAATTACCAAATTGCCCCCATTCTAGTAAAACTCAATTAAAACTGATCCTGCAGCAAATAAACAAAAGCAAACAATAACATAAGACTCAATTCAACTTTAGACTGACTAAGCAAGGTCCCCCAGAGAGCTCTCCATCAGCCCAAACATCCCAAAATTAATGCTATAGCATTACAACCAGCTTTCTGTCACAATTTATAAGTCTTTAAAGTGGGCTGCCAATTACATCCCATCAAGTCCCACAGACCCTATTGAGTTGGTAAATTCATTAACCACCCTAGATGCATACATGAATCCACTTGGATTTTTGAGGGATTTACAAGTTCCATTCCCCAAGCCACCACAACTCTTAATGGTTACCCAAACCCGACCTATTAGGAAAGGATTAGGTGACCCTAAAGGGCCACTAAATGCCCTACTCAAACCCAAATGAAATAATAACCTACAAATAATTTCTAATCTTGAAACACAAACTAATCATATAAATGCAAGCATATGCAAGTATATATGTATCTTATTTATGCATCCCATACTTATCTATTAATTCATCTATAAATAACATCGAGCCCCATCACCTACATTTTTAGCTATGCCATGCCCTGTTTCAAGTTGGCAAGGCAAATCAGAAATCAACATGCATGTTCATATTCTACGGTGTTCTATCCACACAATGAAAGGGCCATATGACATGTATGGTGTTGAATTCAGACAACATTTCAAAGTACTTATTACTTCTACGGTTCTACCTACCATTCTATTTGAACTAAGAACAAGATACCTGCTGAATGAAAGCAACACTCTTAAGTCTAAAGTTAACTAAGTCAGTTATCATTGTAAAGAGAAAGAAATGACATCTATCACATCAATGGATTATACAAAGGGACCATGTAATGATATGCCAAAACCACTGTTTACTCCATGCCTCATCAAAAGACTTGGCTTTGCGTATCAATCAATCTAGTTGAGAACCTTTTTTTTTATGACAAGGAAACTCTTCAAGGCAAGGCCACTTCATGTACCCATCCCTGTCAAGTAAACCCCAGATACCCTGTTCACAGGAACTGTGTATCAGGTAATCCCAAGACTTGAACTAGAGACATCATGGCAGGCCAAGCAATTGAGCTACCCAGTGTAGGCTTAAAACTTTAGAAGATTTGGCCCACAACATTGCCAGTGCCATTTCTCAAGAGCTCATAGCTCAGATGTTTGGCACCTCCTGGAGTTTCCAACAAAGACATCCAAGGTTCAAATCCCCCTCCTCATGAACTATTGAATTATCAATAAATAAATAACCACTGTAGGTGCAATCCAAAGAATCTGACATGCTTCATAACATTTGGACAAAAATTGTACCTAATGGCATGGCTTTCAAAACAGCTTGCGTTTCAAAAGGCCAAAATATTTATTTTTTTGGGTGCATAAGTTTTGGAAAAAGAGAAGGCTGCAACAAAAGCACCAACACCAGAATTAACATTGTACTGCAGGCAAGGTGCACAATTATGCACAAGAACTTGTTCATTTTAGGCAATCCCAATTGAAAATATGAACAATTAGTCAATTATGCAAAAGCAGCTCTATACTCGGGCAAAATAGAAAAATAGAAAAGCCATATGGCTGTAGTCTAACGTAGATCACAATCAGAACTACAAAATTAAACCCAATTTCGAACTCAATCAGATATGATATTCACAGTTGAATCACAACAAAATAAAGAAACCCAACAAAAATCATAAATAACATAATCAAAGTACATGATCACATTTAAAGTATTAGAATATAAGACAATAAAGTCGTAAATTGAGTAATACAGACCAGAGAAGTAGCACACTTGTTCTCTCTTTTGTTTATTATAAACAATTAGTCCACAATCCACACTAAAAAGAGAGGCAAGCTTCAATAGCTCCAAATTGACTAAAATACCATATAACATAATAGCGATTATCATATACTTTCATACCGTTCACTTAGCCGGAGCCGGAGCCGGAGCCGGAGCAGGCAGAGAATCGGTGGCAGCGGGAATCTTAATATAGCCGAACTTCTTGGGATTGACATCATCGTCATCGTTGTCGTCATCGTCGGAGAAAGAAGAGGGGAAAGCGGAGTAGTCGGAGGAGGAGAAGCGGTGGGAGAAGAGAGACCAAGCGAGGTACATGGTGGCGGCGGTGAGGGCTCCGCAGCCAACGCCGAAGAGGAGAGCGACGACGACACTCAAGATGTCCTTGGTGCGGTCACGGAGGGAGCTGAAGTCGTAGGAAGCGATGGGTTGTTGGGGTTTCCTGTACCCCAACGGCATGTCGTTGCGGTGGATCGGGTCACGGAAGAGGAAGATCTCGGTGGTGGTGGGGAAAGGTTGTTCTTGCACTTGGGGTTTTGGGTTGAAGTGGCTGATCTCGGTGAAGACGGTGACGAATCCCGAGGATGAAGAAGAAGAAGGGTTTTGTTGGTTAACGGGTTTGAAGGAGAAAGAGTAGGAGGAGATGAAGAGGGTCTTGCAAGGCCTGGCCGTCGCTGAGATTGTTGCCACCGATAGGATCAGAAGTTGGACCAGGATGACACGATGAATCAGTGAGGCCATGGCCATGGATTTCGATGATAGTATCTTCTTGGTCTTCTTTGCGTCTTTTGGCTTTTGGCTTTTGGCTTTTGGAATTTGCTTCGTGCTTGGTCTCCTTTTGCGTCAACTGTAAACTTTTGTGGTATTTGTAAATTACTACCTTCTTATAATATTTGTGTTGCTATCTAATCCTTGGCCCCAAGGACTCCAATATATCCATTTTTAAAATTTGGGGCACTATAGCACTTATATTTATATTTTTAATTTTTTTGTCAAAGGAAAATATATGTTTACCCTTCTTATTTAGTCCTATCAGAGGATTTGCAACAGCCTCATCAAAGAGCTGCCTAGCCAAAATTTACCCATTTTTTTCTCAAAACACTAAACAGTGTCTAGATAGATGAAGCAAAGGCTATTTTAGTTCAATAAACCATTTTAATTCTTTTCTTACTCTCTCTCTCTCTCTCTCTCTCTCTCTCTCTCTCTCTCAAACTTGATTCCAACAAAGTAGGCAAAACTGTCTTGGGTTGATCAATTTGGCCGTCTAAGCATGTGTTGGTTGATTCAGCGGTGGATGCCAAGTAGTTAAGATGGTTGGGTCGCGTATGGATCGAATTGAGGGGTCTTTTCAACCCAACCCACCATGGTGGGTTAAAAAGAATCCAACCCATCACAAGTGTTCATCCTAACCCACGTGGACCAGGTTAGACCCATGGGCTGAACCGTTTTTCATTACTATTATTAATATTACATTGAGAATTAGAACAACACTACCATAAATAAGAACAAATATATAACCAAATAATTTTGAGCATAACATCAAACCAACACAAACTAAATGAGCATAACTTAGGGTTTGGATTCTATTTAGGAAAAGGGGTAAAAAAAAAAAAAGTAAATAACAAAATTCTATAATATATTTTTACATATATTTTTTAAATTTTAAATATATATTAAATATAGGTGGGTCAGGTTGGGTTATTCAAATTTATAAATCTTATAATTCGAACCCAACCCAACCCAACCCACTATAAAAACAAATTTCACAACCCAACTCATCCCACCAACCCCTAAAAACTTACCTAACCCCACAAGTTAAGTCAGATCAAGTCAATTTTAACCAGTTGGAGGCACACCCCTAAGGTCACGAGCTAGGTTGATTCAACGATAGAGGACGATGGCTAAGTCCCAAACTTGCAATGGGTAATGGATGATAGTTATGGGTTACCATCATGGTGGTGCATTGTTGTCTTAGGTCATTGTTGTGGGTCCTTTTTTCTTTTCTTTTCTTTTTTTGCTAATGTGGGTCTATTTGATCTATGTTTTGTTTGTTTAGTTTGGGTTTATATATATATATATATATATATATATATATATATATATATATCTAGGTTTGAGGGATGACATTGATTGTTTGATTAGATTGTAGGCATTAGCCATGGCTATGTTTTGTTTGTTTGGATTTGTTGATGTTGGAAGATACGTTGAATTAGGGAAAAACAGTGAAAACAAATTATTTCAAGAGAGAACAAAAATAATATTTAAATAGAATAATGATAAAGTATTGAGCCTAATGTAGTGGTTTGTGAATACTAGAATGGCTAAAGTAACAAAAAGTGGAGTTTTGGGGGTCAATTTTGGCTAAAAATGCATTAGGCTAATGCTAATGCTTTTATAATTTAGTAGTATTCAAGAATCAAGTAAAACTAGCTTGGTGCTAACTTGCCATTTGATCTTAATGGTGGTGGTGGGAATCTAGACATAGCCAAGCTTCCAAGGGTTAAGCTAATCGTTCGAGAAGAAGTTATGAGCGAAGAGAGACCAAGCGAGGAACATGGTAAAGCCAATAAGGGTTCCACAAACAACACCACTTAGGAGACCCATTACAATGCTCAAGATGACCTTGTGGATGGAGCTAAAGTTATATGAGGGGGAGGAGGAGGCGTTTGGAAATGGTATGTTACTGTGGATGGATGCATTTGGATATGGGTGACAGAATAGGTTTGGTTGGTCATAGTTGGGATTATGGGTTGTTGTATTAGTGGCTGGGATTGAGAAATGATCGCAATTTCTAAGGAGGGGAGGGAGGGGTCTTGAAAAGCTTGGCCTTCACTTATGAGATTGTTGCTGATGGTGTATTATAAAATAGACCAACTCCAAGCTCATCCATAAGGGTCGGCTAGGGCAAGAATAGAAATATGGACTTACAGAACCCTCATCCTGGACAAGGTTGTCCATCCTTCACGAATGTGGACGACCTCCACATTCCTATTTCAGAGTACAAGTAAAAATCGGGGTTCATTGCTACAAACTGCTTCCAATGATGGTTATGGAAAATGAGACCAAACAATATAACTTCCATGGCAGTTATGAAAGTTAACTCCAAACCTTACAACCTCCTCAATGATAGGGGAAGTTATCAGACAAGTAACCGCTTTAAGTGTATACCATATAAGCACTCATCTAAGCCAAAATAAAGGAAGTTTTTTCGAACATTTCCAAAGAGATTGGAATTCCAGAATTTGAGAGAAATACTGACTTTACCATCGGAGGGTTTTTGGCCGGTCCTAGTGGCGACTCTAGGAATTTTGTCCAGGGTGTTCCTATTCCACTTTGAAAAAATTTCGAGTAATTTCAGTTTGTTTTGGGACGTTTTGGTAAATACCGGCCGAAATTCAAGATTTGGTTAGCATGAAGTTTGTGCTTAAAAAAAAATGTTCTTAAAACCAAAACAAATTTGCATTCTATACACCGAAAAACCTCAAAAGGAAAAAAAAAATGAAAAGAAAAGAAATGAACAAAGGTACCTATACAATAAACTATAAATTCATTTGAAATATTAATAAAATTATTAATTACTGTTGTTTAGTTGTTTCATAAATTTTTTTTTCTTTTATAAACTATAATTTGTTGTATTATTGTTTCATTAACTATTAAATTATTAATTATTGTTTAGCCTAACATAATTTAATTTGTTTGTCTTTTATAATGTATTAGTTAATTAAATTATTAATCATTGATGTTTAGTTGCTTCATTAATTTTTTTTACTAACTACTAGCAGTCTAGTACACACCCCACTGTGCATTAGCACACACTAGCACACACCTCATGTGTGCACACACCCTTACCTCTCTGATACCGTACCAGAGGCTATTTTGGTTTAGCTAGAGAAACGAAATATTTCGATACCGGTTAATACCGGTGTATCATTTTGAAATTATCGCTAAATATATATATTCTCTTAAAAATTTATATATGCTTTTAAAAATATAAAATGATTTTAAAGTCTGACATAATAATCCCTTTAAATATTAGTAACAATTATGGTTGTAGTATAAATTTTTTTTTTAGAAGAGTTGTAGTTTAATAATAGTACCAAGTACATGTACTTACTAAATGCAGTAATGAAAAAACAAAAGAAATAAAAATCAATGTGCAAAAGTTAAAGCTAGGCACGTGGGTGGTTGGAGATAAGTTTGAAAATTTTGAAAACTTCTGACTCATTTAATGACTTCAGTATTCACGTGGGGAGTGGGACTCTAGTGTACAAAACAAGATACGACAATTGGCGTTCAAAACTAGAAATACCAAAGAACAGAGAAGCGGAAAAGTCGAAGAAAAACAGAGAACGGAGAAGAAAAGGCGAGGAAGAAGAAGCTGAAGCAGGTGGGGAGATTGCAATTGACCAAACGGAAGTGGCCGGAGACATGGAAGTGACCGGCGATGTGGTGGTGAGTGGCTGTGATGACAAAAATTGATGACTTTGGCCTTTTTTTTTTTTTTCTTTTCAGATTCTTTGTTACAATTTTTTTTTTTTTTTTTTTTTTAAGATTTTAGTTCAAAATTTGTTTGGCATAAAAATTTTAAGGGTGTTTCTGATATTGCTTGAGGGTGTTCCTATTTTTTTTTTTAAGGGTAAACAAATAAAAAAATTTAAATTATTATATATAATTTTTTTTTTCAAGTTAGGGTGTTCCTGGGAACACCTTGGACTCTAAGTGGCGTTGCCACTAGCCGATCCTCCCCAGTCACCTTTGATTGTGTGCTCATCCTTTTAGGTTTCCCAAGTGATTTTCTTACCATTGAAGCCCGAAGCATTTAGCTTATTGATTTTACTTTGTAACATCGTGTTAAACGAGCTACCAGGTGTTCTGTGGGTCTATAGGACGACGGTTAGAACTCCCACAGGAAAAACTCTTTTCAAGCTAGCCTATGGAAGTGAAGCAATTATACCTGCAAAAGTACATATGGCCAATCACAGGGTAATGAAGTATTAAGACGAGGATAACGAGGAACAACTCTACCTAAACGTGGATCTGATAGACGAGGTGAGGATGAATGCAAAACAAAGGACAACAAGGTATAAGAACCTCATGGCTAAGCAATACGATGCAATAGTGAAACCTAGGTGTTTCAACATAGGGGACCTTATCTTGAAAAAGGGTCTCTTTGGCAACCAAAAACCTAGCTAGTGGGAAATTGGGACCTAACTGGGAAGGACCCTACAAGGTTATCAATTGCAAAAGGCAAGGATCCTACTACTTAGAGACCTTGGATGGGAAGAAATTGGAGTATCCTTGGAATGTAAGAAGGTATTATCAGTAAGATATCAGCCTAGACGAGCATTATCCTAGACGAGCCCAAGTGTGTTTTGTTTATCTACATGTTGTTAGCATTATATATGTTGAATTAACTCCTTAAGGTTATGTTAGTTTCTAAACTATGTGGTGTGGACTATGGACGAAGTTGTGGATTTGTAGTATTTGTATTTGTCAAATTCCCTAAAGGCATTAGCTTCTAATCATATGCTTCATCAATGAACAATATTTATGTTATGTACATAATGTTGTGTGAATTCCTAATTTTCATATTGTTTTCATTCGAATTAATCCACAAGAAGACTAAAAGCCCAAGACAAGTAAATTCTCTAGACGCAGGGATGTAACGTCTATAAAGCTTTCCTTAATAAGGATAAAGCAAAGAAAAATGAACCTAAGGCGTCTTCGTCTAATCAATGGACGAGGTAAAGCCTAAGATACATTCATCCAACCAATGGACAAGACAACACATGCATGCGAAAATATTCAATCCATAAAAGAATTTGGATAACCAATCAATTTTTGGACGAGAAAAAGCTAGCAGTTTACCCAAAGATGAGTAAAGAATCATCAAGTTTATGGACGAGGGTAATGAAAACTGTGAACAAATATAACTAACAAAAGAAACACCATTCATGGACGAGTTTTACTTGCAAAAATTTAAATGGTGAAAAATACTAAACATGAATACTCGTATCAGGGACGAGCCAAGGTTGAAATCAATGTCTTGGGTACAAAAAGCATTCATCCATTCAATATGTTTAGTAAGTAAAAGAAAAAAAAATGAAGGAAATAAACATTCATTCATTAATTAAAGGGTGGATGACCTACGTCCAAAAACCCTTATAAAAAGTAAAGCTTAACAAAGTAATTGTTTGAGAACTCATCCTAAAACTTTGGATGAAATGTACTTGAGTTACATTAGCAAGTCCAAAACAACGGACCAAATAAAAGTAAAAGAGAAGAAAAAATACAAGGGTAAACAAAAATCCAAATCTTGTCTTCATGTAGGAGGGGCGTCAGCATTAGAGTCGTCCTGAGTTGGCTGGGTGGTGGCATCATCCTCTATGTTAATGTCTTCTGAGCTCATCTGGAGGAGGGAGCTTGTAGCAGTGCTACCAAGGTTGAGTTTGATGGAGCTAAAGTCAACTTTAGGGAAGTTTTCCATAGTGTCCTTCCTAAAATCTTCAAACCCGACTACATAGTTGGTGTCCAATAAGTCAGTATATTGCTTGGACGCCTTGAACACTGCAACTGTGTCTCCTTTTGCTTTTTCAAGAAGGGTACTCAACTCGTCATTCCTCTTTTGGAGGTGAACAAGACGAGTATCCTTCTCTATGGCATCAGCTTTCAACTCCTCAACATGGTTTTGTAGCTCTTTGGCATAGTCCTTGGTCTTAGCCACCACCTCAGCCCACTTCTTACACTCGTCCTTAACCTCCTGGATCCTTGTCTTGTCCAGCTCTGTTGCCTGCTTGGACACAGCGATGAACTTAGACATTGCCTACATAAATTAAAACTTGGTTAGACAAAATACACATGTATACATTACTGACAGGACGAGATATTTAAAAAAAAAAAAAAAAAAGTTCACATACCTTGAAAAGGTCATGAACACCAAAGTGCTCAAAGTCCTTCAAAGACATGTCATAGCACGCTGCCACGTCCTCGTCTATCACAACCTTCTCAAATCTTTCCCAGGCTAAGTCTTCATTTTCAACAAGGTTTTAAGGTACTTGTCAAGAAGGTTGAAACGAGGCAGGCGCATTGATTTTGGATGAGATCTGCATGGAGGAGGATCTCTAGGCTCTGAGTCAACATTAAGAATCTGGACGAAGGGATCTTGAAGAGGGAGGACAGGAAGACTGGGCTTGACCCCCCAAACTTAAATGACCTGTGCTTGGCCTTTTTCTCCCTGCGCCTATTTGGGAGGTTTCCTAAGTCAATTCCTTTTGATAAACTTTTCCTTTTTTCACCTACAAATGGACGAGGCTGGGATTGCACCCCTTGCTTGACTACCTTGTCCATTACTTCTTTGCCTTTGTTCTCTTTCATTGTTGCCATCCTTGAAAAGAAAGATGTTAGTCACCCTTTAAAAAAAAAGAGCGAGAAAAGAGAGCTTACGTCTACGGACAGTAAGCTTGTGGGCAATTGCTTCAGCGGATGGCTCAGGGCTTAACTCCCAAGTGGCGAGACGTTGGAGACTTACCAAAGAATGGAAAGCCCTATTAGTGTATAGACAAGCCTTTTGGACTCGTTCAATATAAAACCTGCTCAAATGAGGTCGTCTAACACCTATAAAAAAGAAATAAAAAAGAAAAAAAGAGTAGAGCTGTTAGATGACTACAATCGAGAATAAATATAACAAATAATAAAATGACAACCATAAGCGTACCTTCAGGACGAAGGTTCCCTAACTCTCCTGTATAGGGAGCAAATAGGTCCTTGTCAACCTCAACAGGGTGTCTAGCCTAGAAACCGGAGACGAAGAAGAATTCCGTCTTCTAGTTCTTATTTAAGGTGACTAAGAACTTCATTAGCCTACAATCTTTCCCTCTAGCTGTGAATTGATAAAAGCCAAGGGATTGGTTAATCTCGGAGGGTTTGTAGCAGTAGAGGAACTCGTCCATGGTAGGAGAATGATCCCCCTCAAACGCTTCCCTCCACAAAACTTGCATAAAGACAACTAGCCTCCATGTGTTGCGATTGAACTGACATATACCTATACCTAAACCTAACCTAGTGAGCAACTCCCTAACAAAAGCATTAAGAGACAACCTCAAACCCGCCAAGAGATAAGCCTCATAAATGCCAACACCAAAGCGGGGTTAGCAACACCACTCCCCACGCATTGGTAACCTAGGGTTTAGGTCATTAGGAATTTGGTAACAAGTCCTAAGGGAGTCTAACCTTTTCTCGTTTGCTTAGAAGCAACCCCTATAGCACAACTATAAACAATCTCAACCTCATCTTGAATAGTAGACAAGGGAGCACTTGTACCAGCCCTAGACTCGGACTCAGCCCTCGTCCTAAGTTCTTCCCGAAGAACCTCTAAGGGAACCCCAAGGACACTAGACATGTAGTTGTCCATGGTGTTTCCCCCACTACTACTATTGCTACCACTACTACTGCTATCACTAGAACCACTAAAACTGCTAGGGTCGTGATACTCGTCTATGGCCTTATCAATGCTATTGCTAGACAAGGAAAGGACAACCTCAGAGATTTTTTAAGAAAACTTAAAACTTAAGGACGGGAATGAGGAAAATACCTAGATCTAGATGAAGGGAGACTATAGACGCAGGAAACTTCTAGACGAGGCGCTAAGACGAGGGATGTCAAGAAAGAAATTTCAAAAATGTAAAGGGTAACAGAGGAATTCCACTATTTACAGGCAGTGGACTTTAGCATCTAAAATGACACAACCAACCAGAAGATGACACGTAGCGAGCTCCTAAAAAAAAAATGAATCGACGTGACCAATCACCAATAGGATCATGACATGTGGCGCACCTAGCCGCTAAGATAAATACATACGTCCAAAGAATGGCATTAGGCTGTACATTTCCCTAGATGACCCATGGATAAGGGGGCAACTGATGGTGTATTATAAAATAGACCAACTCCAAGCTCATCCATAAGGGTCGGCCAGGGCAAGAATAGAAAAATGGACTTATAGAACCCTCGTCCTGGACAAGGTTGTCCATCCAATTGATGATGTATTATAAAATAGATCAACTCCAAGCTCGTCCATAAGGGTCGGCCAGGGCAAGAATAGAAAAATGGACTTATAGAACCCTCGTCCTAAACAAGGTCGTCCATCCAACTGATGGTGTATTATAAAATAGACCAACTCCAAGCTCGTCCATAAGGGTCGGCCAGGGCAAGAATAAAAAAATGGATTTATAGAACCCTCGTCCTAGACAAGGTCATCCATCCAACTGATGGTGTATTATAAAATAGACCAACTCCAAGCTCGTCCATAAGGGTCAACCAGGGCAAGAATAGAAAAATGGACTTATAGGACAAGGTCGTTCATCCTTCAAATGCTTGGATGACCTCTATACATTCTAAGTGTGCTTCTCTGTACATGTTTTGGACAACCTCCACATTCCTATTTCAGAGCACAAGTAAAAATCGGGGTTCATTGCTACAAACCGCTTCCAATGACGGTTATGGAAAATGAGACCAAACAATATAACTTCCATGGCAGTTACGGAAGTTAACTCTAAACCTTACGACCTCCTCAATGATAGGGGAAGTTATCAGACAAGTAACCGCTTCAAGTGTATACTATATAAGCACTCATCTACGCCAAAATAAAGGAGGTTTTTTTGAACATTTCCAAAGAGATTGGAATTCCAAAATTTGAGAGAAATACTGACTTTACCATCGGAGGGTTCTTAGCTGGTCCTCCCCAATCAACTTTGATTGTGTGTTTATCCTTTCAGGTTTCCCAAGTGATTCTCTTACCATTGAAGCCCGAAGCATTCAGTCTATTGATTTTACTTTGTAACATCAGTTGCTATTGATAAGATCAAAGGTTGGATTAGGAGGACAATGTGAGTGGGAGTCAATGATGCCATGGTCATGGATATTTGAATATTGATAGGTTTTGACAAGGTGGGTTCAAGCTTGGCCTAAGATAGTTTGAGGGTTAAGGTGAAAAATTAAAAGGGTCTTTTTAAATCTAAATATCACTTAAATAATATTTATTTTATTTTTTATGTTGTAAATTTTTTATTTCAAATCTATTATTAATTCCTACTAATTTTTTTTTTTTTTTTTATATATCATTAATTCCTACTAATTAATAAGACTAATTCACCCAAAGTAAGCTAATGATAATTACTATATAGTTTTATAAACTGACGTGTCACCAATAAAAATAAGTTGTTCAAAACATTCATTTATTATTTTGTTTGAGTGACACTAATCATATTCCTGGCTCATTAGTTTGTAAGTTTTTTGTCATAAAATCTGTATTAGCTTTAGCATCTTTCATTCACTTAATGGTGAATTGGTAATTGTGTTGTATTTCTATTGATTCATAATATTTTGTGCATGGAAAAGATACTAAAGTTACTACAAATTTTACTATAAAAAACTTACAAATTGATGTGATATTTCAATAAAATAATAAAATGAGTATTAAATCACTTGTTGTGATAGGTGACATATTAATTTATAAGACATATTTGATAAAAAAGAAAAGAAAAGGCAAATAACTCACTCTTTTTTTAATTAGAAAAAATAAAAAGTTACTGCCCCATATTAATTTAGAGGCCTTTCTATGTTTTGGGGGGGGGGGGGGGGGGGGGCGGCGGGGCCTAGGCCCGAGCCTGGGTGGGTTAGTTTAAAAAAACCAAATCTAAGGCTTTATTTCTTAATTTTATGATTAATCTAAATTACTTCGTTTTCATAAAAACTAGTCGTTAACCTGTGCGATGCACGGGAAAGCTACCAATTTTTTCCAAATGATGTGACATTAGCTATTGGAATTCAGCATCGATTGTTATTTTTCAATTTCATTTATTTCATATCTTCCACAAAATATTCAATGCATTCATTATATTTTAAAAACGTTGAAGTAAAGTTGTATCCTCAAATAACTAAATATAAGAGTTTAATTTCTCTCTGTTTCAATTTAAAACCAAATTGTGCATAAAAGCAAAAAAATTTCCTTTGTTCCAATACGTCTTTAGTACCAAAATCACAAATTCATTAAAACCAAATTGTGCATAGAAAATCTTAGAGATTGAAAGACAACTTTAAAGTGTTTTTTGTATCTTTTTCCTTTGTTGATTTGTAGTAGTCCCTGAATAAGCCCTTTTGTTTTCCTTGAGTACAAATGTTGGAGTGAGTTGCACATTGGTTTGAACATCAAGTTTTTGAAATTTTGTACAATCACCATCTTCTTCAATTGATAAGTTATTGCTACATTCATTTGAAGTATCACTGATGTAAACTTGGCAATAGAACAGGTTGAGGAATGTATTACAACATATACATCTTAAATATCATATTTGTAATTTTGCTAAATTAAAGAATACTTACTTCTGTCATTTTATCAAGCTGATTTGCTTTGTCAGTTTCTTTCATAATGTTTCCCCTGGTTCAACTTATTTCCTTTTTCCTAATCCACGTTTCTAAATATGTATCAATTTTCACATGGGTCCCATCATTCACCATGTGAGCTGAAAGAAAAGAAAAAAAAAAAAAAAAAAACCCACATTCACAATGTTTCCACAGGTTCATCTTATTAACTATTACCTAATTGGGAAAACAGTAGCACCCTTTTTTTTGGGGGGGGGGGGGGGGAGGATCCTGTTTTGGTAAGCTAATAAACATGTTTTGGTAAGCTAATAAACACTGCATTGCTGCCCATTAATTTCATATATATATAATATATCCCATACCAAAGTCAGATCCCAGCATTACCAAAAACCCAGATATATATATATTTTCAACCCATAAATAGGGCAAAACCCAAGTGGGGGATTTCCATTGAATTGGGATCCAAGACTTTAATAAGTTAGCTAAGAAAATATTGGATGAAACCCCAACCCCTTAAAAAGTCTCAACTGTACCCAAAATCAGACTCAATTCAAGACGTCAATATACATATTTTACATATAAACCACACATAATCAAAGCCATACTTCTAACAACAAAATATACCAAAGAAGAAACATATATATACAACAATTTCTTCATCACAAATGCAAAACAAAAAGAAGAAAAAATCCATTGCACCATATTGAAAGAAAAAAGAATCCAAATTTGTGAACAAAACACTACAATATACTATGATATTAAAACTCCAAGCATAAAAGCAGATTTAAAACAGCAACCATATATTTGCTGCAATTATTAAACATACACAGGGGAAATATAAATTATTTAAATAACTCCACCTCACTCAGTTTCCACTAAACAAATTCAAACCCAGTTACAATAATATATAGTCCACACTACCACATTTGTCATCCACGGACTCATAAAATCTAATGACTTGAAACTGGAGTTGAGAACATGAGAAAGATCTAGGATAACTTAGAGTTCCATCAAATTCTTTATTCAACTATGGAACAGAAACATATATTGGCAAATGAAATAGCAAAGTATGAGATTTATGTAATAAGCGTGAGAGTGAGAATAAGTTGCTATGACAGCAGGTTTCTCACAGAAAAATACAACATAACAATGAGGTGACTTACTTGAAGCTGAAGTTCCAAACCTAAGATTTATCTAAGTGTGTGCACAAACTCAATTACAGATACAAAAGAAACACAGCTAAAACAGCACATAAGAATTCCATTAGCATAATCATATTTATAATGAAAGTGGCAGAACACAAAGTGCTTTAGAAAATACCAAGTCTTGACACATGGAACAATGAATTTTAGACTCGAATTGGAAACATCAGAAGAAGTAAAGGAAAATCCATAAAGCTGGATTGTTGGGGTCATCTATAAATATATATATATATATATATAGATGACCCCAACAATAAGAATTGTTAATATTACATAAAGTAGCCAATAAAGGTTGTGATGTTGGAAATCAAATTGTGATTAGACAAAAATGTACCACCATTACTGGAATCTCCGACCAAAAGTCATCAAACTATATAAAATTCTGATCTAGTGACTGAAACTCAGAGAGAGAGAGAGGCAAAGTTTTGGTAGCTGTAAATCAAGAAACAGAATGTAGGACTTTCCCGGGGAGCTGAAGGGAATGTCTTATAGAATACATAAAAACCAAACTGATCTTCATAAAATCATAAATCAGCATTGCAGAAAGAATTATGGATACAATTAAAAAGAATAAATTCAATTATATTAAATCATGAAATTACAACAGGCAAGCAGATGTCACAAACAACCAAATTGAATTTTACAAAAGAATAAAAAAATATAGATGCTGAGAACATAAAACAACAATCCAACAGAACCACTTATAAGGTTGTCTAACATACACCAGGAGTATGAGTAGTTTAAGCCTCAGCAGAACCACTTTTCAAAGCTCTCTCCAACCTTGCCTCAAATGGAGTAGAGTGCCAATTCACTCTCTTATCCTGCACAACCACAAAAACTTAATCAGAACACTACTCCATCCCCTAAAACAAAAATCTCACTAATCTTTAAAACCTCAATAATTTTTTTTTTTTTTTTTTTTTTTTTTTTTTTGCTTTTTGCTTGGAAATAGATTGATCATAGTTGATTTCTTTAGGTTTTAACAATTATGCATAAAATAGCATTGTTTAGGAACACAGCCTTCTTTTTACAAATTGAAGTATTTTTTCTGCTAAAACTGATATAACTAAACTAAAATTCAAAAAAAGCTAAGTAATCCAAACTATTCTAAATCTGAACTTGAAACAGTCAAAACATAAACCTACCAGCTGTATTTTTTCTACACAAACTGATATAACTACACTAAAATCACAGAGGCAAACATTACAATTCAAATTGAGAGAACACTAAAATAGTTAGAAATAAAGCAAACAAATACAGATGTGCTAAAAAACCTAGATAGCAAAATAAAGCAAAACTTGAAGGTAAAGCAAAACCGGATTGTTGTCAGATTTTGAAGGTTGGGAGGCTCTTCAATACATCTCCACTTTCTTACAAAACCTGTAGAATTTTAATTTCTATGAATGTTTCCCTGACTTCAACAAAAAAGAATAGAGAGAAAAAGGGGTTAGGAATTGAAATCCCTAAATTGACAAAAAAAAAAACCTAATTAAAGACGAAATCCTTAAATTGACAAAAAAACCTAATTAAAGACAATAGGAAAGCCATGAAATCGATGGTCTGAAGAAGTTTGTGGCAAATCGGTGGTCTGAAGAAGGTGTCTGTTGGGTCTTGCCGTGGAGAGGGAGAGGCAGAGGATCAGGAAAGGTAGGCTGGATGGGTTGGGTGTTGAATTGCCGTGGGTCTGATTGGCTTGCCGTGGGTGTGATTGAGGAGGAGCTGGGAGGAAGGTAATGGCAGAGTATTCGTGAAAGGGAAAGCGTGGAAAGAAAAGGCAGAGTCGATTAGGGAATGGGTTTATGACGTTTTTGTTTTTGGTTTTGGTTTTATTGTTTTTTGTTTTAGGGAATGAGTTTATGACGTTTTTGGTTTTATTGTTTTTTGTTTTATTATTATTTTTTTTAATGCAGTGCTGACGTGGAAAATTGTGGAAGCTTCAAAAGCTTTGGTTTTATATATATATATATATATATATATATATATATAGATAAACAAATTAAACTTTGACATGAAATTAGTTCTAACTAATCCATAAAAATAAACAAATTAAACTTTGACATGACATCAGTTCTAACTAATCCAATTTAGGACCAATGAAATTTAATCCTTCATAATTACATGGCTCATGCATTAATATGCTAGCCGTTAATTCTTGATGTGGCTTGATTTTTTAATTAGGTGGTTCCATCTTTATGTTCTTCATGTTGTTTTGATCGTGATGTTTTGGAGTGATACTTATGTCCCTTGAATGATTCAAACGAAATTTTTACTCTTGGGTTATTTCAAACTTACTATTTTACCCATTTGTGAATTTCAAAACCGCTCAACTTTATAAAAACTTTTTTTTTTTTTGGAGAAAAAGGTAAGCTTCTATTAATTAAGGAAAATCAGATTGGAATACATTTTCCAAATCAAAGGGTAGATCTTCTACCCAAACATCTAAATCAGTAGATGAAACTGCTCTTCTAGCGAGGGCATGGGCTAACTTGTTCCCACCCCGTCGCACATGAGAAAACCTACAAAAAAGAAACTTGCAAGCTTGATGACGTGTCTCCTCAACCACATTCCCATACAACGTGTTACAGCAGGCCTTAGAGTTCAAAGCCGAAACCACCCTAAGACAATCACCCTCCAGCATCACCTTAGAAAGACTCAGCATCACCTTAGCTGGCCCAAACCAACCAAGGAAATACGGTCATGTCTTGGAGACCTCATAATGAGAAGAGAAAAAAAAAAATAAAAGAGAAAAAAAAAATCATATTATGTTGAACTTTTTGCTTCTAATGCAGTGCACAAAATTTTAACTATTAAAATATAATTTGGAGGATACTTAGAATGAAAATGGAGTGTATTTAAATTTAAAATATAGAAATACTTGATATCAAATAATAATATAATAATTAAAATAACACTGGCACCACAATTAGAATGTAATTAGAATCTAATTTAAAAAATATATATATCAAAAAATTAAGATCTAATTTAGATTCTTAATTGAACTTACTCTCAGATTTTGTTTTTATATATTACGTACTACTAGTATGTAATTCGTGCTTACACACAGGATTGATGAACTGTAATGGTGCTATTAATTTTAGTTTGTGTCATTAAACATATATGATATAGTTTGACTAGGAAATTTGGAAGGACATTTGGAGGTACTAAAATAGTATTTTCTTGCAATTTTCATGATATTGGTTATGCCAAATTTCTCATTAAATTGCTATTACATATATAATTTTGAAATCACTATTAGATACTACATATACAATATTAATTTACAATTATTGTCTATAAAATTCTATTAAAAACCACACAAAATAAAATAATAAATTGATCAAATAGTATCTCCTAAATTGAATGGGGATAGGTGCATGAGATTGTTTAGTTCAATTACAGTTTGTTACATTCATTATCTTCGCATACAAAATATCTGAATAGAAACTATATAAAAAATATGCTCATTAGTTCAGAGAAAAAATAATAGCAAAAATATAAACAATTTTAATTTGTATGAAAAACTAACAAAAGCAAAATCTAATTGAATTTTTTCTAAAGTTTGGTTTATATATATATATGAACCGTACATAGTCATGGTATATTATATAAACTAGTATGTAGCCCTGTGCATATGCAAGTGTACAATAAAAATTTTTAGAAGATGTTTAAATTATACATGGTATTATTTTGCACTTTTTTAAAAATTATACATTTCTAAAATATGGAATGGTTTTTCATTATGTGTGTGTGTGTGTGAGAGATTTAAAATTTAATTGGTTTAAAACTCTTCGATTTTTGCACCTAATAATTTACTTGCCAGAAAAATAAAAAACTTAGATGGATTAGATTTGAACTCTTTGATTTTTACACAATAATTCATAAGGCACGAAATTAAAAATTAAATAGGACATGTGACACAAAATTGAGAATCTAATTAAAATCTAATTGGATTTTCTCATAGATTTGTCTATTAATATATATAGATGATTTATAAATTTGAATTGTTTTTAGTTACATGATTAGGTTTTTTTATGGTTTATTTAGATTGAACTCCTCGTTTTTTACACTATATTAACTCATTTGACACAAAAATTAAAAAAACTTAGATTACATGGAATACATGGCGCAAAATTCAATTCTAATTGAAATCCAATTTTACACTGAATTAACTCACTTAACACAAAAATTTAAAACTTAGATTAGATGGGACACGTGATGCAAAATTAAACTTTATTTGAATTCAAATTTGAAACTTAATTGGATTTTTTCTCAGGTTTACCTATATATATATATATATATATATATTTAAAAGATGCATTGATATACATTAAGATGCATAGTTTATATATATAATTTAAATATTATTGATAGTCATTCTTATATATATATATATATATATATATATATATATTTAACTCTTTAAAAAGTCTTGTGAGAATATTATTAGGTAGAAAATGTAAATTGTCCATTTTTTATTTTTTTTATTCATTAATTCTAGACTCTTTAGCTTTTTGTACGCAATAACTCACTTGGATGAATATTTATAATGTTGTCCCACATTTGACTTAAAAATAAAGAAATAAAACTCTGTTTAAAAATAAATAATTTAGGATACATGACGTAAAATTGAACTTCAATTGTAGAATCTAATTGAATTTTCTCTAAATTTTGTCTCTCTCTCTATATATATAGATATAGATATAGATATATAGATTTGATTTCAATGAGATTTTGACTTCAACGGTTTTTTTTTTTTTTTTTTTGAGAAAAACTTCAACGGTGTTATTAATGTTAGAAGGAAGCAAGAAGTCTTATAATTCAACCAACATTTTATTTTTAAAAATAAAATTTATTTTTAATAGCTTTTATTAGGGCTGTCCAAACCCATCCGAAGACTCGACTCACCCAAAGAAACCGACCGGATCCGATTTGACACCAATCAACCAACTACTTCGACAGTTGGCAACAAGTCTTCTCCACCAAAAACTGACTCCGGTGAGTCGGTTTTAGTTTCCCTCCCCCCTCAAAACTAGGAAAACCCGAACCGTCGAGCGAAAAACCAAGATTCCAACGAAAATTTCTAGACTTTGGCAAAAATTTTCCAGTTCTCAGCAAAAAAACCCAAAATTTCGACGATATTTTAAGTAGATCCGGTGAGTTTTGACTGGATCTGGTGAAATCTCATCGAATTCAATGAGATTTCTGCCGGATCTAGCAAAATCTCATAGATTTCGATGAGATTTTTACCGGATCTGAGTTTTTCTCATTGTTTTCTTGCAATTTCCTCACCGTTTCTCACTGTTTTTTCAAATCTATGACATTGACTGATTCGTCTGCCACCCATTGAAGGTCTGATCCACTCGACCCTTCTACTCCGGCGGTCGGCGACGGGTGGGATTTTCTGCCACCTGATTCCATCGGATTGGTTTCGAGTTAGGTACAAACTCGACTTGGACCGACTCGTAAACATCCCTAACTTTTATGCTAGAAAACGGGGAGGGGACTTGGATCACGTATAGCAAGAACATATAGAAAGATGTTAATTAGTTAACATACCAGCCTCTTAACTAGAGGTGAAGAGGAGGCAATAATCCAATTATTAAAAGAAAAAAGATTTTATCTGACGTGGCAGGTGGTGAGTGGCCAGTATCTAAAAAAAGAAGCGACGTCGTTCCGGGGATGAAATCGCAAAAAACCCTGGGTCCCGTTCAAAAACCCTAGCAGCAAGAGAATCCTAAAGCTTCCTCTTCTTCTTCGAGTCTTTTACAGCAAGAGCAGTGAAATCTCAGGTAATCATTCATCATCATCATCCTTTTATATTATTTTCGTTTTTGGATCATTACGCTGAATGCAAAGTGAATTTATAGAATGGGGTATAAGAGAAAGAAGAGCGAAAGCGAATTAGAACCAGAAATCGAGAATGATCGGAAGAAGCCGATGACGCAGAAGGAGGAGAAGGAGATACTGCCTTCGACGATAAAGAACAAGGAGAAGAGGTCGGAAGTGCACGCCAAGCTCAAGCACCAGAAGAAGCTCGAGAAGCGTAAGAAGGCTAAGGCTCGCGATGCTGCCGAGAAGCGAGCTCTCGAGCTCGGCGAGGAGGTATAACCTTTTCGTTTTTACTCTCTTTCTTATAATAATCTTCAAAAATTACAGGCTTCTTAACCAAATTGTTGTTTTTTTGGGTTTGGTTTGGTTTGTTAATTATTGCAGCCGCCGCCGAAGATGGTTCCTCGTACCATTGAGAACACCCGAGAATTCGATGAGACCGTGTGTAAGCCTGATGATGAAGAGGTAAAATTTGATGTTTTTCTTTATTTTGAGTTGGCTTCAAAGTTCATGGAATTTAATTGAGCTGCTTACGTATTAAGTACATGTTCTGGAATTAAGCGAAATTCGGAAAGAAATTCATTTGCGAAATTGTTTTATGGGTTTCTTTCATTTACATTGTGTGGTGGTGGGAGGGTGGGTTGTAGGATATATGAGTTTGGTTTTTGGGGGTTGAGATGTTAAAATTTTTATCGGAATTTGATCAGTTCTGTTAGAATCATGTAATCTCATGCGTTGATAATGTAATTTCATCTTTGACTTTTGCAGCTGTTTGCTGGAAATGATGCTGACGAATTCGGTGCAATTCTAAAGCGTGATCGTACTCCAAAAGTTCTAATCACCACTTGCCGTTTCAATTCTAGTGTAGGTCTTCCTCGTTGCCATTTTAATTGTCTTATGCCACCCATGAAGCTCAGCATGAATATACATAGATTTAATATTATTTTATCTTTGGTTTATAGAGGGGACCTGCTTTTATATCAGAGCTGCTTTCTGTGATCCCAAATGCACATTACTACAAGAGAGGAACCTATGACTTGAAAAAGGTGCTTTGTATTTCCCCACCTTCCCCTCCCCCTTCTGGCTCTATGAGAAGACAAGCATGAAGCTAAATCCATTTGACAGTTTCTTTTGAATTAACCCCCCATTTTGTGTTTTCAGATTGTAGAATATGCGAATAACAAGGATTTCACTTCTCTTATAGTTGTTCACACCAATCGTAGGGAACCAGGTTAGTGATGCTTCATGCTCAAGGTGCTATGGAATCTATGTTGTGAATATATTCTCAGTCTTTATTTTCCATTCCTTTAACTTTTACAATTTTAATAAAAAAGTTAGATTTTTTTTTTCCCCATTTCCCTTTGTTATTGTTTTTGACTGTCAGTTTTTTTGGCTGTCTTGTAGACGCTCTCCTAATCATTGGCTTACCGGAGGGACCTACTGCTCATTTCAAGCTTTCAAAGCTTGTTTTGCGGAAGGATATTAAGGTTTGTTGCCGATGTTTTAATATGAATACAAGCCCTTTGATTTGATGTGATCATGTGAGCTGCTACATTGACTAATATTAAAAATAGATTATAAGGTATAGCATGCCGATAGTTGCAATTCATCAGGCATTGATGGTGACTCATTCATAATGTTCTGTTGCTTCCATTATTAATTGTTAAGTGGACCATGCAGTTCTTAGATATGAGGCTATTACTTCTGGCAATCCCAATTATATATTTGTTTTGTTGCAATCATTGTAATTGCTTAACAGATTATAGCATCATTTTGACTTCAGAGGAAGATTGACAAAAATGGCACTTTGTAATGAAACATGGAATGGATAATGGGAATTTATGAAATCAAAACCACTCTTAAAATTACTTGTTTAAGATCATGTGATTCTGATTTTTCTTTTTTCTTTTTTCTTATTTTGCTTTTTTAAGTAGGAATAATTGATTAATCAGTACTTTTCAAGTTGCTCCTACATGTGATATACGAAAGAAGTCATTCTAAATCAGTACTTTTCAACCAGTCAAGCATGTGTTTACTGACAACACTGCTATTTGTTTTGTTATATTGACTGTTATTGCTTCATGGACACTAGCACTAGATTAACTCAGAAAAAACATGGTCGTCCCTAGTGCACAAAGCTCCCACATTTTGTGGGGTTTGAAATAAGTGATTGATTGTTAGGCAGCCTTACCTCCATTTTTTTGGAGAGGCCGATCCTCGGATAATATGTGATGTTTGGACTATCTAGTGGGTTCTTACTTAGGAAATTAATGTGTGCGAGGGCTCAATTACGCCCCGAAAATATGTAATTATGAGGTAGCCTCAAAATTTTACCTGTTCTCCCTCATGTTCCAATTCAGGGACACTGCCCTACATTATTACTGTAATCTGTCTGGATGAGTACTATTTACCCAAAAACAAATTTAGGTTGATGCCGGATTTTTCATGTTACTAGTATTCAATGGATATTTTTTCAAGGAAATATGTTTCTTTTGTATTCATTGGCTTCTTTTTTCTCGGCCTTCCATATTGCTTGCAGAATCATGGAAATCCAACCAATCATAAACCCGAGCTAGTGCTGAATAACTTCACAACACGCCTGGGTCATCGTATTGGAAGGTTCATTTTTATCTTATTTTAATGATTGAAGACATACATGTTGGTAATATCTGTTCAAAGTAATATGAAATGTGACTGCTACTTAAAATTTCAACACTCTTCATGTATGTAGTCTTTATTGAATTGCATGCACCTCAATTTTCATATCTTATAGATGCTGATGAATAATGATGGTGTTTATAATTGTCAAATCTCTTTCCTTAACAGTTTTTTTCCCCACATCTAGATTAATACAGTCACTTTTCCCACAAGATCCAAATTTTCGTGGTCGGCGAGTTGTCACATTCCACAATCAGCGAGATTTTATATTCTTCCGGCATCATCGGTGTGTTTCTGTAGTATTTATAAGTTACCACAGTCGACAATTTTATACTATTCTATAAGTTATGGTTTTCTGACAAATACATCCTATTATCATGTTTGCAGGTACATTTTTGACAGAAAAGAAAGTAAACAGACTGACTCAAAAGGTAAAGAGGCCAAGGATGCCAAGGGTGAGAAAGCTTCTCAAGAGAGAGTAATAGCCCGTCTTCAGGTTAGCGTCAATTGCATTTGTATTTTGAGATTTTGATATTGTCCCTCCATTAATTGCTCAGTAAGGCCCCTTGCTGTCCCTCCTCTTGGTTAACATATAATAGTTGAGCCCCAAACCACACTCCACAGTACAAATCACGCTACTGTGTACCATTTTTACCTAGAGTGTGGTTGCAGTAAATGGAAATGACGTATGGGAACGTAATATGCCACTTCCTTTGGAACAGGATACGATAGGTTTAGATTGTATATAGACCTTATTTAGGTTGCTGAACTAGATTTTTATTTTATTTTATTTTATATGCATATGTAAAAATAATTTTATTCCAAGAGACTAAGCAAAAAATAATTATATGTTCAAAGAAAAGATAGTTCACATAACACAGAATGTGTAGCGAACCACTCCCAAAGAATTACAATGGTACAACCTCAAGTTAAAAATTAAAAAAAAAAAAAAAATTCTAAAAGTTCAAGAAAGGACAATGAAGGGATGCTACCCAAAGCAAACATCCAATCATACAAAGATCTCAAAAACAGTTTATAACATGATTAGGACGTTATACGCTGTCAAATGATCTACCTTTCTTCTCTCACCAAAATGTAAACATCAGACACACAAAGGAACTGCCTTCTGGATTTTTACACTCCTACGGTGATAAAATCTTCCTTGCCAACATTTGAACTTCTGAATTATTGTCTTTGTCATGACCCAAGATACTTCAAACAGTGCAAACACAAGAACAAATATCTTTTGACTAGTTAGATGTTAGAAGTGATTCTACAGTCTTAAGTTGGATTTTCATGGTTCCCTGTTTATGCTAAAACTTGATATGACATAAGATTTCAGTTGCTTTTTAATAATGGCAAACAAGGGAAGCAAAATGCATATGCAGATGCTTTCATTGCTGCATTTCACATTATTGTTAATGTGATCTAGTGAAAATGTGGTGACTGAGTATTGATAGAAGAAAATTTGGTAACTCTGAGTAGACAAGTTGCGACACATAAAATTGTTCGTCTCTAAGAAGACATAGATGTTCAACTCAAACATGAGTAATTGGCTTCAGGATCATGTGATGAACAAAATAGTTTGCTAAAATAAATTGAAATTGCGGTACACTGCTATGGACCCTTGTTAGTGGCAAGCAAGTTCCCTAAGGCTAAGTGATATGTGGTTTGAGTCTGAGAATCTGCGTCTCCAAAATTGGCTTAAAGGCTAAGTATCAACTGACTTTCCTAGACTCCGCAAAAGCAGGAGCCTTGTGCATTGAGTTTGTACTTTGCTATGGCCCCTTGTTGATACCTTAGACCATGCAATTTCATTAATCATTCCAACGACTTCATTTTAGGTCATAGCATCAGTTATATTTTGCTTCAATTTATCTTGTTGGAAGTCTGCATGGGCTGTGACTGTATGCCAATACAATATTTCTATTTTAAACATGCAGGAATGTGGCCCTCGTTTTACACTGAAGTTGACCAGTTTGCAGCATGGAACATTTGATAGCAAAGGCGGGGAATTTGAGTGGGTTCACAAGGTAGTCAACTTACCAACCAAATTAGGCCACTGTTTAGATCTAATATATAATCTTTACATTTTTCAAAGAAAAAAAAAATCCCCTCAATTTCTCTGACACTTGCTTTGTTCCCCATTTGATTTTTAGCCGGAAATGGACACGAGCAGAAGGAGGTTTTTCTTGTGACGCTCTTTGGAGTATTGCTTTCATGTTCCTTTGTCATGGAGTAGAAGCATTTTCTGGTGAAGAGAGTTGGTGCTCTGAGACAAGATGTTAAAATTTATCTCAAGTGTCTCCCTCAATATTCTGGTGTAATTTGATTTATAGGTTTTATATATTCTGATGTTTGATACATTTTCATGATCCTTCTGGAAAATTTTGTATTTGATAGGTCCATTTTTTTCTTCTTCACACATTTACATTGTTGTTTCGTCTCATCATTATAATCTCTAATTTCTAGAAATTTGTCTCTTCTGATCATTTTAATTTTCTATCTTCTCTGTAATGCAAATGATACTTGGCTCAGTTTTTCCACAATGAATGTCATTTTGTTATTAGAGTGCATGCCCTTTTGAGTACATGAAGGCAAATCAAAACAAATACCTCCAAAAGCAGCAACTCTCAACATTGACCTTTGGGTGGAGTTTGTTGCTAGATAAACACAGTCCAGCAATGTCAAGATCCAAGCTATGCTTTCCAGCCACGGTCTAATTACTATAGTAGTTCCTATTTTCTTTCCACACAATCTGCTGATAATCCTTCAACAGAGAGCACCCACAACTGAAAATGCAGTCAGTGACCACCCCCTCTAGGGCACTAAGATAATCAACATCTCATTCCTACACGCACAAGATGCCCACTTGCCTGAAAAGGTTGTTGACACTAGAGCTTCAAAACCTGTATAGTAAGGTAAGAGAATAGAATCCAGAATCGGCTTGCATGTAAAATTCCAGGAATTGTTGAATGCCCTTATCATAGGAATAGTGATAAGGGCATTCAATTTCATCCATTGTTTCTTCTTGGTGCCGTTTGACACATTTGAAGAAATGTTAGATATCTTCGGTGGCCCATTCAAATTGAAATGTTGGATATTCTGGATGCAGGAGCTGCCAATTCATTGTGTTTGCCTAATGACTTCTTCTTTTAGCTTCTTTCATTGGTATGTTCTATATGGACGACGTGATGGCATATGATCTAACAATTATGAGAACAACGGATGTGTTAGTTGAGATGTTTCAGTTGAAGGTGTCTAGGACAGAGTGATCAACTAATTACTCTTTTATTTTATTGTCCAGAATCAGTAGAAAATTTAAAGTTTTCCTTGTGGGAGGGGAAATAAACTATTTGAAGTTTAGTGTCGCTGGGATGATGCTCTTCATTTCATCTGTCAATTTGTCTTCTCCTGTACATTTTCTTGAGGAAGATCAAGATTTGATTTGATTTATTATATGCCCTGAACACATAAATAGCCTGCGAAAATAAGAAGCATTTTAAATTTTTACTTAATGATGAAACAACTTTGGTGCAAAGTAGCAAACTAATGAGGGCTCACGGGGGATGAAGCAACTTAATTCCTAAATGCTGTTTGCTAGGTGATTACAACTGACACTTGATAGATTAGCAGATTGATGAATTTGATAAGAGGAGCATTTGTACAAAGAATGAGGGTTTGTTTGGTACCATTGATTAAATAATAATTTTCGTTGTTTAAACGACAGTACACGTATTTTCACAATACTTTTTTCACCCACATATATTTCCACAATCTTTAAATAACGTTACTAGAAATCCCTTACGAAACGATCTCTGAGTTAATTGGATTACCAACTTCTATAGGTTTGGGGTCATGATTGCTTACTGGCGGGACACTTTCTGCTTTTCCAGTGAGATTTTCAGACTGTTACAGGTAAGTATGACCAAACAAATAAATACTACCAGTTCAGGGTCAGTACCTGTTAATTGAGATGTGTAGTTCCACTAATACCAAACCAAAGTCTATTAAAAAAAACAAAAAAGGCTGCCCTGTAGGAAGTCGGATTTTGTGCACGGAAAAAATAATTTGTCACCTTGGAGATATGTGCTTATACCTGTTCATCCCAAATATAGAAGTAGTTTAAAAAAAATAAAATAAATAATGAGTGAATTTTACCTAAAATCTATTATCAACAACGGTAAAAAATTCTACTCATTGAGGTAAAATCACTAACATAAATGTTATGTGAGCACCACATTTTTCCCACTTTATTCGCTCCGAGCATTTCTTTGTTAAATGATCAAATTGGTCACTGAAGTGAATCCCCGACTCCTGATGGACATTTATGGGGTGAGTGGTTGATTTCTAATAGCTCCGAGCCACTATTAAATGGTTGACAAATTACTTGCTAAAATAAAGAAAAGACCCTATTAAGTTGGGCCTTAGTTCGTTGCAGTAGATATAGGCCAACTCCATCTAGTGGTGGGAAGGCTCTATCTTATCTAGGATGCCCTGCAAATTCATCAAGGTCACTGGCTTTGTCGTTTTGACATATTTTTTAAAGGGAACACATGCAATAAGTGGGGAACATAACAAACCACAAAGCGGAAAATGCCAAAAAGTTGGTTTACCAAAAAAAAAAAGCCAAAAAGTTAATAACCATATTATTTATGAGGGAATATGAGATGCTACGGTCGGAGAAAACTTAGGCAGCAAGGATTTTTTTTTGGGTATTATACTAATATGGGTAGCAACTTCAAGTTTTACGAAACGGAAATACTTCCAAGAAAAATTCAAGGGAAATTACATCTTTTTTTTTGTTTTTTTTTGTTTGGGTAAACAGACGATTTCATTAAACAAACTAAGCAATTACAATAGGTTCGGTGCACATCCTGAAAGAATGTACACTGTTCAAATCATCCTCAAAAACATTGAAAATGTCCACAGGAGGACTTAAAAAGGACAAAGAAACACTTTCCTGAACAGCACCCATTCTAGCAAGCAAATCCGCACACCGGTTGGCTTGACAATAGCAATGTTTAAACTGGATCCTCTGGAAACAAGCTGTCAATTGCCTGCAATCGTCCAATAATGGGGAGACAACGTTGTTTACATAAGCATTGTTCTTCAAGACATCCACCACATCTTGAGCATCCAATTCAACGACAAGGGATTCAATGTTTAAATTGCAGCAAAGAATAAGACCCTCTCGCTGTGAAGCTATTTGTTGAGCCAATGTGTCTAGAAAAACCCGCAACCCACTCCCCTTGATCATCCCTTACTATGCCACCACAGCCAGCTCTTTCCGCCCCTCTCAACCATGATCCATCAGTGTTGAGTTTCTTCCAACCCAAAGGAGGCCTTTCCCAGCGGATACCCCTATTGAATTTCCGAATCAGGTTCCTTGGGGAGTGAACACAATATATGAATTCCAAAACCTGGTTCATAATCTCCTTAGACAGATTTTGGTTCACCCTTTTCCCATTAAAAACAGCCATATTCCAGTTTTTCCATATACACCACACAACAAATGAAAAGGTAATATTCCAAGGGGGTTTTTCTTGGGCACGGCTACAATTGGCTTTTCCATTGAGATTGATCCAATCTTGGATATTACTCATCCAAAATTCCTGATTTGATGTGTTCACACCTAGCTGCATCTATACTCCCGTAACCCAAGTACAATCTCTAATGGCATGAATGATTGATTCGGGTTCCCTTTGACAGATTGGGCCTAACTCATCAACATCCACCCCTTTCCTAGCAAGGCAACTCTTTACACCTATGCTATTATGATGGCATCTCCATAGGAAAGTTCTAATCTTGGGTAGTGTATCAAGCTTCCAAATCTAGTTAGAACTGAAAGGAGGAGCAGCTTCCTCAGCCATGGCAAGAGAATAGGCACTCTTGAGGTCAAAAACACCCCTCGGATTGCCTGACCAGGCTAGCCTATCTTGTCCTCTACTTGTAATAGGAATGGGAATGGCTTGGATTATGGACTTGACCTTAAAAGGGAGCTCAAAAGGAATCCGCCCCCAATCCCAACTAAAATCTGAAAGCAGCTTACATACCTTCCACTGATCAGCTCCTTAGGTTAATGGACCTTGTATCATACAATGGAGAGGCCCTTTCCCCGTCCAATTATCCCACCAAAACCAGAGATTACTATCCCTTCCAATCGTCCACATGCTACCCTCATTGAAGATACCCCTCCCTTTCTTGTCTACTTTCCAAATCTGCAAACATTGTAATTTGTCTGCATTGGCTGAATTGATTCTCCTCTGGCTGCAATATTTTTGCCTTAGAACTAGGGCCCATAGAGCTTCTTTTTCAACATTAAACCTCCAGTTTAGTTTGGCCGGCAAGGCGGTGTTCCTGCCCTTTGCAGTTTGCAAACCAAGACCGCCTTCCTCCTTTGGTTTCGTTACTTTTTGCCACCCAACCCAGTGAATTTTTTTTGACGACTTCGTCAATCCCTAAAGAAAATTTCTATTCACCCGATCAATTCCCTCTAGAATACTATTTGGAATGTAAGTGCACTGCATGACATATGCAGGAATAGCCGCCGATGACGCTTGAATAAGGATAGCTTGACCAGCCAAGGAGAGCAAATTGGCTTTCCAACCTGCTAACTTATTCTTCACCCTATCAAGAATGTAGTTAAAATCTTGAGAGGAAGAACCAGGGTGCTTAATAGGAATTCCAAGGTACTTGCCAAGCGACGGAGTTGAGGTAAATTCGAGGATATCACAGAAAGAATCCCTAGAGTCCCTATCCACATTTGGCGAGAAATAAACTCTGGACTTTGCTGCACTTACTGACTGACCAGAGGCATTACAAAAGGCATCAATGATGTCCCTAATAGCTGAGCAATTGGTGTGGTCAGCTTTGGCAAAGAGAACCAAGTCATCTGCAAAAAATAGATGTGAAAAGGCCGGCCCACCACACGATGCCTTCACAGGAAGCCAAAGTTTAGCATTGCATTTCTCTTCAATGAGTTGACCAAGAAACTCCATGCAAATAATGAATAAATATGGAGATAATGGGTCTTCCTGCCTTATGCCTCTTGAAGGATAGATCGGATCAAGGGCTTCTCCATTAAATAAAATAGAGGTCGAAACTGTGGATATGCAACTCATAATAATGTCAATCAAATTAGTCGGCAAATTTGCCCTAATGAGCATGTCTCTAATGAAGCTCCATTCAAGTTTGTCATAAGCCTTTTCAAGATCAATATTAATGGCCATGTAACCCGCCCTTCCTTTCTTTCTACTGAGAGTATGAATAATTTTCTGCACTATAATCACATTATCAATGCCTTTTCTTCCTGGGACAAAGGCCGTTTGGAAGGGAGAGATAATCTTGTCCAAAAACGGTCTAAGTCTAGCAACAATAATCTTTGTAATGATCTTATACACGGTGTTGCATAAACTAATGGGCCTATAGTTATTCAATGTCTCAGGGCTTTGAATTTTTGGAATTAAAGCAATAAGAGTTCTATTCAAGTATTCCGGCACAACCTTTTCCTCAAACACCTTCTTTACATCATCAACTATTGATTTGCCCACAATAAACCAAAATCTATGGAAAAAACCAGCATACAGCCCATCCGGCCCCAGGGTTTTGAAAGCTTTAAGAGACCATAGGGCAGATTTTATCTCTTCCTCCGATGCAACCCCACCAATACTCTCTTTCTCTTCATTTGTTAGTCTAGCTTGCCATTGGGATAGACTGGGAGCATCCCGAGAGCCCGCAACAAAGGAAGTGGTATAAATAGCATTAAAACCACTTCTAATAACTTCCTTTATAGCACTCTCCTCATGAATCCACTCCCCCATAGGATCCTTGATAGCTAAGATCTGGTTCCTTTTCCTCCGAACAAGGGTGGACACATGGTAAAAAGTAGTGTTACGATCACCTTGGATCATCCAATTAACGCGGGACTTTAAAGCCCAAATCTCTTCTTCTTGGTTCAACACTCGGTCAAGCTCCTTAAGAAGCTCATTTTCCAAATTTACAAGGAAAGCAGAAGGTCTCACAGATAATGCCCGTTGAATCCCATTGAGCCTAGCCATAATGTTCTTTTTTCGGGTAAAGATATTGCCAAAATGAGAGACATTCCACCTTGTTGCTGCCTGGGTAAATTTATCTACTGCCTCTCCTAGAGCGGGTGAATCACTCCACGCTTTTGACATAATAGAAGGGAAAGAAGGTTCAGATAGCCAGCAGGTCTGAAATCTAAAAGGCCTCTTCCTCCCCCTATTAATTTTCGGTTGCATCTCCAAAAGGATAGGGCAATGGTCGGAATGGCATCTGGTTAGATGGACCACCCGAGCTTCCAGGTACAATAAACACCAGCTGGGGTTGACAAAAACCCTATCAATTCTCTCCTGGATTAGAGCTTGGATTTCTCTTCTATTAGTCCAAGTGAAACGGGGTCCTGAAAACCTGATATCAATCATATTGCATTTGTCTAGACACTCCTTAAATAAAAGCGATCTGTTGACACTCACTGCTCTTCCCCCGAATTTATCCTCCTTCGACAAAGGTTCATTAAAATCACCCACCACAACCCACGGCAAGTTATGTAAACCAGCAGTTAGAATAAGATTATTCCATAAGATATGTCTTTCAGCAGTTCTAGGACTAGCATACTGAAAGTTCAAAAACGTGTACAAAAACACTTTTGAACGTTTAGACCCCCAAAAACCAACTTAACCAACACAAGCAATATGTCAAACAACTAGTGTGCGGAAACTTAACATATGCTATAATATGGAATTGGTTAAACAACTATCTAAGCCATAACAAAATAAACCACAGCAGATAATGTAAAGGCAGAGATAGAGAGGAAGGAAGATGCAAACACAGAGATAACACCAGATGTGTTATCGAAGAGGAAACCGAAGACCTCGACGAAAAACCTCTCCGCCGCCCTCCAAGCGGTAATCAATCCACTAGAAAATACAGTTGGGATACAAGGACAGCAATAGACCCTCCAAGCCTAATCTACCCAATGCACCTAAGCCCTCCAAGCTTCTTGCTCCAACGAGGTTGCGCCGAACCTTTTTCTTTTCTAGCTTTCCGGATTCCGCTACTACACCGTAGCATCAACCAATGAAGATTGGCTCCTTCCTAACTGCTTCCCAGAACTCCAAACGACTGTCTCACAGAGATGATGATGGTGAGAACCAGGTTTGGTATAATGCCTCTCAAGGATTTGACAATGGAGAGGAAGAGAGTGAGGGAATTTGATGAGACTCTAAGGTAGAGATTGTGGGTGAAACAATCTGGTTTTTCTTTAGGGTTTCTCTCTCAAAATTCTCTCTGGAAGCTCTCTTTCAATCGTGGGTTAAAAGGGTATTTATACTGGAGTGAAGAGGAATGCGAAACGTCAGGTTTTTCCAAAACAGGGGTGGCTCGCGGCTTGACCTCGCGGCTTGACTAAGTCGCGAGTTCCAGTCGCGAGTTAACCGTATGGCCAGTTGTCCTGTTTTGTCCTGTAGTGCTCCAGCTAGCATGACTGTTCATCTTCCAGCATGCTTGGCACGTGTGCATCTTCTGGCGGGTTGAAGCCGCGAGTCCACCCGCGAGTCCCAGCCGCGACACTCTGTTTTCTTGCACACTCTTGAGCAATCTTCACTCTATCTCACTCACTACCCTTACAATAATCCCACCTAAATACAGGGTTTCTAAATGCTGAATTACAAGCAAATTTGGCACGGAATAAAGCCAATTAGATGGTTGAATAAATTCAACCTTACAATCTCCCCCTTTGGCTATTCCGTGACAAAACCCTAAAACAGACTCTAGACTTAACATGTGAGTTGGGAACAGTTGAACAAAACTCACTCACACCTAACTCTAGAAGCTGTGAAGCACTTGAATCATATGAACATAAACTCCTGAAACACAACAATACACCATGATCATTGTAAGCAGAAAATTATAAATGCATATGAAACAGACAATAAGAGATCAAGCAAAGATGGAGTTAATAAACAAACCATGGCTTGATCAACCAAGTGAACACCACAAGGTAGTGATCACAGTGCTCATTCACACTTGGAATGAACACAAGGACATACAAGTTAACAAGCACAAGGCAAGACACTTGTATGCTCAACACTCAACCAATGCATAGCACACAAGGCATATGCATCTAGGAACAATCCTACAAGGGCACAAGAGTGACAGTACATAAACCAAAATGCAGAACATTTAGATTAAAGTATTGATTTCAACATAGCATAAAGGCTGCACTTAAGCAAGGTACATACCATAAAGCCTACAAACTATGCATAAAACAATAACCCTGAAAGCTTACAAAAGCATATGGGTACAAACCAACAAATACCTGAATAACATCATCAAACATATATTAAAGTTTAAACCAAGAGTATATGAAAAGAGTTAGAAACAGTTATACACCAAAACACAGTGTATCAAAACCATAAGAACCACTACAAGTACTCAAAACATAAACATATATAAACACATTACTCCCCCTCAACTAATTACTCCCCCTTAAGAGCTGCTTTTCTGCTTCTGAATTATCAATGAACTTCTCCCCCTTTTTGACATGGAATGGCCAAAGGGTCACTGGTCATGCTGAGTTGTGAAGCTGTTAAGTGTAGCAGCCAAGACATCAATCTGGTCTTGCATGGCTCTCATCCTATCAGAATGCTCAGTTTGGACTGCCCTGATCCCATCAAGCCTTTCCAGAATGATCTGGAAAGCATCTGGAGGTGTGTCTGCAGAAGTTGAAGCTCTGTGTCTTTTGCCACTTCTCCTAGGTGTTGAAGTTGATGCAAGCCCTGTTGCCTCTGCTTCAGTCTCCATTGGAGCAGCCTCTCCTTCATCACCTTCATCTTCTTCCCCTGGAAGCCTAACACTTATCCTTTTGCAGGTAAGCTTGTTGATTGCAGAGGGTGTAGACATGGGACTGATGTCTTGAGGGATTGGAACACCCTTATTCCTAAAAATCCTCATTAGCAAACTTGGAAAGATCAATTTAGGCCTAGAGGTTGTTCTAGTCTCATCCACAATGGTGTCATAAATGTGGGAACTTATGTCTATGAAGTTCTTTTCTTTGAGATCCATCAGAAAGATTGCTCTAGCACAGTTGATTGTAGTCAATTTCCTAATGGGATAGAGGTTAAACATCATGATTATGGTAAGGCACCTCATGTCCACTGGAAAGGCAGTGGTATTCAAACATTTCCCTTCTCTCTGCCCACCTATCCTTTGTTGAATTGTTTCAATAGACACACTCCTATCCTTGTAATTGATAAATTCTTCATCATCTAATCCTTCAAGCCCTAATGCATCATCTATGACATGAGCATCCAAGACAAATTCTTTACCCCTCACCCAGCAACTCAATTCATTATCCTTTATCACAGCATTTGAGTAAAATTCCCTAATTAAAGGTTCACACACAACAGGGAAACCACCCAAAAGCTTTTCCCATCCTCTTCCTTCAAAACAACTGGGAATAAAAGTTTGCCTTAAGTCCTCCAAATCCACAAATCTCTCTTGAATGATTCCTGCATTCAAGAAGTTATCCTTGTATCTCTCAAAGTGGTGAACAGACCTAAACAATCTAGAATCCATCTTTAATCTCTTGTCAGCCTTCTTTGCAGTAGATTTCTTCTTCTGAGGTGAGGGAGCCATCTGTGAACAATCAGAAAAGGCCACAACAACATATAGCAATATATGTGCATAACCAGTCAGAACCATGTAATAATCAGAGAGAGATAACAACCATACAAATGAACTTCAAAAACTTAGGCAACAAGCTACTTAGTTCAAACATATGGATAAACCAAGCCTAGGATAGGAAACACATGAACAACATGGTGAAACTATCCTAAAGGCAGATAAATGACATTGAGACAGATAATGGAAGGAATGATATGACACACAAACAGTATATTGAGCCTAACAGAAGCTTCCCACAGATTAACACACTAAAAGCATGCAAATCTAGCACAGTAAAACTCACAACCTCAGAACGAACCAATAGAAATCACTCAACAGCTCAAAGATCAGATTGAAATAAAATAAACACTTAGCTAAGCACAAGATGAAGAGCAATAAGCATATGACAATCATTTAACACAAACTATAGCAACAACAACCACAAGCTAAGCAAGAACAAGGAGCAGAGACCGAAACACAAACCCATTTCAAAAACACAATCATATGCGAAAAATCAAGGGTAAAAGCACAAAATCAAGTAGAAAAGAGTGAAAAACAGAAAACCCATACCTGTAACTTGACGATTTTGAGCTACAAGAGTGCAACACAAGAGATTGGAAAAGGGAGCACGGAGTGTTTGGGAGGGAGAGAGTTTAGAGAGAAGATGAACAGTCACAAAAAATCGAGGGAAAAACTGAAAAAGTTTAAAAACTGCTCCTGTTTCTGCAAAACACGCGATTTTCGCGACTGGATTAAGTCGCCACACAGTCGCCAGCTCAAGCCGCCAAATCACTCAAGAGCAAAATTTTGAAAAATTTTTCTAAGTGTTTTTCGCGACTGGAAGGTCTACCCGCGAGTGAGTCGCGAGCTGAGCCGCGAAAATCTCTGAATGATCCTCGCGACTGGACCTTCCACTCGCGAACAAGTCGCCAAAACATGACCAGCGAAGATGCGACTGAGGCTCGCGACTTGACATACCCGCGACTGAGCCGCCAAAACAGGGCAAAAATGTATTTTTTTTGAAATTTTCAGATTTTTCAACAAAATACTTTCCAAAAACACCTAAAACACTCAAAAATCTTTTTGTGCTAGAATTAACAAAGATTGAGCATGTGAAAACACATTTTATCAAGTACAATTACACAAATGAATATGGCATTTATTGAACATAAACTTGTGTGTTGTGTGTGGATATCAACAATGAGATAGTTCTTTGTCTAATGTGAAGCTTCAATGATCAATTCAACCAAGGCATACACAATTAGCACTAGATCATGTGACCAATCTCAATTATAGAAATATGAATATATGACTTCCCACACAACTTGATAACATAACTTGGAGCTTTTCATTTGACTCCACTTTCAAACATAACATTTGATCTTTTTGATCTTTTTGAGACAATCAACTCTCATTGTGAGAGGGATATGTAACATTTCTCTTTGAAGAACAGGCCTTTGGCCTTTTTGAATGAAATTTCACTTTTAATATAAGGTCGCTTACCCTTTTTCCTAGTCAAATACTAGAATGTGCGACAGGCTTTTGCAGCTCAATATCTCTTTTCATTTGGAGATTTACATTTGGTGAGCTCTTTTTAGCAAAAAAATAAAAAGTGGGAAGATATATAGACACAAGTCTATGCATGTTTCAAGATCAACATAACCATTCACTAATCATTCATGACAAGTTTGAAGATCTATTTACAACAATCACATAGATTTCAAGATATTTCCCATAGTGATATAGGTGCATGAAGACAAGCAATGCTCGAAAATGCACAAAGCCATTAGTACAAAGGTACAAGGCAAAACAAGTTTTGAGACAAAACTCAACAAAGTCAATCAAGCCTTTTGATTTTCAAATTTTTTTATGTAATTTTTTGGATTTTTGACTCAAGACACAAAAAGATTGATAAAACACAATTAAGACATATTCACAAGAAGACAAGCAAACAACCAAAGTCAAAAACAACAAGCATACCACACAAACATAGTCACAAAGCATAGGAAGTATTAATGCATGGACATGTTGTAATGCTTATGCATGAGTACCCCTTTTCACCCACACGTCACTTGCGTTTGGGGTGATTTCCTTAAAGGATTGGGTACGGGAGTTAGGGCTTTCAAACCTTCGTGAGAAGCTTTCCAAGCAGTTGGTGAATGCACCAATCATCTTCATCACGTTCATCATTCCGGGATCTCCATGTTGCTCTCTAGATTGATCGCCTGCCCAAGTTCTCCTATCAACTCTTGGTCCTCCTGACCTTTGAGGAGTTGCACTGTTCTTTGCTCTCAACTTTTGGCAATTTGGTCGAGTGTGCCCTTGAAGTCCGCAATAATGGCACACATACAGTCCTCTAGGACCTCTTTGAGGTCGTGGACGTGACTTGGCACGAGATTCAGACCTGCCCACAGACTGATTACGATGATTCAGCATCCGTTGGTCCACCACATTCTTCTTCTCCTCCACCTCGAGCTTCACACCAGTAGGGTCAGCTACAACTGGATCTTTGGCCTTCACAAACTTCACTTCTTTAGTGACATTTCCAGTTGAGCTACTTCCTCCGGTATATCCCAGTCCGGATTTGTCTGAAAAGCTCTTTTGAGAAGATATAACATCATCTAGCTTCTTGGTGGTGACCCTCTCTATTTTAGCATTTGCTTGCATCACCTCGTTCTCAAGAAATCTCACTTTAGTGTAAGCTTCGGACAGCTCACCATTCAGAGTTTCAATCTCACATTTGGCCTCCCTATACCGGATTAGGAGACTTTTGTAGTCCTCCTCAGCCTTCTTCATCTTTCTCACAGCAACCTTGGCTACCCTTGTGTATTCACCTGACTTCTCCAAGAGTGAGTTGTAATTTTCTTGAAGAGTTGCTGTGCTTTCTTCTTCTTCAGCTTCCGATTCTTCAACAATTCCTAGTGACTCATCATCACTATGTTCTCCAAGGTCTTGAACAAGCAAACTCAACTCATCCGAAGACTCAACATGAGCAATAGTCATGAAAGCTGAATAGTTCCCCTCTCCATCACAGCTTTCTTCAGATTCTGAGTCAGACGAATCTGAGTCACTCAGGGTCGTGGCATACACCTTGCCTTTCGATTTCAAATAATTAGGACATTCCTTCTTAAAGTGTCCATGCCCGTTGCATTCAAAACAAGTGACACCTTGTGTGGATTGGGATTCTTTTCCATCTTTCCTTTTGAAATCCCTCTTCTCCCTTCCAGAATTTTGGAATTTTCTCTTATCATCAAATTTTCCATTGTTTTTGAATTTCAAAAACTTTCTGAAATTTTTAACAAGATAGGCTACATCTTTGTCCACCATATCTTCTCCCGATGAGCCTTGATCTTCCACCTTCTCATTAGTGGTCTTTAGAGCAAGGGATTTACTCTTCCGTTGATTTGGCAGCGACATCTCATAGGTCTGTAGAGAACCAACCAGCTCCTGTACCTTGATGTCGTCAAGATCCTTGCTCTCTTCAATAGCTGTCACCTTAGCACGAAAACTTTCCGGCAATGATCGAAGGATCTTCCTCACAATCTTTGAGTCCTCCATTTTCTCCCCCAAGTTAAACTTACTGACAACCACTTCGTTTAGCTTCCCATAGAAAGAGTCGAAAGACTCATCCTCACTCATCTTGAGCTCCTCAAACCGAGTGGTCAGCATTTGTAACTTGGTATCTTTCACTTTCTTCATGCCTTCATAAGTTGTTTCCAGAATCTCCCATGCATCTTTGGCAATGATAATGTGAGAAATCCTGTGAAATTCATCTGGAGACACACCACAGAAAATAGCATTTAGTGCTTTACTGTTAGCATTAGATGCAGCAAGTGCTGCCTTATCCCATGTGGATTTGGCTGCCTCAGGTTTGGTCCAACCAATCTCAACAGCATCCCACACGGATTCATCAATAGAGCATAAAAAAGCTCTCATACGAACCTTCCAAAACGCATAATTACTTCCATCAAAATATGGAGGTGCATTAAGGGATTGAGACCTATCCATCTCAAAAAGGGAGTCAAGGATCACACAATGGTAATGAAACCAAACAGCTGTGTACCCGCTCTGATACCAATTGAAAGTTCAAAAACGTGTACAAAAACACTTTTGAACGTTTAGACCCCCAAAAACCAACTTAACCAACACAAGCAATATGTCAAACAACTAGTGTGCGGAAACTTAACATATGCTATAATATGGAATTGGTTAAACAACTATCTAAGCCATAACAAAATAAACCACAACAGATAATGTAAAGGCAGAGATAGAGAGGAAGGAAGATGCAAACACAGAGATAACACCAGATGTGTTATCGAAGAGGAAACCGAAGACCTCGGCGAAAAACCTCTCCGCCGCCCTCCAAGCGGTAATCAATCCACTAGAAAATACAGTTGGGATACAAGGACAGCAATAGACCCTCCAAGCCTAATCTACCCAATGCACCTAAGCCCTCCAAGCTTCTTGCTCCAACGAGGTTGCGCCGAACCTTTTTCTTTTCTAGCTTTCCGGATTCCGCTACTACACCGTAGCATCAACCAATGAAGATTGGCTCCTTCCTAACTGCTTCCCAGAACTCCAAACGACTGTCTCACAGAGATGATGATGGTGAGAACCAGGTTTGGTATAATGCCTCTCAAGGATTTGACAATGGAGAGGAAGAGAGTGAGGGAATTTGATGAGACTCTAAGGTAGAGATTGTGGGTGAAACAATCTGGTTTTTCTTTAGGGTTTCTCTCTCAAAATTCTCTCTGGAAGCTCTCTTTCAATCGTGGGTTAAAAGGGTATTTATACTGGAGTGAAGAGGAATGCGAAACGTCAGGTTTTTCCAAAACAGGGGTGGCTCGCGGCTTGACCTCGCGGCTTGACTAAGTCGCGAGTTCCAGTCGCGAGTTAACCGTATGGCCAGTTGTCCTGTTTTGTCCTGTAGTGCTCCAGCTAGCATGACTGTTCATCTTCCAGCATGCTTGGCACGTGTGCATCTTCTGGCGGGTTGAAGCCGCGAGTCCACCCGCGAGTCCCAGCCGCGACACTCTGTTTTCTTGCACACTCTTGAGCAATCTTCACTCTATCTCACTCACTACCCTTACAATAATCCCACCTAAATACAGGGTTTCTAAATGCTGAATTACAAGCAAATTTGGCACGGAATAAAGCCAATTAGATGGTTGAATAAATTCAACCTTACACATACATAGCAGTAAAAAGCCAACTAGAGTTAGTATTGCGTACCTTAACTGTAGCATGGATTTCCTGCTCAGTATTAGCCAACGGAGTGACTTCCACCCTCTCTAAATCCCACAGCATCCAGATTCCACCCGAAAACCCAATGGTGTCCATATGCACTGATCCATCAAAAGGTAATCTGTCAATGACTCCTTTTGCCTTATCAGCCCTAACACGAGTCTCCATTACTACCAAAATTGTTGGATTATGATACCGAACCAGCTCACCAACATGCTTTTGAAAGGAGGGCTTTGAAGCTCCTCTACAATTCCAAACAATACAATTCATTATTAAAAAAGGTTTGATGTGGAGCAAACCTCAAAGGTCAGCACCAACTTCGCCTCCACCCTCAAGATCCATCCTCTCCGCTTCAGCACTTTTTGCATCACCCCCAATTGCAATACCCTCAATTCCATCTTTTGCAACACCACCTGAAGGCTGACCAGAACTGCCATGGTTCTGTACCCCAATCGGTTCATGTAGCTCGGTATCTCCAGCATCTTCCCTTTGGTTAAGCACTCCGATGAGATCATTTCCCATAGAATCGGGTCCGGTAAGCTTCGTGGAAGATACATCCATACCAGTCAGCCCCTTCTTCAACTCGGATTCAGAACGGCAGTCTCAAGGGAAATTACATCTCAAGATATAGGAGTTTAACCAAAATAATTATTTTAGGGCTAAAGAAAGAGTTATAAATCAATAAACTTTCATAAAAAAAATCAATTACACTTTTTTTTCAATGAAAAATATAGAAATTGTATTAATATAAAACCCTATATACTGTTCATAAAAAGAAAACAAAAATAAAACTCTTAACATTGAGGGCAACATAAGAATGAAGAAAATATTTGAAATTCAATCTCCGTTTATACCAAAAATCGATTGGTATCTTGGTTTGATGATAAAAAGCTATCATCAGGAGCGAACACCATAAGTTGAAACTCTCTAAAAAAAAAAAAAAAAAAAAAAGCCACCCATTTCCCTCCTTCTCTCCATTGTTTGCCAAGTTTTGCAAGTACTTTCACCCAAAAAAAAAAAAAAAAAAGTTTTGCAAGTTCAAGTTCTCCTTTGTTAAACTTAACTAGAATACATTTAGTCTAAATAAAAATAAAAATAAAAATTGGAATACAATTAAAAGAGATTACATCAAACGAATATTTGAGCACCTGATTTCAAAAGTGGCTCGATATATCATTGGTTTAAGAGAAAAATTTTAAATGGTATCTTTTTTTATATTTAAAATGTATTATAACGTTTTATATTTAGGTTTTCCTAATATCTGCTTTTCAAATGATAACATGATTAATCTACCTAATCTTTTCGTAACATAATCAATTTTAAGTATGATTTTATCTAATTAATTTTGAACAACTTATTTTGCAGAAAGGGCTAAAGACAAAAAACTCCCACAAATTTGGCTAAAATAGTGCCAAAAAAGTCCAAGTTTGGCAATTAATTTGGGGAAACAATCCTCTCTGGTCAAATGTCAACCCCACAAATAACTTCATACTTGTCATAAAATGATTAAAAAAACTCATATATAAACAATATTTTTCCAAATCACTCATTGTATAACATTATGTTCTTCAATCAAATCCAAACAAATAGTTACATTGAACAAATTGTCCTTAAAAAATGATATTGTTTGTGTTTCATTAGTCAAAGTAATTATGTGTTTGAATTTAATTAGAGAACCTAATTTATTAGATGATTTTTATTCCTATATTTATATTACGATAGAGTTTAATATTGTTTTAATAAAAATTCTATAAATTGATATTATTTTGATAATTATTTGGGGATCTAGCATGTTTTTTAGAATAATGTTTTGTAAACAAGATTTTAGAGCATTCCCATTTGATGCTCTAAAACTCGCTTTTAGTAATTTTGCATTTTGCTATAACACCAATTGTTCAAAAAAACCTTACACCTAGTGCTTTAACATGGTTGAGATCCTTGCATTTTGCTATAGTAACATCTAAATATAGATGTTTACTGTAACTAGATCTATATATTAAATACTATTGTTTTATTCGACCCCTAAATTATTTTAGTTTTACAAAAAGAATTGAGTATGAAATGATGTAGAGTGTATAGTTAAAGTGGTAATGTAAAATAAAATAAAAATGAATAAGGTAAAATACAGTTAATACCTACACATAATCTTCAAATTAATTTATGTAATTTGTTATTTTTTTTGTATTTTTATGCAATTTCTGTTATTTTAAGTTTAGGGCATTTGTTTTCTTGTTTTTAGGTGCTTTTAATGATTTCAAGTCAAATTTGGTTCCTGTTATGGTTAGGTATTAATTAGGATTTATTTTTGAATATATTTTCTATCAAGTTTATGGAGCTTTTAAATAGGCCCCTTGGTCTATAAATGTTTTTGGAAGAGATTATTATTAATAAAATTCATACTTTTGTCTATTGTTTTCTCTTGTTGATTCTAGATCTATCACCTTGTGGATTTAAGGAACCCTTCGTGGATTCAAAGTTTACTACTAGAAACTAACAATTTAGTTTCTATTCCATCAAAGAGAGTATTGTGTGTGTTTTTGTTTTGTTTTGTTTTGTTTTGTTTTTTTTTTTTTTTTTTTTTGTTTTTTTTTTTGTTTTTTTTTTTTTTGTTTTTTTTGTTTTTTTTGTTTTTTTTTTTTTTTTTTTTTTTCAGACTTCCATGACATTAGTTAGTATTAGAGCCTTGACTTACCCTGATCTAATGGCTAACTGGTGTGACGGTAACCACCACAACTACAACAATGAAGTTGAAAACACAGTTCACACTAGGGTTGATTCCACCAATTTCGTGAAGAGAGACAACTTGTGGGCGAAATCCTACAAAGGATTGTTACTCTTCTTGCTAGGAAATCATCTCACAACAACGATGATTAATATATTCATAGACGCACTCCTAACTATAAGAAAATTCCATTCTTTGATGGAGATATGTGTAAGTTGGATTTTATTAATTGGCTTCTTGATTTGGAAGAGTATTTTAATTTTTGCAAGATTTACAATGAAGAATAAGTATGGTTTGTATCTAATAAATTGGACGATGAAGTAGAGGAATGGTGAGAAGACATTCAAATTGACAGAAGGTGTCGAGGTAAGCATCCAATTCGCTCTTGGAAAATAATGAAAAGGGTATTAATTGATTTATGATTTCCTAATGATTATTATGATATACTAGATTATACTAGTGTTGATTATAAATCAATATATTCATATAAAACGCAATATATTCGAAACATGAAAGGTCAACCACAAAACCAAAACTATCACAGCTAAGTCCATGTATCAAGAAAAGAAAAGGGTTTGAGGGTTAACAAGATGCAGCCAATTTCTAAAGAAAATTTTGAAGTGGTTGAAAAATGACAAGACTTGCAACAAGTTGTTGAGTTGAAACTTGAAGATACCACTTGTCAAAATTTTGATGAAGAGTTCAAAGAAAAGAGGTTGAGTTGATTGTGGATAATGACAAAAATCAAGAGATGGTAATTATTGAGAATATTGTGAAAGATTCAATTGAGGTCAAATATGAGAATGAATCTACAACTCACAATCCCCATTTTTCAGTTAATTTGTTGAAGATGACTACACGATATATTGATTTTCTTGGAGTAGAAATTTTTAATTTTATTACCAACCCTTTGTTGATTGATGTTGCAAATAAATTAAAGGTAGATGAGAAGAAATTTTATGCTACATTTTATGAAGGATTCAAGTGTTATGATCCTAGTGTCCCACATTGGTTAACTATAAGCTTAACCATGTGTTTATAAGCTCTTGCGCACCCTCCCCTTGCAAGCCGGTTTTCAAGGGTGAGTTTTACTCATGAGTTTGTAACATTTGGTATTAGAGCCAACCATCACCCCAATTAATCGGGTGTAACTCATTGAGTATGGGATCAAATGAGTTGCAACTTTGTGGTTGGATCCCGAAAGGGGCGACTTAGAGGCTGGATTAAAATTATTGATAGTTGACTAGAGACACCATAAAGAGAAAACGCTACCAACGGGTCAGCGTCGCTAGAGTGAGCCATCATGGACATCAGCTGCAGAGCGTGGTGGTATGTTATGATCCTAGTGTCCCACATTGGTTAAGTTTAAGCTTAACTATATGTTTATAAGCTCTTGGGCACCATTCCCTTGCAAGCTGGTTTTCAAGGGTAAGTTCTACCCATGGGTTTGTAACATTCAAGTTTCAAAACTAGATCAAGTTATTAAAACATATAAAGTATTTGTTTATTTGGATCAAAAGATTTCAGATTTCGAATATCAACTTGAGGACGAGTTTTTTTCAAGTGGATGAGTCTGATGTAGGACATAATCTTCAAATTAGTTTATGTAATTTGTTATTTTTGGTAATTTTTTTATAGGTTTAGGGCATATATTTCCTTGTTTTTAGATGCTTTTAATGTTTTTTAGGTCAAATTTGGTTTTTGTTATGGTTAGGAATTAATTAAGACCTATTGTAGAATATATTTATTTGTCTATCAAGTTTTATGGAGCCCTTAAATAGCCCCTAAGTCTGTAAATGTTTTTGGAAGAGATTATTATTAATAAAATTTAGACTTTTGTCTATTTTTTTCTTTGGTAGATTTCAAATTTATCACCTTATGGATTCAAAGAACCTCTCGTGGATTCGAGGTTTATTACCAAAAAATAATAGTTTAATTTTTGTTCCATCAAAGAGAGTATCGTGTGTGTTTTTTTCAGACTTCCGCAACATCAATACCCCTAAAGTTTAGTTTAATGCTAGCCAAGTTCAAGACTTTTCAAAACTGACCAACTTGGTCCCTAATAATTGTGAGAAAGAGAAAAAAAGAAAAAGAAAAAAGAGAGTAATAAATAGTATTTAGGAACCATGTTGGTCAGACGTTAACCTAAACCTTAGGGTATTACCGTATTTTACCTAAAAGAATATTTAAATAGAGAGGTAAGATAATAAAGTATGAGATGTATTATGTATTTTGAAAGTGGTAATGTAAAATAAATAACTGTTTTTTCTTTTTATAAAATTATTTTATTTTATTTTTATTTATAAATTTTAGTTTTGGATTTCAATGTTTTCAAGTGCTAAAATAAATGGCGTTTTTTTGAAAACATTTAAAAAAAAAGATTTTCAAATAGTTTCAAAATAGAGTGAATTTAAATGATAAATATTAAAAATATATTATTTAGCAAATTTTACCTTTTGAGGGTTCGTTTGGGATCTGTTTATTTTGCTGAAACTGAAATTTTTTGCTAAAAGTTCTATAAATAAAGGTAAAAATTAGTGGAAATAGTATAATATGACCCATGAATAGTACTAAAAAGTATAATAGAACTCATGAATATTAGTAAAAATATAATAGTAAAATAAGTTGGCAAAAATAATTTTTGCCAAATGGGGAGTATAATGCTTCTAAAAAAAAAAAAACTTTTTGAGTATAATACTTGACAGGATGTGTTAACGGGTACCTTGTGGTGCCCGTTAACCACAAATTTTTTTTTTTTTTTTTTTTACTTTTTTCTGACGAAAATTTTGTCTTTTTCTGATCATTTTTTCAGTTTTGTAGGTACTATTTGATATATTTTTTGACTGTTTCTAATAGATTTTTTTTAATAATTTTTTTAATCTTTTTTGCACTTAACGAGCACCGTTTGGTGCTTGTTAACATTCCCCATACTTGACTATGTGTCCTGGGCCTCATGGCCAATCCGAAACACACAATCTCTCTTTGTCAGAGCTCAAGGTAGCTTGTAAACTAAGCAGAAGACTTATATGGAAAGGTTTTCTTTTATTTTTGGGATAATTACACTTTACCCACTTGTGGTTTGCCTCTAATTTGATGTGCCTACCCGTGGTTTAAATTTTGACACTTTACCCACCTATGATTCTCATCGTTACTGTGCCATAACCCACCTCTCCCTCAGCCGTTACTCTAACACATATTATGTAAAAACCTCACTCCCATCCAGATCAAAACACTCACTCCCAAAACTCACTCACTACCATCCAGTTTGCTCACCAAACTAAGATCCTACAATGGGCTTTGCTTGAGATAACTGGGTTTTGATCGTGCATGCAAACCGAGCAGAGGAACAAGGAGACACAGTTGCTCCTCTATTCAGCTGTGGCAGGTAGATTAGAATCACCTAAGACAATGCAATGCACTTCGCTTCGCTTGAGATAACTGGGTTTTGATAGTGCATGCAAACCGAGCCGAGGAAGAAGGAGACACAGTTGCTCCTCTGTTCAGCTGTTGTAGGTAGATTAGGATTATTACTTTTTAATTTTTGAAACCTAGGGTTCTAAATTGGGTTTTAAAATTCTTTCTTCCAAATTGGTTTTTGCTTAACCATGGAACTGGTAGTGCTTGTGATCTAACTGGTAGTGCTATGATCGAATTGGTAGTGCTTGTTAAACAACTATGTTTTAATTTCATCAAACTGGGTTTTTGCTTCCTAAAGTACAAGCTTTTTGTTCTGTTAAACCTGAGGATTACTATGCTTACATACTGTGAATATGTTCTGTGCCAACATATATACTCTGATTTTCAAACCAAATGTGAAAAAAAGGAATATGCTTGTCATAAAGATATGTTCTGTGCCAATTACATCCATTTTGAGTCACCAACAAAGGAATATCCTTGTCACCAAAAAAAAAAAAAAATGAAAAAAAGGGGCAATGCAAACAAGTTCAATTCTAAGCTATGCTTCTCATGAAATTGGGTTTTGCTTCTATTCTTCAATGTGGAGTTGTTGGACGATAGTATTGATTATTGCTTTTCTGCTTTCCCTTTCCATGGGTTTGTCTCCCAAAAACAGAACAAAATTTTTTAATAATATTGTTTGTTTCTGTGTTGTGCTTTGTGTGGACCACAGGACCACATGATACTTTTCCACATGCAAGCCCATCTCATACTTTATTCTATTGTATTTTAAATGCAGATGGCTGACTTGACATTCAATTTTGAGATTCATCATGGTGGCCAGTTTGTGTGGAACCCAGATTTGGTATATTTAGGAGGTAGTACTTCTTTTATTGATAATGTTGACCCAGATAAACTTAGTTATTTTGAAATACAAGATATTTGTTCTGATGTAGGGGCAGTTAGTACAAATAGATTTCATTATCTTATTCTTGGAGGTAATTTGGAGCAAGGGTTAAGGCTTATAAATGGAGATGATGATGTAGTTTATATGTGTGAGATTCATGTTGCATGGCCTACTGATAAGATAACACTATATGTTGAGGGTGGTGAGGAGCCACTTGTAGTTGAACAACCATTTGGTAATGAGGAAGTAGTAAATGATGATGATGTTCATGAGGCACCTCAGAATGGTGATGATGTGCATGAGGTGGGTCAGAATGATGATGATGTGCATGATATGCATGAGGGAGGTAAGGTGGATGCTGAATAAGATGGTGGACAAGATTTTGATTGGTTAGAGGAAGGGTTTGAGGGGCCAGATTTTGATGATGATGTATTTGGAAATGTAGATGATGGGCCATCTACACATGATGGAGTTAATGTCAATGTAGCAGCCCCACATAGGCCCTTTGAGGGAGATGATGGGCCATCTACACATGAGGATCTACCTGTGTATGTAGCCCCACATAGGACTACTGCAATTGACAATGACCCACCTCTTGAAGTGGGTGAATGGATAGACCTACGTCTTGAAGATGACATGGAAAGTCTAGTAGTGTCTAATGATGATCAGCCATCACCACCTGCTGTAAAAGAACCTGAGTTTAATGTCCAAACTGACATGAGAAAACCAGAGTTAAAGAAATGAATGAAGTTTCCAAACTCTAAGGTATTTAGGGAGGCATTGAGGGAGTATGCTATAAAGAAGTCAGTAGATATCAAGTTCAAGCTGAATGAGAAGAAGAAGATATCAGTTTATTACATAAATGAATGTGGATGAAGGTGTTATGCATCTCAACTACCTGGGGAATTGACATTCCAAATAAAAACATTCAATCTAGAGTGCATTTGCCTTAGATCCTTCAAACACAGCCAAGTGACTTCAAGTTATGTTGCAAAGAAGTTTATGCAGGAGTTTGACAAAAATCCCAATTGGAAAGTGGCTGGTGTTCAACATCATGTGAAGTAAGCATTTGAAATTGACATAAGTTACAGTCAAGTGTATAGGGCAAAAAGGAAAGCTACTGACTTGATTACTGGGGATGAACAGCTGCAATATGGGAAGCTTAGAGATTATGCAGAGATGATAAGATTGAATGGTAAAGGAAGTAGGGTTATTTTGCAAACTAAAATGGAAGACGAAAATGCACAGCCCAAATTTAAGAGAATGTATATCAGGTATAATGCACAAAAAGTTGGTTTTTTGGGAGGTTGGAGACCAATCATTGGTTTAGATGGGTGCCACCTGAACGAGAGATTTGGGGGGCAAATACTTTCTGCCATAGCTAGAGATGCAAATGATAACATTTTCCCAGTTGCATTTGCTGTTGTTGAGTAAGAGAACAAAGATTCATGGGTATGGTTTCTGCAGCAGTTTTCAGATGACATTGGGAATCCAGAGCAACTTAATCTGGTCTTCATCACTGATAGACAAAAGGTATGACCTACGATTGTACTAACATATTTAACCCACATATTTAAAGTTCAATAATATATGCCTCAGTTCACTTCAACATGTTTAACTAACATATTTATTTAATCTGTTTTGTATATGAATTAGGGCCTTAAACCTGCAATTGAGATGCTGTTCCCAACTTGTGAGCATAGGTATTGTGTGAAGCATATCTATAATAATTTTAAAATGGATCATAAAGGGTTGGAGTTGAAGGATGCACTGTGGAGATGTGCTAGAGCCACAACAATCAGGGAGTTTGAGAGAAGAATGCAAGAACTGAAGGATTTGGATGTCAAGGCATGGGAGTATCTTGCTGACATCAACCCTGCACAATGGTCTAAGACTTACTTTAGTAGTAGAGCTTTGTGTGACTGTTTAGCTAATAACTTGAGTGAATCTTTTAATGCCATGATCTTAGAAGTTAGGGATAAGCCAATTTTAGCAATGTTGGAGTGGATCAGAGTTAGGCTTATGACCAAACAATACAAAAAGATGAAATGTATAGCAAAATACACTGGAAATGTGTGTCCTAATATTCAAGACAAATTAGAGAAGTTAAAACATGAATCTATACCTTTCAGTGCTACTCCAGTAGGCAGCTTCATGTATGAGATTGATAATAGTCGTGAGAGACATGTGGTTGACTTGGCTAGGAAAACATGCAGCTGTAGGATTTGGGATTTGAAAGGACTTCCTTGCAAACATGGGATCTCTGCTATTGTTAAGAACCTGGAGAAATTGGAGGACTATGTGCATCCTTGTTACTTGAAAGAGACATTCGTTGAAACTTACAAAGAGATAATACAGCTAATGCTTGGCTAGTCTGAGTGGGTTGAGACTAACCAACCTGCTCCTGTTGCTCCTCATGTGAATAAACCATCTGGTAGACCACCAAAGCAAAGAAAAAGAGATCCTGAAAAGCCAAGGAACCCTTATAGAGTTTTTAGTATGAACAAGACAATTAAGTGTGGGAAGTGCCAGAAAGAAGGACATAATGCAAGAGGGTGCAAGGCAAGCATCACTGGTGAAACTCCATGGCAGAGAAGAGATAGACTTGCTAAATCAAGAGATGTAAGTATTTCCATGCTTTGAACTATATTCATTTCCTCAAGTATTTCATGTGTATGTGACTTGTACAACCCTCTTTGTAGGCACAAGGTAGTAAATCTACAAAAATAAAGCAGACTGCAACACCTCAAACTACATCTCAGCCACCAAGTAGTAGATCTCAGCTTGCATACAGAGCTTTTGGTCAAATTGCATCTCAACCTGTAACAAACAATAGATTTGAGGCAGTAACTCAACCTCCAACTTGATTTAGGGCCAATTGGTTCTCTTCATCCTCACAATCGAGTTTCCATACCCCTAGAGAGACTTGAGATTTGTACGGCACCGAGACCCCAAAGCCCATACCGGCATTGAGCCCAAGCCCATACAGGCCCTGGGCCCAGGCCCATACCGGTTTTGGATGCAGGCCCAGCGGAAAGGTCCAGTTACCCTACGCCTTTCTTGAAACTGCCTTAACGTGAAAACAAGTTTTGGGGTTTGAGTTCCAACAGACGATCGGTTTAACTTTCCCGGGCAAGCGAATTGGCCGTGTCCGGGAAGGTCATGATATGCATGGGAAACTGGATTGCCGAACATAATCGATCAATCTGGAACCAAGTTCCAAGGTCATAAATGCTGCACCGCCCTCTCACCTAAACATCCACTTTAACCAGATAATATTGGACCTTTAGTAGCACTAACGGTGACTGTAATCATAATCTCCCCACTAACCTTGGCTATAAATAGAAGAAATTGGGGAGAAGAAGGGGTTAAGAAAAATTGAGAGAAAACGATCAAGTGAGAAAGAATAAACTGAGTGTTGCTTTGAGTCTCTCTGCCGAGAACGACCCAAAGTAGGAAATCCTCAAACCCACTACAAATAAGTTGTGAGCCCAAGTAATTTAAGGCCCAGAAGTCTCGTACTTGGTTCTTACAATTGGCGCCCACCGTGGGGCTCTCCTACGAAGCTGTGGTTCGATTGAGACTCAAACAAGGGAGATGTCTGAAGAGCGTTCAGGAGGGCGTGCTCCGAGCAGTTCTATAAGATCTTCTCGGGGATCGACGTGGAGGGAGAGAAGGCAGAAACGGCGGGAGGATAGGGAGCATCCAAGAGGAGAGGAAAGGTCCGGATTGGGAGAAGGATCGGCCCAGACACACCGGACGATTTCAGGCGTCTCGGCGCATCGGCAATATGATGATAGAGACCGAGAGTTGGAGCGGTTACGTAGGTTGGTAATGGATTTGGAGTTGGAAGCAAGGGATCGGCGCCACGAAAGGAACCGCAACCCCCAACAAAGGAGAAATCGGGGCGAGGAGGGCTCCAGCCGATCTGGTACGCAACAGTACCGAGACCGATCACGCTCTCAAGAGTCACATCGGCACTCTCGGGAGACACGTCATCAACGGGACCGTTCCCGATCGTATGGATATGATGACCGAGGATCAGAGTCGCCGGAGGAGCGGCAGCACCATAACGCCGCAATGGACGCCATGAGCAGAGCCCTGCGGATGGCAGCCCGGTCTCCATTCTCCGATGAGATTGAACGGGCCCCCATGCATAGCAGATTCACGCGACCGCCATTCAATTCCTATGAGGGGAGGACAGACCCCGTGGAGCATGTCAGTCATTACATCCACATGATGTCTTTGTATGCACACAATGATGCACTGATGTGTAAAGTGTTCCCCTCTAGCCTCGGTTCAACGGCCCTGAGATGGTTCAATGGGTTACGGAAAGGCTCCATACGCAGCTTTGCCGAGCTGATACAAGAATTCGGCAGTAGATTTGTGACATGTAGCCGAGTGCAACAGCCGGTTGACGCACTACTTTCCATGAAGATGAGGGTCGGGGAAACCCTTCGGAGTTATGCCAGCCGATACTGGGAACTCTACAACGAGATTGGTGGAGGGAATGAGAAAATTGCGGTAAGCACCTTCAGGATGGGGCTTCCCGAAGACTCTGAGTTACGGGAGTTGTTGACAAAAAGACCCCCCGAGGATATGAGGCAACTGATGAGGCGTATAGAGGAGTACAAACGCCTGGAGGATGACTGGCTGCAGAGCAGGGGGAAAGCCCCATTAATTGGGAGATCTCGGCAAGGCGTTTTGCCGACAAAACCAAAGAGAGACTTCAGAATGCAAGAACCAGAGGTGCAAATTGAAGGGGTAAATGTGGCATTTAAGGAGCCCGTGCACAAAATCTTGGAGCGGATCAAGAACGAGCCATTTTTCAGATGGCCAAACAAAATGGGGGGCGACCCATCTCGGAGGAACCAAAACCTGTACTGCACCTACCACAGAGACAAGGGACACACCACCGAGCAGTGTCGGGTACTAAAGGATCACCTCGGGCAGCTGGTAAAGGCAGGGTACCTGAAAGACTTCATTGCAGACTCTGCTCACCAAGAAGCCAGACAGGGCGTCCAACAGAAAAGCAACCCCCTCCCGCCTCCACTGGGGGTAATCAAAGTCATCCATGCTGCACCAAGAGGAACAGCAGCGACAAAAAGGGTATTGACAGTGGCTTGCACGGGGGGAGGACCAGCCGAGAAGAAGAAGAAAGTTGGACGGCTTAACATCTCGTTCGGGGAAGACGATTTGGAAGGAACAGTCCAACCCCATGACGACGCTTGGTGGTCACGGCCCGGATAGGCGGGTTCCTGGTGAAGAGGGTAATGATTGATCAAGGGAGCGGGGCTGACGTCATGTACCCAGACCTCTTCGAAGGGCTCGGATTAAGGACCTAAGATTTGGCGAAGTATGACACGCCGCTAGTCTCATTTGACGGGAGAGTCGTAATTCTCGAAGGACAAATCTCTCTCCCAGTGAATATGGAAGGCAAGGGAGTTATAGTTACCTTCATAGTAGTCCGATCATTCTCGCCGTACACCGCAATCCTGGGGAGGCCGTGGATTCACGCCATGGAGGCTGTCCCGTCCACCCTCCACGTGAAAGTAAAATTTCCTACTGAGTATGGAATTGCCGAGGTAAGGGGGAACCAACAAGTGCCGAGACAGTACCTTATCACCGCGGCCACATGGAAAAGTGAACAACCCGGACAAGCTAAGCGGGCCGATAAAGAAACTTCATAGCAATTACAGAGGCTCCGAGGGGAAGCGGGGGCGGACGTGGCCGAAGAGGTACTGAAGGTTAGGATTCTTCCAGATACTGACAAGTATTTTCAGATAGGCACAAGCATGAATGACCGGGAAAGGGTAGAGATGTTGTTGTTCCTTTTACAGAACGTAGATGTTTTCGCATGGAACCCGTACGAAGTGCCCGGCGTAGACCCCGAGTTCATTGTCCACAAGCTCAACGTGGACCCATCATTTCCCCCGAAGAAGCAGAAACCAAGAAGAGCATCAAAAGAACACGTCGATGCAGTAAACCTGGAGGTTCAGCGGCTGAAGGAAGCCGGGGTCATAAAAGAAATATTCTTCCCGAGATGGCTAGCAAACACTGTCGTAGTGAAGAAGAAGAACGGTAAATGGAGAGTTTGTGTGGACTTCACAGATTTGAACAGAGCGTGTCCCAAGGACCCATTCCCAATGCCCAAGATTGATCAGCTGGTAGATGCCACGTATGGGCACCCGAGGATGAGCTTCCTGGATGCCTTCCAAGGCTACCACCAGATTGCCTTGGCGCCTGAGGACCGAGAAAAGACAGCATTTATATCCCCGAACGCAAACTATCACTACGAGGTCATGCCGTTTGGATTGAAGAATGCCGGGGCCACCTACCAGCTTATGATGACAAGAATGTTCCGAGAAAAAATTGGATGCACGGTTGAAGTTTATATCGACGACATGGTGGTAAAAAGCAGAAAAGAGTCGCAGCATACTGAAGACCTTCGGGGAGTATTCGAGATACTATGGTGGCACAAATTGTGCCTGAATGTCGAAAAGTGCACTTTCGGAGTGGGGGCTGGCAAGTTCCTGGGTTATCTGATCTCCACTCGGGGAATAGAGGCTAACCCCGACCAAATAGAGGCCGTCAATCGCCTCAAACCACCAAGCAATCCTAAGGAGGTGTAAGTGCTCACTGGAATGTTAGTCGCCCTGAACCGATTCATCTTTAAGTTCGCCGATCGCTGCCTGCCATTCTATCAACTTCTGAAGAAGTGGAAGGGGTTTCGTTGGGACGAAGGATGTGATGAGGCTTTTCGAGAGCTGAAGGAATACTTGGCAAAGGCGCCGAGGTTGACGGCCTCGGAGCCTGGAGAGGATTTGTTTATGTACCTCTCAGTTACCGAGCATGTCGTAAGCGCTGTGTTGCTAAGGGACCAAGGAGTACAAATGCCAGTGTATTACGTAAGCAAAACCTTGGTAGATGCTGAGACAAGGTACTTGCCTCTGGAGAAGTTAGTTTTGGCCCTGGTGCACGCCACGAGGAAGTTGCCACATTACTTCTAGGCTCACACGGTGTTCGTCCTCACCGAGTATCCTTTACAGTCACTGTTGAAGAGATCGGATTTCACGGGCCGAATCGCCAAATGGGGGACTCGGTTGGGATCGTTTGACATAAGATACTGACCTAGGAGCTCGGTGAAGGGACAAGTCCTCGCAGATTTCATCGCAGAATTCACACCTAAGAACGATGGCAAAGTAATCTGTAGTGCAGAAATTCGCCCGTGGAGGGTATTTGTGGACGGCGCCTCAAATGCTATGGGGGCCGGAGCTGGCATTGTCATAATTACCCCTGAGGGCATACGATTGGAACACTCCTTCAGGTTGGGATTCAAAGCCTCAAACAATGAAGCCGAGTATGAGGCCCTACTGGCCGGCTTGAGGGCCGTATTGCATCTGGGTGCAAAAGATGTAGAAATTTACTTGGACTCTAGGCTGGTTGTTTATCAGATCACAGGAGACTTCGAGGCTCGGGACTCTCGAATGAAGGCTTATCTGAGTATGGCCAAGCAGATCATCAGCCAATTCGGAATAGTAAAAGTATCCCAGGTAGCTCGGTCACAAAATAAGCACGCCGATTCCCTTACCACGTTAGCCTCATCGGCTACGGAGGACACGCCTCGGTTAGTCACAATAGAACTTATAAGGGAGCCAAGTATCAGTGTGAAGAGTGTCCCCGGCCAAGCCAGAGTAGAGGTTGCGCAGGCAGCAGTGACTAATCCGTGTTGGATGAAGCCGATCATAGATTTTCTTGCCAAGGATATAGTTCCGGAGGATGAGGACGTGGCCAAGAAGATTCGTCGGGTTGCTCCCCGGTACTGGCTGTCCTCGGACCGCAAATTGTACCGAAGGTCCTTTGCTGGCCCTTACCTTTTGTGCTTGCATCCCGAGAAAGTCAGGGAGCTTCTGACTGAGCTATATGAGGGGGTGTGTGGCGGACACGTTGGGGGACGATCTTTGGCACACAGAGTGATGACCCAAGGGTTTTGGTGGCCTCAGATGCAGAAGGATGCCGCTGAATATGTTCGGAGCTGCGAACAGTGTCAAAAGCACACCCCTTTGATCCATCAGCCTGCAGGGCGTCTGAATCCTGTCAGCAGCCCTTGGCCGTTCGCACAGTGGGGGCTTGACATTCTCGGACTGTTCCCCCGAGCAACGGGGAACCGCTGTTTTGTATTGGTGGCAGTAGATTACTTCACGAAGTGGGCGGAAGCTGAGGCCCTGGCCAATATCCGAGATACTGACGTGAAAAAGTTCGTATGGAAAAACATTATTACAAGGTTTGGGGTGCCAGATGCGCTAGTAACGGACAACGGGCTACAGTTCGACAGCAAAGCCTTTCGGACCTTCTGCAGCGAACTCGGCATCAGGAACAAATATTCAACCCCGGCTTACCCATAAAGCAACGGTCAAGCTGAGGCAGTAAACAAGACTATTCTGAATGGGCTCAAGAGGAGGTTGGACGGGGCGAAAGGAAGATGGGCAGATGAACTACCCAGTGTATTGTGGGCTTACCGCACGACCCCCAGGAGATCCACGGGGGAAACCCCATTTTCTCTGACGTACGGAGCGGAAGCGGTGATACCGACTGAGGTGAGCTTATGCAGCGCAAGGGTCGTTGGGTTTGACCCCGTCCAGAATGCCGACCTGATGATGGAGCGTTTGGATTGGTTAGAAGAATGCAGAGAGGCCGCGTCCATACGACTCGCCGAGTATCAGCAGAAACTGGCCCAAAGATACAACCGAAATGTAAAGGGGAGGGAATTCAGTGCCGGGGAGCTAGTACTAAGAAAGGTTGTGGGAAACATGCGAGATATAGCTGCAGGGAAGCTTGCTCAGACCTGGGAGGGACCATACAGAGTTACAGCCATTGCGGGTGCAGGGGCCTACTACTTGGAAGACCTCGACGAGAGGCCGTTTCCCCGGCCATGGAACGCCAACAACTTAAAGAAATTCTATGCATAATTACCCGTGTAAGCCACAACTTGTATTTCGTTAAAATCAAGATTATGATGAACTTATTTGTATATTCCGTTTTCGCGACTATGTACCAAGAGAATTGCAAATAATATTTCTAAGGACAGAAACCTGACCCTCGGCTCGATAAAATTCGCCGAGCAGGTGGAAACCTTACAAATAAATCTCTAAGGACAGAAACCTGACCCTCGGCTCGATCATAGTCGCCGAGCAGGCGGAAACCTTACAAATAAATCTCTAAGGACGGAAACCTGACCCTCGGCTCAATAAAATTCGCCGAGCAGGTGGAAACCTTACAAATAAATCTCTAAGGACAGAAACCTGACCCTCGGCTCGATAAAATTCGCCGAGCAGGTGGAAACCTTACAAATAAATCTCTAAGGACAGAAACCTGACCCTCGGCTCGATCATAGTCGCCGAGCAGGTGGAAACCTTACAAATAAATCTCTAAGGTCAGAAGCCTGACCCTCGGCTCGGTCGAAGTTGCCGAGCAGGTGGAAACCTTACAGCTAAAATCTTTAAGGACAAAGACCTGGTACTCGGCTCGATTAGAACCGCCGAACGGGTTTAGACCTTATAACTAAAAACACAAAGGATAAAAGCATGACTCTCGGTTAAGCTAAATGACCTAAAGCACTGGCATAATCCCCGTGAAACAAACCAATTGACAAAAATTCATGCAACTGATTAAAATAAAAGTCAAACGGAAAGCATGTTACTCGTCAAATAGATAAAAGTAACTGTTCATGCACCACATCCCGGTGCCTTAGGCAAATAAACCTTTGAAATTAGAAAATTGATAAAAACAAAGTAAAAATACAAAAGGGCTATAAGGGAAATCAGTTGGAAGGTCGGGTAGGATCAGTCACTTCTGCCTGGACGGTTAGGGGGAAAGGCGGGTCTTCACCAAGGAGCTCCTGCACAGTCGGGATGCTGGTGACTTCCACTTCCTCGGGCTCGGCGTGAGCATCAATTTGTTCAACCAGCTCCCTCATACTGGCCGTTTCCTCCTCGTCAATAGCGGTCGGAGCTTCCTGGACGGTAGGGACAAGGCTCGGAAACGGAATTTGGCCGGGGTCCTTCAGATGCGAATCTTCAGGGGCTCCCATTGCTTGGAGAGCGGCGAACCACCCGGCCTTAAAACCGATATTCCGAGCCCTAGCCACTACCGGCTCTGCTGAATTTTCGGCATCAGCGAAGCCCTCGTTGTACCACTTTTGCTCCGCGGCCTCCAAGGCTGCCCTGAGGTCGGCTATCTCATCGGCGTTGGCAGTATTAAGGCTGATGGCTTCAGCTAACTTGACCTCCGTCTCATTCTGCTTCACCAGGAGCTCTGCGCACCTCTTTTCGGCCAATGCCCGATTCTTCTCCGCAGCAGCAGCCTTTTTCTCGGCAGTCTCAGCAGCTTTGAGCTTTTCCTTCGTCGTTTTGGCTGCCGACTCCCGCGCTCCCTTCTCGCGCTCGACTTCCTCGGCTAGATCCCGTGTTCGGCTGGCTACTATATGAGCCAGTTGGGCAGCCTGGCAAGCCCAAAAATTAATAAAGAAGCAAAAAAGGATGTATGGAAAGAAAACGAATAAGCTAAGTAATTACCGCAATGGCGTGCTACTCTAACCGGCGCCCCACAGACTCCTCGGATCCCTCCTCAAAGGCATGCACGTCCTCGGGAAGAAGAAGACCTTCGGCCAAAGTTTGGGCAATACGGCTGCCTTCGCCCTTCTCCCACATCCGAACACAGGCGGTTGAGGGCAGTGGTTTGCCGTCCAACAGAAACTTTGGCTTCCATGCTGGAGCCACCTGAGAGGAGGACGCAACCCCCGTGCTAGCTTGGGTCGATGGCTCACAGATAACAATTCCTCCTATTGGTTGGGGAGGAGTCTGGACTGCGGCATCCCCCGGACCCGTGGGAGGTTGATCGGTTACTTTCTGCTTCTTACGGGCCCAGACTACGAAGGGGGTGGAGGCTGAGACACTTGACCCCGACCCTGAGTAGGTGGGGGCTGATTGGGCTGTCGGGCACCGGGTACAAACCAGTCAATGGTCATGACTCTCCTTGACACCATCCTTGCACCGGGTTGGATAGCTTCAGCTAGCAAGGCAGCCGCTTCTATCACTTGCTGTTGAGGCTCGGCGGGTGGATTCTCGGGATTGGGCTGCTCTTGGACTTGGTCTCCTTGCTGTATGGCTTCGTGGGCTATCTCTCTGAGGCGTTGAGATACCTGTTCCGCGGACTCGTCTCGCAAGGGAGCTAGCTCGTCCGAGGCAGTGAACCACCGAACAAATTCTCTTGCCTCCCCGATTGTAAGTTTCGGAGGCAAAAAGTTTGCGTACCGGACGTCTATGTATGATAGTAGGGGGCTGTCAACTAATAGTGCCTGCTTGAAGGTCTGCCAGGTAGAGTAAACTGGCTCTACTCCGAGGATCAAGTGCGAGGCCCGGAGTTGTCCGTCCCAATGCACGTATATCTCGGAACTGAGGACGAAGTTCAGATCCTTGACGTGGACGGGTCGGATGTCCGGAACGAACACCTTGCCGTCTACAAAAGAGCAAGTATCGCATTAGTATCTAACAATAAGAAGAAAAAAAGAAGCAGAGGAAAGCAATTATATCAAGGGAATAATACGAACCCACTTCACGCCGTGAAAGGGGGCAAGGGACGTCCCCGGCAAACCAATTGCCGCGCACCCTTACAAACTCCCCGGCGGAGTTCCTGTTCGAATCAGGTAGGCATGATATCAACCGTACCCGATTATCTCTTGTCTTTAAGTAATAGTTGGTGGATTTGTTCCCACAGAGGCTATACATGTGGTTAATGTCATGGTGGTTTAACTGTAAGTCAAAGGTATGGTTCAACTTACTGACGCAGCTAACTACCCGGTAAAAGTTGGGGGAAAGCTGGTCAGGACACAGCCCGTAGTACGTGAGTGCGTTTATCAAGAGGGGATCCACGGGGAACCTAACCCCTCCTTCTAAAATTGACATCAAAGGGAAAAAGGCTGTGCCCCGCCCTCGGTGGAGTTCAATATCACTCTCATGGCAGTAGGCCACATCCACGTCATCGGGAACATTAAATTTACTCCTAAAGGTGGCTAAAGCTGCTGGGGATTCTAGAAGGTAAGAGTAACCCATCTATAACGACTAAAACTACAAAAGGGGAACTTGAAGAAATAAAACTGAAGGAATAGGAAGGGGAAGAAAAACTTACTTTGGGTTCTAAGGAGAAAAGGAACACTGGGCAAGCGAGTAAGCGCACAGTGATTTGGTCAGCAGAGAGTAAGCGCAAAAAATCAGAGGCGAAGGAAAAATGAAATGATGTTCAGAGGGGGACTATTTATAGAGCCAAAAGGAAAGGGGGGGGAGAAGAAACGTTTAATCGATCAATAAATGGGCACGATTTACGAGCGGCCCATCGAATGCCAAACGTAAGTGATTCGCGCGCCGCTTCGGTTTACGAACCAACAGGCAATAATGGCGACTGCATCTGGCGCCGCGAAACGGCGCGTATTTTGAGATAAATATTAATGAGAAGCCGTAGTCACGAGTCCCAGGCTATAAGATTCCCGAGGACCAAAGTCCCAGACAACTCCTTGATTCTTCTCGGCGACCGAGTATGAATCAAGGGGGGGCTAATGTACAGCACCGAGACCCCAAAGCCCATACCGGCATTGAGCCCAAGCCCATACAGGCCTTGGGCCCAGGCCCATACTGGTTTTGGATGCAGGCCCAACGGAAAGGTCCAGTTACCCTACGCCTTTCTTGAAACTGCCTTAACGTGAAAACAAGTTTTGAGGTCTGAATTCCAACAGACGATCGGTTTAACTTCCCCGGGCAAGCGAATTGGCCGTGTCCGGGAATGTCATGATATGCACGGGAAACTGGATTGCCGAACATAATCGATCAATCTGGAACCAAGTTCCAAGGTCATAAATGCTGCACCGCCCTCTCACCTAAACATCCACTTTAATCAGATAATATTGGACCTTTAGTAGCACTAACGGTGACTGTAATCATAATCTCCCCACTAACCTTGGCTATAAATAGAAGAAATTGGGGAGAAGAAGGGGTTCAGAAAAATTGAGAGAAAACAATCAAGTGAGAAAGAATAAACTGAGTGTTGTTTTGAGTCTCTCTGCCGAGAACGACCCAAAGTAGGAAATCCTCAAACCCACTACAAATAAGTTGTGAGCCCAAGTAATTTAAGGCCCAGAAGTCTCGTACTTGGTTCTTACAAGATTCTTTACCATCTCAGACACCTCTGCTTTCTTCTATTTTGTTTATTTTTTTCCTTTTACTTGCTATTGTTGGACCATCTTACTAACTGCTGGATTTTGGTTATGCAGCCAAGTGCATCTGTGAGCACTAGTGGTATACCAAGTCAAAGAAGTGGTGGTGGTGTTGCTAGGGGGTCTAAAGGTAGAAAGCTTGGTGTATCAAGGCCAACAAAGTTTCAACTAGTTGGTGGAAAGGGCAAGAAGGCAGTTGGCAAGGGGCTGTAAATGAAGATGGAATCTGTTAAAATTTCAACCACTTTTTTTGTTATAGTTCCCACGCTTAATTTATTTGCTTAAAGTATTTGCTTAAGCATGGTCAAGTGTCAAAAACAATATTTGCAATTTTGGTTGGAAGATGTGTATGTCTGATGTGTGGTGGACTAGTAGTTGGGTTTTGGTTGGAAGACGTGTTAAGTCACAGGATGTGCCAAAAACAATATTGGCAATTTTGTATGCATGTAACATAAAGTCACAATGACTGTTTTCACTTTTATTAATGTTAATGTGCATTGACACAGGATAAAGTATTTTGTTGTGTTGTGTTTGTCTTTGCTTTTGGTGGATTTACATAGATGTATGTATTCACACAACAAATCATGTGTATGTGTAAAACATGTTCCATTTATGGGCAGCAAGTGTGCATTGACATAACAAATCTTGTTCCATGTTCCATATATATTCCATTTATTGGTAGGGCAGGTGTGCATTGACACAGCAAACATGTTCCATGTTCCATATATTAATCTTGCATTAACACATGTGTATGTATTGAACCAACATGTTCCATTCATGTTATTAACATTTCCACATAACACTTTGTGCCAATATATATCAATCACAGAATGAAGTAAAAAAAAAAAAAATTATACTAAAGAATATTTGCACAAAAACAACACTTTCCATTGTATGTTCACTGAGGCAAAACACTTTCCATTGTATATTTGCACATTTCAACATCCCCCCAAGCATCATGGCAGATTAAGGTTCCTCACCCTTACATTGTTGTTCACTAAGGCAAAACACAACAACAATATTACAAAAATGAAAAATAACCATGACAAAGCTAGTGCCACCTTGTACAATCTCTCACTCTCTCTAACCCTCTTAAGTTTCTCCCTATTTTCTACATAAAGCTCATGAGTTTCTCTTTCCCTTTGGTTAGATCTTTCTTCCATTTCCCTAGTTGTCATTTCTTTTTGATTTGCAAGTTGCAGTTCATTCTCAAGCATACTTATCCTTTCACGGTCACTCTTACAAGTTTCATTATCCACCCACCGAAAGAAGTCACATTTAGGACCAACTGGATCATTACAATTATAACAATTAATTTCAGAGTTTACAATTAATCACAACTAATAATTCAATTCAATTCAAATACAAGAATGTAATTGTTTCTTACATTAAATTGACTACAACCGAGGAATCTTCTTCCATAGTTACTAGCTTTTCGACTTGTTCGTAGGGAACAATTCTCAAGGGTATATAAATGACCATCTCCGGCACGGTAGAAACCACTAGTTGTAGAGCCATTGCCAGTTGATGAAGACATAGCAAAAATTTGTTACAAGCTTATAAACCAACAAATTTGTTACAAGTGGCATAATTCAAATTTTCAGCATGTGTGACAGCATAAACCATTGTTAACAATTATCAAATTAAGTAAGATAAACTCACATTGAAATCCTGCATTAATGCATTGCAAACAAGCACCTTTGTAAGAAACACCAAAATTCCAAGAAAGAAGCAACCAGAGATTGACAATTTGACCACTTAGTGTTGCCATTTGGCTTTAATTTGTGGTTTTAAGAAGTCTGTCTACATTTTCATGACTCTTGAATTTTGGATTAGACTAAAGTATAATGTTTCTTTGTGCTTTAAGGTGAAAGTAACTAAGGTTGGTAGTTTTTCCCATGAGCATGACATTTTAACACAAAGTGACTGAATCATAGAATAAATCTAGACATACTTAAATTTCTGTTAGGAACAGGGGTATTTAGTAGTTGAATTTGAGGACAACCAAGCCTCCAAGAATAGGGGAAGAGATGTGAACAGAGAGATAGAGAGAGAGAAAATAGAGAGGATTGAGAGAATTTGGAATTAAGAATGTTCATCTGATACATGCCAATCCTAACCACACTACTCTAATACCTCCCAATATCTAACTGCCTAACTACCTAAAGCCAGCTGTCCATATCCTAACTAACTAATCATATCAACTAACTCTCATGCTATACAATACTGGTGTGGAGAATACAAGTATATACTGCCAACTAAGCAATTACAATTATCACCTGTAGTACAATATCACTGTACACTCTGGTAGCACTAATGGATGCACACCTCATCAGCTACACTTGCACGCCTCATCAGCAACTCATGCATCCTTCATCAGTAACTCACACACGCACCCCTCCAGCACCACACATGTAGCACCACATGCATAACTAATCAGCAAATCATGCATCCTTCATCAGCAACTCACACACGCACCCCTCCAGCACCACACATGTAGCACCACACGCACAACTAATCAGCAACTCATGCATCCTTCATCAGTAACTCACACACGCACCCCTCTAGCACCACACATGTAGCACCACACGCATAACTAATTAGCAACTCATGCATCCTTCATCAGCAACTCACACACACATCCCACCAGCACCACACATGTAGTACCCATATGCACAACACCACATGCACACCTCAACACCCAACTAAGTAACATACTCACATACTTCTAACAATTTCGTAGTTTGTTAACTTGTGCTAGTGGACACTTTTTTCCCACCTATTAACTTGACCCACTACTTTTTGTCAATCACTCATAATTGTGAAATTGGGCATGAAAATGGTTGTGTTCATAGCATTAATGGTTGGAATCTTATTGGGTAACAGAAGAACATAGTTGTATATGACAGGGGAAGCTAAATGAATAAAAACCCAAGTACCATGATTAGCCAAATAAAACAGAGACTTTTTAAGTACCATCAGTACAATTAAAACGCAACCAGTACTCCCACATTGATGAATACAAAAAAAAAAAAAAAAAAAAAAAAAAAAAAAAAAAAAAAAAACAAAACAAAACATAGATTTGCATTTAAATTGTCCTTGCAACAACCCAATTTCGTTTTTTTTTTTTTAAACCCTAGGTTTCAAAAAATCAGATGAACAGAGCATATGAAAGTAAAAAACCAAAACTTGAAGCTCACCCAAGCAACAAATGAACCTAGAATCAAGAGAAAACAAATGGATCAAATACAAAAAATAAAAAATATAATTATTGCACAATGAACTCACCTGAACTCACCCAAGCAACAAATGAACCTAGAATCAAAGCTCTTTCTTCCTTAGGTTACTTGCACGATCATAGCCCAGATGGTTCTCGGTCAAGCAAAGCACATTGCATTGTGTAGGATCTTTGTTTGGTGAGCAAGTTGGGTTGGATGGGAGCGATTTTTAGGAGCGAGAGTGTTTTGATTTGTTTGGGCTTTTTTTTTTTACATAATATGTGTTAGAGTAATGGCTGAGGGAGAAGTGGGTTATGGCATAGTAACGGTGAGAATCACAGGTGGGTAAAGTATCAAAATTTAAACCACGGGTAGGCACATCAAATTAGAGGCAAATCACAGGTGGATAAAGTGTAATTATCCCTTTATTTTTTAATGAATTGAAGGGGAAGTTTCAAGTCAATGCAATACAATACATATACTAGAATGTTCTCACTCCTTAGCCCTCACCCTCTTCTTCTCTTATTTAAATCCGTGTTTGTTTTTGTAAATTTTCTTTTCCTATGAAAGTTGGAGTTATTGAAAAATGACAACAAGCATTAAAGGAATGGAATCAATGCTAGTGGGATTCAGATTCCACCCAATCGATGAAGAGCTTGTGAGTCACTATCTCAGGCTCAAAATGGAAGGCAATGACTCCCTAGTCCGTGTCATCCCTGAAGTTAACGTGTGCAAGTGGGAGCTTTGCGATTTACCTAGTATGTATTATTGACCAAAGTGTCAAAAATTAAAAAATTTAATCTTTTTTTTTTTTTTGGTTTGCCACAGTGTTTTCTCAAGGCTTTCAACCAGAGACTAATCACTATTCGTGCCGGATGGGCCCACGAAGGGGTAAAGCACTAGCCCAGGAAATTCTTTTCAAAGTGCAAGTGACTTGAACTAGGGAGCACACCCATAGTACTAGCTAGTGCAGTGTCTATATAGTTTTCAAATTTTTTATTTATTCAATTCTTAGTAACCATTCATTCAAGTTGGGATTTTTTTTTTTGTTTCTAAAAAAAAAAATTCATGCTCAATAGTACAAGTGCTGTGTCTATTTAGTTTTCAATTTTTTTGTTTCAATTCTTAGTAACCATTCATTAAAGTTGGGATTTTTTTTTGTTTCTCAAAAAAAGTTCATGCTTAATGTATTGGTTTTGCAGTGTCTATTTAGTTTTCAATTTTTATTTTTTTTATATTCAATCCTTAGTAACCATTCATTAAAGTTGGGATTTTTTCGAGGTTTAATAGCTCAACTGGCATTTCCCATATTTCCGATGAAGATATTGAGGCCTCTCGTCCCAACAATTGTATTATAAATAAAAATAAAAGTTGGGATTTTTTTTTTTTTTTGGTAACGAAGGGACTTGAATGTTTCATGGTTGCCCAGAGTTCTCAGTGATCAAGTCAGATGACCCAGAATGGTTCTTCTTTAGTCCCCGGGATTTCAAGAACTCCAACAGCAACAGAACGAACAGGGCTACCAAATCCGGGTACTGGAAAGTCACTAGTAAAGATAGGAAGATCAAAGCTAGAGGCACCAACAATGTGATTGGTACAAAGAAGACTTTAGTTTTCTATAGAGGTCGTGTTCGTGGTGGGGTCAGGACCAACTAGGTTATGCACGAGTATCACCCAATTGTCACTCTTCCTCACCAGGTTGGTGTTCTTCATGTTAATGCTCTTAATTTGGTATACATGAAGATGATGTTAAATTATGCATTTTTATTGGGATTGTGGTAGGCATAAATTTCCTTGGTTTACGTGTTTTATTGTTTCTTGGTAAGTATAATTTATGACAGTTTTTAGACCCCTTAAACAATTGATTAAACCAATGATTAAACCTAGGTAATTAGTCAAGTTGTTACTTAGTCCAATTAAACAAGTCTAGGTTATCACAATAATAAAGATCAAATCATGCAAAGTAGCGGAAAATAAATAACACACGATATGATCACCCAGGAAACCAAACCGGTAAAAACCTGGGGAGGATTTGACCTAGCTATCCTCAAGGTAAACTTGAATCCACTATCTTGAAAGAATCGAAGTTCATACAAAAGGACTTACAAGCACCCCCGCTTGACTTCCTAATGCTACTAACTAGTAGAACTTACTGACATGACCACGTGCAAGCTCCGAATCCACGGACTCCTTCTTTCTTAGATTCCCACCAGCTACAAGCACCACCGCTTGTGTATTCTTTAAGTTTTAATGGCAGCAACTGTTTTGATCATCAAGGTGTAGAAAATATCTCCTCCTTGAAAACCCTAAGTTTGTGTAAAGGAAAGCTCCTCTAGATCTCATAAGAGATTTACACAAACCGCAATATGAGCAACACTAAAACGTGGCTAGGGTTTGCCTTTTATACTTAGGACAAATAAGAAACCCTAAAAACGTTTTAAAACAACTAGGACTGAGTTGGAAAATTCTGCAAAAAAGCGATCTGCCCGAGCTTCGATAAGTCGAGCCTAAGCTTCGATCGATCGAGCCAGGCCGAAAGCCACAGTGCTTTCTACTTTACACTCGATTCCAACTTTACATTGAAATACAACTTTGAGCTAGTTTTAAACACTTCTAAACACATTGTTTTGATCATGGTTTGCCAACAATACAAATTAGAGTTCTAAATACATAAAATCCTACACTTTAGAACCTAACAAACTCCCTATTTGGCAATCAATGACAAAACACAACTTAGAAGCTCAAAGTTTACAAAATGAAAAGCCCTTTACAAAATAATGCTCATAAACCAAATTCAATCCTAACTACTATCCATCAGTTGCAAGTGTAGACAGCAGCTCAATTGAATCAACCTGTATATTTCCTGAAACACTAAACAAAATGCATAATCGCATGTGTGGAAATAATACAAGTAAACAAAATAACTTCTTGATTTCAAACAACACACAAATAAAGACATATATCAATGAATAACTCATAAATATAGATCAATAAGCAGTTTGAAACAAGAAACAAATAAAGTACCAACAAAAACATAAAACTCCCCCTAACATGAATATCCTATCAAAAACAAGGTAAGAGCTAAAAATGTTAAGTACACAGTGAAGCACCTAGATACAATCTAAAACTCCACAAGCTCCAACCAAAAACAAAAAGGCTCCCCCTAAAAACAAAAACCTACAAGTACTCCCCCTTTTTGTGACGGAATGCCAAAGGGCAAACAAGATATCCATCATCAAAAGGGAGGTGGTCTAAACTGCGCCAACTCTGTACGCAAGGCACGGATCTCATCAAGTACGTCCACCAAAATCTGTCCTTGAGCCGCCTGAACGGTCAAGACATGATCCAACGTGCGACGAATGTCTGAATCATCTGTAGCAGTCGGTGGACGAACAGCAGCATCAGCATCAGCAGCAGCACCTGAAGTCTCAGCAGCAGCTGTACCTATATAAGAGGGAGGAGGGGGAACACTACTAGATGACGCACCTCTAGGACGAGAAGGAGGAACTCTCAACTGAGCAACCCTCTGATGAAGAAAGGTGGCACCTATGGGAGCTATCACATGAACAGGCTCACCTGACGGAAAACCATCTAGACCTAAATAGAGCAGAATCCTATGAATGAAAATAGGATGAATCAGCGCATGCCCTACGACAGAACTCCTATGAACCTCGTTCAAAGAACGAAGGAACAAGTGAGGAAAATTGATGGACGCTCCAGAAGCAAAGGCGTACAAAAACACACATCGTTCTAAAGGGATGGTGTGGAAGTGAGAGATAGGCCACAAGGAATGACACGCAATCCTAAAGAAGAGATAGGCAGTCTTGGTAAGCTCAGCGGACGTGATCCGAGGATCAGAACCCCACTGGATAGATGACCCAGTGATGTAAGACATGACAACATTTAAAGAGGGTGACTCATCATAGGGATAGTCAGCATCCCGAACAACCGGCACCCCAAGAGCCTCAGCCACCACCCGAGGGGTAATGGTGAACTCTACACCTCATATCCAACTCCTAACGAGGTTGTTGGAATCATAGATGTGGCAAGAGAGGTTCGAGTAGAACTCTCTAATCAGGGCGATCGGAGGTGGATGATCTATCTCTACGAGAGGCAACCAACCCCTAGACTCAAAATTGGCCCTAATGGCCGGATCAAGCGCATCTAACACAACAACTCGCTCAGACCATATCTTACGCCTACAGTTCAAGGTGTCATAGGCTTCTCTACACTTATCATTCTTAAACAGCTCTACTCTAGGTGGAGACTTAGAGGAAGTGGTAATGGTCCTATGAGCTCTAGTTTTCCTAGGCATGGTACGAAGATAAGGATCAAAACACAGAGCGAAAGAACAAAAGCCACAAAACCAAAGCCAAGGGCATATTGCAAGTTAGCACAAAAACAAAAATATAGAATCAAAATCTATATGATGCATGAACAAGATTAAATGTCATGATGCATGTTCTAATGCAGTGAATTAAGTCAAAAAAGTTCAAATTACAAAATTGGCTTGCACATAAAGGTTTTTAACACAAAAACCCCAAAATATAGAAACCACTTGATCAATTTTAAAAAAATTGACGAATTGATCATTATACATGATATAATAACAAAAATAATGACCAAATACATCAATTGAAGAAGCCAATTTCATCAATTTAAGCCAATTTGACAAAATCCCCAATTCAGATCAAATTCAAAACCCTAGAATTTCCAATTTTTCAAAAACCACAAAATTGATCAAATTAAACTATAGAGAACATCAATATAACATCATGGCACAAAAACCCATTGATCAATTACACAAGAATAGGCTTGAATCATCAAAAACCCCAAAAATTTTGAAGATGCCAAAAATACCCATGAGAATGCATGAAAAATGCATGAAAACAAGAAATAAACTTGAAAAAGAAGGGCAAAAGGGTCTTACTGGCTTCTAAGGACAAAAACCTTGCAAAAATCTTGAAGGAAAACGACAAAAATTTGATGGTGGAGCCAAGAGCCAACGCGGAGAGAGAGAAAAGCTTGAAAAAGTTTGAATAGTGACTTTGAAAAAGTCCAATTCAGCTTTTTAAAAAACCTGATATACGAGTTTCGATCGGTCGAAAATCAGCCTCGACCGGTCGAAACAGACAGAGACTCCTTCTCTCAAAAATTTTAAAATTTTAAAAATTTCGATCGGTCGAAAAACAGAATGGACCGATCGAATCAGGTAGAGGCTCACCATATTTTTCAGGAAAAACACAATTTTTGAAAAACAAGTTGATTTAACTCAAAACATTAAAATTTAAGACCAAAAATGCATGAGTATGAGATGATATGATTTTCCAAATAAGAATTTTAAGCCCAATATTCCCAAAAACAAAATTTTGCATTCTCCACAAATTTTCAAGCAACAAATTTAGTTTGCACATAATTCAAAGTGATTGCAAAAACTTGGTTGGTCAAACCATAAACACACACAATAACATGTACAATGTTTAGCAAAGAGTAACTCGTGCAGTCTGTGCGACTAGCAAAGACATGAGATACATGTGAAGTGATATGTGAATAGCAATCAATCACAAAGTCTACAAAATTCATCACAAAGAATTTAAAAGAGATTATCACCTAAAGAGTTACATCATATAACTCCCACATCTCTTAGATCATAAGCTTGCAATCATGTAAGTTTCTTGTATTTATACCTCATAATATACATTCCAATTTTAAGTTTATGTGAGTTTGGCATCAAGCCTAATAGTACACACCAATTAGGTTTTAAGAATTAAGCACTTTTACCGATGCTTCACCTTATGTTCTTTTTGTGCATGTGCTACATTTTCTCGAGCACAAAATCTTATGATATGTACTAAGGTGTTCATGATTGGCTAGTGAACAGTGGTGAGATGGTTATTTATGCCTTTCTCTAAAAGTTCAAGTCCAACATTTAAAAACAAGTGACTTCAAGATTAAGACATAGTAATCAAAAACCATACACATCTTTCCCACACAACATGTACTACAAATCTTCAACTAGTAGAGTGCAATAAATAAGCTCATCAAAGCTAAACAAGGTACAAAGAACATATTATGTGAAAATAAATTGACCAACCTTGTTCTCAAAAACCAAGAAGAATAGTGCAAAAACAAAATGTGCTTCCTTTTTCCCTTTTTTTTATTTTTATTTATATTTATTTTTATTTAATAAAAAATAAATAACACCTAGAATGATATGCATGAATGTTATGCTATGCAAATCCTAGAGACAAAAAAAAAAAAAAAAAAAAAAAAAAAAAAACCAAAGAACAATGGTCACAAAGGGTAGAGCAATGAAGCACAAGGACCATGTCAGAAAGACTCAGTTAGGTCGAGTCTTTTGCATCCAAAACTTTTAGATGCACCACGAGCATTGGAGTTCTTATTCACTTGAGAATGATTACCAACTCCAGGATTGGAATAAAGGTTTAAAACCTTTACCAAATCACCAATAAGTACCATAGGATCAAGTGCTTGAGGCACAGGTACTTTTGGTTTGTTTGCTCTCTTTGCAGTTTGCAGCTTGTAGCAATTTGGACGTATGTGTCCAGACTTTCCACAAAAATGACAAACCCATGCAGGTTTATCATGTGTCTTGTCCTTAGATAGGGTAGGCTTCTTAGGCTTAGATTCTTTCAGATCAACCCTAATCTTCCTAGATGATGAACCTTCTAAGGGTTTAGCAACCTCACTCGCAGAGGGTTTGACAGTCTCACTCACTATCTTACTCATTGAAGGTTTAGAAGAAGAAGATGAAGGAACAAACTTAGTGGAATGGGGAGCGGACACACAAATTCTATCAACATAACCTAAACCAGTTTTGTCAGAAGATGACTTTTGAACACTCAGCATTTGATCAAGTTTAGAACTAGCAGATCTAGCAACAGATAAATCAAGTTTCAAAGATTTAACTTTATCAAGCAAAAGCATGTTTTCAGTTTTCACATTGTTCAAAAGATCATTAGCATCAAGCAATTTAACAAGCAAATTTTTCTTTTTAAGCTCAAGAGATTCAATTTTCTTTAGGCCAAGTTCAACATTCATAGCATCCTTTGCAACAACTTTGCAAAGTTTGTTATAGGCCTCTTGAAGATCTGCATCTTCAGAGAGTTCCCCATCAGAAGGGTTCTCTTCAACAGATATGCTCTCATCAACTACAGCAGTAGCAGTGAAAGCAATGAAGTTTCCATCCTCATCACAATCAGAATCATGATCAGAAACTTCACCATTACTAAGGGTTACAACCATAGACTTACCCATAGACTTCAAATAGGTTAGACATTCAGATTTCATGTGTCCATACCCTTGACATCCAAAACATTGAGAGCCCAAAGAATTATTGGAAGATTGACCTACTCTTTCTCTAGGTTTATTATTGTTATTAACCTTAGTGGGATCATGCTTCCTAAAATTTCTAGGTTCAGCAGTGTTTGTGCCTCTTGCCTTTCTATTGTTATTCCTGAGAAAGTTTCTAAAATTCTTGGCAAGATAGGCAATCTCTGTAGCAGAGAGCTCATCATCAAATCCACCACTATCAACATCATCAACTGACTTAAGAGCCATTGATTTGGATTTGGTAGTTTTGGGTAGATCCAACTCATAGGATTGAAGAGATCCTACAAGCTCATCAACAGGGATGGAGTTCACATCCTTACTTTCAGTAATGGCAGTCACCTTGGGTCTAAAGTTCTCAATCAAAGATCTAAGAATCTTCTTAACAATTTTAGGTTGATCATAGATTTCACCCAAGTTAAAAGCAGAATTAACAATATCATTCAGTTTAGCATAGAATTCATCAAAAGATTCATCATCAAACATTCTAATGCTTTCAAATTTAGAAGTCAATTGTTGCAATTTATTTATTTTGACAGCCTTTGTGCCTTCATGCACAGTCTGGAGGATATTCCAAGCAGTATGAGCGATCTCAACATTTGAGATTTTCTTAAATTCCTCCATAGAAACAGCATTAAAAATCGCATTCATAGCCTTGCTATTAAACGAAGCTGCTTCTTTCTGAGAAGTTTGCCACTCACTAACAGGAGTAGTGGACTTCTCCCATCCGTATTCAACGGAGTTCCACACCCTCTGATCAATGGATTTCAGGAAAGCTTTCATCCTTACTTTCCAGTAAGCATAATTATTCCCATCAAAGTGAGGAGGAATAACTAGAGAGTGTCCGTGTTCCATGACAACAGGGGTCAAGGATCAGCTCAGTGATCAAAGGATCAACAACGAAAGAGCTACCTGCTCTGATACCACTTGACAGTTTTTAGACCCCTTAAACAATTGATTAAACCTTGGTAATTAGCCAAGTTGTTACTTAGTCCAATTAAGCAAGTCTAGGTTATCACAATAATAAAGATCAAATCATGCAAAGCAGCGGAAAATAAATAACACACGATATGATCACCCAGGAAACCAAACCGGTAAAAACCTAGGGAGGATTTAACCTAGCTATCCTCAAGGTAAACTTGAATCCACTATCTTGAAAGAATCGAAGTTCATACAAAAGGACTTACAAGCACCCCCGCTTGACTTCCTAATGCTACCAACCAGTAGAACTTACTGACACGACCACGTGCAAGCTCCGAATCCACGGACTCCTTCTTTCTTGGATTCCCACTAGCTACAAGCACCCCCGCTTGTGTATTCTTTAAGTTTTAATGGCAGCAACTGTTTTGATCATCAAGGTGTAGAAAATATCTCCTCCTTTAAAACCCTAAGTTTGTGTAAAGGAAAGCTCCTCTAGATCTTACAAGAGATTTACACAAACCGTAATATGAGCAACACTAAAACGTGGCTAGAGTTTGCCTTTTATACTTAGGACAAATAAGAAACCCTAAAAACGTTTTAAAACAACTAGGGCTGAGTTGGAAAATTCTGCAGAAAAGCGATCTGCCCGAGCTTCGATCGGTCGAGCCTAAGCTTCGATCGATCGAGCCAGGCCGAAAGCCATAGTGCTTTCTGCTTTACACTCGATTCCAATTTTACATTGACATACAACTTTGAACTAGCTTTAAACACTTTTAAACACATTGTTTTGATCATGGTTTGCCAACAATACAAATTAGAGTTCTAAATACATAAAGTCCTACACTTTAGAACCTAACAATTTACTTTCCATGAAAGTGGAAGACGAAATCAAGAAATTGATTTCAAAAGAGACCATTATGGGATCGATTGGTAGAGAAATTCATAGAATTGAGGCAGTCAAAATGCAATTTAAATTATTTTTTACTTTTGTATGTAAATCCTATTATAAATTAGTCCACTTTAGACTCTTGTCTCATGAATGTAGGCCATTAGACCAAACCACTTAAACTCTCATGTTTACTCTCCTCTTTTATTTTTTTCTCCATCACAATTTCTACGTTATGTAAGCAATTAGAAGATTACTCTATGCATTTAAGATAATTGTTAACATTGTTTTCTTGTTGCGAGTTGATGATTTCTGTTATAAGTGGATCAAAAAAATATTTGGTCTAAAAAGTTTGCCCACTTTCTAATTCGATTGCTTTTTGAGTTTTAAAAGTATTAATCAAATCCTTGAAAATGATTCAATTTGGCACAGTGCAAACTACTAGTTGCACTAAAGAGCATGTTTATGATTATTTATATATTCTTCTCAAAAAAAAAAAAATTGATTATATATATAGCTGTCTAAAAAAATACGTGAGCAGCACGAATGGATAAAAAGCAACCAATTGGTAGGGACAACACTATGCTGGGATGAAGGGCCTATCCCCCTTCTCCTCAAAAACCTTTAATTGTGTTAAAATAACTTATATTTATTATTTATGAAAATTAATTTTTTTTAGGAGTTTAGTCCCATAAAAATATGTAAATTTGACCCCCCAAAAAATAAACTAGTCCTTTTTTTAAGACACTAAAAAGAAGTTTAGAAAAGATAGTAATATATCAATACAAAATTATAAAATTATAAATATGTTATACAAGCTTATAAACGCCCCACTCAAATTCATTTTATATATATGTATATATATATATATATATTAATAACCAAAACTTAGAGAAAATCCAATTAGATTTTGATTGAATACTCAATTTTGCATCACGTATCCCATTTAATTTTTAATTTTGTACCGAGTGAATTATTGAATGTAAAAATCAAAGAGTCCAAATTTAATTAAATTCTAAATTGGATTTCAAATGGAGTCTAATTTTCTGCCATGTGTTCATTTAAGTTTTTAATTTTTGTGGCAAATGAATTATTGGATACAAAAGCCGAAGAGTTTAAAACGAATTAAATTCTAAATTATATATATATATATATATATATTTATATAAATGAGAAACCATTACATATTTTAGAAATATATGGTTTAAAAAAAATGTAAACTAATACAATGTATAATTTGAATTTCTTCTAAAAATATTTATATAATTTGAACCATATAATTGTGATTGTTTTTAATTGTACATGTGCATATGCATGCACGGCACTACACACTAGTTATATATAATACATGATAATTTTTTGGGCATGTGGCTAAAGAAAATTCATTGTCAAATTTAAAATAAAGGACCTATTTGATTAATACTTTTGAAACTTTGGACTTTGGAGACCAAATTAAAAAATAGGATAAACTTTAAGAGCCAAATGTGGTTTTGCCCATTTAAATTCCATTAAAAAGTTAATTGGTGAATTTGTAATTTTTCACATTGGGTATAAGTAATAATCACATTCATAGACTTGGTTTTGGATAATTGTTATGCATTACCTTAAACTTCAAGGCCCCTTTGCCTGAGATTTTTTTTTAAAATAATTTTAATTTATTTTATTTTATAGAAACGAGGGTATTCAAATTTCTTTGAGTATCTGATGGACGTGTATAGTTCTCCCATCCCACACACCGGGTTATTATAGGGAGGAATCCCTTGGGAGTGACCCTAAGATACTGACAATAGATTTTGAACCTAGGATCTCGTGCGGCCTTGGGAACCATATAGTCAACCCTTGAGGTTCTTAAATGTTTTCAAATTGCCACAAACTTTCTTTGTTTTATAATTATTGTTTACAACAAGAGATTGTGAACTTCATTGTTTGTATCTCTAAAAACTAAAAACTAACATTTCTAAACAGAAAGTGTATTATTACTTGATGGATGCTTAATGTCATCCTAGACTTTGACTGATGTGAGTAGAAAAGTTTAGGTATATGCTTCTGATTTTGACGTTTGAATTTTGTTTTTTTTGTTTTTTCTGAAACTTTTGTTATCTACTACCACAAAGTAATAGTGGCTCATTCACTTGTGCAGAGGGCCTTTGTCCTCTGTCGCTTAAAAAAAAAAAAACAGATGAGAAGACTAATGTGACAGCCCGTGATGAAGGTGAAGAAAGCAGCTACATTGCTTCTGATTTTGAAAATCCAATGAGAGAGGATACAATTCCAGAGGTAAAAAGGAGCATGCCATATGGATATTTCCCATATCAACTTCTTATATGGACCATGAGAAGCATATTTGAAACTGATGCCTGTTTGTTTACAATTCTTAATTCAGGTACATGATCAGACAGAAGAAGACTTGGAATCAGCCCTTCAGCTGCTGCATCAGCTGCAGGATTATGATGCCTCTTCCTCACAACTTCCATTATACAATCAGCAGGAACCCTCTTTCGTGGATTCCACATTTACCAATGGCTGTAATGGACTGCAATTTCAGTCTGATGATAATGAACATGAAGAGGATCAAAGAAAGTTTGTCGATTCACTTTTTGTTGACCAGGATGAGCACCCCCATGAAGAAATACTGCACTTGAGTCACACAGATGCTGACACAGCCCAAGCAAAGGTAGAGGTAAACATATATTCTCCAACAGCTATTGGAGAATCTCCAATAGCTAGTAAACTGTAAATCTCCATAGCAGAATATTAACAGGAACATTGTAATAATATGAATCTCATATTATTACAATGTTTATGTGATAATTTCTTATAAATCTTTAAAAAATCTCCATGTCGAATGAAGATTTTAAGGTCTTTGATGTTTTGCACTGGTCAACCACCTATACTTTGCTGCATTACTGGCACTGTAGGCTTTCAGAACTTCTGTTTTTGAAACTGGCTGTTTAGGAAACTTGGAAAATTAACTTGTCCACTGAATTCTATACGTTACAGTGTGCTATGATTGAATTTGGAACTGTATCCTTTTCTGACGATAGCCAACATAGAGAAGATTTCTTGGGACTTGATGCTCCTTTTGACTGTCTACCAGCACCTGAACCTAAATTCATACGTTGCATTTCAAGAGTCTGTTCAGAATCTAGTCCAGAATCTCTTCCAAAGATAAGAACCTTCAAACCTCAATATCACCGAAGATCCCACCACGTTGTAGGACAAACAGCTGCTCGGAGAAGATTCCAATTGAAGAGTAACAGTTCACTTAAAATAGTGACCCAATAAATGGTGAGAGAATTAATCAAGCTGCAGCATATGATGAATAGATAACTGTCTCTACTGAGACATTCTTACATGGAAGTAAAATTTGTGTCAGGTTACTTGTATGTTTGCTATTATATTTTGACTCTATATGATTTCCTTTTGCAGGACAAAAATGCTTCAAGGCACAATGTTACTGTTGATCTTCCCACGGAAAAAAAATGTTACTGAGTCTAACAAAGAGCAGAAAATGGCTAAAGGCACCAATGCAAAGGAAATCCTGAAATCAACAAGAGATGGGTCAGCTGGCAGTGATCGTAAGGGTTATCTCAATTTCCAAGAGACATCGCTTCTAGTCCATGAATCTAGTCCACCCTGGGCGTATTTTGTCAATATACTAATTGGTGTTTTATTATTTGTGGTTGTTATTTGGGGAGTGGTGATATGTGGAAATTACTGGTGCTAAATTCAGACAAAAAAAATGGTTAACTTCACCTGAGGATTCTCTTCTTATGGGAAATGTTTTCCCACATTTTGTCCCAAGAAGAGACATGCAGTGGCCAGATGGGCATAGTCTCTCTTAGCATTTGTCTTTGTTGTCCTAATCAAATGTCGATACCCGGTATAAGTAGTGTTTCAGACTTTAGTTTTAGTTACTCAGATATGGCTTGATCTGTTATCATCTTTTCAAAAAATGTATCAAGAGTTATATTGTTACTTCAGATTTGAAGATATTCTTGTTAGAAATACTGAATAATTGTATATTGTATTTCTCAAATCATAGAATATACATGAGTGCCTTTTATATGGAAGGCAAAGTGTGTAGTACAAGTAAGTGTGCTATACAAGTAAACAAGGTGGGCCTAAAGCCCACATACCCTAATACACGTTAATAGCCCCCCTCAAACTCAAGGTGGATGTGAGACCAACTTGAGGTTGTCAACCAAAGTACGAAGACGTCCCTTAGGATGTGACTTGGTGAAGATATATGCAAGTTGATCTTTAGAGGTGACTAAGATTAGCTTGAGAGCACCATGGACAAGTTGATAACGGATAAAATGACAATCGATCTCGATGTGTTTAGTCCGTTTATGGAAGACATAATTGTGAGCAATATGAATGGCACTCTGGTTGTCACAATAAAGAGGAGTGATAAAGGATGTAGACACACCTAAGTCTTTGAGAAGCCATCATAGTTAAAGGAGCTTAGATGTGGTATTAGCAAGGGCACGATATTCTGCTTTAGTACTGGAGTGGGCCACATGAGTTTGTTTCTTGCTTCGCCAAGAAATCAAGGAAGAACCAAGAAGAAAGCAATAACCAGTGGTGGACCTGCGATCAGTGGGATCTCCCACTCAATCAGCAACAGAAAATGCATGGAGAACAAGAGGAGACTGAGCAGAGTAGAAAAAGCCATGGAAGATAGTGCCCTTTAGGTACCGAAGAATGCACAAAACAGTAGCATAGTGAGTCAATCGTGGAGTAGACATATACTGGCTCACCTGGTGAACAGCATTGGAAATGTCTGGACGAGTGACAATGAGATAAACTAGGCTGCCAACCAAGCGTCTGTAAAAAGAGGGATTAGACAATGATTTCCCTCCTGTGAGAGTTAGATGCGCATTAAGTTCAACTGGAATGTCAACAGTCTTGCTATCAGTGAGTCCAACTCGAGAGAATAGTTCAGAAGCATACTTGGCTTAAGTAATATAAAGTCCATTTGTAGAATGAGTGATTTCAAGACCTAAGAAGTAGTTAAGATGTCCAAGATCTTTCATCTCAAATTACTGATTGAGAAAATCATTGAGTTCTTGAATGCCACTGAGGTCATTATCAGTTATGATCATATTATCCACATACAGGAGAGGTAAAATAGTGCTTTTGCCAGTGCGACGAAGAAATAAGGCAGAATCATAATGGCTAGCCATGTAACCCAAGTGAGAGATAGTAGAGCTGAATTTGGTAAACCAAGCTCATGGAGCTTGTTTAAGGCCATAAAGTGCACGTTGAAGGTGACACACCTTGTTTGAATCAATAGAGAGACCAGGAGGAGGTTGCATATAAACTTCTTCACTTAAATCCCCATTAAGGAATGCATTTTTGACATCCATCTGAAAAAGGTCCCATTTATTGGCAGCAGCAACAGCTAAGAGGGCACGAACAGATGAGATACGAGTAACCGGAGTAAAGGTCTCTTCATAATCAATCCCATACTTCTGTGTAAACCTTTTTGCAACAAGAAGGGCTTTGTAGTGCTCAATGGACCCATCAGAGCGAGTCTTAATCTTGTAGATCCACTTACAACCAACCACAGATTTCCCGAGGGGGAGTGTCACCAAATCCCGAGTATGGTTTTTAGATAATGCATCAAGTTCCTCTTTCATTGCAATCTGCCATAAAGGGTTTGTGGAAGTCTCACGATAAGTGTGAGGCTCGTGTAGTGTAGCAAGGGCAGTGTAACAATGATAGTCAAGTAAATGTGCAGGAATAGATCTTACCCGAGTTGAGTGACAAGGTGGAATGTCTTGTGCAAGATCTTCAGGCGGAGCAGGAGAAGGGGACCCAAGCTCAAGGTTGGGGTTGGGTAGCTCGTCTTTGACCTGTTCATCTTCCACCTATTCATTAAACGGTGAACTAGGAAAGGGATTAGTGATATCTAGTGGTTGGATAGAGAAGTTTACAGGAGAATCAGGAGTAACTATAGGAGGATCAGGAGCAGCTACAGAAGGAATACGTACCTCATCTGGAAGGAGATCTAAGACAGAGGAGGAAGATAGGGAGGCACGGAAGTGAGAGAGTTCGACAAAGAGGCGATGTTCCCAAAAGACAACATTGCAGGAGATACGAAGACGATGAGAGGCAGGATCATAACACCGATACCCCTTTTGAGTTTCGCCATAGCCAAGAAAATAACAAAGCCTTGACCGAGGCTCAAGTTTGTTATACTCATGTGGCTGAAGAAGAACGAAACAAGCAGAACTGAAGGAGCGAAGGTGGTGAAAGTCTGGAGGTGACCCAAAAAGACACTCATATGGAGTTTGATTTTGGATGATAAGGCTTGGAATACAATTAATAGTACGAACAGCATGAAGAGTAGCTTCGTCCCAAAAAGGAGCAGGAACTTTGGCAGAGAGAAGGAGAGCACGAATAGTGTCAAGAATATGATGAAGTTTTCGTTCGGCTCTACCATTTTGTTGAGAGGTACCTGGACAAGTTAGTTGATGAACAGTGCCATAGGAATGCAAAATAGCTTGGAAAGCATATTGAGTGTACTCAAGAGCATTATCAGATCAAAAAATTTTGATACGTTTGGAAAATTGAGTTTCAATCATTTTTGCAAAATTAGAATATACTTGCAAAAATTCAGAACGATGTTTCATATTAAAAATCCAGCTATAGCGAGAGTAATCATCAACAAAGACAACAAAATATCGAGATCCACCACTACTAGAGACAGAGGAAGGCCGCCAAACATTAGAATGAATAAGGTCAAAGATATCAGTGGAAACTGAACCTAACAAATCTCTAGAAGCTAATTGTTGTACTCGAGAAGAAGATGCATGACCAAGTCAAGCATGCCAAAGTGCAAGGGAAGGAATAAAAGGAACAGCAGTAGCTGCAGCAACAAAAGCAGGAGTAACAAGTGGAAGACGAAGGTTGTTCACGGGAAGCATAGATGTTAAATTTTATGCATGTTTCCTTTCCTTTTAATGTGTGTGTGTATATATATATTTATATTTATAAAAGTTACACAAGCACTTATTTCCATTTTTTTCCCACATGCTTAGATTTGCGTTTGGAAATCATTGTTCCATTTTGATTCCTGCATTTGGATGTTTGGGACGATTGTCTATAGATATTTTGGAACAAAACTTGCGGCTGCCATTTTCCACTCTTGAGCTTGTGCTAATTTGTTTCCTAGTGGTTCTAATTTAGAATAGAGATATGGTATGGAACACTGGAGATGTTTGATCATTTTAAATTTTTAATGCATATATATTGTCTTGATCATCTTGTTTATAAGCAATTGTTGCCATGTTCTACTTGGAGTTTCCAGAGCAAGGTTAAACAATCAGAGAAATTGGTCTCTCTATGGGTCTTATTTCCATGATTTCACACGGTTCTATAAAACTACAGTTTACTGTGGTTTTCCAAGTGCCAACTTTGAAGGTGGTCAGTTGTTAGGGGTTGAGTATGCCAAAACTGGGACCACGTTCTAATTTTGGTGATTGCATGAATCTATTGGACAAGTCTCCTAGTTAAGGATTTAGCTATGAAGATGCATCTATCTGCCACTTCACTCAAGCTTTTATACTTTGTTGGGGTGAAAAGTGGGTGAATAGAAAGTGAGTGAGAGAAAAGTGAAAGGAATAAGAGATTTTCCTTGGTTTGGCTTGCGAAAGAAAATGGGTAGGAAAGGTAGGTTTTAAGCATTTCCCACTCAAGTTCAGCAAAACCTCATCTCCCCGAAATGGGGAGAAAATGAGGGTTATAAGGGAAAATTGCATAGATAGTATGTATTGTATACTTATAGGTAAACCTAACAATAGCAAAATAAAGATACACTACAATAACACTGCGCACCTTTAGCGTGATGGTTATTTCACAAGTATAAGTGCTTGTGGAGTGTGGGGGGCAAGGGTGTAGGTTCCAGTTTTTAAGAGGGAACTTTACACACATATATACTTAGATTAATACTACGACAAGCTGTTTGATTTATTTGGTGTTGGTTCTGCGGTTTAGGGAAGAAAAAAAAAATCAACAATTCAAAATTAATTAGCAAACTCACAACAAATCATCTGAATTTTCACTAATTGTTTTAATCATTTAATGCAAATTAAATTTCATAAAAAATAATAAGATAAAATCAAATGATTTATTGTAAGCTTGCTAATTAATTTTGAAATATTTTATTTTTTCTAAACCGTGGAACCAACGATTTTAATAATTTCATAGCATTGTAGGAGAATATGTTACATATTTCTCAATCTATACAATGAGTTCACTAACACACCAGCCCCATGATACAACGGGTCCGACTCCCCTCCCGTTTAGAATCCTCATGTTTTCTCCAGTTTTTGTCTAGATGACTGACACGTGGCAAATGACACATGCAAAGGTAAAAAAAAAAAAAAAAAAAAAAACACCATGTCAACTATGAATTTTCTCTCAATTTTTGGGTCTTTCTCTTTCATTCTTTCTTTCTTTCCTTTTCTCTCTCTTTGCCCCTCTCTCCAACATTGTCAATGTCGCTTGAGAATAAAAGTCACCAAGATCATAACTCTTTGGAAAAAAGGGGTAAATGTGGGACAATAGATGAGGAAATCAAAGAAGAATAAAAGATATTTCAGCCAAAAGCCAAAGAAGCTTTATTGTGCAAGGTGGGTGTGCAGGACATGCAGGTTATTGTCCTCCTTTTGTAGAGCCATTTTCATTTTACTTGTTAAACCATCATCTTCTCTATCTCGATCTTGTTTTTTATTTCTTTTATTTTTTTCCATTGTTTTGAGTAGTTGTTTGGCCGCATAATTTATTGTATATTTCTTGTTGATTTGGGCTTATTGAAGACCCAACACGTTATCACTGAATGGCCAAATCTATTTGACGTCAAAAACTTCAATTGATTTTTATCCCTCCATAGTTTTCTTTTCTTAGGTTTAGTTGTATATTAAGATTGAAAGGAAAGCAAACTTGGGTTTTGTCAACCAAAAAAAAAAAATCAGACTTGGGTTTTTTCTTAGCTTTCAGAATTCACTTTTTCCCAAGTTTTGATCTTGATGCCTCTGATGTTCAGGCGCCGGTGATAATGTTGGAGAGATAGCTAGGAAGAGGCAAAGAGAAGGAAAGAAAGATAAAATGAAAGAGAAAGACCCCAAAATTGAGAGAAAATTCATAGTTGATGTGGTATTTGTTTTACCTTTGGACGTGTCATTTGTCACGTGTCAGCCATCTAGACAAAAACTAGAGAAAACATGAGGATTCTAAAAGGGAGGGGAGTCGGACCCTACATTGTAAGCTCCACCAGTTTGCACTACATCATAGAGCAAAAGCTCCACCAAAGAAATGCTATTCTTGACCCACAAAACAATCTAAAAAAGGTATCCACTCTATACAAGCTCTTATTTACCCACAAAACAATCTAAAAAAGGTATCCACTCTATACACATATATGTCATATATCATATTTGTGTATATACACTCATAAGTCATTTTAGATACACATCTCAAGAGTGGTAATACTACTTTATACAGACATAGAATATATATGAGTTATAATTAGAATTTAACTTCAACATAATGGAAAAATAAGTTTCAAAGACAATGGGGATTAATGTGATATTAATTTATTTGTAACAACAATTTGAGTTAAAAAAAACATAATATTATTTCATAATAAATTTTATAACAACAAAATTATAAATACAATTATTTATTTATTTAATTTTATTAAAATAAAACAACATTTGGTAAGGATAGGGCAATTGGTGAAAATACCATAAGGTGGCGTTTGGTACGAGAAAATCCACATTACTCCTGGCATCCAGATTACTAGGAATGTGATGTCTTGCAATCTAGATGCCTAGGAATGTAACTAATCCTATGTTTAATTTAATTGAGAATATTATTAGATTCCTAGGAAAGTGAGATTATAATATTTGGTTTAATCCTAGAAATCTTAAATTGAATTATTTGTTTTCCCATTCTATCCTTAGATTTGTAAATCCAATATATGTATTTTTTTTAAAAAAAAATCTTCCTCTAAATAAATAATGAAAAACAAAATATAAACTATAAATTATGACAAATTCATTAAAACTACATTCTAACATTTCAAAATGACAAGTACAATACAAAAATAACTATTTAAATTCTCAAATACTTTATTCTTAATAATAATTTTTAAAGGAGCTTAATCCATAACAAAACAACCTGAAGACATTTAGGTCTATAAGACCATAGAAGTAGCAATAAAAATAAAAGTAGTTCATCAACAATGAAATAAATGCGATCTATTACATATATAATGTATTCACTCTTGCATTTGTGAGCACTTGAATAACATAGTCATACCTAATGTCCCCAGGCAATGAGTAAAAATAATCACATTTACGTGTATCAGCCGTAAGCAATTCTCTAGCTTTGATTCCTCCTGATATAGAAAGTCCTTCGATTTTCAATAGTTCATTGAATACTTACATTCTTCTCTTAGCTTCCTCTAACTCAATCTTGAAGCAAGATGCAATGTGGCCATATGTCCATTAGTTTCTTCATACTTTTTTTTAATTTTTTTTTTTAACACGTGAAACCTAAATAGAACTTTGTTAATGAATATATCAACAGAGTTTTCTATTTTGTTTACGTTGTTTTGGTAGGAAGAGATAAAGACAAAGGAAAAGATATTGACGATTTATTTTATATTTTATCTCAGTTCCTTAAATGATAAGGAAAAAGGGTTAAAATTGTTAATTTATAAAAAATACAATTTCCTTTAAGCTTGGGAATCTGGATAACCACTTGTTTTAAAGGGAATCCACTTTTCTACTGAACGAGGGTTAAAGGGGGAATCCAGATTCCCCTGGTATCTGATTCCCTAGTGTGATTTGCAACCAAACATGAGATTCTTTAAACATTCCTGGGAATCCTAAAAATTACCCCGTATCAAACGTCACATAAGTGTAAAGGAAAAAGTATGCCAGTGGAAAACAGAGGATAGTGCTAACTATCAAGAAAATATTGATGGATTGAACATGCCAAATGTTGGATCGTATTCTTCAATGCTCTTGTACTTGCATTCATGTGAAACATCATAAAAAAGGCCAAAGAAACAATCTCAAATGCTTGAAGCACAAATTGAAAATTTTCAATTTGAAATTTACAATGTGGCAACAATTATAAAGCAAGGAAATGATATTTCTAAGGAGGGACTTGCCATCATAGAGAGTGGATTCCCACATTGTTATTTTGAGGAGAAAATATTTATAAGAATTGATGAGGATAAATACATGCACTAGATCACCTCCAACTTGATGCTCTCCTAATTCTTATTAAGAATCCAGGAAAAATAGAGTATTTTTTTGGTATTCTATCTTATTATAGGCGTAAAATTTTATTATCTAAGATGATATATGGACCAAATGCTCCTTAGAAGTTGGATAATCTTTTGTTAAATTTTTTGAAAATTCACTTTGGGAAGAAGACTACTAAATGATGTGATGTGTGGTAGTAGCACTTAAATTGCATGGTACTAAAAAATGCAGGAAGTACTTTGCATACTTTTGAAACGCTTTAACTTTGTATATGGTGGAGTTTATGTAATAGCTAATGAGTTTGTAATTGGTGAATATAATGGAAGATCAGGTTTTATGTACTTGAATAGTAAGGATGATGGTTTTCTTTTAATTTGGGACTATCATAACAGATGTGACAAAGAAAGAAGTTGAGATAAAAGGTTAAACTAACATATTTCTTTAAATTTAGTTAATCACATTATTTTTATTATATATAAATTATAAAATGAATGGATAGGGAAAGAAGTTTAAATAATGTAATAATTATGAGGTGTCATTTTTTGTTAATTTTTTTGGTATATGGAGTTTCAATTTAACGAATTCAACTAATCACTTTTTTTTTTTTTTTGGGGGGGGGGGGGGGGGTATAAACAAAATGGATGATTTGAGAAAAATAAAATAATATAGTAAGTGTGATTTTTTTAAATTTTATACTTGTCATCTTTTACTAATTTAATTAGTAAGAAGTAATATTTTTTATATAATAATTAAAAAAAAAGTTAATTCTTATATACTATGTAATAGGGGTTAATTCTTTATCATAACTTTTTGGTATTCTATCTTATATATGTATGTATATATATTAAATGGTGCTCCTACTTATAGATTTCTAAAATTGGAAAATTACTTCTCTAATAATTTGTTAATATGATAAGTTATGAATGGTGAACTCATCCTACCAATAAAATTAAAAGTATGGAATAGTTGGTGGGTTTAGTTAGTTCAACTAATAATGTCTTTTGTGATTGAATAAGAAATATAGTAAAGTCTATAGCAAAAACTAATTAGTGTCTTAGTCAGATAATAAAAGCAATCATTGATTCATTATGGAACAACATCATATGTTGAAATTGTGTTGTATTTAAAAAAAAAAAGAAAAAAAATTCTCTTTACATTGAGCGCATTAAACCAATGGAGAAAAGAACACCCATTTCCCTCCTCCTTTCCATTGTTTGCCAAGTTTTGCAAGTATAAGGGTAGCTTTGTTAAACTTAAGGGTCCATTTAGGATCTGCTTATTATGCTGAAACTGAAATTTTTTTTATGAAAGTATTGTAGATAAAGGTAAAAGTTAGCTGAAACAATATAGTGGGATCCATGAATAGTAAAAAAAAAAAGCTGAATAGTAAAATAAGTTGGTAAAAATAATCTTTACCAAACGAACACTTAACTTGAATATAATTCTTCATTAAAAAAGGGGGAAAAAACTTGAATACAATTAAATGGAGATTACATCAAATGAATCTTTGAGCGCATGATGTCAAGGGTGGCTCGATATTGTTGGTTAAAGAGAACAATTCCAAAAGGGATCTTTTTTTTATTTAAAATATACTATTATAAAGTTTTACATTTAAAAAATCATTCTTCTTTTTCTTTTAAAATGCAAAATTATTCTTCTAAAAAAACCCAAAATTATTTCTATCTCTCCAAAAATGAAAATTACTAATTAAGTTTATTTATTTAGATTTTACTAATATCTACTTTTCAATTAATAATATAATTAATCTACCTAATTTTCTCGTAACGTAATTCATTTTAAGTTTGATTTTATCTATTTTAAATTTGAATAACTTATTGTGGGGCCAGAGAATTTGTGACCCCGGCCCACTATACATTAGGGCTCAAGACCCACGCCGAGGAGAGACGTTGTCAAGGACATGCAGCGAAAGTCCAAATGGCCTAGAAATGCAGTCGTGGATGATCCTATCCTTGGCATCCCAAAACCAAGAAGGGAAGAACGACATGCCATCAAAGGCAGCCCCTAAAACGCTCCTAGAAGAAAAGATGAGTACAATAGAACTTGCACGGGGGTACAGTGTGGGAGCGGTTCAAGGAAAAGCTGTCACTTTCGCATTGAATGCCCCAGTAAACGTCCTGGCTACATTGATGGGAAAAGACCCCTGAACAGTGTGACTTCGGTTATTACAACTAACATAAAGTGGGGGAAGGCGGCTGATGGGATAATAATGTAAGAATTCATCCATGGGAAAGTGGGGGGGGGGGGGGGGAGAAAAAACAAGAGCATTATGTATCGTCTCTTGGACCATTGTAACCTAGTGCAAAAGGAATAATAAGAACATTAAGCTCCTCAGACGAGGTCCAATGACCGGAGCCACTCAGGCCGTGCCAGAGAGAAAGTCTTCTTGGACAAGCTCAGTTTACCTCTATGCAACCATCATGAACACCATGAATACCTACTGTCCGATAACCAAGGCCTGACCTTTTAGCCCACTCTCTACAACTTTTATTGTTTGGGCCTTTAACGTTCGAACCCAATACTCCTTGGGGATCGTTACAAATTGAGTCCTTACAATTGGCGCCGTCTGTGGGAAAAGCTTGTGCGTTGGCGCAGGCGGTGGTTAGTCATGGTAAGATCAAGCCCCTGTCAATAAGGGTCCCTCGAAAGAAATAGTTTTGGCAATGGTGCAAGCTATGTGAAAGCCCCTCCATCATTTCCAGCAACACGCGGTTGTTGCCCTAACTCAGCTCCCACTCAAGGCTACACTTTGAAGTGCCAGTGGCACGGGCAGTTCTAGGGGGCTTCTAACGTCAAGTTTATGCCCCACACACATGCAAAGAGGCTAATCCCCGAGGGACCAGAAAATATAAGTTTTGGACAGAACCAAGATCTTGCATGGTCCTCGGACTCAAACCTATGGGGAAACCAATTACTTTAAGAAAATATAAGTTTTGGACAGAACCAAGGTCTTGCATAGTCCTCGGATTCAAATCTATGGGGAAACCAACTACTTCAAGAAAATATAAGTTTTGGACAAAACCAAGGTCTTGCATGGTCCTCGGACTCAAACTTATAAGGAAACCAACTACTTTAAGAAAATATAAGTTTTAGACAGAACCAAGGTCTTGCATGGTCCTCGGACTCAAACCTATGGGGAAACCAACTACTTTAAGAAAATATAAGTTTTGGACAGAACCAAGGTCTTGCATGGTCCTTAGACTCAAACCTATGGGGAAACTAGATACTCCAAGAAAATCTAAGTACCAGACACGGCCAAAGAGCACGCTCGGCACCTCGGATGATGCCTTTAGCTTCCTAGAAGTATGTTTAGACACAAATTCAACGCCCCATGGGCACGGGTAAGTTAGAATTCTGGTATGTGATCCCAAATATATCATATGCACAACCATTCATACATGTTAAGATAACTAGTTCAAAAACCATGAGATTCGCAGTAATAGTAAATATCGATAAGGGCAACAAACATATAATTTAAAGGAAAAAGGAAGAAAGGAATTTCATACATATGGTCAAAGAGTTTAATTACAAGCAAATTCCAAGGTCCTCAAAACAAAAGAGAAACTAATTAACAGCTAAACTAGAAACAAATACAAAAGTTGGCCAGGGCTCCTACTTCTTCAATTTTGTTTTGGCCACTTCCTGGGGAGGCTGAGCAGGATTAGCCTCGGGACCCTGAGAGACATCCCCTTCCTGGGGAGGGCGAGCAGGATTAGCCTCAAGGCCCCCGGAGACATCAGCAAGGGGAATGGCCTGAAGGGGCTGAACTAAGAGGGCTGGCTCCTCGGCATCAGAGATCTGAGCATTGATTGTGGACTTGGCAGCCTCCTAAGGCATCTCAGGATTCAGACTTCCAGGTGTTTCTGTCGCCCCATGAACCTCTCCTCCCTTAGTCGACTCGTTAGGAGTGAGAATGAGATAAGCAGCCTCTGGCTGAGTAGCCTCAGTCTCTTGCGGAGCGCTCACAGCCTCGAAGCTGGCGGAGGCGGTCTCACAGATGGCTAGAGAATAGTACACCTTTTCCGCTTTCCACAGGTCGGACAAAGACTCCACCCCAGCTCGTTTGAGGACTTCATTCCAAACTTGGGAGCAGTATAGCCTACATACACCAGGGATTTGAGCTTTAAGGGTGGCTTGGGTATCAGCCACCCCCGCATTGTAAGCCTCATCCTCGGCCTTGTCCTTGGAGGTCTCGGCCTCCGTCTTGGCAAACTCAGCCTCTGTTTTGGCCCTCACAACTTCGTCCCTGGCCCATTCCGCAACACCCTTATCCCTCTCTGCCTCGGTCAATTTCTTCTTTGAATCACAGATCTGCTCCTTGGCTATCTCCAATTGCTCCTCGGCAGCAAGTAGGCACCTTCTCTGGTCCTCGGCCTATTTTTGGGCACCATCCAGGCCTGCCTCAGCACTATCCCTGGCCTTGGTAATCTCCTTCAAGTCCTCTCTGGCCTTCGCGAGGTCAGCCTCAGAATTTTTAAGGGTTTGCGCAGCCTTTATATGCTTATTACGCTCAAGTTCTGTGGACTTACTCTGCCCCTTAGCCTCATTCTCCAACCTATAGGTGACCTGAACGGCCTGCTAATTGAAACAAACACATTATGAATGAAAATCTAGGAGCAAAGGTCGATGGAGTCATAGGTATTAGGAGCCTTACCATGCCCAAGTACCTCTTCATGCTGAGGAAAACCTCCTGCATCCTCATATTCTTCAACTCGGTCATGTCAATGGGGAGCAGCAGGGTCCTCTCCAACGCGTCAGCCACATAAGTACCTTCACCATCTCGGAAGCTCCTCATGGATGCATCTTCCATCAGAGGCTCCCTGTGGAGCATTGGGGCAGGAAGCCAAGCATTGGGCGCAGATTAGGCATAGACCCCTTTCCCCTGACCTTGATGCCCAATCTTTAACTGTTTTTGAGCTCGCGGGGTTTCGTCCTCCTCTCGAGAGGAGTAGGATTTCCCCCCGTCCATTGGCTCCTTACCGTTGGAACTCCTTTTCCTTTTTGGGTCGGTGGGCTCAGGCCGAGGAGGTAGAATGGATGGGGGAAGGGCAGGAAGTTTGGGTCGGGGAGATTGTGACTGCGACCGGGAAGGAGAAGGCCTAGTCTGGGTAGGCAGGGGCTGTGGTGGGGGAGTTGGAACACTGTATTGCGACCTTCCCTATGCACCCTTCCCCAGCTGGCCCTCAAGCAGGTCGAACAAGCTGGTCGGGGGCTTCCTCTTAACACCCATCTTAGCTCGAGAAGATGTTCCCACTGACAACAGTTCCGTCTCGGACAAGTCAGGGTCACCCAAATCACCGGAAGGATTCTCGGATGGATCAGCCTGATCAAATACATTGAACCCTTCTTCGGATAGAACCAAATCACCCTCGTCCTCCGCTGCTTGGTAGGACGGAGAAGAGCCCGCCAACGGGATGCCCTCTGGGACAGGAGATCCTTCAGAGATCAAAAACCCGTGCTCGACTACAGTGATTTTCTGAAGCCGAGGATCGTTAGCTCTAATCACGTGCTTTGGGGCGGCAAATGACTTTTGGATGGAATCGTTCCCTAAGATTTTATGAGCGGCTCTGACTTGACCATCCTCTTCGTTTACAAAAACCGTCGCCTTGAGAACAGTCTCCAAATCCTCCTGGTTGATCAGATGAAAGTGTCGGTGAAAGGCGTGTGGATCTGCAAAAAGAAAGCATGTTCATAGTTAATAACTGAACCACACAAAATTAAGACGGCGCAAAAGATTGGCCCCCTTCTACTCTCTACACCTCACTTGGTTCTCCCTCCACAATTGGGCAAGGAAGGCCATCGTGCCACTCCCCAAATACAATAAGAAAGTCTTTGTTCAATCCTTTGCTGGACTTGGGGAGGCACTGGATTAGCCGAACCCTGTTGTCTCTCGTCGTCATGATGGGTTAGTCTTAACCCCATTTTTTTGTTTAAGGCGTCGACATAACCCAGGATCCTAAACACATTAGTAGCGCATTGGGTGGGAGCTAATCGGAAATGCCTAAGGTAACTCCTCATTATCAGCCCCATGGGGATTCTCACACCCACTTCTATAAAGGCGAGAAGGGGAATCACCACCTCGCCCGTTCTTCTCTTAAGATGCCACTCCCCCTCCTTGCAGTACCTCAAACCCACATTAAGAGGTATCCTATAGTTGGCGATAAATTTTTCCATCGCCTTTTCGGTCTCAACCAACTCTCTTAATTTAACCATCTCTAGAAACTGCTAAATAGACTCAAGGGATGACGGGAGAAGGAGAGGAACAAGAGAAAAATAAACCCAGAAGAGAGAAAGCACGAGTTAGTGAGAGCAAAAAAGTTACAGAAAGGAGGAAAAGTTCCTCGAACGGGCTTTTTGTGCTGGAGAGAGACTTGAGTTTGGATGGAAGTTTGATTGAACCCAGGATATGTGCGCCAGAACGTGGGAAGCACAGAGCCGCCCGCATTTAATGAAGACGCGCTTCACATGCCAAGGCGCCAGGAATGTGTCTCGGGTAGACGAAGAGGCTACGGTATTGATAGATGACAAGGATTGACAAGCCATGACAGAGACCTGATGCCATCAAAACCCTTCTCTCCGTCCAAGGAGTCGAATAGCAGGATTTTGAAGGGCTATTATGGGGCCAAAGAATTTGTGACCCCAACTCACTATACATTAGGGTCCAAGACCCGCGCCGAGGAGAGACGTTGCCGAGGACATGCAGCAAAAGTCCAAATGGCCTAGAAATGTAGCCGAGGACGATCTTGTCCTTGGCATCCCAAAACCTAGAAGGGAAGAACGACACGCCATCAAAGGCAGCCCCCAAAGAGCTCCCAGAAGAAAAGACAAGTACAATAGAATTCGCACTGGGGTACAGTGTGGGAGCGGTTCAAGGAAAAGCTGTCACCTTCGCATTGAATGCGCCAACAAACGTCCTGGCCACATTGATGGGAAAAGACCCCTGAACAGTGTGGCTTCGGTTATTGCAACTAACAGAAAGTGGGGGAAGGCGGCTGATGGGATAAGCACTCGAGTAGTTACCTGCCTGATCAACAGATGGATGGTCAGGATCAACGGAGAGGGGCTATATAATGTAAGAATTCATCCACGGGAAAGTGGGGGGGGGGGGGAAGGAGAAAAAACAAGAGCATTATGTATTGTCTCTTGGACCATTGTAACCTAGTGCAAAAGGAATAATAAGAACATTAAGCTCCTCGGACAAGGTCCAATGACCGAAGCCACTCAGGCCGTGCCGGAGAGAAAGTCTTATTGGACAAGCTCAGTTCACCTCTGTGCAACTATCATGAACACCATGACTACCTATTGTTCGATAACCAAGGCCTGGCCTTTTAGCCCACTCTCTACAAATTTTATTGTTTGGGCCTTTAACGTTCGAACCCAATACTCCTTGGGGATCGTTACAAATTGAGTCCTTACACTTATTATTTGCAAAAAAGAACAACAAAAATTTCCACAATTTTGGTTTAAAAAGTGCCAAATATAGACCAATTTTGACAATCGATTTGGGGAATTAATTCTCGCTCCTCAACCCATATATAATTTCATAACTGCCGTAAAATGATTATTAAAAGCTCACACGTGAACAATATTTTATCAAATCACTTGTCATAGTACATTAGGTTCTTCAAACAAATTTAAACATATAGTTGCATTAAATTAATTGTCCTTAAAAAGATAATATTATTTGTGTTTCATTGGCCAATATAATTTTTTGTGTTTGAATTTTTATAGAACCTAATTTATTGGATATTTTAATTCCAATATTCATATTATGACAAAATTTAATATTGTTTTCATAAAAATTATTTAAATTGATATTATGTTGATAATATTTAGGTATCTAGCAGCTTTTTTAATTCAAGTTTTAAAAATAGGATTTTACTGCATTTCCATTTGATGCTCTAAAACTTGTTCTTAGTTATTTTGCATTTTATTGTAGCACCAACTGCCTTAGAAAAAAAAAAACCACACCTAAGGTTTGTTTGGATATCACTTATTTTGTTGAAATTGAAAACTTATTATTTAAGTACTGTAGATAAAGGTAAAAATTAGCTAAAATAGTACAGTGGGGCCCATGAATAGTATCAAAAAATGTAGTGGAGCCCATAAATAGTAATAAAAATAAGCTGAATAGTGAAATAATTTTCATTTTTCATTAGTATCCAAACGGAGGCCTACTGCTAGATATTTTGAATTTTGCTAACATTATAGATGTTTATTGTAGTAATATCTATATCTTAATTTAATATTATTATTTTATTCCACACCTACTTATTTTTAATCTTACTAAAAGAATTAAGTATGAGAAGTTGAATGTATTATTAAAATATTACTGTAAAGAAAATTAAAAAATAATAATATTTAGTGTGCATTCGGCATGGCTTAATTTTGCCAGTTTATTTTACTATTCAATTTATTTTTAGTACTATTCATGGGTCCCACTTTACTTTTTGGTACTATTGATAAGTTTCACTATACTATTTAAGCTAACTTTTATCTTTGGGTTATGCTAACGAGTGCTCTTTGGGCATTGTTTAACAACGAATTTTAAGAAAATTTTGACATCACTTTTATGGGAAATGAAAAAACTGTCAAAATATTAATTGCCTTTTTTTATTTTTTTATTTTTTTTTCCCATAAAAACTTTCTTTAATTGGTTAACAATCAATTTTAGGAAAATTTTGACACTACTTTTATAAGAAATGAAAAAAGCTGTCAAAACATTAATTGCTTTTTTTTTTTTCTTTTCCCATAAAAACTTTCTTTAAATGGATTGTTAACCAATGTCCTAAGGGAATTCGTTAGCATTTTCTTTTATCTTTATCTACAGTATTTTCAGTAAAAAATTTTCAGTTTCAGTTTTACTTTCAGTTTCAGTAAAATAAGCGGATCTCAAACAGACCCTTAAATAGCAAGGTAATAGAGCATGAGATGTATGATTAATAATGTATTATAGTATTAAACTAATGTAAAATAAATAAAATAGATTTTTGGTGATGAAAAATATTTTTTTTAATTAATTAATTAATTTTTTTGCATTTCTGAATGTGAATAATGATTTAAAAAAAAAGGCTAGATTTTGATTTTCAAATAATTTCAAAGTAGTGTGAATTAAATAATAAATGTTAAAAATATATTATTTTGCAAAATTGACCTTTATAGGTATAATACTTGACTAAGTTTCAGCAAAAAAAAAAAAAAAAAAAAACCTGGACTACGTGTCAGCCTCTCTCTTTCTCTGCCAGAGCTCAGGGTAACTTGTATACTAAGCTGAGCAGAAGACTTGTAGGGAAAGTTTCAAGTCAAATGGAATCGACGCCAACCGATGGAGAACTCGTGAGTCACTATCTGAGGCTTAAAATGGAAGGCAATGACTCCCAAGTCCATGTCATCCCTGAAGTTAATGTGTGCAAGTGGGAGCCTTCGGATTTACCTAGTATGTACTGCATTATCTTACTGATCCAAGTGCCAAAAGTTTAATTTTAATTTTTTTAAAACAGTTTTTTCTCTTACTTCAATTCCAAGAATTAATTGGTTTGCAATCTATTTTGTTCTTGTTCATGATCAATAGTTAGTTTTCATAGTTTATTATATTCAATTCTTAGTGACCATTCATTGAAGTTGAGAGTTTTTGCATAAGTGTTTCCAACAGAGACGTTGAGAAAAAAGAAAAAGAAGAAAAAAAAGGGTGTTTTTGTGATGATGGTTGTGCAGGGTTCTCAGTGATCAAGTCAGATGACAAGAATGGTTTTTCTTTAGTCCCCGAGATTTCAAGAACTCCAACAGTAACAGAACGAACAGGGCTACCAAATCCGGGTACTGGAAAGTCACAGGTAAAGATAGGAAGATCAAAGCTAAAGGCACCAACAATCTGATTGGTACAAAGAAGACTCTAGTGTTCCATAGAGGTCGTGTTCATGATGGGGTTAGGACCAGCTGGGTTATGCACGAGTATCAACCAACAGTAACTCTTCCTCACCAGGTTGGTGGTGTTCATGTTAATGCTCTTAATTTGGTACACATATGAACATGATGTTAAATTATTCATTTTATTGGGATTATGATAGGTACTTTTCTTGTTTTACATGTTTTATTGTGTGTGCAATTAGAAGATTACTCTTATGTATTTAAGATAATTGGTAACAGAGTTTTCTTGTTGCGAGTTGATGGGTTCTATTATAAGTGGGTCAAAACCATATTTGGTCCATAAAGTCTGCCCAATTTTCCCATTCGATTGTTATACTGTTCTATAAAAAATGTAAAATGTTTCAATTTGGCCCTTACACTACAAAGAATGTTTATGATAAAAATGGGGAAAAAAAGTTGTCTTAAAAAATATAAGTGAGCTGCACAAATGGATAATAAGTGAGCATTTGGTTGGGACGAAACTATGTTGGGATTAAGGGGCTAATCCCCTTCCCCTAAGAAAAAATTTAATCGTGTTAAGTAACTTTTATCTATCATTTATGAAAACTAAATTTTATTAGAGTTTAACCCCGTCAAAAAAAATGAATTGACCCCAAAAAATAAACTAGTCTCTTTTTTTTTTTTTTTTTTTTTTGGACACTCGTAAGAAGTTTAGAAAATATAGTAGTATTTCATTACAAAAACAATAAGATTATAAAAGCCCCACTCAAATTCATTATTTCATTGTCAAATAAAGTACCTAGTTGATTATTACTTTTGAAACTTTAGAGACCAGATTACAAAAATGGATAAACTTCAGGGGTCAAATGTGGTGTTTGACCATTTAAGTTTCATTATAAAGCTAATTGGTGAAATTTTATTCGTCACCTCACGTACTTCATTATTGTTCACAACAAGGGATTCTGAACTTCATTGTTTGTATCCGTAAAAACTAACATTTCTTAAACAGAAAGTATATTACTACTACTTGATGGACACCTAATGTCATCCTAGACTGTGATTGACGTGATTAGAAGAGTTTAGGTATATGCTTCTGATTTAGATGTTTGAAATTTGTGTTCTTGGTTTTTCTGAAACTTTTGTTATTTACTACCACAAAGTAATATCAGTTTCATTCACTTGTGCAGAAAGCCTTTGTCCTCTGTCGCTTAAAGAGAAAAATGGATGAGAAAACTAAAGTGACAACCTGCGATGAAGGGGAAGAAAGCAGCTATATTGCTTCTGATTTTGAAAATCCAGTGTCAGAGGTTACAAATCCAGAGGTAAAAAGGAGCATGCCTTATGGATATTTCCAATATTGACCATGAGAAGCAAATTTGGAACTGATGTCTGCTTGTTTGCGATTCTTTATTCAGGTATATGATCATACAGAAGAAGACTTGGAACCTACAGCTGCTGCAGCAGCCGCAGAATTATGATGCCTCTTCCTCACAGCTTCCATTTTGCAATCAGCAGGAACCCTCTTTCATGGATTCCACATTTACCAATGGCCATAGCGAAGTGCAATTTCAGTTTGATCATAATGAATATGAAGAGGATCAAACAAAGTTTGTCCATTCACTTTTTGTTGACCAGGATGAGTACTCCTCTGAAGAAATACTGCACTTCAGTGACACAGACACTGACACAGCCCAAGCACGGGTAAAAAACATATATTCTCCAACAGCTATTGGAGAATCTCATAGCTAATGAACTTTAAATCTCTATATCAGAGGACCAGGAACATTGTAATAATCTGAATAAGTAATGCAGAAAGGATAGGAGGTTGACTCGTGCAAAAAGTCAGAGCTCAAAATTTTCATTCCATATGAGTGAACCACCTATACTCTCTGCATTACTGGCAGTCTGGCACTGTCGGCTTTCACAACTTCTGCTTTTGGACCTTGTTGTTTAGGAAACTTGGAAAATTAACTTGTCCACTCTTTTCTATATGTTACAGTGTGACCACTTTCTGGGAATTTCAACATTGTTTAATGAACATATTGCTCCTAAAGAATACAGACAAATGTCTATGGTTCAAAGTGGAACTGTTCCTCTTCTAACCATGGCCAATACAGAGAAGAATCAAATGGTTTCCTTCATGATGATTTCTTGGGACTTTATGCTCCCCCTGTTAGTCCGGCGGCAGATGTACCTATATTCATATGTTGCATTACAAGAGTTAGTCCAGAATCTAGTCTAGAATCTCCTCTCAAGATAAGAGCCTCCAAACCTAAAAATTACCGAAGATCCTGCCACGTTGTAGGAAAAACAGCTGCTCGGAGAAGATTCCAATTGAAGCGTAGCAGTTCAATTAAAGCAGTATCATCCCAAGAAGAGGTGAGAGAATCAAGCTGCAGCGCATCACATCATGAATAGATTCTGTCCGTCTCTAATGAGATGTTCTTAAATGGGAAGGTAGCAAATTTTGTTTCTGGTTGCTTGTATGCTGGCAAAATTTGTTGAACAGCATCTTTTTAGAAAAATATTGGATAAATAGCATGCATTTGAACTTATTTTTTTTTCCCGCTTGGAACTTGATTCTAGCAAACTCGAGTTCCTTGCAGGTAAATTTTTTTAAAAATGGAACTCGAGTTTACTAAACTTGAGTTCCACGTAGTTTTTTATTTTTTATTTTTTATTAAAAAAAAAACTCCACGTTAGATGAATCTAAGAGTAAACCAAGTTTCGAAAACTCGATTTTGGGTTGGAACTCGAGTTTGACAAACTCGAGTTCTAAAAACAGTCCAACTAACTAAATAAGTTCAAATGTGTGCTAGTCTCCAATATATATATATTTTTTTTCCAAAAAATGTACTATTTACCAAATTTTGCCCTTGTATGCTAGCTGTTATATATATATATATATATATATTTTTTTTTTTTCCCTTATGCTAGCTGCCTAAGGAAAAAACCATTACTGAGTCTAACAAAGAGCAGAATATTGCCCAAGGCAAAAGAAATCCTGAAATCAACAAGAGATGGGTCAGCTGGCAGTGATCCGAAGGGTTATCTCATTTTCCAAGAGACATCTCTACCAGGCAATGAATCTAGTCCACTCTTAGTTTATTTTGTTTGATATGACAACTTGAAGAATGTGCATATGGGGCAACGTACTACCTACTTAGTTTTCTCCCCATTTTGGGGAGAAAACATTTTGGTGGGCTTGGGGAGAGAACACCTAGATCCCACAATTTATTTTCCTTCCTCTCTACCTGTAACGACCCAAGGAAAAGCGTTAGCCACATTTGCGTTATACCTCTAGAGGACTAGTCACAATTGAGGCTCCTTACAGTTGTTAATAAAACCCAGTTCAATTCAGTAAATACCCGATGTGGGACTCATCACACACCCACACACATCACACAATCAATCAAATTGGGGCATCACAATCTCCCCCACTTAAATCCCTAACGTCCTCGTTTGGGCCCACTTTGTGGGGTAGTATCTCTGAGCCCACACGGGATTACCGGATTGGCTCTGATACCATATGTAACGACCCAAGGAAAAGTGCTAGCCACATCTGCGCTATACCTCAAAAGGACTAGTCACAATTGAGGCTCCTTACAGTTGTTAATAAAACCCAGTTCAACCTAGTAAATACCCGATGTGGGACTCATCACACACCCACACACATTACACAATCAATCAAATTGGGGCATCACACTACCCAACCAAACACACTCCAAAAAAGTTTTCCTTCTCATTTTCTTTCCAAAGTTTTCCATCCACCCCGTTTCACCTTCAAACAAACACACCCTAAATTTTTTACTTTTCTCTTGTTACTTTCTTACGTTGAGAAATGCAAGAGATACAACACTTTCACAATAATTTCATAACAAATCTTATGTGGTGAATTGTAAGTGGTAGGTAAAAATATGATGGCAACGATGAGCCCAAATAAGAATTAGTAACAAATTACCATATTAAATTTGTTGTGAAAGATTTTGTAGATGTAGCAACCCATGCCTCTATTTTCCTAAATATGCAGCAAGAAATAAGTTACGCTTGAATTGATGCCATGACTTGGTACTTATTTTGAGAGTTTTGCACCCTATCTCTAGCCAAACACGTAGGGCTATATAGTATATACAAGCTGAGTCTTAAATGTTTATGACTATTTATTTAAATTTATTTGTGTTGGGGATATATTTTTATGTAATTGGCATATTCTTTGACAAAACACACTTTATTTGTATTTGGTTAAATCTAAGTAGGTTCAAGATGATCATTACAAGTGGTTAAATTGAAGACATGAAGACTACTCAAGAACTGCTTAAGAAAAGTGCAAATCTGCAGGCCTCGATACCTCCTTGACAGAAGCTCGATCTGTCAAGATTCATTAAATCTCGACAGATGTCTTGATCGATCGAGCTTACAGGTTTTCAAATTATAGCCAGCAATGTTTTTATTCTAAAAGGCTATTTGTTTATGGGTTTGTATAATCCTTATTGGACTAGGAAAATCCAAGGTTTGTGTAAACCTATTTGGAATAGGAGTGCCCATTAAGCTCCTATTTAAAGGAGGTGGGAAAAGGAAAAACATAACCCTAGAGAGCTTTATAAGGTTTTCTTTTTGAAACTCTAGCCTCGTCCTACAGAAGAAAGAGTTCTTACTGCGTTTCTTGTACGCCTTTGGGTTCTGTAAGCAAGCAAAGTCTCTTGCACCAACATTGAAGATCTTATTGGTGTTTCTATGTAAAGCTGCTGCAAATCAACTAGAACAATCAAAGGGTTGTTGTGGAGTTAGTCATATACTAGAATTCGTGCAAAGGAGTAAGTTGCGTACTAGGATCCGCGCAATTGGTTAGTCACGTACTTGGGAGCCGTGCATCGAAAGGGCAACTTTCACTACAGAACAAGTCCAATTGGGTATTGGGGTAAGGGTTCAACTGTAGGTTGGTAAGGTACTTAAGATTCCTTTACTTGTAACTGCTTATTGTGATAATAATGGAGTTTTGGGAGTGGTGACCTGAAAATCACCCGGTGGAGTTTTTGCCGTTAGGTTTTCCCCATTCGTAAACAAATCACTGTGTTATTTATTTTCCGTTGCATAATTAGTTTATTGGTGATTTGTCTGTGCTACCACGCGTTTGCATGATAAATTGATTAATTAATAACTTGACTAATTAATTAATTAATTTATATCACAAGGGGTCATTCAGTTTATGGCCTATCAATTTGAATAAAAGTTGAGCTCAAGTTTATGAAACAAACTAGACTACATGTTCAAACTTAGTTCACTTTATTTTTTCTCCCAAAAAAAAAAAGTTTACTTTATTCTTTTCTTTTATATAGTAAACATCACGACTTTTTTTTTTTTTTTTATCCTTTCACAAATATGTGCTAATAATTAATAAATAAATTATAGTTGAAATTATATTATTAGAGTTTCTTTAAATAGAATGATTTTCTTTTATGAACTTGTAAAAATTAAACTTACTAACCTTGTATTGTTAAAAGTTATATGATTTTTACAGCAAAACAAATTATTTATATTATCAATAATAAATTATTAATACTAATTTAATATTTTAGGAACTTTTTTAAGAAGAAAATATAAATAGGGTAATTCTACAGTACCCCCCCCCCAAAAAGGGGGGTATAGTACCCACTAATAGGTAACTTGCTATATTAGGTTACTTTTTCCTCACATTTGATGGTTCCATTCTCACATTATGCAGTTTCAACATCACATGTGATAGTTCTTTTCTCACATTTGGTGGTTTCCTTACTTTTTTCTCACATTTGACGGTTCTATTCTCATATTGTGCAGTTCCAACAGTACATGTAATAGTTCTTTTGTCACATTTGGTGGTTTTTTTTTTTTTTTTCTCACATTTGACGATTCCATCATCACATTGTGTAATTCAACATCACATATGACAGTTCTTTTGTCACATTTAGTGATTCTACTTTTTTCTCACATTTGATAGTTTCATCTTCACATTGTGCAGTTTGAACATCACATGTGATAGTTTTTTTCTCACATTTGGTGATTCCCTTACTTTTTTTCTCACATTTGACGGTTCCATCATCACATTGTACAGTTCCAACATCACATTCGACAGTTCTTTTGTCACATTCAGTGGTTCTTTTATTTTTTTCTCACATTTGACAGTTTTATTGTCATATTATGCAATTCCAACATCACATGTGACAATTCTTTTGTCACATGTAGTAGCGTCCTTACTTTTTCTCACATTTGATGGTTCCATCTTCACATTGTGCAATTCCCCAAAACTGAAAAAACCTTTGAAACCTAAAAAAATGACCGAAATACCCCCAAAACCTAAAAATTACCAAAATACTTCTAAAACCTAAAAAATGACCGAAATAATTTGAAACCTTAAAATGATCAAAATATCACTGAAACCTAAAAATGACCAAAATACCCCAAAACATAAAAAATGACGGAAATTCATGCTTTACTCACATCAAATGTTTTGACATTGTTTTGGTTTTTGAACTTTGAAGCTTGATATTTTTGGAGCTCGTTGAATTGACTGTAAACTCCTTTTTCTTTGTGAGTAAAATTTACTAATTTAATAAAATAATTTTTTAGGAATGAAATTGTAACAATCGACGGTTCTCTTATTTGCTTTCTCACATTTGATGGTTTTATTGTCATAATAGGCAATACCAACAACACATATTACTTTACTTTTGCCACATTTAATGGTTCATTTTTTTTTTCTCATATTTGATGGTTCCATTGTCACGTTAAGTAGTATCAGTATCACATATGACTATACTTTTACCATATTCGGTTATTCCCTAATTTGTTTCTCACATTTGACAGTTTCATCGTTAAATTGGGCAGGATTAAAATCACACATGACCGAAATACCCTTAGAACCTAAAAAATGACCTAAAAGACCTTGAAATCCAAAAAATGACTGAAATAACCTTGTAACATAAAAAAGTGATTGAAATACCCTTAGAACCTAAAAAAGATCATAATAAACTTGAAATCTAAAAAATGACTGAAATACCCATAGAACCTTTGAAATAACCAAAATGACCCTAAAACCTTGAAATTTTTTTAAATACCCTAGAAACTTATAAAATGACAAAAATACCTCATAAAACTTGAAAATGACCAAAATATCCCCGAAACTCTTACCAATTACTAGAATACTCTTAGAATTTAAAAAAGTATTAAAATATTCTTAGAACCTAAACAATGACTGAATGACCCTAAAACCTAAAAAATGACCCTAAAAACTAAAAATGATTGAATGAACAAAAAAAAAGACCGTAATGCCCTCGATAAGTAGAGAATATCTGAAATATCCGTAGAAACTTAAAAATGATCAAAGTTCAATGTTGCATTGATGGTTTCCCTTTCTACTTTTTGTTTGTTTGTTTGTTTTTTAATGTTAAATGAAATTACTAAGATAGTTAGCTTTAAATGAAATTTCAATACTAAACGTTTCAATTAATTAAAAATGATCTTCTGGTTGACAATTTATAATATTTATTTTTAAAAATCTAATAAAAGTTTGATTATTTACTTCTAATAATTTTTATTTCTATTTATTCACACTCTTACTTCTACTCTCCATCAACAATTTTTGACAACCACAATATTTAATGTAATGAACAAATTTTTTTTAAGCCAACATTAAATCTCATGTTCACAACCACTAAATTTTCCAATTTGGATTCCAATCAGACCTGCACAAAATGAAATTTCAATGTTCAAATAGATACCAATTGGTTAAGCACTAAGATTATACAATTTAAAACAAAATTGTTGGGAACAACAATTCCTCACGAGTGATGGTTTCAATGGCACTTCTTTTGCATCCATATCATCTTATAAAACTAGATCAAATAACTCCATGTTATAATGTAGGATTTTTTTGCCATTTAACATGATTTTCAAAACAACTTTTTTTTTTTTTTTTCCTTATTGAGCTCTAGTTTTATAGGCTCAAGTTCTACTAATTTATATTTTTTAATTTTTATTTGGGTTCTAATGTTTTTTTAAAAAAATAAAAAAACTGCCTACATCTCAGTAAATCCCCTATAGCAGCATTTTAAGATATAACATAGACCAAAAATTAAGAGTTTCAATGGAAAGGTCATGGTTTAACTTTTAACACACAGATGAAGCCTACACATGAATGAATTAAATTTCTCCATTGAATCAAGTTTCGCCAATAAATAAATAAATAAATATATATATATATATATATATTTTTTTTTTTTTGTGTGTGTGTGTGGCTAAAAACTCTATAATATCACATTAGAATCTATAACATTGTAGCTCAATTTTTCCAACAACTAATACTTTATAACAACTAAAAGTAATTTGCTCTTTCACAAGTTGTATATGCTTAACAAGCAAGTCCACAAAAATCTTGTAGATGGATGGCTTCCACCTTGTCCTTGAACATTCCAACTTTGCCTGATGAATGACTCCACTCAATCCATCGTCCATATACAAGTGTAGAAAATGTATTAGAAATCAATAATGTTAGGTTCTAAGGAATTAGGAACTAATGTATTAGAACTTCATTTTGTAATGTTGGCAAATCATGATCAAAATTTAGTCTTGTTTTAGACTTGCTCAAAGTGTGTTTATGTGTAAAGTTGGAATCGAGTGTTTTGCAGGATTTGCTGTGTAAATCTGCCTAGCTTGATCGATCGAGAATTAGACTCGATCGATCAAAGCTCGTGCAGATTGTTTTTCTGTAGAATTTTCCAATTCAGCCCAAGCCCGTTTGATGTGTAGGGTTTTATATTTTGCCTTAAGTATAAAAGGAAAAAACCTAGCCACGTTTTATAGTTGTTGTTTATGCTATGTATGTGAATCTCTTGTGAGATTTAGAGGTGTTTGCCTTCACATGTACTTAGGGTTATTAAGAATCAAGATTATGTCAAGAGCTTGATGATCAGTTCAGTTGCGGTTTCAAGAGCTTAGAGATATACAAGCGAGAGTGCTTGTGCTTGCTGTGAATCCAAGAAAGAAGTAGTCTGTGGCCTCGGAGCTGTCACGTGGTCGTGGTAGTAAGTTTCCTACTTGAGGTAGCAATAGGATGTTAGTGGTCGAAGTCGCTATTGTGTAAACTTCAATTCTTTCAGAGTGAATTTATTTTACCTTGAGGATAGCTAGGTTAAATATTTCCCAAGTTTTTTATCAGTTTGGTTTTCCTGGGTTATCATATTATTGTGTTATTTATTTTCCGCACTTTACAATGATATGATATATTTGTGTTAACCTAGATCTGATAATTTGACTAAGTAATTACTTGGCTAATTAACTAGGTTAATCTGGTTGTGTTTTAAAGGGTCTGAAAACGAACAAGCGGTATCAGAGCGGGTTAGCTCAAGTTTTTAGATCCTTTGATTTAAGAGTTGATCCATGACCCTGGTTGTCATAGAACACGGTCACTCTCTTGTTATTCCACCTCACTTTGATGAGAATAATTATACTTATTGGAAAGTAAGGATGAAAGCATTTCTAAAATCTATTGATGAGAGAGTCTGGAATTCTGTTGAATACGGATGGGAGAAGTCCACTACTCTTGTTAGTGAGTGGCAAACTTCTAAGAAAGAAGCAGCCTCCTTTAATAGTAAGGTCATGAATGCTATCTTTAATGCTGTTTCTATGGAGAAATTTAAGAGAATCTCTAATGTTGAGGTTGCTCATACTGCTTGGAATATCCTCCAAACTGTGCATGAAGGCACAAAGGCAGTTAAAATCAATAAGTTACAGCAATTAACAACTAGATTTGAAAGCATTAGGATGTCTGATGATGAATCTTTTGATGAATTCTATGCTAAGCTTAATGATATTGTTAATTCTGCATATTATTTGGGTGAAATCTATGATCAACCTAAAATTGTTAGGAAGATTCTTAGATCATTGACTGAAGATTTTAGACCCAAAGTGATTGCCATCATTGAAAGTAAGGATGTTGACTTTATCCCTGTTGATGAATTTGTAGGATCTCTTCAATCCTATGAGTTGGACCTACCTAAGACTAGCAAATCCAAATCAGTGGCTCTTAAGACTGTTGATTATGTTGATGTGAGTGGATTTGATGATGAGCTCTCTGCTACAGAGATTGCCTATTTTGCCAAGAACTTTAGAAATTTTCTTAGGAACAACAACAAAAGGGCAAGAGGTAAGAACAATGTTGAACCTAGAAATTTTAGGAGGAATGATCCCACTAAGGTTAATAACACTGAAAAACCTAAAGAGAAAGTAGGTCAACATTCTAATAATTTTATGGGTCAACAATGTTTTGGGTGTCAAGGGTATGGTCATGTGAAATCTTAATGTCCAACATTATCGAGGTCTAAGGGTAAGGCTATGGCTGTAATCCTTAGTGATGATGAAATTTTTGACAATGAGCTTGGTAGTGATGAGGATGGAAATTTCATTGCTTTCACTGCTACTGCTGTAGTTGATGAAAATGTTGCTGTTGAAGAGAACCCTTTTGATGGGGAACTCTCTGAGGATGCAAATTTACAAGAAACCTATAATAAACTTCGCAAAATTGCTACAAAGGATACTATGAGTGTTGATTTAGGCTTAAAGAAAATTTCATCTCTTGAACTTGTTAAGAAGAATTTGCTGTTGAAACTATTTGATGCTAATGAATTATTGAATAATGTAAAGACTGAGAACATGCTTTTGCTTGATTAAGTTAAGAATTTGGAACATGAATTATCTGTTGCTAGAGAACAAACAAATAGGTCTGCTAGTTCCAAACTTGGTCATATGCTGTGTGTTCAAAAGTATCCTTTAGACAAAACTGGCTTAGGTTTTGTAGAAAGCATCTCTGTGCATGAACCCCATTCCACAAACTTTGTTCCTTCTTCTGAATCCCCTGTGAGTGAGGTTGTCAAACCTGTAGAAGTCACACCTCCTAGGAAGATTAAGGTTGATCTTAAAGAGTCCAAACCTAAGAACTCTATCCTCTCTAAGGACAAGTTGCATGATAGGCCTGCATGAGTATGTCATTTTTGTGGAAAGTCTGGGCACATTCGTCCAAACTATTTCAAATTGCAAGTTGCTAAGCAAGCAAATAAGCCAAAAGTACCTATGCCTCAAGCACAAGATCCTATAGTACTTATTGGTGAGTTGGTAAAGACTCTAAACCTTTATTCCAATACTGGAGTTGGTCATCATTCTAATATGAATAATAACTCCAATGCTAGAGTTGCATCTAAAAATTTTTGGATGCAAAAGGCTCAATCTAATTAAGTTTTTCTGACATAGTCCTTGTACTTCATCGATCTACTCTTTGTCACCATTTTTCTTTGTTACTTTTGTTTTCTTTGGTTTTTCTAGGATTTGCATTGTATAACATTCATGCATTTCATTCTAGGATTGTTTTTGTTATTTCTTTTCCCAAAAAAAAAAAAAAAAAAAAGCAAAATGTGTTTTGCATTATTTGTCTTGGATTTGAAATCAAGGTTGACCAATTTATGTTTACATAACATGTCAATTTACCTTGTTTAGCTTGGATGAGCTTATTTATTACACTTTACTAGTTTGAGTTTTGTAGTGCATGTTGTGTGGGAAGATGTTTATAGTTTTTGATCACATGATCTTGATCTTAAAGTCACATGCCTTTGATTGTCGGACTTGAACTTATTGAGAAAGACATAAATAACCATCTCACCACTGTTTACTAGCCAATCATGAACACCTTAGTGCATATCATAAGATTTTGTACTCGAGAAAGTGTAGCATATGCACAAAAAGAACATAAGGTGTAGCCTCAGTTTAAATGCTAAAATTGGTGTGTACATTACTGAACTATAATTAAATCAATCAGATAAAATTGTTGTGTAAATTATGAGGCAAATCAAGAAACTTACATAATTGCAAACTTGTTTTCTAGGAGATGTGAGAATTATATGATGTAACTCTTTAGGTGATAGTCTCTTTCAAATTTATGTGATGAATTTTGTAGAAATTGTGCTTGATTTCTATTTACATATCACCTCATATGTATCTCAAGCTTTTACTAGTTGCACACACTACACAAGTTACTATTTGCTAAACTTTGTACATGTTATTGTGTGTGATTTTGTTTTGGCCATCCAAGATTGAAACTTCCTTGAGTTTAATGCAAAATGTGTTTGAAGTTTGAGAACTTATGGAAAATTGATTGAAAATCTTAATTTTGGGAGATCTGGGTTCAATACAACTATTTTTGAAAAGCATTTCATCTCATACTCATGCATTTTATTCATAAAATACTATACTTTGAGGAGTTTCTGCATAAAATTGCTCTGTTTTTTAAAAATTTGATTTTTCCAGATTTTCGATTGATTGAACCTGTTGTTTGACCGATCAAAATTGTGATTAAAAATTTGGTTTGAATCTACTCGTTTCGATTGGTGTTCGATCGCTGTTGGATCAATCGAAGGCATTTTCAATCGATCGAATCTAATTTTCGATCAATTGAAAATCCCATAGAGTGTTTTTTTAAAACCTTGAGTTTTCACGTGTTCTATCACTATTCAAACTATTTCAAAACTCTTTCTCTCTCTCTCTTCGGTCGGTCAAGGATTCAAAGCTCAATTTTTTGTCGTTTTCCCTCAAACATTTTGCAAGATTTTTGTCTTCTAAGGCCAGTAAGACTCTTTTGCCCCTCATTTTTTATTTATTTGCATGTTTCATGCATTTTTTCATGCATATTGGGAAAATTTCGAACCTTTGAAAATTTGGGAATTTTGATATTTTCAATCTTTTCTTTCAAGATTGATTAATGGGTTTTTGTTATGGGATGATATAAAACTGATCTTTGTGAATTAATTTGATCAATGTATTTATTTGTGAAAAATTGAATTTTCTAGGGCTTGAAACTACTCGAATTGGGGATTTGTTCAATTGAGCATATTGTGATGAAATTGGCTTGTTGGATTAATTAATTTGATCATTATATTCTATGATATAACTTGTGTAATGATCAATTGATCAAATTGTTGAGTTTTTTGAAAGTGGGTTTCACAATTTGGGGTTTTTGATATAAACTCTATGCTAAAGCCAATTTTGTAATTTCAAAGTCAAATTGAACTCATTCTCACTGCATTAGAGCATGCATCATGTGTTGATATTGTTCATGCATCATATAGATTGTTATTTTCTATAATTTTTGTGCTAACCTGCAGTCTGCCCTTGGTTTTCCTTGTTTTCCTTCTTTGTCTCTTTTGTGTCTATCTTGTCCTTCTTTAGCATCATGACTAGGAAAACTAGAGCAAATTGGAAAGCCTCCTCTTCTTTTACCCCTACCTTTGAGAGTGATAGGTTTCTGAGTGAGAAAAACCAGGAAACTTTTGAGAAGTTGAACCTTCTTTGATTTGTATGGGCTGAGAGAAAGGTTATTTTAGTTGAGCTTAATCTGGAGATTAGGAGAAACTTTGAGCGTAGTGGCTAGTTACTGTTGATGGATATTAACCATCCACCTCCGGCTACCTTGATTAGAGAGCTCTACTCGAACCTCTTTGTCCACTCCTATGATTCCAACACTCTGGTGAAAAGTTGGATACAGGGTGAAGAGTACATTATTACTACTATGGTAGTGGTCTTTGCTCTTGGGGTGCCTATGGTCCAGCATCCTGTCTATCCTTACGATGAGTCTCCTCCACTAGATGACATTATGTCATATATTGTTGTTACTTCTTTCCAGTGAGGTTCTGATCCTCAAATCACGTCTGTTAAGTTGACCAAGATTCATTATCTTTTCTTTTGAATCGCTTGCCATTCTATTTGGCCCATCTCTCATTTGCACACCATTTCTATAGAGAGATGTGCATTTTTGTATGCTCTTGTCATAGACGCTCCTATGAGTTTTCCTTATCTTTTCATTTGTTCTTTGATTGAGGTTCATCGGAATAGTTCTTCTTCTCATGCTCTTTTCTTTCCGATTTTTATTCATCAGATTTTGCTACATTTAGGATTAGAGCAGTTTCCGGCGTCTGAGCTTGTTCATATAGTTGCTCCTATAGGTGCCACCTTTCTTAGGCAGAGGGCTGCTCAAATGAGAGCAAGCTCTAAATGCCCTAGGGTTGAGTCTTCTAGTGTCGCACCTCCTCCTTCTTCTACTATAGGTGATACTTCTACTGAGGTGTCTGTCGATCTGACTGCTGCTGCTGCTGTTCCTCTGCCTTTTACTTCAGATGATTCGAGCATTCGACATATGTTGGAGACTGTCATGACCGTTCAAGTGGCTCATGGTCAGCTTTTGGTGGACATGCTTGATGAGTTTTGATCTTTATGAGCGGATTTGGAGAGTCTTAGATGATCACCTCCGCCACCTCCTTTTGATGATGAGTTCTGATTGCCCTTTGGCAATTCTTCACAAAAAGGGGGAGTACATTTGGATAGGGGATATGAGATTTTTGTTGATAGGGGGAGATTTCTGTTGTTTTGGAGCTGTGGAGCTTTTAGATTGTATCTAGGTGCTTCATCTTGTATTTATATTTCTTGGCTCATGATGTATTTTGTTTTATTTGAGTTGTCTTTGATAGGGGAAGATACTATGATGTGTTTATTTCTGTTTCTTGTTTCACATTGTGCTACATTGATTATTGATTTATATTTATGAGGTTAGTCATGATATATGTCTTGTAGTTTATGCTTATGTGAAATCAAGAATTTATTTTGTTTTACTTGTATTTTCCACACATGCATTTATGTGTTTGTTAAGTGTTACAGGAATATATAGGTTGATTCAGTGATGCTGTTATCTACACTTGCAACTGATAGATAGTAGTTAGGTTGAATTTGTTTTTGTTGGGCAATATTATTGTATTGGGTTGTTTATTGTAAACTTTGAGCATTTTATTTGTTTTGTGTTTTGTCACGGATTGCCAAAAGGGGAGTTTGTTAGGTTCTAAGGAATTAGGAACTAATGTATTAGTACTTCATTTTGTAATGTTAGCAAACCATGATTAAAACGTTTTAGTCATGTTTTAGACTTGCTCAAATTGTGTTTATGTGTAAAGTTGGAATTGAGTGTTCTGTAGGATTTACTGTGTAAATCTGCTTGGCTCGATCGAACAAAAATTAGACTCGATCGATTGAAGCTCGTGCAGATTGTTTTTCTGCAGAATTTTCCAACTTAGCCCAAGCCCGTTTGACGTGTAGGGTTTTATGTTTTGCTTTAAGTATAAAAGGAAAAACCCTAGCCACGTTTTATGGTTGTTGTTTATGCTGTGTATGTGAATCTCTTGTGAGATTTAAAGGTATTTGCCTTCACATATACTTAGGGTTATCAAGAATCAAGATTATGTTAAGTGCTTGATGATCAATTCAGTTGCGGTTTCAATAGCTTAAAGATATACAAGCGGAAGTACTTGTGCTTGTTGTGAATTCAAGAAAGAAGTAGTCCGTGGACTCGAAGCTATCACGTGGTCGTGGTAGTAAGTTTCCTACTCGAGGTAGTAATAGGATGTTAGTGGTTTAAGTCGCTATTGTGTAAACTTCAATTCTTTCATAGTGGATTTGTTTTACCTTGAGGATAGCTAGGTTAAATCCTCCCTAGGTTTTTTACCTGTTTGGTTTTCCTGGGTTATCATATCGTTGTGTTATTTATTTTCTGCACTTTACAATGATATGATATATTTGTGTTAACCTAGATCTAATAATTTGACTAAGTAATTACTTGGCTAATTAACTAGGTTAATCTGGTTATGTTTTAAGGGGTCTAAAAATGAACAAATAATATGACAATTAACATAAAAGTACAAAAACTGAGGTGCTAGAAAGCCAAGATTTTTAGGTCTACAACATATGGAGTAGTAAGATTATGAAGGGGATAATAAATTTAGCAGATTATAAAATTGGGTGTAAAAAATATTTGAAGAATTAACTCTCCCAAGACTACAAATCTAGATAATAAACCATGAACCAGTGTATGACAAACTTCAATTAGACTGATTATTATTATTAATCAGATGTTAATAATCAAACCCTATAGGCTGTTCACGTGAAAAGATTTTGGATAACTAGGCTAGAACTTGACATGTTAGCAAGAGAAGCCTAAGAAGATTTTGGATAACAAGGCTGGTTCTAGAAGCAGTTTTCACAGAATAATTACATTGGTGTAAAATAATAAGGCAAAGAAAAAGGGATGCCATCAACATTATATATGTGTAAAAAAAAAATAAGGACAAGTCCTCCTAGTCCTATGGGGGAAGAGGGGATCAGAATATATGGTTTGACAGGAAAACCTCATAAATAATAGTTATTATGTTTAGAGATTCTAAAATAAATTTAATTGTAGCCAAATAAAGAAAAAATACAATAAAAAAATGTAGTCATAATTTTGGTACAAAGTTACATCAGTATAGCTTATTTTGCAGGGCTGAATATGGAATGCTTGGATCTCTTAAGTCGACCAAATATAAAAGCTTGCTTCTCTATTGCACATATGTGGAACAATGATATAACTTTATATAGTAGAATACAATTCAACAATGAAAGAAGTGTGTTGTTTTTTGTAAATTGGAAGAATGAGATGTTAACTGGTTAAATTGATTTAAAAGTAAGAAGAGAGGAAAGGGAAGAGTGATGAAAATATATTTATATTTTTGTTTAGATTGGGTATTGCTCTCCATTTTCATAGACTTAAATTAAGATTTGAGATACTTCCATTAGTTTGACAAAATATGATCAAGAACCAAAGTAATTGAGTATTTACATAGAACATGAAGTGTGTAGAACATAAAGTTTTTTATTGGATGATTAATGATTATAAATTTGCATTATAAGTTCTAGGTTGCTAGGACTCTGCCTACAACAGTTCTCTCTCACTCAACACCAATTGATGGTCTAGTGTGGAAAAAAATAATAAAAAATTGGTGTTCTTTATCAACAGTGTCTAATTAACTATATCTATAAATCTAAAATTGATGCTGAAATTGGTGTTCTTACCGCCAAGTTGGTTGAAAAAAATAAATTCATGGATGGGCCACCAAACCTTGATCAACTAGCCAATTTGGCGACATAGCATGTCAAAGATTTTTTTTTTTTTTTCTTTTAAACAAAGAATTTTTATTCAATTGTGCCTTTTGGCATTATATATTTAGGAGTATATATATCATATATTACCGTGTCTGAAAGCAGAAAGTAATTTCTGCGGATGACTTAAAAATTAAAATAATCAAAATTTCAGAATTTCAAAATCAATTAATACGAGGAGGCAGTGAATCGAAAGGTATGTGCCAAAGTTACATATTGATATATAACAACCAAAACTCAAACAAAACAACAATAGCATAAACCCACAAAATTTAGAGACAAAAAATATAAACTCATATTAGTGTATAATCCTAAGTAGAGAGAGAACTTCAAAATTGTGGGTGGCGCCGCCGAGCTAAGGTTGTGAGTGCGCACGACAAGAGAAGCAAAGAGAATGGCTGGAACTGTAGCGTATGGGTTCTTGTGGTTGGATTGGAAGAGAAGAAGTTAGAGAGGCATAAACCTAGAAGAAGATCAGACAGAGTGTAAACACGAGAAAAGGAAAAGCATAGAGAAATTTGATTTGTTATTTTCTTTTCTTTCTTGCTTTTTTGGTTTATATATATTACCTGCTTAACCAGTAACCAGTATCTATTAAAATTAAATGAATGGTCAAGATCAAAATAGTATTAAATTAATGGTCAGATTTAAATGGGTACCGTACCCACAAAAAAAAAAAGAGAGGGTACAATCCAACCTTATATTATTATGTTTGAGTTTGGCTCCTTTAAATTGAAATTAAACTTGGGTTTGAGTATGATTCCTTTACTAAGTAAATGAACATAAACAAATTTTTTTTTGAAGCCAAACACCAGTTGTTTATAAATATAGCTCAATTCAGTTATAGCTATATATGCATCCTCCCTAGCCCTAATCATGGTAGATTGTTGAAATCTTGGGACAAACTGGAAATCTCAAAATACTGGAAAGGTTTGAGAAAAAAAAGACACCATGTGAGTACTTAGGTATAATCAAATAGTAAAGCGAAACTAATAACTTTAAAATTATTGAAGCATTAAACTTTAGTTTTCACTTTAAATTTAAGGGATGAAAATCAAAATTTAAAAACAAAAAGTGTGTTAAAAAAAAAAAAAAAAAAAAAAGGGAAAGTGGAGGTAAAGAAAAGGAAACAGCGATTGCATTGGACAAGCAAGTATACTTTTTCATTCTCAGTGGGGAGTGGGGATTTTTGTCTTTATTGTTTTCATTGATCATACAGAGAGTTGCAGAAGGGAGCAGAGCAGAGAAAGATCAAAGCAAAAGCAAAAGCAATGGGAGTGCTATCGAACAAGGTCGAGAGGGAGAATCTAAAACCTGGGGATCATATATACTCCTGGAGACTCGCCTATGCTTACTCCCACCACGGTGCCCTTTCCATTTCTTCCTCTTTTACTTTCTCTATAATTTTCATTTTTATTTATATTTATTTTTGTATTTTGGGGTTGATTAGTATCTAAGTAATTACTCCTGCATTTGCTTTACTCCTTCATAACAGGATCTGCTTTTCTCATATTTCTCGTTTATTTTGTTTTATCCACCCTGATCACAAATTTTGATGGAAATTTTACTACTATTTCTGAAACTGGAGTTACATTTGTGGGACACTCCACTGTTTCAGGAAAAACACAATACAAAAAAACAGATAAAGTGTATATGGCTCCATTAAATTAGGTGCGGATTTTTTGAAAAAAATAATATTTATTTTAATTATAATGATGATTTTTTTTTTTTTTGAAAGCAAACTCGAACTTCATTCAATTAGAAATAGATAGAGAATCCACATATAAAGCCTCTAAGGCCGGTGGTGGTGAATCTTCTAACCATACAATGGGTTTATTTGGATAGAACTTATTTTGCTGAAACTGAAAACTGAAAACTGAAAACATAGTAGCAAAATAATTTTTAAATGTGTGAATAGTGCTGTGGGACCCATTTTTAATGAAAAAATTGATAAAAAATGAAATTTGTGGGTCTGTGAACAGTGCACAGATGCACTGTTCACGAAAGACCGGTCAAAAGTTGCGGCTACTGTTCATGTACCGTACATGAACAGTACTGCCTGTTGGGGGAAAAGGCGTGAAAAAAAAAAAAAAAAGGGAGAACGCAGAAACTTAAAACGCAGCAAACGTGGATCCAAACTGTGCCAATATCCTCATCTATATGCCTTTATTGTAAAATAGCAGAAACTCAAATTACCAACCAAAAATTGATTGTGAAAATATTTTAGGCTTGAAAAAGATCTCCAAACTAACAATAGGAATGAAAAAAATTAATCCAAAAGAAAATAGACACAAAACACCAAGAATTACGTGGTTCGGCAATAGCTTACATTCATGGGCGATGACGAACAAATTTCATTATATCAAATTTGGGATAATACAAATTGGTGTAAGACACTCTCACAAACCCAAATCCCAAATACACCTAAATGGCTCTTTCTCAAATACAAAAACTAAAGAACCAAATACAAACCAAAGAACCAAAGGTTCATGAATGCTTTAAAATGTGGAAAAACACAAGAGCTATTTAAACCCTCAAATAAAAATTACGGCTCGATAGATTTTACTTTAACTTTTACTAAGTGCGGAAAAGAGTAAATGCGAGCATATAAACAAACAAGCTACTCTAACCCATATTCATAATAACACAGCAATAAAATGAAAGGTAAAAGAGTGTTATCGAAGACAACACAGCGATGTGTTATCGATGAGGAAACCGAAGTCCTTGGCGTAAAACCTCTCTGCCGCCCTCCAAGCGGTAATCGATCCACTAGATAATCAGTTGGAATACATGGGTTAGCAAGAGACCCTCCAAGCCTAATCTACCCGATGTGCCTAAGCCCTCCAAGCTCCTACTCCAACAAGGCTTCTTGGAACTGCGTCTTGTCTAACTCTCTGGATCCGGCAACAAGCTCCATGTTGCATTTGCCATCCTTGGCTTCTTCCAATACTTCCCAACAACACCAAAACCTCACTGAACACTTTGAAAGGGTGTGGTAAGTGTTTGGGCTATCAACCTCTCAAGGATATGAAAATGGAGAAGTAGGAGTTGAGGAAAATCCACATGCAATTGTGTAGAAGATTGTGGGTATAACAATCTCTAACTTTCAAGGTTTATGGCTAGGGTTTTCTCTCAGAAGCACTCCTCAACATTTATGGGTAATGTGGGTATATATAGTGTGGGTACAAAAAGTGTGCATTAGATAGGACAATCTGGTAAAACAAAATGTTTCGCTAGTATCTCGCGGGAAGGCCTTACCCGCGAGCTACTCGCGAAACACACCTGTCTCCATCCTGTCCTGACTCTTCACATTCCAGTCATGTACAGGGTACATGCATCATTTCGTGGGATGCTTAGTCGCGAGCTACCCGCGAAAACTCTTCAGTCTTCAATTTGCTTGAGTCTTCACATTCTCTCTCTCTCACACACAACTCTTATAATTAAATCCCATAATAAAAACAGGGTACACAAGATTAAATAAAATTACAATCAAATTTGGCACGGAATAAAAGCCAACAAAACACATAGTTGTAAATTACAACTTTACAGTTCACAAATACCAAATACGAATTGCACACAAACCAAAGAGAGAGCCACAAATCAAATCCAAAAATTGCAACACACCAAGAGAGAGCAAATCACCAGACCGCAGAACCAAAACCAAGCTGCAACAAACCTTTCTCGCTATTCTAAATTGCAACCCACAAATATCAAATAACCAAACTAAGCGAGAACCTCTTTTTCTCACACACACACTCTCTCTCTCTCTAATTTTCCATAGCAGCACTATGTTTATATAAGAGACTTAAGTTGGCTAGTATATCCAAAACCAAGAAGGACTAGACTTTTTTTCCTCACACAAAAGAAGAATCACTCCTATTCCAAATAGAATTCAAAATCAAGTAATAGACAAAACTTCTAATAAAGTTTGATAACGTCAAACAACAGTAACCTAAAAGGAATAAAATTCCTTTATTATCTAAATCCAACATGGAGTTAAACTCCTAATTCAAGCCATATTCTATAGCCTAGCATAGCGAGCTAAGGAGTGAGCATCCTTATTTGCACTTCATTGGATACTCTTTATTTCTATATGCCGGAGACCGCTTGCAATACAGCAAATATCATCATAGATATTTCCCAACCAAGACAAGTTGATTTGGGGTGAGGTTATGGACTGCATAACATTGATGTTGTCTCCTTCAATTACCAACTCAGAAAAACCAGCTTCCACCGCAAACTCTAGAGCTTTGCTACATGCCAACACCTCTTCCTCCTCACTTTTTGTCACCACAGGACCTTTTGACAATAATGCTGCCATGATCTCTCCTCTGTCATTCCGAATCATCGCTCCAATTCTAGATGCTGCCAAGTCTGCAAAACTGCTGCATCAAAGTTGAGTTTGTAGACAGATCCCTCGGGTGGCTGCTATGCTTGTGGTTGTCCATTTGACACCGGAGCCTCCAACTGAGCTTGTGCTCCTTTATACTTATCTAAGTAATTCCTGGCTCTTACGTTAAGTAGAGTTGGTTCCTGCAGATTGCTCCCATGCAAAACCGAGTTACGTTGGTTCCAAATCAGCCAGCATTGAACCAGAAAAAGTTCGAAATCATCCTCAGAAAGCTTAAGCATCAGAGTTGCAAACAGCTGCAGAACATACTTTTGGCCAGTTAAGTATTTTTATAGAGATCAAACTGGACAACCAGCCCACACATCCTGAGCTGCTCCACACTCCCACAAAGCATGAATCGTTGTTTCTGGGAATCTTTGGCAGATATTGCAGATGTCATCTACAATAATTCGCCATCGAACCAGGTTCTCACACGTAGGCAATATATTTTGACATGCTCGCCACCCAAACACCTTAATTTTGTTAGGAACATGGAGCTTCCAAATCCTTGCCTAGACTTGACTATTTGATACCAGGATAGAGCTTTCTCCACACAACTTGCCTTTTTTAGCAACATCCTAGCTGTATGGTAGCGCGATTTGACCGAGTATATCCCATTCTTGATATGCAACCACACCAGCACATCTGGTACGTACCTTCTCTACTTAAGGGAATTCGGAAAATAACCTCTTCATCAAACCTTTGGAACACCGAGCTTATCATATCTCTATCCCATTAAAAAGTTGTCGAGTCAATTAAATCTGAGACTTACCACTCACACTCCTCTTCATTTAGGGGAATAAGTACTTTGCTTGTTGGATGGCATGCAATCCACTTATCTGATAACACTCGGATGGAAGTGCCATTACCCACTCTGCATAGCATCCTTTCCTTAAAATTGGCTGGGCCGCAATTAAACTTTTCCACACATATAAGTTGTTTGGAGTATCAAATGATTCCAAGATGCTACACCTAGGTAAGTATTTTGCCTTAAAGCACTTATAGAGAAGAGATCCTTGATCAATTAACAATCTCCACCCTTACTTTGCCAACATTGCAAGATTGAAACTCTGAATGTCTCTAAATCCCATCCCACCATCCTTCTTTGGTTGAACTAATAAATCCCAACTCTTCCAATGAATCTTCTTTTCATCTCCACACTGATCCCACCAAAACCTTGCACACATCGCATTAAGCTCATCACAAAGCTTGATTGGTAACTGAAATACTCCCATCGTATATGTAGGAATTGATTGGGCCACTGCTTTTAGTAGCACCTTCTTTCCAGCTCTAGATAGCGATCTCCCTTTCCATCCCTGTATTTTTTTCCAAACCCTTTCTTTGAGAAATGAGAAGTTTTGGTATTTTGACTTGCCAATCAAGGTGGGCAACCCCAGATAGGATTCGAACTTTTCCACTTCCTTCACTCCCAATGCATTTGTAAATCAGTCTCTTTGTGTAGCCGTAGTATTGCCACTAAAGAACACCGAAGACTTGTCTAAACTGATGCATTCCTTGAGGCCATTGCATACATATTTAGAAAATCAGTAATCACATGCACTTCTTCCTGATTGGCTTCACAAAACCAAAGGGAGTCATTAGTAAAAAGTAAATTTGATATGCTAGGTGTTGTTGGACAAAAGGACACTCCATGAAGTCTTCCATCCTCCTCTGCTTTAGCTAGTGTTGATGTAAATCCCTCTGCACATAAGAGAAACAAGAAGATAGAGGGCCTCCTTGACGGAGCCCTCTAGATGGCAGAATATTACCATATTCCTTACCATTAATGTGAACTGAGAATGAGGGGGTGGTGACACAACTTATGACACGATCAATCCACCATTTAGGAAAACCCAACTTGATCATCATGCCCTTAAGAAATGACCACTCAACCTTGTCATAGGCCTTGCTAATATCCAGCTTTAATGCAAGTGCACCTTTTTTTTTTACCTTTCTTTCTACTATGCATGGCATGCAAAATTTCATAAGCCACAAGTACATTATCAGTAATAAGGTGGCCTAGGATAGAAGCCCTTTGGGTGGGTGATATCAACTGGGGCAGAATCAACTTTTGTTTATTAGCCAACATTTTTGATATTATTTTATAAATAACATTACATAGGCTAATGGGTCTATAATCTGACATTTTCTCTGGAGACTTAACTTTAGGGATGAGAACAATATGAGTATAATTAATATCAAACACCATATTACCAGTGTTCAAAAGATCCAAAACAAAATTAATCACATCATTACCAATAATATGCCAAAATTTTTGGTAGAAAAGAGCATTCATACCATTAGAATCAGAAGCCTTGGTTGGTCCCATTTGGAACAACGCTACTTTGATTTCTTCAGCACTATATTCACTGGACAGAACTTCTTGCATATCTGAAGTCATTTTGTGAGAAACTGCATTGAGACATTCTTCCATCCGATCACATGTACCTGAATTAAATATCTTCTCAAAATAATTTGTTGCCACATTTGCTACATCTTCAATTTGATCAACCCACACACACTATTGATCTTTTATACCCTAAATAAAATTCCTTCATCGTTGTTGTGAGGCTATAGAATGAAAGAATTTTGTGGTCTTATCTTCATATTTTAACCAAGGTAGTCGAGAATGTTGAACCCAATATATTTCTTGTTTAAGGAGAAGATCATTAAGTTGCTTACTTGCTACCAAAAATTCAGCTCTATTTGCCTCCATGCGGTCACTGGAATTTAGCACTTCAAGAAGTTTTTGCATTCTTTTAATCTTGGCAATCTGAGGATGTGTTTTGTTAAAGCCCCATGCTTGTAAATCTGCCCCGCAGCTCTCAATTCTGTTCTTGGTACTAGCTAAAGATGAACCTCCACCCTTAGTTTTGGCCTATGCTTCTCCAATCACTGCCTCACATTCATCCCATAATAACCATGCCTCTTCAAACTTGAAACCCGTGCCACTCTCCCTCTAAATCTCTTATCTGTCCTAGACTGCAAAATAAGTCGTAGATGATCTGAAGCATGAGAGAACTTATGAGTCACAATGCTTGTAGAGAACTTGTCTCTCTATTCCCTATTTGCAATAACTCGGTCCGGTCTCTCTCTAGTGTTTGCTGCACTTGGTCGCTTGTTATTCCAAGTGAATTTGTAATCATGCAATCTCAGGTTGACTAGATTGCAAAAATCCAAAGCCACCCCCAAGTCACCCGTCTATTTTTCTTGTGGTGGATGCTTACTCAGCTTCTCTAATGAGTGTAGAAAAGCATTAAACTCCCTAATATAGCATCATGGCCCATCCACAAAAGAAGACAGATGCCTTAAGAGAGCCCATGATTTTTGTTTTTGACAAGCTTCTGGCCAGACATAGAATCCAGTTAGGAACCATTCAAAACCATCACCCTCTATTACCTTTGCCAAAATATGATTCTCTGTGTAGTTTATCACCTCTAATTGCACCTCCGCTTTCCAAATCAATGCTAAACCTCCTCCAGAATTAGGCTTTTTAACAATCAACTTGTTTGGAAAAGGTAGTTCTCTACAATGTTTCTCAAAAACCATCTCTATCAAGTCTTGTTTCTGTTAGAAAACATACAGTGGGAGCTTGATCCCTCACCAAATTGTGAAGGTTTCGAACTATTCAAGAGTTCCCAAGCTCTTGGCAGTTCCAAATTAACAACCTCATTATGCTTGGCAAGGGTGCTTTAGCACCCCCGCTGTTTCATCTGATTGAGAATCCTCACCAAACTTACCACGCTTCCTTGCACACTCCTTTTCATCCTTTTCAGTATCATGTTGCATATAATGACGAATTTAAGTATTGAAATTTTAAATTTTGCTGTCTTTTCAAAATATTATTTTAGTGCAAGATGTGATATAACCAAAATCGTGTTTTGCAAACATGATTTCAATGCAAAATTTAAAGAAATACTTTCTCTTAAAGAATTTTACCACAATACTATTTTCAATAATTTATTGTATTTTCCAACAAAAGCCCAATTAGATGCTATATTTTCAATGTGTCCTACGTCTTTTTCACTTGGAAACTCTTTTGTGTATCTTGAAATGGTAAATATTTATATTTTTTAATAATCTTGTAATGGACCTAATGGTATTAAGGGTTCTTGGAATTGGCCTCAAATTAACATTTTAGTAGGACTATAGTTGAACTGTTGGGGTTGATTACAATGCTGAAATCCTAATCAATGCTTAATTACCTTTATCTAGTTATACCAGTAGAGCAGTAATTTGAAAAACAGAAGGGTTTTACACTTATACTAGCAGTTAAAGGGTCTTTGGGTTTGATTGAATGATCGCAATCGTCTTTTCTTGGAAATTGTTTTTACAGCAAGAGTTGATTTCTTTTTTGAGATGAACGATTTCTAGTTTGCTTGATGTATGTGTATATTACAATTTTAGTTATTTCAAGTAAAAACAGCTAGATTCTACTTTGTAACAACAGGGATATATGTCAACAAGGGATGTGTTATCCACTTTACTCGGGGAGAAGGCCAGAAAATTGGTACAGGAACTGGGTTAGACCACATCATTGGGAGCTCATTAACTCAACATCCTTTGGACAATCCATGCCCAATATGTGGTAATCAATCAAGGAGTGATGGAGTCATCTATTCTTGTATTGATTGTTTTCTTTCAGGTGGAGATCTCTACCGCTATGAGTATGGTGTCACACCAGCTTTCTTTCTTGTCAAAGCTCGTGGAGGTACCTGCACTCGTGCTTCATCTGAGTCAGAAGAACAAGTTATTCATCGTGCCTTTTATTTCCTCCGGAAGGGCTTTGGTGTCTATAATGTTGTGAAGAACAACTGTGAAGACTTTGCATTATGCTGCAAAACAGGATTGAAAGTGAATCCTACTGATAACGTGGGCCAGAGTGGGCAGGCAACATCCTTTCTAGCTGTTGCTGGTGCTTTCCGTTCTGTACCACTTACGTATCTAGCCCGTTTTTTACGACTTGGATATGCAGCTACTAGTGTTGCCGGTCTGGCGGCAAGTTGTGGCACATACTGTGTCAATCGTTATATTAATGATATTGGAGTACGCCGAGATGTCATGAGAGTTGTTTTAGAGGAGCAAAAATGGTTTGAGTGGAGCAAACCATTTTATGTGTCCACCACCACACTCTGTGGAACACTCGCTGCATTAAGCGGAAACACAAGGTACCTTGTCGCAGAGTAATAATCTTTTGGCATGCTCAAGAGTTATGTGTGGTTTGCAAGAATTTGATTGTTATGGTGCCAATTAATGAGTTTGTCATGCAACGAGCACAACCAAAATTATTTCAGAATTTGTTATGTATATGTGCTTTTAAGATATCAGATTTTATTTCTGAATTTTGAATTTAACTTTTATTATAATTGAGGATTCTTTGGGATAAAATTGCGCCTTAATATAATCCTTGAAACTTATTAGAAAGATGAAATGGTTTGAGTGGAGCAATTTGAATAATTTTTTTTACTAGAGATGTTTCGCTAATCTTGGTGGTGATTCTAAGCACCCTCAGGTGTTGAAGCTTAGGATTGGCAAGTTCTAGGCAGTCAAGCCTAGGACTTATGTTGTTTCTCTTTTTCTTTTTCCTTCTTCATATTTTCTGATCCCCACAATTGTTATTACTCGAACTCAGCATTCAATTAATCCCAACAACTTTACATGGGAAGACAGGTTGGGACCTGATAACGGATAACCCAACCTGAACATGTATATTTGTACTTGAAATAAAAATGAGTTGACTCGTGACTTGACACATTTTTTTTATTATAAAAAAATTGTAAAAAAAAAAATAAATTAATACATGGTTGGTTTACTTGTTTGTTTTGAGTTTTACGGTGCACAACTCAAACTTAATTGATAAGTATAATTCTAGTGCCACATGATTATTATTTTTTATTATTAAAAAACCATATATGTTTTTATTTTTTTTTTTGGATAACACCATTCATATATACATATGTGATTTTAGTAGCATTCATGCGAATTAAAAGATGAATGATTGACACATTATTCTCACTTGAATAAAGCAATAAGTAAAACTTTTTAGATATTAAATGATAAATTACATGCTAAGATAATTTAGTTGTAGTAAAGTAAAAGGCATATATTTGAAATTATAGACATGTATGAGAAGTATTGCTAAGTGTGAAATTAGCATGATGGTCACTCTATAAGTACAAGTTCTTATGGGGTGGGGAAGGGGCAAGTGCCAATGTTCAAGTTTCCAATAGGAAGTTTCATACATATATACACTTGGTGATGGTCACTCCATAAGCCTATTAAAAGCGACAATGTATAAATAAGTAAACAATCAAATTTTGATATATATTCCCTAATTGAAATAGAGTAACAATTACAATAGTTCATTGAATACTTACATTCTTCTCTCAGCTTCCTCTGACTCAATCTTGAAGCAAGATGCAATGGTGGCCAAATGTCCATTAGTTTCTTCATAATTTTTTTTTTTTTTTTTTTTTTCACATGTGAAACCTAAATAGAACTTTATTAATGAATATATCAACAGAGTTGTCTACTTGTTTTTGTTGTTTTGGTGTGAAGAGATAAAAACAAAGGAAAAGATATTGATGATTTGTTTTATATTTTATCTCAATTGCTTAAATGATAAGGAAAAAGGGTTAAAATTGTCAATTTATAAAAAATACAATTTCCTTTAATTAAGTTTGGGAATCTAGATACCCACCTGTTTTAAAGGGAATCCACATTCCTACTAAAAGGGGGTTAAAGGGGGAATTCAGATTCCTCTGGCATTTGATTCCCTAGTGTGATTTGCAACCAAACATGGGAATCTTTAAACATTCCTAAGAATTCTAAAACATTACCCCGTACCAAACGCCACACAAGTGTAAAGGAAAAAGTCTGCCAATGAAAAACAGAGGATACTGCTAACTATCAAGAAAATATTTATAGATTTGATACATTGAACATGGCAAATGTTGGATCATATTCTTCAATGCTCTCTTGTATTCGTGTGAAACATCATCAAAATGGCCAAAGAAACAATCTCAAATGCTTGAAGCACAAATTGAAAATTTTCAATTTGGAATCTACAATGTGGCAACAATTATAAAGCAAGAAAATAATATTTCTAAGGAGGGGCTTGCCATCTTAGAGAGTGGATTCCCACATTATTATTTTGAGGAGAAAGTATTTACAAAATTGATGAGGATAAATACATGCACTAGATCACCTCCAACTTGACGCTCTCCTAATTCTTATTAAGAATCCAGGAAAAATAGAGTATTTTTTGGGTATTCTATCTTTTTTTTTTTTTTTTGAGAAGGTATTCTATCTTATTATAGGCATAAAATTTTATTATGATGATGTATGGACCAAACGCTCCTTAGAATTTGGATAATCTTTTGTTAAAATTTTTGAAAATTCACTTTGGGAAGAAGACTACTAAATGATGTGATGTGTGGTAGTAGTAGTTAAATTGTATGGTACTAAAAAATGCAGGAAGTAATTTGCTTACTTTTGAAACACTTTAACTTTGTATATGGTGGAGTTTATGTAATAGCTAATGAGTTTGTAATTGGTGAATGCAAAGGAAGATCAGGTTTTATGTACTTGAATAGTAATTAAGGATGATGGTTTTCTTTTAATTTGGGACTATCATAACTGATGTGACAAAGAAAGAAGTTGAGATAAATGGTTAAACTAACACATTTCTTTAAATTTAGTTAATCACATTATTTTTACTATATATAAATTTTAAAATGAATGGATAGGGAAAGAAGTTTAAATAATGTAATAATTATGAGGTGTCATTTTTTGTTAATTCTTTTTGTATATGGAGTTTCAATTTAACAAATTCAACTAATCACTCTTTTTTTTTTTTTTTTTTTTTTTTGGTTATAAACAAAATGGATGAGTGAAGAAAAATAAAATAATATAGTCAGTGTGATTTGTTAAAATTTTATCCTTGTCATCTTTTACTAATTTAATTAGTAAGAAATAATATTTTTTATATAATAATTAAAAAAAAGTTACTTCTTATGTACTATGTAATAGGAAAATGGTAAAATTTAGGTACAGTACCTTAGGTGCAATACTTTAGGTTCCCCTCTTAAATTTAAACCATGTGTATAAAATATACAACTTAGCAAACTACGTTACAAGGAATTTCCATATTTTTTTTTTCTTCCCCTTTTTCCCCTGCTTTCTCTCATCTTTTCCCTCACATGCGTGAAAACCAGATAGCTTCAAACACTTTCACCCTTATTTTCCCAAGAAACAAACAGATTTCAAACAAAAATTTTGCCTAAAACTAAACAAATTTCTGGCAAGACCCCTTCACAACCATGCCTCGCATTGATTCTGGCCACCATGTGTGGAGGCAAAGTGGTTTCACTTTTCACCCACATGAAATCCCATGCTTTTATAGAGAACCAGGCTAAGAGAATGAAGAAAGACAGCGGGGCGTGGTGGCTACGAAGGGGTTCGTGGTGGTCAATTGAAAGGAACAACTCTCAATCACTCTCTCTTATCGTGTTTCTGTTGATTTGGGTTCAACTTATTGATCCATGGCCTAAATTTTTGGTTAATGGGCTTGCCCCTTATTTCCTATGATTAATTGTTGATCAATAATGAGAAGAAACTTTTTTTGAGAGAGGAAGTGTAGATTGCCACTGCTGGGTAAGTAATAAAGAGGAGAGGATTTGAATAAAAAGCCAAAGAAATATTAAACAAAATTGTTGGGACAGATTTGAAATCTTAAAAAGCCAAAGAATAAAAAGCCAAAAAAAAAAAAAAATTAAAAACGTGATCATGTCTTTGAAGGAGGAGACTTAGCAGAAGAAGTTTGGTGGGGTAGATCTGACTTTATTTGGTTCTTCATAGTAGGCCAGTCAAAAAAAGAAAAAGAAAAGAAAAAGAAAAAGAAAAGGCAAAGTGACGGAGCATTATGTTTTAATGTCTGTTTGTTTGTTTGTTTTTTATTTTATTTTATTTTATTATTTTATTATTATTATTATTTTTTTAGAATGAACTTATGTAATTTTATTAATGTAAATAACTTACATCCAAATGTAAACACGGAACAATATGAGATGGTATATCCTCCATCCATACTTAAAAATTTGGTATGCGTATAGTATGTTTGGCCAGATTATGTGCAACACTATTGCCATTTCTCTTAACATGAGAATACAATACTCTCCTAAACTTAGTCCCATATGCTTTCACATCCTCTACCAGCAAACCCCACGGAGACAGATTCTACTCCTGTGATTTCAATGCTTGAATCAAACCCAAAGCATCACCTTCAAGTACAACGCTTAGGAATCCTAGCTCATGTGTGAAAGTCAAAGCCTTCAGTGTAGCCAAGGCTTCTATCTCATCTGCCTTATATGCGTGGCCAATTTTTTCTGCACAAGAGGCTAAAACAGCACCGTTAGTGTCCCTTATCACAACTCCTACACCTGACATACTTGAGTCACCAAAAATTGCTCCATCAAAATTTACTTTCACAAACCTAGCTGCCGGAGCTCTCCACCTATTTCCTCCATTCCCGTTACTCACCACTTGCGCTTCTGAACATTATATATCATCTTGGTATTGCACCATCTTTGCCCTCGTCTGTTCAGCAACTTGATGAAGTAGACTTCCTTGCAAGTTCAGCAACTTGATGAAGTAGACTTCCTTGCAAGTTCAACCACGCCTTATTCCTTTGATTCTAAATATTCCAGGCCGTGTATGCTAACAACTCCAGTGACTTTCCTTCCTCTATCATCCATAACAACAACTCCTTAACACCTATGAAGCCAATTTCATACCTAAATCCCATGTTCCCTGATCAATCCACACCACATTCAGTTTCGGACACGACCATAATGCATGTAACGTATCCTCTACTACCTGTTTACATCTCTCACACATTGGATCCTCTACGATTTTTCTTCGCATTAGTACTTGTTTAGTCGGCAGCGCGTTACGGCATGCTTTCCAAAGAAAATTTTTAATCTTTAGAGGAGCTTGCATCTGCCATATTTCCTTCCAAACCTGCTTCTCATAGATTGGTGGGGCATGTGGATTTGATAGCAACTCTGCCTCTTCTTTAAGGAATTTGTATCCAGATTTACATGAGTAATTTCTGGAAGGAGAATAAGGCCAGTATAGATTATCCTCTACTGCATTATGACTAAGGGGGATTTTTTTAATTAGTTAGCATCCTTAGGCACAAATAACCCATCCAAAAACTCTTCATTCCAACTTCTTGTGATTGGATCAATGAGCAAAGCTACAGTATGATTTTCAAAAATCTCTAAGGGGCAAGTTAGCAGCTGCGTTGGGTGTTTTCTTGGCAGCTAGCGTTGCTGCCAAATGTTCATTTTTTATCCACTTCCTATCCTCCATAATGCCCCTCTTTGAATGATGTCTCTTCCTCTAAGGATACTCTTCCAATCGTAGGACCCCATCCTTGAATCGGTTGCCTCCATAATCGTTGAATTTGGAAAGAAACGATCTTTAAATACTTTATAGAAGAGTGAGGTTTTATCATGCAAGAGTCACCATGCTTGCTTTCCTAAGAGGTAATCATTGAACATAGCAAGATCTCGAAAGCCCATTCCTCCAATATCCTTAGATTTTGTCATTTCCTCCCATTTAACCCAATGGATTTTCCTTCAGTCACCTCTTTGGCCCCACCAAAATTTCTTAATTAGAGTCTCAATCTCATTGCATAAGCCCAACGGCAATTTGAAACACCCCATAGTGTAAGTAGGGATTGCTTGTACGATTGCCTTAAGAGCACTTCCCTTCCAGCTTGCGAAAGCAACTTAGCTTCCACCCTTGAAGCTTCCGCCATACCTTCTCCTTTATGTAGTTAAAACTTTCTTTTTTTCCTTTTCCAACTAAAGAGGGCAGCCTAAGGTATTTTTCATAGTGCAAGATTTCGGGAACTCCTATGGCCATCTTGATTCCATGCTTCACCTCCACCGATACAGACTTGCTAAAGAATAGGGAGGTTTTACTTCTATTCATTTTTTGTCCCGAGGCTTCTTCATACTCCTTTAGTATGTCCAAGACATTACCACACTCCTCCATTGTTGCCCTGCAAAAAATGAGACTATCATTTGCAAAAAGCAAATGTGTTAGTTTTGGGCCCCTCCTACAAAGTGAGTAGCCATGGATAACACCTTGTAATTTAGCTCTTTTAAATAAACCATTCAGCCTTTCCGTACAAAGAAGGAATAGGAAGGGAGAGAGTGGGTCTCCCTACCTAATTCCCCTTGTAGGAAAAATCATCCCACATGGGTCTCCATTCACCAAAACAGAATAGGATACTGTTTTCACACAACCCATCACAAGATTTATCCACCTCTCCCTAAAACCCATCTTCCTCATTATCCCCTCTAAATAAGACCACTCCACTCGATCATATGCTTTACTCATATCAACTTTAAGTGCCATATAACCATAGTTGCCCCCCCCCCCCCCCCTTAATTTTTTGTAAACTATGTAAGGTCTTAAATGCCACCAAAATATTGTCCGAAATTAATCTACCCTTAGTGAAGGCTGATTGGTGTTCTGTGATAATGGGTGGGAGTAATTTTTTTAGGTGATTTGCAAGAACTTTGGAATAAATTTTGTAAAGAACATTACATAGGCTGATAGGACGAAATTGGTGAGCATATTCAGGAGATTTAATTTTTGGAACAAGAGTAATAAAAGTATGGTTTAGGGTGGTTGGTATGGTACCTGAGTTCAACCATGACAATGTGGAAGAGGTGACATCCTAATTTATCGTGCTCCAGAAATGCTAATAAAATAGTGGGGGCATACCATCCGGTCCAGGTGTTTTGAGGGGTGCCATTTGTTGGAGGGTAGTAGCTACTTCACAAGCCTCAAACTCTCGACACAGACTGTCATTCATCTCCTCATCTATCACTGTGGGCACACAATCAAAAATACCTGTGGAGACATTCCCCTCTGTTGATGCAAATAGAGACTTATAATAGTTCACCATAACTTCACCAATCTCTTCTTGTCTAGTTCTCCACACCCCTCCCTCATCTCTAATACCATCCATTGATTTTTTCTTGAATCTCCTTGTGGCACAACAATGGAAATATTTAGAATTTTTATCTCCTTGATTTGCCCATAGTATTCTTGAACGTTGAGCCCGCATCGTTGCTTTCCTATCTTGCAACACCTCTATCTCTTTCAACACCTCTATCTCTTTTTTAAGTTGTCTCACCCTATAATTGTTTCCATTAACCATGGCTGCCCTCTCTTCTTTAGCTGGGGCCTTTTTCAAATGGTTCAACTCCACCCTAACATTACCAAAAACATCTTTCTCCCATCGCCCTAAGTTTTGCCCATAGGGATATAATAGTAAATTCATACAAATTACATTTTTCATCATTTTATTTTTCTCATGAACCAAACAAAAGATATATATATATATATATTAAATGGTGCTCCTACTTATAGATTTCTAAAATTGGAAAATTACTTCTCTCATAATTTGTTAATATGATAAGTTATGAATGGTGAACTCAACCATCCAATAAAATTAAAAGTATGGAATAGTTGATGGGCTTAGTTAGTTCAACTAATAATGTCTCTTGTGATCAAATAAGAAATATAATAAAGTCTATAGCAAAAACTAATTAGTGTCTTAGCCAGATAATAAAAGCAATAATTGATTTATTATGGAACGTCATATATTGAAGTTCTATTGTATTTTTTTTTTTTTTTAACTTTACATCGAGCGCAATATACGAATTGAAAAAAGAACACCCATTTCCCTCCTCCTCTCCATTGTTTGCCAAGTTTTGCAAGTACAAGGGCAGCTTTGTTAAACTTAACTTGAATATAATTCTTCATTAAAAAGGGGGGGGGGGGGGGAGAGAACTAGAATACAATTAAAAAGAGATTACATCAAATAAATCTTTGAGCGCATGATGTCAAGGGTGGCTTGATATTGTTGATTAAAGAGAACAATTCCAAAGGGGGTCTTTTTTTTATTTAAAATATACTATTATAAAGTTTTACATTTAAAAAATCATTCCTCTTTTCTTTTAAAATGCAAAATTATTTCTCTCTCTCCAAAAATGAAAATTATTAATTAAGTTTATTTATTTAGATTTGACTAATATCTAATTTTCAATTAATAATATAATTAATCTACCTAATCTTTTTGTAACGTAATTCATTTTAAGTATGATTTTATTTATTTTTAATTTTGAATAACTTATTATTTGCAGAAATAACAGCAAAAATTTCCACAATTTTGTTTTAAAAAGTGCCAAATATAGACCAATTTTAACAATCGATTTGGGGAATTAATTCTCGCTCCTCAGCCCATAAATAATTTCATACCTGCCATAAAATGATTAATAAAAGCTCATATGTGAACAATATTTTATCAAATCACTTGTTGTAGTACATGAGGGGTATGTTTGGTACACTGAATGGAGATTACAACATGGATTGTAATTTTTATTATTTGTAATAAAGTGTGTTGTAATGTAATAATTAGACCTATTCATTAGTTTGGTTGTGAGTTATTACATTGGAATGAAACTTAACATTTATTTTAGGAAATATCTTACTCATATAATTATATCTCTTTAAAAATTGTTATTTTTAAATTTAAGAGAGATATATGTTATTTTTATGATTTTTTATTTTTATAATTGTTAGATGTATATGGATAGTTTGTTTATTTGGAAATATATTAAGTTTTTAAATTATTGCACTTACCAAGGAATTGCTAATACAACCTTTTAAAGAGGAATAATTATTCCTCATTCTGAAGAATAGTTATTCATAAGGAATGATTATTCCTTGTAATAAAAACGTAACCAAACTAAAAAATAACTAAATCATATGAATAACTATTATATTATAGCGCTTATTACAGTCTACCAAACATGCCCTAGGTTCTTCAAAAAAATTTAAAAATATAGTTGCATTAAATTAATTGTCCTTAAAAAGACAATATTATTTGTGTTTCATTGGCCAATATAATTTTATGTGTTTCAATTTTTATAGAACCTAATTTATTGGATATTTTTATTCCAATATTCATATTTTGGCAAAATTTAATATTGTTTTAATAAAAATTATTTAAATTGATATTATGTTGATAATATTCAGGTATCTAGCAGCTTTTTTTAATTCAAGTTTTGAAAATAGGATTTTAGTGCATTTCCATTCAATGCTCTAAAATTTGTTTTTAGTTATTTTGCATTTTATTGTAGCACCAATTGCTTTAAAAAATTAAAAAAAAAAAACCACCTAATGCTAGATTTTTTGCATTTTGCTAACATCATAGATGTTTATTGTAGTAATATCTATATCTTAATTAAATATTAATATTTTATTCCACCCTTATTTATTTTTAATCTTACTAAAAGAATTAAGTATGTGTTTGGATTCGGCTATTGCGTTTTACGTTTACGTTTCTTTTTTTTTTTCTTTTTTTTTTCTTTTTTTCTCTGCTGCTGCGCACACGTTTAGGGGGACAAGCGGCTATTGTTCATGAACAGTAGCCCTATATTGTTGACTTTTCAGCCTCTTTTATCAGTCCCGTGGGTCCCGTGAATAGTGTACGGGACCCACAAACTTCTATGATGTTTAGGGGGACAAGCGGCTACTGTTCATGAACAGTAGCCCTATATTGTTGACTTTTCAGCCTCTTTTATCAGTCCCGTGGGTCCCGTGAATAGTGTACGGGACCCACAAACTTCACTTTTCAGCAATTTTTTTTATTAAAAATAGGTCTCACAGCACTATTCACACATTTAAAATTTATTTTGCTACAGTGTTTTCAATTTCAGTTTCAGCAAAATAAATTCTATCCAAATGGACCCTAAGTATGAGAAGTTGAATTTATTATTAAAATAGTACTGTAAAGAAAAAAAAAATTTAATAGCAAGGTAATGGAGTATGAGATGTATGATTAATAATGTATTACAATATTAAACTAATGTAAAATAAATAAAATAGATTTTTGGTGGTGAAAATCTTTTTTTAATTAATTAAATAATCTTTTGCATTTCTGGAAGTGTATAATGATTTTAAGAAATACGCTAGATTTTGATTTTCAAATAATTTCAAAGTAGTGTGAATTAAATAATAAATATTAAAAATATATTATTTAGCAAAATTTACCTTTATAGGTATAATACTTGACTACGTTTCAGCAAAAACAAAAAAAAAACCTGGACGACGTGTCAATCTCTCTCTTTCTTTGTCAGAGCTCAGGGTAACTTGTATACTAAGCTGAGCAGAAGACTTGTAGGGAAAGTTTCAAGTCAAATGCAATATATATATATATATATATATATATATACACACAAATACGAACAATTCTAGGACATTATTGATGGCTCTCGCTCCTAGCTCAGTCCTAAATCTCTTCTTCCTCTTATTAAAATCTGTGTTTGTTTTTATATTTTTCTCTTCTTATTAATGAAAGTTGAAGTTATTGAAAAATGACAAGCATTAAAGGAATGGAATCGATGCCAGTGGGATTCAGATTCCGCCCAACCGATGAAGAACTCGTGGGTCACTATCTGAGGCTCAAAATTGAAGGCAATGACTCCCAATTCCATGTCATCCCTGAAGTTAATGTGTGCAAGTGGGAGCCTTCGGATTTACCTAGTATGTACTGCATTATCTAACTGACCCAAAGTGCCAAAAGTTTAATTTTAATTTTTTAAAACAGTTTTCTCTTCAATTCCAAGAATTAATTGGTTTGCAATCTATTTTGCTCTTGTCCAAGATCAATAGTAAGTTTTCATACTTTATTATATTCAATTCTTAGTAACCATTCATTGAAGTTGAGAGTTTTTGCATGAAGTGTTTCCAACAGAGACTTTGAGAAAAAAAAAGGGTCCTTTTGTAATGAAGGGTCTTGCTTGTTTCATGGTTGTGCAGAGTTCTCAGTGATCAAGTCAGATGATCAAGAATGGTTCTTCTTTAGTCCCCGGGATTACAAGAGCTCCAACAGTAACAGAACGAACAGGGCTACCAAATCCGGGTACTGGAAAGTCACAGGTAAAGACAGGAAGATCAGAGCTAAAGGCACTGACGATGTGATTGGTACAAAGAAGACTCTAGTGTTCCATAGAGGTCGTGTTCGTGATGGGGTCAGGACCAACTGGGTTATGCACGAGTACCAACCAACAGTAACTCTTCCTTGCCAGGTTGGTGGTGTTCATGTTAATGCTCTTAATTTGGTACACACATGAACATGATGTTAAATTATTCATTTTATTGGGATTATGATAGGTACTTTCCTTGTTTTACATGTTTTACTGTGTGTGCAATTAGAAGATTACCATGTATTTAAGATAATTGGTAACAGAGTTCTCTTGTTGCGAGTTGATGGGTTCTATTATAAGGGGTCAAAACCATATTTGGTCCATAAAGTTTTCCCAATTTTCCCATTCGATTGTTATACTGTTCTATAAAAAATGTAAAATGTTTCAATTTGTCCCTTACACTACAGAGCATGTTTATGATAAAAAAGGGGGGAAAAGTTGTCTTAAAAAATATAAGTGAGCTGCACAAATGGATAAAAAGTGAGCAGCTGGTTGGGATGAAACTATGTTGGGATTAAGGGGCTAAATCCCTTTGATACGTCAAGAATGTATTGACCCCTTATGATAAATTAACCAATTAATTAGTCAAGTGAATTAATTAAGTTAATTAACATGCAATACGTGTGGTAGCAAAACAAATCACCAACTAAGTTAATATGCAGTGAAAAACAAAGTTGACGTGGTGATTTATTTACAAATGGGAAAAAACTACACGGCAAAAACCTTACCGGGTGATTTTAAGATCACCACTCCTAAGAATCCACTATTATCACAATAAACGGTTACAAGTAAAGGAATTCTAATACTTTATGCCAACTTACAGTTGAACATTTACCCCAATACCCAATTGGACTTGTTCTGTAGTGACAATCACTCCTTTCAATGCATGACTCCCAGTACGTGACTAACCAATCAATGCGCAAATCTCAGTACGCGGCTTACACACCAACTTGAAAAAGATGTTGGCTGTAAAGTTCTTCAGTTCATCAATACGATGAAAATTACGAAACTCCTTTGTTCCAAAACCCTATGGTGTACAAATACAACAACTTCTTGAAGAGAAAAATAAACTAGGACAAATTGTCTCTGCTTTACAATATGCTTATGAAAAACTTTTGCATTGATGTGCATCCGCTGTGACGACCCTTAAAACAATTCTTATATATGTTTAGGGTTGTGAGAAAGGAAAGCCTAAACATGTATACACAGATTTGAGTGAAATTAAATATGAAAAACTGATTTTCTTAAATCTTGATTGATAGGGTATCTATCGAGCAGCTGTCGTGTATCGGGCTAAACTGCCTTTTAAACCTCAATAGATGTTATTTGTTGAGTTTTAAAATCTAGCACTTCTTCACTTGTTTCTTGGACAGACTTGCATGGTTTTAACACTTGAATTTGAAACCTTGTTCCTTGAAGCATTAAACACATCCTAGATCTACCCAATTACAAGTAAATTGCATTTTGTCAAAGGATTAGCCAATTTTATATTGACATATGTTCCTAACATGCTCACATATGTCCTAACAATCTCCCCCTTTGGCAATCTGTGACAAAACCATAACAAACAAGTGAACATATGAGAGAAGTCATAAATCACTCAACTCATATTCATTTGTTGAATACAATAAAATCTATCCTAATACAAACTCTTGAAAAACTTTGCAAGAAGAGAGTTCTTGGCAAGAAAGACTTTGACAACCTGAATTTCTGAAACACTTTAAACAAAATTCATCACGGCATCTTAGTGTGAAACAGAAATAAAAGATTTCATACAATATATAAGAAGTATGTGCATAAAGAGAGAAAAGAAATAACACACGTAGAGATAGGTGAAAGAACTGTGATAACAACCTCATCATATATATATCATAAGTACAAAGTTTGCTATCACAAAATAAGAACAATGTATTTATAAAAGAAGAAAAGGAAAAAAAATACATAAGTCTTCACTACATCCTTTAAAAAAAAAAGAAAAAAAAGAAAAAAAAAAACAACTCCCCTTATCACAAAAATGTTCTATTTTAACTCTCTCCCTAAATACATGATTACTCTCATCCCAAAACTACTTCCCTTTTTTGTCACGAATGACAAAGGGTAAGTAAATCAAGCAATCATGTCATCATCACTAGAAGAGCTAGCATCCTCATCATCATCGTCGTTGTAGTCACCATCATCATCCTCATCCTCAGATGCCTCTGGAGAAGGAGAGGGAGACTCTACAAAGCAACCAAGGTGAGCTTGTCGTCGAGTAATACGGCCGACACGGGTGTTCACCTAACACAACTTATCACTGAGTGTGTCAAGGCGAGCATCCATGCGCTACAGTTGCGCTATGACCACCTCGAGGGTCATACCACCTGCTAATGAAAAAAGAGCGGATGTGGAAGGAGTAGAAGAAGCCGGAAAAGTCACTGCCTCTGTCTGTGGCCGCTTCGTCTAACAGTCGCAGCATCTATGGCACACATAGGAGAGAAATGTGTGAACTTTGGATAGGAGACAGAAAAGTGGCAAAAAATCTGGGTGATAACCGAAGGAAAAATGAGCTTATCATGAGTTGCAATATCCCTATAGACATCTATGAGGGAAATAATGAAGTGAAAAGGAAAGTCTATAGAGAGTCCATCAAGGAGAGACAACAAAAATCGAGCACGAGGCTCTGTGATAGAGTTACAGTGAGACAAAGGATGGAGAATGAATGTCATCACCATGTTAAGGAATCTCAGACCTTTTGCAAAGCTCGAGCAAGGGGTGTTTTGACGGTCACCCCAAGATGAGGGTGTCTCACAAAAGCGAGACGAGAGCTCGTCTTTGGACATAGTTCTCAGACGCTCACAACCGGGGTAGTCAATAAACTCTACCCTCGGAACATGTAGCACCTCAGATATAAGATCTGGAGTGACTACAATGCGTGTACCTCGATTGTGAGTGATAAAATAAGGTACTGTATAATCAAATTCGTGTATATTGGAGTAAAACTTCTGTATGATCACGGAGGGACAAGTGACTAGGATGCCACATAATGACTCCCAACCCCTACTATAGATTATAGTGGGAAGGTCAGTATCGGAAAAGTCTGATAGAATGACTTGGTGTTTCGAATGAATGCCTCGTCGTGAAAAATTCTCCAAAAAGTCCTTACGGGCTTTATCATCATGGAACCGAATGTGAGATAGATTAGAATCATAAGGGGAAGAAGAAGAAGAAGCCCCAGAACAAAGAGAGTTTCGGGACGGAGTTGATTTTCGTTTAGGTGCCATAGAGTAACTAATCGAGAGAGAGAGAGAGAGAGAGAGAGACGCAGAAAAGTACCAAACAATTTAATATCAATATGATAGAAACAAAATTGGTACGTATGTATGAAAAAGGCATGAACATGTGACATGCAATAGAAAAAACATCATGGGTTCAGCCTAATCCAATCCTACCAGCACACAACATTTTAACATAGTAATCACATATCTAAAATGCATGACCATTGTTAAAAATGCAAATGTGATGCAATGCATGAACATTTAGGATCGTTTACACAACACCCATCCCAAAAATTTCACAAAAAACTTCATCAATTTTGAAAAACCCCAAAAATTCTTTAAAAACCCAAAAACCTAGGTCCAATGCATGAAATGCATGAAGAATTAAGGATTAAGAACCCTTACCAAAGAAGGAAAGCTTGATTTAGGCCAAAAAACACTTGGGAATGAGGTTTGGAGTGAGAGAGAAGTGTTTGGGAAGGTGAGAAGTTAGAAAGGATCAAGAGAGATCAAGAAAAATGAAATGGAAATTGCGCTGACTCTTTATATAAAAATCCCAATTTCTCGATGGATCGAGAGGTGTCAAGAGCTATCGAGAATTAAAATTGTCAGAAGGAGCTATCGAGAAGCCTTAAAAACAGTTTTTCAAAGAAGAGAAAAACACAGACATGAATGCAATCAAACATGCTACTCAATCAAAGATCCAAACAACATTTTAACCTCTCAAAAACATCTCCCATCAAGAAAAATGTCATGAATTTAGATCCACACACACACACACAAAACAAGTTTAACCAATTTTATATTTCAAAAATAAGTCAAGACAATTTAGTGAGCATATATTAACACATGTATCCCTTTTGATGACCAAATCATATTGTACATGCACATGTATCAAGAGTAGTAAAGAATATTGCGTGTTGTGTATGAAAAACATCACAAGATTGTATAAGTGTCTACATATTATGACGATTTAAGATATGAGAAAATCACTTTAACTTACACACAATCATAACTGCTTGATGGGGATTATCACCTTTGAGGTACATTCTATAACTCACACATTTCCTAGAAAACACGCTTGCAATCATATATAAAACAATTTGATTCTTTTTTATTCAAGAGGAGCAAAGGAGGATGGAAACTGATTTTGGTTTCCATATGAGATCATACTATTGCTCTGTTGAGTGGCTAGTCACTTATAGTAATTAGGTCGAGTATGTCCAGTCGCTCCATAGTAACGACAGAGATGCTGCTTCTTCTATTTAGGGTTTTGAGTATTTCCCTTCTTAGCCCTAGGATTTTTATTTCTTTCTTATCCAGCTTAGGGGGTGCTCTTAAGATAGATTTACCCTTGTCTATGTTCTCACTAGTTAACACATTTTTCACATCATTGTTCTCAAATTCAACATTATTAGTAGAAGAAACAAAAACAGTAGTACAAGTAGAAGCAATACTAGGAGAAGAGAAATCATACCCTAAACTAGTTTGATCGAAAGCAGATTTCTGAAGACTAAGCATCTCTTTAAGCTTTGCACTTGAAGTCCTCTCCAACTGAGCTCTGATTTGAAACAACTCTGCCTCAAGCTTTTTGGTCTTCTCAGCTAAGAAATTATTCTCAAATCTCAGTGCTTTAATGGTCTGATTGGCTTTATCAAACTTCATGGAGATTTCTTTTTGTTCAAGCTCCACTTCATTGAGTTTCTTGGTGGCCAACCTATACAATTTTTCATGCTTTTCTGAGACCTTGCATAATTTTGCATAGGCTGTGTGGATGTCATCTTATTCATCCATCTTCTCAAATTTAGACTTCACCAAGTCCTTTTCTTCATCCACATCTTCTACAATCTCCTCAACAGGATTTATAGTGGCAGTAAATGCATTTAGGATTCCATCATCCTTATTATCAGAATCATCTTCAGGCTCGATGTCGCTCAAAGTAGCAGTAAGTGCCTTGCTCTTCCCAATGGTCTTGAGATACGTAGAGCACACTTGTTTCATATGACCGAAGCCTTGACACCCAAAGCACCTTAGTCCTGAGGGAACAGTGTATTGACCTCTATCCCTAGCATCATTCTTTCCTTTGTCTTGGTTCTTGAATTGAGTCAAACTGGATTGCTTGCGATCTTTGTCAAATCCTTTGGCATTGGTATTCTTTATAAACTTTTTGAACTGCCTGGTGATATAAGATTTCATCTTAAAATCTTCATCGTCTGAAGACTCATCAATGTCACTGCTTTTAACCTTCAATTCCATACTCTTGCCCTTACTAGCTTTCCCAATCCTTGTCAAACCCAACTCATAGGTCTGTAGATTGCCAACCAGCTCTATCAAAGGAATTTGGTCAATGTCCTTTGATTCCTCAATAACAGTGATCTTGGCATTGAATTTCTTTGGAAGAGATCTAAACACCTTCCTAACAATCTTGGGTTTGAGAATGGTTTTCCCAAGATTAAATGCAAAGTTCACTATGTCCTTCAACTTGGCATAGAACTCATCAAAAGTCTCATCCTCCTCCATCTTAATCTCTTCAAAGCTTGTAGTAAGCCTTTGAAACTTTGAATCTTTGATGGCCTTAGTTCCTTCATAGGTTGTCTGGAGGATGGTCCATGCTTCTTTTGCAGTTTCAGTAGAGTATATCTTTTGAACTCCTTATTCGTGACCATACTAAATAAAGCATTCAATGCCCTGCTATTGAAATTAGCCGCCTTGATCTTAGCATCATCCTAGTGGGCCGACGCTTCCTTTGGCTTGGTCCAGCCTATCTCCACAGCTTGTCACACTTTTTCATTTAATGACTACAAGAAAGCTCTCATGAAGTATGCATAGTTAGTGCCATTAAATAAAGGAGGTATAATAAGAGACTGTCTTCTATGCATGACAAACAGGGGTCAATGGATCACATAGCAAAGATTAAAATCTAATCAGAGTATGCCTGCTCTGATACCACTTAATAGACCAAGAATGTATTGACTTATTGTGATAAATTAACCAATTAATTAGCCAAGTAAATTAACCAATTAATTAACCAAGTGACTTAATTAAGTTAATTAACATGTAATACGCGTGGTAGCTCAAATAAATCACCAACTAAGTTAATATGTAGTAAAAAATAAAGTTGATACAGTGATTTGTTTACGAATGGGGAAAACTTACACGACAAAAACTCCACCAGGTAGTTTTAAGGTCACCATTCTTGAAAATCCACTATTATAACAACAAGCGGTTACAAGTAAAGGAATCTCAATACCTTATACCAACCTACAGTTGAACCCTTACCCCAATACCTAATTAGAATTATTCTGTAGTGACAATCTCTCATTTCAATGCACGGCTCCCAGTATGTGATTAACTAGTGACTAACCAATTGATAAACAAATCCCAATACGCGGCTTACACACCAACTTGAGAAAGATGTTGGCTGCAAAATTCTTCAGTTCATCAACACAATGAAGATCACGAAACTCCTTGGTTACAAAACCCTATGGTGTACAAATATAGCAGCTTCTTGAAGAGAAAGATGAACTAGGACAAATTGTCTCTGATTCACAATATGCTTATGAAAAACTTTTGCATTGATGTGCATCCGCTGTGACAGCCCTTAACACAATCCTTATATATGTTTAGGGTTGTGAGAAAAGAAAGCCCAAACATGTATACACGGATTGGAATGAAATTAGATCTGAAAAACTGATTTTTTTAAATCTCGATAGATAGGGTATCTATCGAGCAGCTGTCAAGCATCGGGCTAAACTGCCTTTTAAACCTCGATAGATGCTATTTATCGAGCTAGCTGTCGAGCTTTAAAATCTAGCACTTCTTCACTTGTTTCTTGGACAGACTTGCAGGGCTTTAACACATGAACTTGAAACCTTGTTCCTTAAAGCATTAAACACATTGTAGATCTACCCAATTACAAGTAAAGTGCGTTTTGTCAAAGGATTAGCCAATTCTATATTGACATATGTTCCTAACATGATTCACATATGTCCTAACACCCTTCCCCTAAGAAAAAATTTAATTGTGTTAAGTAACTTATACCTATTATTTATCAAAATTTTATTAGAGTTTAACCCCGTCAAAAAATATGAATTGACCCCAAAAAATAAACTAGTCTTTGTTTTTTTTTGACACTTGTAAGAAGTTTAGAAAATATAGTAATATTTCATTACAAAAACAATAAGATTATAAAAGCCCCACTCAAATTCATTATTTCATTGTCAAATAAAGTACCTAGTTGATTATTAGGTTTGAAACTTTAGAGACCAGATTATAAAAATGGATAAACTTCAGGGGCCAAATGTGGTGTTTGACCATATAAGTCCATTATAAAGATAATTGGTGAAATTTTATTTTTCACCTCACGTACTTAAGTTATAATCACACTCATAGATTTGGTTTTGGATGATTGTTTGTGCATTACCATAAACTTCATGGCCTTTTTGCTAAGATGTTCATCATTATTGTTCACAACAAGGGATTCTGAATTTCATTGTTTGTATCCATAGAAACTAACATTTCTTAAACAGAAAGTATATTACTACTACTTGATGGACACCTATGTCATCCTAGACTGTGATTGATGTGATTAGAAGAATTTAGGTATATGCTTCTGATTTAGATGTTTGAAATTTGTGTTCTTGTTTTTTCTGAAACTTTTGTTATCTACTACTACAAAGTAATATCAGTTCATTCACTTGTGCAGAGAGACTTTGTCCTCTGTCGCTTAAAGAAAAAAATGGATGAGAAAACTAAAGTGACAACCTGCGACGAAGGTGAAGAAAGCAGCTATGTTGCTTCTGATTTTGAAAATCCAGTGCCAGAAGATACAAATCCAGAGGTAAAAAGGAGCATGCCTGAATATTTTCAATCTCAACTACTTTATATGGACCATGAGAAGCAAATTTGGAACTAATGTCTGCTTGTTTGCTATTTTTTATTCAGGTATATGATCACACAGAAGTAGACTTGGAATCAGTCCTACAGCTGCTGCAGCAGCCACAGAATTATGATGCGTCTTCCTCACAGCTTCCATTATACAATCAGCAGGAACCCTCTTTCATGGATTCCACATTTACCAACGGCCATAATGAAGTGCAATTTCAGTCTGATCAGAATGAACATGAAGAGGATCAAACAAAGTTTGTCCATTCACTTTTTGTTGACCAGGATGAGTACTCCTGTGAAGAAATACTGCACTTCAGTGACACGGACACTGACACAGCCCAAGCACGGGTAAAAAGCATATATTCTCCAACAGCTATTGGAGAATCTCATATAGCTAATGAACTTTAAATCTCTATATCAGAATATTACCAGGAACATTGTAATAATATGAATAAGTAATGCAGAAAGAATAGGAGGTTGACTCGTGCAAAACGTCAAAGAGCTCAAAATTTTCATTCCATATGAGTGAACCACCTATACTCTCTGCATTACTGGCACTGTAGGCTTTCACAACTTCTGCTTTTGGACCTTGTTGTTTAGGAAACTTGGAAAATTAACTTGTCCACTCATTTCTATATGTTACAGTGTGACCACTTTCTGGGAATTTCAACATTGTTTAACGAACATGTTGCTCCTAAAGAATACAGGCAAATGTCTATGGTTCAAAGTGGAACTGTTTCCTCTTCTAACCATTGCCAATACAGAGAAGAAACAAATGGTTTCCTTCATGATGATTTCTTGGGACTTGATGCTCCCTGTGTCAGTCCAGCGGCAGATGTAGCTAAATTCATATGTTCCATTTCAAGAGTTGGTTCCGAATCTAGTCTAGAATCTCCTCTCAAGATAAGAGACCCCAAATCTAAAAATCACCGAAGATCCCACCGTGTCGTAGGACAAACAGCTGCTCGGAGAAGATTCCAATTGAAGCGTAGCAGTTCAATTAAAGCAGTATCATCCCAAGAAGAGTTGATAGAATCAAGCTGCAGCACATCACATCATGAATAGATTCTGTCTCTAATGAGACGTTCTTAAATGGGAAGGTAGCAAAATTTGTTTCAGGTTGCTTATATGCTAGCTGTTATATTTGGACTCTATATGAATTTCTTTTGCAGGCCAAAGAGTGCTTCAGGACATAGTATTACTGTTGATCTGCCTAAGGAAAAAACCTTTACGGAGTCTAACGAAGAGCAGAAAATTGCTCAAGGCAAAATAAATCCTGAAATCAACAAGAGATGGGTCAGCTGGCAGTGATCCGAAGGGTTATCCCATTTTCCAAGAGACATCTCTACTAGGCAATGAATCTAGTCCACTCTTTGTGTATTTTGTCAATATACTGATAGGTATATTTTTGTTTGTGGTCTTTATTCGGGAAGTGGTGTCATATGGGAAATTGGTGCTAGCTTCATAAAAGAAAAAAAAAAATCATAGTCAATTTCACATGGAGAATGGTATTTTTTTTTTTTTTTTTTTTTTGAATAAGGAAATAGCATTCTTCAAGTGAAACTGACTTTAAGAATTTTGTTTTTATGAAGTCAGCACCAATTTCACATGAAGAATTTCTTATTACTGGGTATGTTTCCACATTTCATCAAAACACATGCGGTGCCAGATGTAGGTATATAGTGTTTCAGTTTTAATTATTCAGATATCTGTTATCATTTTATAAATATAAATATTTTATTATATTGAGTTATTGACAAGTTGCAAACGTGAAATCCCTGATCTCAATGTAACCAGAAAACCTTAAAATATAACAATATTGGGGTGAGAGAGGCTCGAACTCTCGACCTCAGGATAACTCAACGAAGCTATGAGACCTACGCGCTAGCCAACTGCGCCACCACCCCTTGTTGGCACTACTGTGCTTATTTCTATAATCATACTTGCGATGACAAGAGAGAATCTGTGTTAAAACTTATGTGAACAACTTTTGTTTTGTTTTGATTGTGTTAGGGCTCATGCAAAAAGATCCCTTTTCATTAAATCTTCCAATTCCTTCAAATTTGTAGATAAATGAGAGAAATTAGGATTTAAAAAAATTAAATGTTCTTAAAAGACTCATATAAATCATATTAGGGTCCGTTTGGTTGGAAGGGTGAAAAAGTGGGAGGATAGAAATAACGAGAGGATAGAAAAGTTCGAGGATAATGTTGTAGAAAAATCATAAATCCCCTCAATGTCTATGTGTGAAATAAAATATATAACTATCACGCAATAGCAATATCATGGAAACAAAAAATTCCAGCAAGTACCACATAAACACAACCACACAAGAACACCAAATCTTACGTGGAAAACCCTTCGGTGTAGAGTAAAAAATCACAAGGCAGCTCCGAAAAATATCCACCATAAAATAGAGATTACAACTCTCAAGTTTGTGCTAGACTTGAGTCCACAATAAATTGGATACACAACAAATAAATCTCAAGGAGTCAATGCAATCTCACCACAAAACCAGTAACAAAATATTCCTTTGAATACTTCACCTCTCCATAGTTGTAGCACTCAAAAAATCTAAGAGAATTCCACCAATTTATCTTTCTTGTGTGTAGCTTGAGCAAAGAAAAATGTCTTCTTTTTCTTTTTCACTCTCTCACACTCTCACTGTATTTCTCTCTATCTTTTCGGATTGCACCTCTCAAGCTGAAACTCTCTTTTTCTGTGTTTCTTGCTCACTTTGGAACTCACACAAAAATGGCCAAAATGGCTCTCTGTTTGCTTCAGCTTCCCACAAGGCCGAATGGCCTTTTTTTTTTTTTTTTTTTTTTTTTTTTTTTTTTTTTTTGTTTTTTTTTTCGTCAGCGTGTCCCACACGCCTTGCATCACTTCTCATTAAGACTAGTCAGACATCTCCCAAGCTTTGGTCATTTCTCAATAAATGAGAAAGCTAGCTTTGAAGACTTTTGGAACAAGCTCATAAATGAGATTTGACAAATGTGTGTGATGGAATCCAAGGGTGTCACGTGCATAGATAGAAAATATTTTAATATTCCTTATTTTTGTTTGGTTGAGAGTGAAATAAGTAGAATGATGGAATAAATGAGTTTGTATAAATTTACTCATATACCACTATTAAAAAATAATACACAATTAAAACAAAAAAGTGACAAGCAAAAAAAAGAAAAAGAAAAAAAGCAATCACCTAGATTTATTAAAAAAATAAAAATTATGTCAAAAAAAAATCATGTCTAGTTAAAAAAGAAAAAAAAAAAAAAAAAAAAAAAAAAAAAAAAGCAAATTACCATGCCACAACCTTAAGAAATCAAAAGAGAAAAAAAAAAGAAAAGAAAAAAAGAAAAAGAAGAGAGACAAAGAGAGAGAAAAGAAGAGAAGAGGCAAACACCTAGTAAAGCAAAAGACTAAATAAATAAATAAAATAAAATAAAATAAAAAAACCAACAACAACAACAACATTATGAAGCCCGTGTGCAACTTGCACATGGGCTTTTTTGTCATTCAGCCATCAGATTTTCCTTACCAAGTTTTCTTCTTATTTTAGGGAGAAAATTATGTGGTAGGCTCGGGAAGAAAACACCGAGCTCCACTTAATAATTGATATATTTATAGAAAATTTAAGGGTAAAGTACACAAATACCCCTTTGAACTTTAGGTCAAATCAAACCAACTATTATTCCAATTTGAAGTTTTTAATCCCTAAACTTTGAGAAATGAACAAATTAGTCATTAATCATTATTGTAAAGACCAGATTTGAATTTCTAGCCCAACATGTAGATGGACTGAGGCCCAAAAAGCCCAAAACAATGAATTTGTAGAGAATGTGTTGGAAAACTAGGCTCTAATGAATTAGACAAACACAAAAGTAGGTTTATCAGATAGGAAGATGTAAATGGACAGGTTTATAATAAGGAAAATTGTCCTTGGCAAAGTTCGAGGAGATTTGTTCTTATATATTTCTATCAGATTTGATTACAAAATCAGTTTTTGATGCTACAATAATTTTCTCTTTCCTTTCCGATCGCTTCTTTCAGTGCCCTCCTTCTTCTTTTAAACTACCTCTCCTTTTCATCTCCACCTTTCACATGCATTCCAGACGATTGGTCTTGATACTTATCCCATCAGCAATCCCCATAAGTCCTCATGCAGTAGCTGTATGGCTGAAATCCATTGTTTAGGCATCACCTCCACATTAATGCGACCAGAGAGTTAGCTGTAGTGCATTTAATGCGGATGCAGCAGTTTTCTCCTAAGATATTTCTAGGATTTCTCCCTATCTGATGTCATTGTAATACATATCTGTGCCAACAGAACTTCCTGGAACGTTACCCGGGATGATAGACAATCTTTTCGAACCTCGACATTGGTTAGCCAAGGATGTGCTTATCCTCGGCCCATCCCTTGAACTATTATGTCCAAGATTAATCTCTCTACTTACTAACGCAGTCTCTTCTGACAAAGATATCTCTTCCTCGAACGAACCCTCGTCCTCGGATTGGGCCACAGGCCCAATATATAAACAGGTAACGAACTTCTGGGCCCAATATCCCTACAATTATGTTATATTTTGGTTAGCTAAATGGATGGAATATGTTATCATATGTTGTGCACAATAGTATGTTACTAAAAAATTATCTTAAAATTAAAACGTAATAAAAAAATTTCTAATCTTTTATAATAAAAAAATCTAACAAAAATTATTTTAAATTTCATTTTCTTTAAAAGTCTGTTTGGTTGGAGGGGTGAAAAAGTGGGAGGATAGAAAATGATGGGAGGGTGGAAAAGTGGGAAGATAGAAAAAAATTTCTTTTCTCTCATTTTTGTTTGGTTGGGAGTGGAAAAGTGGAAGGATGGAAAAAATGAGTTTGAATAAATTTACTCATATACCCTTATTAAAGAATGATACTTAATTAAAACAAAAAAAAAGTGACAAATAACCACACCAAAAAAGAACAATCACCTAAATTTATTAAAAAAAAAAAGTCTTGTCCAAAAAAAAAAAAAAAAAAAAGAAGGAAAGAAAGAAAGAAAGAGCACGCCAGGCCCTAGAAAATCAAAAGAAACAAAAAGAATAGAAAAAAAGAAAAGAAAAAAAGAAGAGGCAACAGCCCAGAAAAAAGAAAAAAAAAACAAAAAACAAAAAAAGGGCAATGGTGTTGCCTAGTAAAAAAAAAAAAAAAAAGAGAAGAGGCAACTGCCCAGAAAAAAAGAAAACAAGAAAAGTGCAACTTTCCCGCATGTCCCCCACGTTCTACGATGTGATGCAAATCCAACGGCTGAGAACTCTGCTGGGACTTCGGTGGGAACTTTCCCGCTCCGTAGCTTTCTCTTTGATATAAATATCACTTCAATCAATCTTTCATCTTATTTTAGCATTCACTTAGCTCTAGCGCTCATACACTGAACCTGCCAACTCTCTTAACTTATTCGTGTCACTTCAAATATTAAAAGTCTGTCCAAGGATACCCTCCTTATTTCTGTAAGTCTTCACAAATCTCCACACTCTATTTTTCCATATATTTTTCTGTTTTTCGTACTTTACCTCTCCTTGGCTCCATTCTCTCCTTTCAACCTCTTTAGTTCTCTCCAAACCCTTCTAGAAATGGGTAGATTTAAGAGTCTAGTAGACTCCGAGGAGGGGATAGGAAACTTTAGGGCTCAATATAGGATTCCCCCAGGAGTAGGCATTAGGTACTGTAAAGAGGGACAATAACACGAAGACAGGCAAAAAGGAGAGGTAGTAATCCCGATGATTGCCTTCATAGAGGGTGGAATGAGGATCCCTATGGGTACCATAACCAGGGATCATCTTAGGGCCCATAGGTTAGCTTCCACCCAGTGCGCCCTAAACATGTTTAGAATCCTAGGTTCTGTAGATGCCCTCAATGAAAGGATGGGGTTAGACCTTACCTACCACGATGTTAATTGGGTCTACAACCTCCATCACCTAAAGGAGCAGGGGTATTACCTGAAATCTAAGTACCCTGAAATTAGACTCAATCAGTGACTGCTCAAATCCAACAAAGGCTTGAAAAAAGACTTCTAATCGTGTCAGGGGATTGGCACGATGGCCTTCCTTGCCTGACGAGAGAGGGATAGCCAGGTGGGGTCTTAGACCTAGGACGGTTACGTTTGAAGTTAAATGTTCTACGTTTTTCTTTTCTTTTTTACTTGTACCTAAATTTTCTGTAATTCGCATTGTTTTGTTGTATTTTGTTTTTCTGTTTTTTGTTTGCTGATGACATTTTTTGTCCTTCCCAATGGTGTAGTAGAAAAAAACGCTGTCGTCCCCAACTTCAGCCTCGTGAATCAGGCAAGCCTAGACAGGATCCTCAAGGCCGAAGTGTTTGTTCACACAGATGGACAACTAAGGGCTGCTCACCTTATTCTGGATTACATGCCAATCTCCAATGCCTTCCAAGCACCGAAGTGCGTGCAAAAGTCCCGCGTCTACAAAGGATTAGTGTAGCTACTCCAGGGTGTCTTATTACCGGTTCAGTCCCAGAGGGCACACTTGCCACATGTTCGATTCCAAAGGGCATCACTAGGGTCACGCAGCCACCACAACATACAATCGAGGAGGGAACTTCTTCTCATCTTGCCTTGATAAAGGAGAAGGAAGAAGAAGAAGTAGTAGAAGTGTCAAATTCCGAGGACGAATTTGGCATCTTCGACCAAATCTTATTCTGAGAAACCTCTCTTGTTGACCTTGGCCCTCCTTCCTTAGCCTCGGCTAGTCCTTACCAAGAAGCTCTTGACACCTCTATTGAAATGGGCATCCAACGCAAATAGAGGTCCATACTCCAAGAGCTGTTGGAGTTTCAGCAAGGGAGGGATGCTCCAGGGAAGGCACCTCAAACCAAGCTCCCTACTCCTCCACCTATCCAACAAATCCATCCTGATCCAGCCGACCACAAGAGGAAAAGGGAGGAGAAAGGGAAGGACGTGATAGAGGTTGGGAAAAAACAACCTCTCCAAGAGACCGAACCTCAAAGGGGGGCTAAGCAAACCCGGATGATGCAAATGAGGTCCGCCGCTGAGGGGGAAGGAAGGGTTGACCACCGGACTGCAGCCCCTGTCTGGGCCCCTTGTATGGAGTTGGATGGAGCTCCCCTTCTTAGTGATGCCTCCATTCGAGACTTCCAGCAAGGCACGGCTGGGTATGTGGTTGATGTAGTGGAGAAATCCCTGCTTCTATCCAATGACATGGCTGACCTCAGATCTATGAGGCAGCATGAAGTCTTCCTCGGATTCAAAAGGGACTTGGCCATGGTTAGCAAGTTTTTAAGTTAGGTTAAGTTAAGTTTTTTTTTTTTTATTTTTTTTTATTTTTATTATAACTGTACTCCTCTTCCTTTCAAGGCCATCCAAGCCACCTTTAGGGCCGAAGAGATAGTGAACCACTCCTATTGGAGAATGAAGGAGGAAGAGGGGAGGAGGATAGCAGCCGTGGATGCCTTCCACGTGTCTAAAAAAAGTAATTATGAGCTGAAGAGCAAACTGCAAGAGGAGGAGAAGGAAAGAAAAAGTGCCACCGTTGCCCTGAACACTGTGGAAAAGCAAGCCAAAGGCCAAATGGTGCTTCTGCGTAACGTCGAGGACCAGCTGGCCGCCTCTAAGGAGCAGATCATTGCCCTGAAGAAAAAATTGGAGAGGTCGAGAAGGCCAAGGCTCAAGTTGAAAAGGCTAGGGAGGAGGCAGAGAAAGCTAGAGAGGAGGCTGAGCAACATGAGTATGACGTTGGGGTGGCCGAGACTGAGGTCGCCTTTAGGGCTGAGGTCCTAGGGGTATGTAGGCTTTATTGCACCCAAGTGTGGGACGAAGCCCTCAACCAAACTGGGGTTGAGGCTTCCTCTGCACTTAGGAAGGCAAAAAATGTCTATTACCTTGAAGCCATCTGCCCTCCTTCCTCCAGCAGCTCTAAGGCAGAGACTCCTTCAGAGGTGGCCGATCCAGAGAAGAGCAGATCTGAGAAGGCCCTTCCCTCCTCTAGCAACCCTCCAAAGGTGGCTGAGCAGTCGGGGGTGAATGAGAAAGAGGCCGAGGTTATCAAGGGTGTGCCCCCTGATGCCACCACACCCCCGGCTGTTCCCTAGGATCCCACTAAAGATAATAAGGCATCCAAGATGGAGATTGTCCTTGCAACTCTCCCAATTCCTGCTAAGGGTGACCTCAAACGTACTAACCAAAGATCCTCGGAGGCTACAGCCCAGCAATCTAAGGCCCCTCCGTAAGGAAAAATTGTAATAAAAAAGAAGTTGACTTTTGCAAAGCTCTCTTCCCTTTTATTTTTTGTTTTGTTTTGTTTTTCATAATGTGTAATCAAGTTACCTATTTTTACTTGATCTGCCTTATCTTAAAGCCTTTATTAGTGAAAGTTGTGAGTATTTTCTTTCTTCCTATGATTCGTATATTGGAGTTGATATGATTTCTATTTTTTCTAACACTTAATGAAAGTAGTAATAAGGTAAAACCTCTATCACTAATCTGCATGAGTAGTGGAAAATTTATCCCATTTCATATGATCAGCAGCAAAACAAGTGAAATTTACGAAGTCCACCATCTTGGCAAGGTATAATTTCAAGAACAATACACAGTAATATGACTCGTATACAGGTTTAAACTTACTCTAATCCCTACTTATTAGTAAGTTTGAAGGAGCAGAGGGATAATCAATCTTTAAACAAATATAGATAAGCCTATAAATGCTTTAAGTGGTGCTTATGAACATCCACTTGAGTTTGTCACCACAATGAAGATCTTAGCTGTTTGGAGTAGTTGATCATATTTGATATTTAAGTAATCAATAGGAAGTACTTATCTTACCTTAAGTATGTAATCCAAAAAGTCTGAGAAAAACTTAGGCTTTGCCCAAACACTAGTGAAAGATGATAGGAAATATCAATGATCAAAAGATGTCAATTTCCCTAAGGTATGTGGTCTAAGGAGCCAGACATGACTGAGGTCCCGTTTGATACTTAGGTAGATGTCAAAGAGTATTAATTTCCCCTAAAACATGTGGTTCGAGGAGCCAGGCATAGCTGAGGTTCTGTTTAATACTTAGTTCAATGATTAAAAGATATCAATATACCCAAGGTATGTGGTCTGAGGAGCCAGGCATGATTAAGGTTCTGTTTGATACTTAGACAGATGTCAAAGAGTATTAATTTCCCCAAAGCATGTGGTCCCAAGAGCCAGGCATAGCTAAGGTTCTGTTTAATACTTAGAACAGAGATTGAAAGATATTAATTTGCCCAAGGTATGTGGTCTAAGGAGTCAGGCATGACCAAGATTCTGTTTAATACTTAGATAAATGTCAATGAGTATTAATTTTCCCAAAACATGAGGTCCGAGGAGCTAGGCATAGCTGAGGTTCTATTTAATACTTAGAACAGTGATTAAAATATACCAATTTACCTAAGGTATGCAGTCTGATGAGTCAGACATGACCAAAATTCTATTTGATACTTAGATAGATAGCAAAAGCACATGATACGCAATATAATAAACCCAAATAGGGTTAAGAAAACCTTCATTAATAATAATATCTTCTAAGGTTATGTACATTCCAGGGGCGTGGTACAACCTTTTCCTCTAGATTTTCAAGATAATACGCACCAATTTAGACCACCGATGTGATACGATATGGCCCTTCCCAGTTGGGTCCCAATTTTTCCCATGCTGGGTTCTTTGCAGATCCTATTACCTTTCTTAAAACCAAGTCTCCAACTGTTAGTAGCCTTAGCTTTACGTTGGCATCATACTCCTGCATGAGCTTGTGTTGGTAGTAGGCCAATTGAACCATGATATTTTTTCTACGCTCTTCAATTAAGTCCAAGCTCTTCTCCAATAGCCCATCGTTGCTGCTCAGAGTGAAAGAACTTGTTCTCAATGTGGGGAATCCAGTTTCCAAAGGAATAATAGCCTTGGCCCTATAAGTTATTGAAAAGGGTGTCTCCCCAGTGGATCTATGAGGACTAGTCTGGTATGTCCAAAGGACGTGTGGCAACTCTTCCACCCACTTTCCCTTTGCATCATCCAATCTCTTTTTAAGCCCACTCACTATGACCTTATTGATAGCCTTGGCTTGCCCATTTCCTTGTGGATAGGTCGGAGTGGAATACTTGTTCTTTATTCCTAGATCCCAACAGTATCTCTTGAAGGCTCTACTATCAAATTGAAGTCCATTGTCCGAGATGAGGGTATGGGGGATTCCAAACCGTGTGACAATATTTTTTTAGAAATTTTTTTTGGCATCCATGTCCTTGATATTTGCCAGTGGTTCAGTTTCAACCCATTTGGTGAAGTAGTTTGTGTCGACCAACAAATACCTTTTATTCCCTACTACTTTAGGGAAAGGGCCTACAATATCCAACCCCCACTGTGCAAAAGGCCAAGGGCTGGATAGAGGATTGAGGACTCCTCTTGGTTGATGAATGTTTGGTGCAAACCTTTGACATTGGTCGCACTTCTTCATGTAGTCTTATGCTTCTTTCCACATATTTGGCCACCAATAGCCTTGTGTGAGGGCTCTGTGAGACAAAGATCTGCCCCTAGTGTGGCTTTCACAAATTCCTTCATGTAATTCTTCCAGGAGTAGCTCAACTGCTGCAGGGTGTATGCACAACAAATAGGGGCCGGAAAAGGACCTCTTATACAACTTTTGATCCTCGGACAACCAAAACTGAGGAACGTTTCTTCATACCTTGTTAGCCTCAAACTTATTCTCGAGTAAGACAGCTTCCTTAAGGAATAGTACAATAGAGTCCATCCAGCTAGGACCCACCCTTATTTGATGAATACAGATCTCATTTCCTCTTATCTTAGTGGCTTTGAATAAGTCCTCTACAAGGATCACTTGAGGTAAACTTTGAGCCGAGAATGTTACCAGTGTGGCAAGAGAGTCTGCATGGGTATTTCTACTTCTAGGAACTTGTGATAGATTAAAAGACTCAAACCCAGATTGTAAATGTCTAACCTGGCTCAAGTATTCCTGCATTCTAGGATCTTTGGCCTCCAACTCTCCTTGGACTTGGCCCACCACCAACCTCGAATCAGAGAATACATCTACAACTTTTCCACCCATTTTCTGAACCATGATCATCCCTACCAGCAGAGCTTCATATTCAGCTTCATTGTTTGTAGCCGAGAAGCCCAATTTAAGGGATTTCTCAATCATGATCCTCTTTGGAGATATGAGGACTAGCCTCACTCCAGATCCCCTGTGGTTCGCTCTGCCATCAACATAAACCCTCCAGGACAAAGGCTTTTGTACGGAGATTGTTCCAACCGATTTTTCATCCATGTTCTGCTCCTCTACCTTCTCTTCTAATAGGGGTTTCAATAAACTCAACTACCAGGTCAGCAAGGACCTGGCCTTTGACAAAGGTGCGAGACATGTATTTGATGTCAAAAACCCCTAGAATCGTGCCCTACTTTGTAATTCTCCCTGTGTAATCAACACTTCGAAGTAAAGATTTGAGTGGGAGTTGGGTAAGGATAACAACTGTGTGTGATTGGAAGTAGTGGGGCAACTTACGCGTAGCATGTACCATTGCTAGAATGGCCCTTTCTAGTGGTAAGTAACGGACCTTGGCCTCATGTAGTAACTTGCTCACATAATAAAACGGCCTCTGTACACCATTATCAACCCGTATTAGCACCAAACTTACTGCTTGGAAGGCCACTGCGATGTAGGCAAACAAAACCTCATCCACCTCGAGTCTGGACATGATGGGTGGCTGAGACAGATATTCTTTCAACTGCTAGAAAGCCAGGACACATTCCTTGGTCCATTCGAACCCCTTCCACTTGTTCAACAACTAAAAGAAAGGCCTATACCTATCTGCTGATCGAGAAATGAACCAGTTTAGGGCAGCGGTCATTCCTGTAAGCTTTTGGACCTCTTTGGGATTCTGAGGTGGTCACAGATCATTGATTGCCTTAATCTGGTCGAGGTTAACTTTAATTCCGCGGTGTGTGACCATGTATCCCAGGAACTTCCCTGATCCGACACCAAAAGAACACTTGGAAGCATTAAGTCGAAGCTTATGTCTTCTCAAGATATCAAAAATATTCCCGAGGTCATTTATATGCTCGGACTCTGCCTTGCTCTTTACCACCATATCATCAATATAAATCTCAATGTTTTTCCCTAACTGTGGCTCAAACATTCTGATCATCATCCTTTGGTAGGTAGCGCCTACATTTCTAAAACCAAAGGGCATCACTTTGTAATGGTAATTCCTAATAGGTGTGACAAAACCTGTCCTCTCTTAATCATCCACAGCTAGAGGTATTTGATGGTGTCCTTGAAAGGCATCCAAAAAGCTCATCCAAGGATGACCTACAATGACATCCACTAGTTGGTCGATTCGAGGCATGGGGAAAGGGCCTTTCGGACATGCTTTATTCAAATCTACAGTGCATTTAATGCGGATGCAGTAGTTTTCTCCTAAGATATTTTTAAGATTTCTCCCTGTCTGATGTCACTGCAATACATATTCGCGCCAACAGAACTTCTTGGAACGTTACCTGGAACGACGGACAATCTTTTTGGACCTCCGCATTGGTTAGCCGAGGATGTGCTTATCCTTGGCCCACCCCTTGAACTGTTATGACCAAGACCAATCTCTCTACTTACTAACGCAGTCTCTTTTGACAAAGATATCTCTTCCTCGAACGAACCCTCGTCCTCGGATTGGGCCACAAGCCCAATATATAAACAGGTAACGAACTTCTGGGCCCATTATCCCTACAATTATGTTATATTTTGGTTAGTTAAATGGATGGAATATGTTATCATATGTTGTGTACAATAGTATGTTACTAAAAAATTATCTTTAAATTAAAACGTAATAAAAAAATTCTAATCTTTTATAATAAAAAAATCTAACAAAAATTATTTTAAATTTCATTTTCTTTAAAAGTCAGTTTGGTTGGAGGGGTGAAAAAGTGGGAGGATAGAAAATGGTGAGAAGATGGAAAAGTGGGAAGATAAAAAAAATTTTATTTTCTCTCATTTTTGTTTGGTTGGGAGTGGAAAAGTGGAATGATGGAAAAAATGAGTTTGAATAAATTTACTCATATACCCTTATTAAAGAATGATACTTAATTAAAACAAAAAAGAGTGACAAATAACCACACAAAAAAAGAACAATCACCCAAATTTATTAAAAAAAAAATCATGTCCAAAAAAAAAAAAAAAAAAAAAAGAGGCAATGTTATTGCCCAAGGAAAAAAAAAAAAAAAAAAAAAGAAGAAAGAAGGAAGAAAGGAAGAAAGAAAGAGCACGCCAGGCCCTAGAAAATAAAAAAAAAAAAAAAAAAAAGGACAAAGAGGCAACAGCCCAAAAAAAAGAAAAACAAAAAAAGGGCAACGGTGCTGCCTAGTGAAAAAAAAAAAGGCAACTGCCAAGAAAAAAAGGAAAAAAGAAAACAAGAAAAGTGCAACTTACTGCCTCGTGGAAAAAATAAAAACTTGAAAAATGTGCACATGGGGCAATGTACTCCTCTACTCAATTTTCTTTCTATTTAGGAGATAAAACATTTTATTGAGTTCAGAGAGAAAACATTTAGATTCCACAATTTATTTTCCTCCCTTTCTACCCAACTAAGCATACTGCAAAAAGTTTCATTTTCATTTTCTCTCCAAAGTTTTTCGCCAACCTTAATTCACCTCCAAACAAACACACCCTAAATTTTTTACTTCTCTCCTATTTTTTTTACGTTGAGAAATGCAAGAGATACAACACTTTCACAATAATTTCATAACAAATTTTATGTGGCGAATTGTAAGTGGTAGGTAAAAAAGTGATGGCAACGATGAGCCCAAATAAGAATTAGTAAAAAATTACTATATTAAATTTGTTGTGAAAATTTTTGTAGATGTAGCAACCTGTGCCTCTATTTTGCTAAATGCGCGGCAAGAAATAAGTCACGCTTGAATCAGTGGCGGAGCCAGGAATTTAGGTCAGGAGGGGCAAGATTAAAAGATAAGATTGAAAGTAAAAAATTAATCAATATTAATAACAAAATAAATAAAGTACTATATTATAATGTAATTGTCATATAGAATCTAACATAAAATGTAAACTTTAATTTATTTTTTTACACCTAGCTTATTTTACTCAATTGCTTTCGATAATTTTTCATATTTTGAAACCGCTACATGATTTCTTCACACTCAATAGTCTTGAATATATTTTTCTCAATATATGTGACTAAGTAATCATTCATCTATTAATCTCCTATTTGATTACGTAATCGATTTTTAATTATGTTCATTGTCGAAAAAGCTATTTCAACAGTAGCTGTTGCAATTAGTAAGATCAATGCCAAAATCACTAATGAGTAAACTAATGAATATGAAACATCTTTTTTTTAATCATTACCAAGTGGGATCCATTGTTTTATATTATAGTTGTATGTTTTTGTTTTTAAAAGTCCATCAAATTACTGTGTAGTGTGTTCAGACTCTTATCCTATTCAATGTAGAGATTTTTTTTTTTAATCATTATTAAATGGGTCTCATTTGTTTTATATATTAGAATTGTAGTAGGCGGAGAAGTCTACTGAGAAAAGGTATCTTGAATTGATTTTTTTTTTTTTTTTTTTTTTTTGTCTTTTGTGTCAGGGGGGGCAAATAAGGCATTTTAGGTCAATATAATATTATAAGTAAAAAAATTTGAAAGTTTAGAGGGGGCACCTGCCCCCTCTCGCCCCCCCCCCCCCCCTGGCTTGAATTGATGCCATGACATGGGTACTTATTTTGAGAGTTTTGCACCCTATCTCTAGCCAGACGTGTAGGGCTACATAGTATATACAAGTTGAGTCTTAAATGTTCATGATTGTTTATTTAAATTTATTTGAACACAAGCCAAGTTCAAGCTTATGAAACAAACTAAACTACATGTTCAAACCTAGTTCATTTTAATTTTTCTCCCAAAAAAAAAAAGTTTACTTTATTCTTTTCTTTTATACAGTAAACATCACTACTTTTTTTTTTTTTTTTTTAATCCTTTCACAAATCTATGCTAATAATTAATAAATAAATTATAGTTGAAATTAATTATATTATTAGAGTTACTTTAAATAGAATTATTTTATTTTATGAACTTGTAAAAATTAAACTTATTAACCTTGTATGGTTAAAAGTTATATGATTTTTACAGCAAAACAAACTATTTATATTATCAATAATAAATTATTAATACTAATTTAATATTTTAGGAACTTTTTTAAGAAGAAAATATCTTATGAACTTATTTATAATTGTACACAACTATCAAGTGTATATAAGCATATTTTCTTTATATGTTTATACATATAAATATACAATATATGGTTAAATCGAGTTAATTAAACCTTATATTATTATGTTTGAGTTTGGCTCCTTTAAATTGAAATTAAACTTGGGTTTGAGTTTGATTCCTTTACTAAGTAAATCAACATAAACAGTTTTTTCCTGAATCCAAACACGAGTTATTTATAAATATAGCTCAATTCAGTTATAGCTATATATACATCCTCCCTAGCCCTAATCATGGTAGATTGTTGAAATCTTAAGACAAACTGGAAATGTCCTATATATACAGTCATCTCGAAATACTGGAAAGGTTTGAGAAAAAAAAGATAGCATGTGAGTACTTAGTTATAATCAAATAGTAAAGTGAAACGAATAACTTTTAAAATTTTTGAAGCATTAAACTTTAATTTTCACTTTAAATTTAAGGAATTGAAAATCAAATTTAATAACAAAAAGTCCGTTAAAAAAAGAAAAAAAAAGAAGGGAAAGTGGAAGTAAAGAAAAGGAAACCCTTACAGGAGAAGGAAGCGATTGCATTGCACAAGCAATTATACTTTCTCATTCTCAGTGGGGTGTGGGAATTTTTGTCTTTATTGTTTTCATTGATCATTCAGAGAGTCGCAGAAGGGAGCAGAGCAGAGAAAGATCAAAGCAAAAGCAAAAGCAATGGGAGTGGTATCGAACAAGATCGAGAGGGAGAATCTAAAACCTGGGGATCATATATACTCCTGGAGACTCGCCTATGCTTACTCCCACCATGGTGCCCTTTCCATTTCTTCCTCTTTTACTTTCTCTATAATTTTCATTTTTATTTATATTTATTTTTGTATTTTGGGGTTGATTAGTATCTAAGTAATTACTCCTGCATTTGCTTTACTCCTTCATAATAGGATCTGTTTATCGCATATTTCTCGTTTATTTTGTTTTGACAACCCTGATCACAAATTTTGATGGAAATTTTACTACTATTTCTGAAACTGGAGTTACGTTTGTGGGACATACCTCTCCACTGTTTCAGGAAAGAACACAATACAAAAAAACAGATGAAGTTTATATGGCTCCATTAAATTAGGTGCGGATTTTTTGAAAAAAATAATATTTATTTTATTTATAATGACGAATTTTTTTTTTTTGGGAAAAGAAAACTCAAACTTCATTCAATCAGAAATAGATAGAGAATCCACATACAAAGCCTCTAAGGTTGGTGGTGGTGAATCTTCTAACCATACAATATCCTCATCTATATGCCTATATTGTAAAATAGCGGAAACTCAAATTACCAACCAAAGATTGATTGTGAAAATATTTTAGACTTGAAAAATATTTCCAAACTAACAATAGGAACGAAAAAGATTAATCCAAAAGAAAATAGACACAAAACACTAAGAATTACGTGATTTGGCAATAGCCTACATCCACGGGCAACGACGAACAAATTTCACTATATCAAATTTGGGATAATACAAATTGGTGTAAGGCACTCTTACAAACCTAAATCCCAAATACACTCAAATAGCTCTCTCTCACAAATACAAAAAACCAAAGAACCAAATACAAACCAAAGAACTAAAGGTTCACAAATACCAAATACGAATTGCGCACAAACCAAAGAGAGAGCCGCAAATCAAATCCAAAATTTGCAACACACCAAGAGAGAGCAAAACACTAAATTGTAGAACCAAAACCAAGCGGCAACAAACCTCTCTCGCTATTCTAAATTGCAACCCACAATATCAAATAACCAAACTAAGCTAAAACCTCTTTTTCTCACACACACACACTCTCTCTCTCTAATTTTCCATAGTAGCATTATGCTTATATAGGAGACTTGAGTTGGCTAGTATATCCAAAACCAAGAAGGACTAGACTTTTTTTTTATGCACAAAAGGTTAATCACTCCTATTCAAAATAGAATTCGAAATCAAGTGGTAGACAAGACTTCTAATAGAGCTTGATAACTTCAAACAACAGTAACCTAAAAGGAATAAAATTCCTTTATTATCTAAATCCAACAAGGAGTTAAACTCCTAATTCAAGCCATATTCTACATCCTTGCATAGCAAGCTAAGGAGTGAGCAACCCTATTTGCACTTCGTCGGATTCTCTTTTTTTCCATATGTCGGAGATTGCTAGCAATACAGCGAATATCATCATAAATATTGCCCAACTAAGACAAGTTGATCCTTGCTGAGGTAATGGACTGCATAACATTAATGTTGTCTCCTTCAATTACCAACTCAGAAAAACCAGCTTCCATCGCGAACTCTAGAGCTTTCCTGCACGCCAACACCTCTGCCTCCTCACTTTCTGTCACCACAGGACCTTTTGGCGCTGCCATGACCTCTCCTCTGTCATTCCAAATCATCGCTCCAATTCCAGATGCTGCCATGTCTATAAAAACTGCTGCATCAAAGTTGAGTTTGTAGACAGAATCTTCGGGTGGCTGCCATGCCTGTGGTTGTCAATTTGACACTGAAACCTCCAGCTGAGTTTGGGCTCCTTTATACTCATCTATGTAATTCTTGGCTCTTGCATTAAGCTGAGTTGGTTCCTGCAGATTGCTCCCATGCAAAACCGAGTTACGTTGGTTCCAAATCAACCAACATTGAACCAAAAAAAGTTTGAAATCATCCTCAGAAAGCTTGAGCATCAAAGTTGCAAACAACTACAGAACATCCTTTTGGCAAGTTAAGCATTTTTGTAGGGATTGAACTGGACAACCAGCCCACACGTCCTGAGCTGCTCCACACTCCCACAAAGCATGAATCACTGTTTCTGGGAATCTTTGGTAGATATTGCAGATGTCATCTTCGATAATTCGTCGTTGAATTAGGTTCTCACATGTAGGCAGTATATTTTGACATGCTCGCCACCCAAACACCTTTATTTTGTTAGGAACATGGAGCTTCCAAATCCTTGCCCATACTTGATTGATTAATACTGGGACAGAGCTTTCTCCCACACAACTCGCCTCTTTCAGCAACATCCTAGCTGTTTGGTAGCCTGATCTGACCAAGTATATCCCATTCTTGTTATGCAAACACACCAGCACATCTGGTACGTACCTTCTACTTAGGGGAATTCAGAAAATAGCCTCTGCATCAAACCTTTGGAACACCGAGGTTATCAAATCTCTATCCCACTAAAAAGTTGTCCAGTCAATTAAATTTGAGATTCGCCACTCCCACTCCTCTTCATTCGATGTAATAAGTACTTTGTTTGTTGGATGGCATGGAATCCACTTATTTGATAATACCTGGATGGAAGTGTCACTACCCATTTTCCAGCAGCATCCTTTCCTTAAAATTGGCTGGGCCGCAATTAAACTTTTCCACACATATGAGCTATTTGGAGTATCAGTTGCTTCCAAGAAGCTACACCTAGGGAAGTATTTTGCCTTAAAGCACTTATAGAGAAGAGATCCTTGATCAATTAACAATTTCCACCCTTGCTTTACCAACATTGCAAGATTGAAACTTCGAATGTCTCTAAATCCCATCCCACCATCCTTCTTTGGTTGAACCAATTAATCCTAACTCTTCCAATGAATCTTCTTGTCATCTCCACATTGACCCCACCAAAACCTTGCACACATCGCATTAAGCTCGTCACAAAGCTTCACCGGTATCTGAAATACTCCCATTGTATATGTAGGAATTGATTGGGCCACTGCTTTTAGTAGCACCTCCTTCCAACTCTAGATGGCAATCTCCCTTTCCATCCCTATATTTTTTTCCAAACCCTTTCTTTGATAAATGAGAAGGTTTGGTATTTTGACCTGCTAATCAAGGTGGGCAACCCCAAATAGGATTCGAACTTTTCCACTTCCTTCACTCCCAAGGCATTTGTAATCCAGTCTCTTTGTGCACCCGTAGTATTGCCACTGAAGAACACTAAAGACTTGTCTAAATTGATGCATTGCCCAGAGGCCGTTGCATACAGATTTAGAAAATCAATAATCACCTTCACTTCCTAATTGGCTTGACAAAACAAAAGGGAGTCATCAGCAAAAAGTAAATTTGATAGGCTAGGTGCTGTCCGACAAATGGATACTCCATGAAGTCTTCCAACCTCCTCTGCTTTAGCTAGTATTGATGTAAATCCCTCTACACATAAAAGAAACAAGTAAGGAGATAGAGGGTCTCCTTGATGGAGCCCTCTAGATAGCAGAATATTACCATCTGCCTTACCATTAATGCGAACTGAGAATGAGGGGGGTGGTGACACAACTCATGACACGATCAATCCACCCTTCAAGAAAACCCAACTTGATTATCATGCCCATAAGAAAAGACCACTCAACCCTGTCATAGTCCTTGCTAACATCCAACTTCAATGCAAGAGCACCTTTTTTACCTTTCTTTCTACTATGCATGGCATGCAAAGTTTCATAGGCCACAAGTACATTATCAGTAATAAGGCAGCCCGAGACAAAAGCACTTTGGGTGGGTGAAATCAACTGGGGTAGAATCAACTTCAGTCTATTAGCCAACACTTTTGATATTATTTTATAAATAACATTACACAACCTAATGGGTTTATAGTCTGACATTTTTTCTGTAGACTTAACTTTAGGGATGAGAACAATATGAGTATAATTAATATCAGGCACCATATTACCAGTGTTCAAAAAATCCAAAACAACATTAATCACATCATTACCAACAATATGCCAGAATTTTTGGTAGAAAAGAGCATTCATACCATCAGGACTAGGAGCCTTGGTTGGTCCCATTCGGAACAACGCTACTGTGATTTCTTCAGCACCATACTCATTGGACAGAACTTCTTGCATATCTAAAGTCATTTAGTGAGAAACTGCATTGAGACATTCTTCCATCTGGTCACATGTACCTAAATTAAATATATTCTAAAAATAATTTGTCGCCACATCCGCTACATCTTCAATTTGATCAACCCACACACCCAGTTGATCTTTTATGCCCTAAATAAAATTCCTTCGTCGTTGTTGTGAGGCTTTAGAATGAAAGAATTTTGTATTCCTATCTCAATATTTTAACCAAGGTAGTCGAGAATGTTGAGCCCAATATATTTCTTGATTAAGGAGAAGATCATCAAGTTGCTTACTTGCTGCCAAAAATTTAGCTCTGTTTGCCTCTGTGGGGTCACTGGAGTTTAGCACTTCAAGAAGTTTTTGCATTCTTTTATTCTTGGCAATTTAAGGATGTGTTTTGCTAGAGCCCCATGCTTGTAAATCTGCCCTGCAGCTCTCAATTTTGTTTCTGGTATTGGCTAAAGATGAACCTCCACCCCTGGTTTTGGCCTATGCCTCTCCAATCACTGCCTCACATTCATCCCATAATAACCATGCCTCTTCAAACTTGAAACCCCGTGCCACTCTCCCTCTAAATCTCTTATCTGTCCCAAACTGCAAAATAAGTTGTAGATGATTTGAAGCATGAGAGAACATATGAGTCACAGTGCTTGTTGAGAACTTGTCTCTCCATTCCCTGTTTGCAATAGCTCGGTCCAGTCTCTCTCTAGTGTTTGCTGCTCCTGGTCACTTGTTATTCCAAGTGAATTTGTAACCATGAAATCCTAGGTTGACCAGATTGCAAAATTCCAAAGCAGCCCCGAAGTCCTCCATGCCTGTGGTGGATGCTTACTCATCTTTTATGATGAGTGTAGAAAAGCATTAAAGTCCCTAATACAGCACCATGGCCCATCCACAAAAGAAGATAGATGCCTTAAGAGAGCCCATGATTTTTGTTTTGACAAGCTTCTGGCCAGCCATAGAATCCAGTTAGGAACCATTAAAAACCATCATCCTCTATTACCTTTTCCAAAATATGATTCTCTGTGTAATTTATCACCTCTAATTGCACCTCCGCTTTCCAAATCAATGTTAAACCTCCTCCAGAATCAGGCCTTTTAACAATCAACTTGTTTGGAATAAGGTAGTTCTCTAAAATGTTTCTCAAAACCATCTCTATCAGGTCTTGTTTCCATTAGGAAACACACAGTGGGAGCTTGATCCCTCACCAAATTGTGAAGGTTTCGAACCGTCCAAGAGTTCCTAAGGACCCAAGCCCTTGGCAGTTCCAACTTAACAGCCTCATTATGCTCGGCAAGGGTGCTCCAGCACCCCCGTCATTTCATTTGATTGAGAGTCCTCACCAAACTTACCACGCTTCCCTGCACACTCCTCTTCATCCTTTTCAGCATCGTGTTGCATATAATGATGAATTTAAGTATTGAAATTTTAAATTTTGTTGTCTTCAAAATATTATTTTAGTGCATGATGTGATATAATTGAAATTGTGTTTTGGAAACACGATTTCAATGCAAAATTTAAAGAAAGACTATTCTCTCAAAGAATTTTACCACAATACTATTTTTAATAATTTATTATATTTTCCAACAAAATCCCAATTAGAAGCTATAATTTCAATGTGTCCTACGTCTTTTTCACTTGGAAATGCTTTTGTGTATCTTGAAATGGTAAATATATATATTTTTTTAATAATCTTGTAATGGACCTAATGGTATTAAGGGCTCTTGGAATTGGCCTCAAATTAACATTTTAGTAGGACTATAGTTGAACTGTTGGGGTTGATTACAATGCTGAAATCCGAATCAATGCTTAATTACCTTTATCTAGTTATACCAGTAGAGCAGTAATTTGAAAAACAGAAGGGTTATACACTTATACTACCAGATAAAGGGTCTTTATGTTTGATTGAATGATTGCAATCGTCTTTTCTTGGAAATTGTTTTTACCGCAAGAGTTGATTTCTTTTTTGAGATGAACGATAGAGCAAGTGTTGATTTCTAGTTTGCTCGATGTATGTGTATATTACAATTTTAGTTATTTCAAGTAAAAACAGCTAGATTCTACTATGTAACAACAGGGATATATGTCAACAAGGGAAATGTTATCCACTTTACTCGGGGAGAAGGCCAGGAAATTGGTACAGGAACTGCATTAGACAACATCATTGGGAGCTCATTACCTCAACATCCTTTGGAAAATCCATGCCCAATATGTGGTGATGAATCAAGGCGTGATGGAGTCATCTCTTCTTGTATAGATTGTTTTCTTTCAGGTGGAGATCTGTACCGCTATGAGTATGGTGTCACACCAGCTTTCTTTCTTGCCAAAGCTCGTGGAGGTACCTGCACTCTTGCTGTATCTGAGTCAGAAGAACAAGTTATTCATCGTGCCTTTTATTTCCTCCGGAAGGGCTTTGGTGTCTATCATGTTATGAAGAACAACTGTGAAGACTTTGCATTATGCTGCAAAACAGGCTTGAAAGTGATTCCTACTGTTAAAGTGGGCCAGAGTGGGCAGGCAGTATCCTTTCAAGCTGCAGCATCCTTTCAAGCTGCTGGTGTTTTCCTTTCTGTACCACTTGCGTATCTAGGCCGTTCTTCACCACTTGCATATGCAGCTACCAGTGTTGGCAGTCTGGCGGCAAGTTATGGCACATACTGTGTCAATCGTTATATTAATGATATTGGAGTACGCCAAGATGTCATGAGAGTTGTTTTAGAGGAGTAAAAATGATATTCTATTTCCACCACCACATGCACTGGAAGACTCGCTGCATAAAGCGGAAACACAAGGTACCTTGTCCTATAGTAATAATCTTTTGGCATGCTTAAGAGTTGTGTGGTTTGCAAGAATTTGTTATTATGGTGCCAATTGATGAGTTTGTCATGCAACGAGCACAACCAAAATTATTTCAGAATTTATGTGTGTGAGCTTTTAAGATATCAGATTTTATTTCTGAATTTTGAATTTAGCTTTTATTATAATTGAGGATTCTTTGGGATGTAATTGCGCCTTAATATAATCCTTGAAACTTATTAGAAAGATGAATTGGTTTGTGAATGTTTAAATAATGTGTAAAACACCTTGAACGTTTAGACCCCCAAATTACAAATTATCAATTCAAGCTTATTATCAAATAATGTATGTGCGGGATATGAACATAAGTTTTAAGCAGAATTGATTAAACAATCTAAACCAAATAAAATCATAATCATAGCAGAAATTAAATGGAAAAGATTAAGTGAAGAGAGATGCAAACACAAAGACAACACAGCGATGTGTTATCGAAGAGAAAATCGAAGTTCTCAGCGTAAAACCTCTCTGCCGTCCTCCAAGCGGTCAATAATCCACTAGAGAATGAAGTTGGGATACATGAACAGCAGAAGACCCTCCAAGCCTAATCTACCCAATGTATCTAAGCCCTCCAAGCTTCTTGCTCCAACGATGTTACGCCGAATTTTTGTCTTCTCTAGCTTACCGGATTCCGCTATAACCCATAGCATCAACCAATATCAATTGGTCACTTCCTAACTGCTTCTCAAGCACCAAACATCCTCCTCACAGATATGGGTATGGTGAGAAAAGGTTTTGACTAATGTACCTCTCAAGGATGTAACAATGGAAAGGGTGAGAGTAAAGGAATTTGGAGAATCAAAGGATGAAGATTGTGGATGAGTCAATCTTGTTTTTCTCTAGGGTTTCTCTCTCAAAATTCTCTCTGAAAGCTCTCTACATTTCATGGGTATAAGGGTCTATATATAGTAGGGTGTGTATGGAATGCGAAGAGTTAGTTTTGTAACAAACAGGGTGTTCTGGCGACTTGGCCTCGCAACTTGACTGAGTTGCGAGTTAATTGCCTGGTTAGATTGAAAGATTTGTCATATAGTGCAACAGCTGGCATGACTCTTCAGCTCCCCTGCATGCTTCATACGTGTGCCTACTTTGGCAACTTGCCAGCCGCGAGGCCCTGCTGAGTTGCACACTTTTGAGCTTTTCTTTACACTCTCTCACACATTACTCTTACATAATTCCCACCTAAATACAGGGTTTCTAAATGCTGAATTACAAGCAAATTGGCATGGAATAAAGCCAACAAAATGGTTGATTAAATTCAACCTTACAATCTCCCCCTTTAACTATTCTGTGACAAAACCCTAACTAAAACTCTAGACTTAACATGTGAGTTGCGAACAATTAAACAAAACTCACTCGCACCTAACTCTTGAATCCTTGTAGCTCTTGAACCATAAGTACAAGTATCTCTTGAAAAACAACAACACAATATGATTATTGTATGCAGAAAACTTGTAATGCATATGGAGCAAGCACAATGCGATCAAGCAAAATGGAATTAAGCAATAAACCATGGTTTGACCAAAAACGAACAATCACTATAAATAGTGACCACAATGTTCATTTGCACAAGGAATGAACATTCGAACATGCAAACTAATAAGCTCAATGTAAAGTATCATTTGCATGTCCAACACTCAACCAATGCAACAACTCAAGGTAATTGCATTAAGGATATAAAATCCAACAAAGAACACAAGAGTGATGTTCTTAAAGAAAATTCATAATATTAATCAACAAGTACTACGCTACAAAGCATGGGTACCAAAATAAAGTAATGAATTAAATAGCTAAGTATTCAAGAACTATGAGCAAAGCAAAAACATAGTTAATATAACATAACGCTCTTTCTCTCTTTCTCCCCCTATCATATCACTCCCCCTATCATGAATCATAGAAGTTATAATGAACTTGGAACATATATACTTGTAACTTGAAACACTTGCAAAAAACACATTAAACCCTTAAGGTAAAGCAAGTAATAAAAGGACAAGTATAATGTAATAAGTAAATTGCAATCAAGTAAACATGATGTGAAACATGTGAACAACTTGATTATACACCAAAACAGTCATAAAGAAATGACTACAATGATCACATAGCAAAGCAAATGATCATCTGAATATGCATTCAATGAAGCACAATAGAATAAGGATGTATGCATGACCAACACACACACATGATGCAATAAGAACAACAAAGCATAGATACTAAACATAACTCAAAGCACCATAAAGTAAACAAGAAAAAAAAAATATAAAGAAAAACAAACAAAACAAAGTTTTCTTATTAAGACAATGTCTTCTATCCCTTGGTATATGCATCTCCCCCATGGAATATCTCTCCCCCTACAAATGTGCACGAGAAATAGAATTTCTCCCCTTACAAATGTGCACAAGAGTGATATAGAAATGACAAAAACTCTCTGGTATACTCTCTAGAGTATACTCTCCCCCTTTTTGTCACAAATAGACAAACGGTCAAGGAGAAACAAAGGCAAGAGGTGAAGGTACGAACACTGATAATGATGCATGGAGGGTGCGAGATGAATGAGAAAATGAAGCTCAAACAAAAAACAAAACAAAATGCTACAAAGAATAAGGTAAATATGACATGCTAGGATGAAGAAACAAGGTATAAACCAATGCATGGCAAGGGTAGCAAATGTGTGTGCAAGAGGTGGCTATATGCAATGCATGACTAATGCATGGAAAATGAACATGTGGGACAAGATGTGTTAACTACACAACCAATGAACCAAACATGTTCCTAATGAGGAAACATGAGAAACCCCAAAGTTTGGTACTCATCGGAGTCCAAACAAGGAAGAAAATGCCTAAGAGATATTTTATCAAACACCTAACATGCACACTATGAACAACAATATGAAACAATACATGAACATCATTAAATCCACCCTTAATACATGTTCTTTTTGTCGTAAGAGGCCAACATCCAAAACAAATCAACAAAAGAAACCAATCCCATGAAAAAATTTGACAAAAATTAAGTTTTCCCAACCCCTATGATGAAAATCCCAACCAAGAGCACAAAACTCTCTAAAACATAATCTAAGAATCAAAATCAATGAAAAGAGTTTATAATTACTTTAGAGATGTTAATGGAATGAAAAATCATTCAAACCATTAGAGGATGGGAGAGGCTTAAAACAAGTTTCCCACTAAAAGGTCTTTAAAAAGTTGTTTCTAGGTGTTTCACGACTGAGCGAGTAGCGAAAATTTTCGCTCGTCGCGAGATGAGTCGCGAAAGACTCTGACACCTATTTTTCAACACCGAATATGTTTGAATAATGAAAAACAAAGTAAGCACTAAATATGAACACAAAGAGTGATAAAAATCACTTCCAAATACATATAAAATTATCAAAAAACTTTTTGGATTAATCTATATATAGTTGAGCACACACACATCACATTTAAACAAGTATAATCGAACAAATGAATAAGACATTCATTGAACATTAGGCATGTATGTGTATCAAATGTGGAATAGTCCTTAGTCTAGAGTGAAGTTTCAATGATCAATTCAATCAAATCATACACAACTAGTACTAAATCGAGTGATCTATCTCAATTATAGAAGTATGCATATATGACTTCCCACAAAACATGATAACATTATTTTGAAACTTTTCATTTGGCTCTATATACATCATATCATTTTATCATTTTGAATCATTACATCTCATTTTGAGATCGATGCTTGAAATTTTTGATATTCAATTTGATGAACAAGCTTTTGGCTTTTTAGGCATCATACATTTTTCATAAAAGTCGCTTTCTCTTTTTCTTAGTTAAATACTAGTATGTGCAATAGCTTTTGCAGCTCATCATCTCTTTTCATTTTGAAATTTACATTAGTTGAGCTCTTTAAGCAAAAAATATAAAAGAGTGAGAAAATATATAGGCACAAATCTATGCATGTATCAAAACCAACATGACTGTTGACTAATCATTCATGATAAGCTTGAAGATCGATTTACAACAATCACACATAAATGTCAAGATTGTTCCCACAGAGATATAAATGCATAAAGAAAAAGCTAAGCTCGTAAATACATAAAGTCATTTGTATGGAGGTGCAAGGCAAAACTCACATATGATATGTGCTTAAACATATATAATCAAACTTTTTGAATTTTTCACTTTTTATGTGGTTTTGGATTTTTACTTACACAAAACTGAAATATAAAAGTAAGATCAAAATAGAAACAATGCATTAAAAGAAATGCAAGATGTACAAAATGCATGAAGATATGACATACAATGCATGAAGGGTCCTACAAAGATCGAAAGAATTAGATCAATGACCAAAAGAGCAAAAACTCAACCATAGGAACCCTTCCTCATCCAAACGGAAAGATTGTTTGGAATGAGTGTCTCATGAGAAATGAGATGAGGGTTGGAAGAATGAGAACCAGAGATGCACATAGACAAGGAGTTAAGAGCATTAAACACTTTCTTTAACAACATGTTATTTTCACTCAAATCCGGTTTACCCTTTTTAGTACAACTTCCATGAAGCTCAAGTTTCTCTTTTCTTTTTATTCTTTTAAGAGTATGAAACTTAGAGTAATGAGGTCTTATATAACCAAAAGCACCACAATGGTGACACATAATATATTTAGGTCCATTAGGCTTTTTGGGAATGGATCTAGCAACTTGGTTTTGTTCTCTCTACAACTTATGACATTGAGGTCTTATATGACTAATCACACCACAATGGTGACAAGTTGGAACAAACTTAGATCTATTCAAAACCTTAGGTTGAGACCTAAATGGAGGCTTTGACTTAAGAGCCTTTCTCTCCACCTTTTGATTTCTTTTGTGTGGAGGAACGTACACCGATTTGTAATTGCGCCTTAATATAATCCTTGAAACTTATTAGAAAGATGAAATGGTTTGTGAATGTTCAAATAGTGTGTAAAACATCTTGAACATTTAGATCTCCCAAATTACAAATTACTAATTCAAGCTTATTATCAAAACAATGTATGTATAGAATATGAACGTAAGCTTAAAGCAGAATTAATAAAACAATCTAAACCAAATAAAATTACAATCACAGTAGAAATTAAATGGCAAAGATTAAGGAAAGAGAGATGCAAATACAAAGACAACACAGCGATGTGTTATCGAAGAGGAAACCGAAGTCCTCATGTAAAACCTCTCCGCCGCCCTCCAAGTGGTCAATAATCCACTAGAGAATGAAGTTGGAATACATGAACAGCAGAAGACCCTCCAATCCTAATCTACCTAGTGTACTTAAGCCCTCCAAACTTCTTACTCCAACGAGGTTATGTCGAACCTTTGTCTTCTCTAGCTTACCGGATTCCACTATAGCCCATAGTATTAACCAATATCAATTAGTCCCTTCCTAACTTCTTCCCAAGCACCAAACAGCCTTCATACAGATATGTGTATGGTGAGAAAAGGTTTTGGCTAATGTATCTCTCAAGGATGTAACAATGGAGAGGGTGAGAGTAGAGGAATTTGGAGAATCAAAGGATGAAGATTGTGGATGAGTCAATCTTATTCTTCTCTAGGGTTTCTCTCTCAAAATTCTCTCTGGAAGCTCTCTACATTTCATGGGTATAAGGGTCTATATATAATAGGGTGTGTATGGAATGTGAAGAGTCAGTTTTGTAACAAACAGGGTGTTCTGCCAACTTGGCCTCGCAACTTGATCGAGTCACGAGTCCGAGTCACGAGCTAACTGTTTGGCCAGACTGGAAGATTTTTCCTGTAGTGCAACAGCTAGCGTGACTCTCTAGCTCCCTTGCATACTTCACATGTGTGCCTGCTTTGGCGACTCGCCAACTGCGAGCCAGTCATGAGGCCCTGTTGAGTTGCACACTTTTGAGCTTTTCTTCATACTCTCTCATACACTACCCTTACATGATTCCCACCTAAGTACAGGGTTTCTAAATGTTGAATTACAAGCATATTGGTACGGAATAAAGCCAACAAAATGGTTGATTATCAACCTTACTATTTGAGTGGAGCAATTTGAATAATTTTTTTTTACTAGAGATGTTTCACTAATCTTGGTGGTGATTCTAAGCACCCTTGGGTGGTGAAGCCTAGTATTGGCAAGTTCTAGGTGGTCAAGCCTAGGACTTATGTTCTCTTTTCTTTTCCCTTATTCTTATTTTTTGATCCCCACAACTGTTATCACTCGAACTCAACATTCAATTAATCCCAACAACTAGACATGGAAAAACAGGTTGGGACCCAGATAACCCAACTTGAACATGTATATTTTTACTTGAAGTAAAAACGAATTGACTAGTGACCTGACACATTTTTTTATTATAAAAAAATTGTAAAAAAAAAAAAAACTAAATTAATACATAGTTGATTTACTTGTTTGTTTTGAGTTTTACAATGCACAACTCAAACTTAATTGATAAATATAATTTTAGTGACACGTGATTATTATTTTTTATTATTAAAAAATCATATATTTTTTTGAAGTTTTTTTGGATAACACCATTCATATACATATGTGAGACATTTATTTAGTTGCATTCAAGCAAATTGAAAGATGAATGATTGAGGCATTATTCTCACTTGAATAAGGCAATAAGTAAAACTTTTTAGATATTAAATGATAAATTACATGCTAAGATAATCTAGTTGCAGTAGAGTAAAAAACATATATTTGAAATTATAGACATGTATGAGAAGCATTGCTAAGTGTGAAAAGAGACCATCACCCACCCTTAGCATGATTGCCATTCCATAAGTACAAGTTCTTATGAGATGGGGAAGGCTAGGGTTCAAGTCTCTAGTTGCAGTAGGGAGTTTTATACATATATACACTTAGTGATGGTCACTCTACAAGGCTAATAAAAGAGACAATGTATAAATAAGTAAACAATGAAATTTTGATGTATATTCCCTAATTGAAATAGAGTAACAACTAAAATGCATCTAAAATTAAACAAGATATTAGATTTTTTTTCAAGATATTATATTACGAAAATAGTTTTCAAGATTATAAATTTCTTATATGTTTTTTTCTTGTGCAAATTACAATAAACTCACCTGTGGTTAGGCCCATTTTCACTTTGCCAACCCATTATTTGAAACTTGATACTTTACCCACTTGAGATTGGCTTTTTTAACCTTCCATAACCCACCTCTCCATTTGATGTTGGAAAAACACATTTTTAGGCAAAAACAAATATAGCAAGAATAAAAAAGCTAGGGTTTTTAATTGCTTATGAACTTCAATGAGAACAAAGTGGAGGAACAACACACCAATTAAAGGGCTCAATGAAATTATTTTTAATCTATAACAATATCAACAATCTCACAACAACTCAAAATTTTGAAAGAAATTTTACAAGAACACCAATATCTCAAAACAACCAGCAACATTATCAACAAAAGAGAGTGAGATAGAGATAAGCCAACAATCGAAGAGTAAGGTAAAGAAAAATCCATCCGTGGCTTTGGATCATGGTAGATCAGCCATGGGTTTGGTGTCGTAGAGTGAGATAGAGATAAGCCAACAATCGAAGAGTGTAAGATAGGGAGAAAAATCTAGTAACACTTTTTGAGGGTGGGTTTGGTTTGTTACTGTCATGGATTGACCTTGATCTCATCTTGTTCCTCCCCTAATTTTTGGTCTTTTATGCACATCCAAACACCACCAAGAAAAGAAAGAAAGGAACCTTCCAACTTCAAACCTATAACTTGAATCTTAAAAAAATAAAAAAAATAAAAAAAATCCCAAAGCATATATCTGCCTCGAGTATGCTATGTCTTCCTAGATTTCTTCCCCAACCCTTATCGTCCCTCAATTTCCTTCTCTCCAATGAAAATCACACCCAGCTGACCTGCTGCACTTCACTTTTTCTCCATTACACACTTACACATATTCATCCATCTGCATAGAAGGGTTGGTGGTTTAGGTGAGGTTTGGCACTTTATAAAGATGTTGCATCTAAAAGTTGTTATTGTAGTGTGTTTCTTTTGTTTTTTATACATTGATTGCATTTTTTTTTTATATATTTTTATTTGATAAAAAAGAAAGAAAGAAAGAATTGAGGAGAGATGAGAAGAGAAGAATAGGGGAGCAAATTTACTGGTGGACTGCGACTGTGACATGGAAGGAACCGAGCTCAGCTTGAAATTGTGTAAATTTGGTTGCCCAATTCCTAATTTAAAACACTAGCCTTTTTATTCTTGTTATATTTTTTTTGGCTTGAAAATGTGTTTTTTCTAATGGCAAATGGAGAGGTGGGTTATGGAAAGTTAATAGAGTCAATATCAAGTAAGTTTTAAACCACGGGTAGACAAAGTGAAAATGAGCCCAACCACATGTAGGTTTACTGTAATTTGCCATTTTTTCTTTATCAAATTACATATCCAATAAGACATTTGCAATTTTGTTATATGTTTTGGGATATTGATATTGTGTAGAAGGGAAACTTGTGTGTTTGTTTTAATTAGATTTTCAAATGCTAGACTACACTCCTTCGTATTTATGCTATTTTTTTTTTTTTTTTTGTTAGAAGAAATGGGATTTGTATAATTTTATAATTATTAAGTATCAATTTGTTGAATAGTGCTCTTTCTTGATATGAGTGATGAATTCAGAGTAATACACTTCACATCAAGTAATTTGTTGCATGACTTACAAAATGGCAAATACATTTAAAAAAAAAAAAATCATTTAAAAAAATACCAATCGACCAAACCTAAAAACGACCTGCAAACAACTCATCAAAGCAACTTCCCTTTCAAGCCTTTTTATTACAAACTCGTAACCCACAATCACCTCATCTAACCCAATTTACCCAAACTAACCAAGCCCATGCCAATCCGAAACCCATTATGCCCAATAAACACCATGCTCGAAACCCATATCAAACGTGACCCATATGGGCCAGACTCATGACGATCCCCTAACCAACGGCCCCAGCTACCACCGCCATTAACCACAAACCACCTCATCTTTTCCCACTTAACCCACCCCTAAAAATAGCAATTCACATCGTAGTTGTCATTTGACTTAGAACTCCACATTCCATTCTTAATCTACAAGGGCCTAACCAACGACCAGCCAAGCTCAGTACCATTGACGCATTGACCAACCTTGCATAGTCGACTGCTTATGCTGCGATAGCACCATCGCGAATGGAATCAAAATGGAATTATGAATGGAATGTGTATTAATATGTATATGTCTATTATGAATGGAATCAAAATTATTTTACATTTAAAAAGAATGAGTATCACAAAATTATAAGATAACTATTCTCAACATAAAGTATATTTTAAAACTGATCATATTGAATTGCGCGCTTTGTTAAAATGTTTACAATATATTTATAATTATTCTTAGAAAATCCTATTTGAATAATATTTAAATGGATATAATAAATTATGAAAAATATACGTACATTGTTCCGACTTTTACTATTTTCTAATCCCACTTCTCGTGTTTTAATATTATTCTAATAAGAATTATTTGATTCGAATTGTTTTAATCATCACTTTCATCCACTGCTCTCGAAATATTATCATTAGTATTCGCAGTACTTAATTATAAAGCAAAGTATGTGGTGTAAACCTTAAGGAAAGGTTTACTTCATTATCTTTTTTAGAATATTTTAAATAATTAATTTTCTAGTTAGATTAAATTACATCCAGTTTAACATTAAATAATGTTATACCACCTAATAACTTTTTATTAAATTAATATTTTGAAAATCTCACCGTTAAATTATATTTTCTCAATATTCTTAATACTCATGCCAAATTTTTTGTCAATAAGATGTTATTTTCTTTTTTATCCATAAACTCATCTTTTATGCATAATTTAAGTATAAAAAGCTTAAATTTAAACATTTTAGAGCACTTAAATCAGTTAGTATATAATAGAAAAATGTGTAAAATTTACTCAATTTTGCCTAAAACTGACCCACATTAGTCATTGTATAATTATATATATATTTACAAATTTGCTACAGTAACCATGTAAATTTACATTGACACTATTTATTTTGCATTTAGTTTTTTATTTTTTCTTTACGTATTCTAATGATAAAGAAAGAGAAAGAATGGTGATTGTTGTGTGAAAAAAGAAAAAGAAATTGAAAAAAATAAAGAAAAATTGATATTTTAATGAAATATAATGTACAATTAATAATATGATGTATGGTATTTTTAAAAATGAGTGTGTACAATAGAAAAAATAAATTTTTAATGCTAAAATAGATATAAAGTTTTGCACAAGTTGATACAAATACTCTTATAAATGAGGTATCTATTGATTTTTAATCTATAATCTATGGGTTATATATGTTAATGGATGCCCAAGGGCAATTGCTAATAAATCACACTAGGAAAGTTTTGACATTACTTTTATGAGAAATACACACACTATAAAATCGAAACTTTGACTTTTTTTTTTTTACCTCATTAGAGTTTAACACAAAAACTTTGTAGCTCTCTCAATTTTCCACATCAGCATTTTTATTTTTATTTTTTAATTGAATTTATTTATTTTGATATTATACCTGACTGATTCACGAAAAAAATAATGGGTAAATTTAAGGATAAGTGGAGAATAATTTTTGAAATTTGCCCTAAGCCAAAGGGTAGATTAATACAACATTTTTAACTTTAATTTATGTTAGTTTGGTCAAATGAATTGTAAGGGGGGAAAGTATTTTTTTCCCCTTCAGGTTTGGAGGAGTGTCATTTCCTCAAACCTCATGGGAGAGGAGTGTAATTTGTCCAAATATAAATTATACCTAACCTATGGTATTATGCCACTCATTCTCTTCTCTCCGGGTGTCTCCATTCTTACCATTTCAACCGATCTCTCTTTTCTATTTCCCATGCTCTCTTTCACCGTGAAATACAAAAAGTTTTCTGCTGAAGCCAGTATCTTGAGTTGAGCAAATTCGCAAGATCCGATTCTTGAAGCCATCTTTTCAATTCTGAAAGTTCTTGATAACCTATCGAACATGTTATGGTTCTTTTGTAGAATTGTAGTTATATATATCTATTTCCCATTTAGATTTCTAATCATTTGTTGTTTTTAATGTTTTATTTAATCATTAGGTATCCCTGCGATGGAGGAACTGGAGCATGACTATGAGAAGAAGAATGCAAAACCACTTCAATCTGCATATTTTATCATTTTAATGAGAACCAAAAACAGTCACAATGAAAGGTTTTTCTCATCAAAGAGGAGATATGCCAAACTTGCAACCTATGACTTTCAATTCCTTTATTCATAACATGTATTAAACATTGACTTTGTTATCATGCGATTGTTCATAATTGCTAGCTCATTCTGAGAATTCTTAACATGTATCAAAACATTGACTTTGGATGCTAATGGTAAAAATAAACTAAGTGGATGTGTTTTGTGTTGGTGTAGGTGTGGGTGTGTGTTTCAAACACTTTTATTATTATTTATTTTTTAATTGTTGGGAATTTATAAGTAAAATAGTTGTTGGAAAATAATGAGAAAAATAGTTGTTGGGCAATAATAAACAATATAGCCGTTGGGCTTTTATGGGTTATTAGTAACCAATAACTATAGACCATTATTGTCATGAATAGCCTATATAATGTCCATCGTCACACCATTTCCTATAAGTCATATTTTATTGCTCTATAATTAGATATACACAATTCTATTATATTACTTTCCCACATATTTTTCTACAATTATATTTTTGTTTAGAGGAAAGGTAATAGAGGGTTGTTTTTGAACCTCTGTGAATGGAAGTGCATCCATCGTGAAGGTTGACGCTGTAGTCTAATATTGAGGGGTTGTTTGGCCAAGAGAATCAGTTAGACTATCATAACTGATGTGACAAAGAAAGAAGTTGAGATAAAATGTTAAACTAACATATTTCTTTAAATTTAGTTAATCAAATTATTTTTATTATATGTAAATTATAAAATGAATGGATAGGGAAAGAAGTTTAAATAATGTAATAATTATGAGGTGTCATTTTTTGTTAATTCTTTTTGTATATGGAGTTTCTTTTTTTGATCAGTGTACATGGAGCTTCAATTTAACAAATTCAACTAATCACTTTTTTTTTTTTTTTTTTTTGGTTATAAACAAAATGGATTAGTGAAGAAAAATAAAATTATATCGTAAGTGTGATGTGTTTAACTTTTATACTTGTCATCTTTTACTAATTTAATTAGTAATAAGTAATATTTTGTTATATAATTTTTTTTTTTAAAAGTTACTTCTTATATACTATGTAATAGGAATATAATAGTAAATTCATACAAATTACATTTTTCATCATTTTATTTTTCTCATGAACCAAACAAAAGATATAAATATATATATATATATATATATATATATATAGATTAAATGGTGCTCCTACTTATAGATTTCTAAATTTGGAAAATTACTTCTCTCATAATTTGTTAATATGATAAGTTATGAATGGTGAACTCAACCTACCAATAAAATTAAAAGTACGGAATAGTTGGTGGGTTTTTTTTTTTTTTTTTAGAATACTAAGTATTTTTAATATACATACATGGAGAGAGGAGAAAAGGTTTTAAAGAAACTAACAATAGTGTATATCCAAAAGGGTCTAGTTGGTGGATTTAGTTAGTTCAACTAATAATGTCTCTTGTGATCTAATAAAAAAAAATAGTAAAGTCTACAGCAAAAACTAATTAGTGTTATAGCCAAATAATAAAAGCAATCATTGATTCATTATTGAGCAACGTCATATGTTGAAATTCTATTGTATTTTTTTTTTTTTTAAATCTCTTTGCATTAAGCGCAATATACGAATGTAGAAAAGAATACTTGTGGTCCCCTAGCCTGCTTGGGCTTTAGTATGAAGGATTTGGGCCCCAATTTATTTATTTGTGGGCTTACTTGTGATCCTACAGGTAGAGCCCCGAGCTCCAGCTAGTCGGTCCAAATTGTATCCTTCTCCAAAAAACCTCTTTTTGATCCACACACCTCCCCCTTTTATCATTCTTCTCCCTCTTTGTTTACTCACACTCCCTTCCCTCTTATGTGTATTACCCCCTTTCCTTGTGTCTACCCCTCTTTCCCGTGTTTTCCTTGTGTTCTTCCCAATGTTTTTCCAACTAATTCTGTGTTTGCCTTCTTATCGCTCTTTTATAGTCTCTCCTTAGTGGAGCACTCATCATTATCATTTCCCCAATTTACACGCATTTCCACTTTTGCCAGAATCCCAAGAAATCATCATGTTTTTTTATGATTCTCTTGAAACTTGTATTAGAAGCTGAATAACATTTGGTAGCGAATCTCCCAAAGGTACTAATAGTGCTTGGTTACCAACCTGAATTTGACCGTTGTGAGAGACCATGCCCCCGGCGGCCCATTTTTATGGAATGTTGGGCCAAACCCACGTAAATGAGTGGAGTCGTGTTATTGTCTCTCAAAATGGAGGTTCGACTAGTTATATTTCCCTTTTAGATTAAGGGTTTTACAATGGAGTCGCCACTTATTTAATTATTGGAATAAATAAGAAAACCAAAAATTGAAAAATTCCTCATTTTATTAATCTGTAATTGAATTTACATTGATCATAGGAAAATTACATGGCTTTGGTCTTAGATACAATCTAAGATAAAGTACAGGGCTTTGTTTCCTAGTTATAATCTAAAAATCGAAAATTACATGGATAAGTATTTAATCTACTAACCCTTGATCTAAACTCGGAGGCTATGTTACAAGGTGGGAAGGTGTTAGGCACCCACCTTACTTGGTGAAACTGGTCTTCTAGACTATGGTGGCCAACATTCATATCACATCATCCAATATGTCAATCAATTTACATGTTGAATTTAATGTGTGTGCATGTGATAAACCCTAATTCAATTTATTAAGTATTGCATTTGGATTGAAAAATAAATTCTAGTGAATGTGTGTGGATGGTGATAACCTAGATTCAAGGATTTGAAAGAATTATTAAACAAACATGTTTTTCATATTTTTGATGTGGATTTAAGATTAAATCTAGTGATATGCATGAACATGTAATGAACAACCAAGAATATGTGAAGAACCCATAAGAACAATTAAAAACATTCAAACATATTCAAGGGAATTGTCATGGTTTAATCTTAAATTCTCATCATGGCAACATAAACAAACAATTAGGGAAGAGGATTATACCTTCATGCAAGATTCATATGGTGGAGGAGGGGACTCTTGATGGAAGTCCTAAAGGTGGAGGAAAAGAAGAGTTAGGAGAGGGAGAGGGAGAGGGAGAGGGAGAGTGAGTCTCACTCAATACCTTGAGTCTCAAGAAGACCAAGATATGACAAGACTACTCAACTTCACTAGAACTCAAGAAAGGGGAAGAAGGAGAGGGGGGTTTATATAGTAGTGGTGGAGGAAATATGAATGGAATGCCATTTAATGAGGGTTGACAAAAAATCATGAACCTTGACCTCATTTTAGCTTTTGGGAAAATCTGGTGCATTAAATGTGGAGATTGATGGGAGTGAGAAGAAAGCAAAGTTCGGTTTTCCCGTAGCTGCTCTAGCAGCCTATAGAGCCAATTTCGAAAAATCATATCTACCTCAATTTTGATTGGAATTGTCTCATTCTTGTGCTCAAATTGAAGCCCCGGTTGTCTAGTTTCTGGAAAATTAACCTCATTCAAAGATTCAAAATATTTTGAGAGATATCGATGAAATGGTGAGCAGAAGTCATTTGTTAGAAAATGGTTTCAGCACGATTAACATTAATAGGTCCCAAATTAGCTCTCAATTAACATAAAATGGCTCCAATCACTCCCATTTTAGACTTAATTGGTTCCAAATTTACTCTAATTAAAAGATAATTGCACAAATTACTCATTGAATAATTAATGTTTAACTATCTAGTTAATTAGGTATGTACAACCCTACCATAAAATGTAGTCCTAACCAATCAAATTATGACAAATCATCGATCTCAAATTTATTATACCTATAACCAATTGAAATCAATTGTTCATAATCACATATAGTTAGATTCAATTTGTGATAGTGCATCTCAGCCATTAAAACTTGATTTAATGATAACTTTCAATCTGATGGTCTAATTAAGGATTATGACCAGTCGATTTGATCGTTACAACATCAAGATCATTTTGGTGAAATGAGATTAAGGATCCAAGGACCAGAATCAAGATGCATATGTCCAAGGTGAAATTACCCTTTTATCCTCCATGTAAGGTTAAACACGGGTTGCAAAATGGAGTGTCAACAACCGTCCCCCCCGTCAGCTGTCCCTTGGTTTGTTAGTTTGTATTGGGCTTGACCTAACCCAAACACAATAGGGTTTCCTGAATGCTATCCTTAGACTCTTGCATGTTTATCTGTGGACAAATCCTATCCCCACAATGTTGGGCCTTGGTCACATGGGCCACTCATGGTCACCCGACCCAAGCCCCTACAACACCCATTTTCCTCCTCCTCTCCATTGTTTGCCAAGTTTTGCAAGTACAAGGGCAGCTTTGTTAAATTTAACTTGAATATAATTCTTCATTAAAAAAAAGGGGGGGGGGGGGGGGGGGAGGTGGGGAACTAGAATACAATTAAAAAGAGATTACATCAAATGAATCTTTGAGTGTATGATGTCAAGGGTGGCTCGATATTGTTGGTTAAAGAGAAAAATTCCAAATGGGATATATTTTCTATTTAAAATATACTATTATAAAGTTTTTCATTTAAAAAATCATTCTTCTTTTCTTTTGAAATGCAAAATTATTCTTCTAAAAAAAGCAAAATTATTTCTATCTCTCCTAAAATGAAAATTATTAATTAAGTTTATTTATTTAGATTTCACTAATATCTACTTTTCAATTAATAATATTATATAATTAATCTACCTAATCTTCTTGTCACATAATTCATTTTAAGCATGATTTTATCTATTTTAATTTTGAATAACTGATTATTTGTAGAAATAACAACAAAAATTTCCACAATTTTGGTTTAAAAAGTGCCAAATATAGACCAATTTTGACAATCGATTTGAGGAATCAATTCTTGCTCCTCAACCCATAAATAATTTCATACCTGCCATAAAATGTGTAATAAAAGCTCATATGTGAACAATATTTTATCAAATCACCTGTCGTAGTATATTTTATCAATTCTTGTTTTTGTGGTCCCCAAACCTACTTGGGCTATAATATGAAGGATTTAGGCCCCAATTTATTTATTTGTGGGCTTACTTGCGATTAGAGCCCTGAGTTCCAGCTAGTCAGTCCAAGCTATATCCTTCTCCAAAAAACCCCTTTTTGATCCACACACCTCCCCCTTTTGTCGTTCTTCTCCCTCTTTATTTACTCACACTCCCTTTCCTCTTGTGTGTATTACCTCATTTCCTTGTGTCTACACCTATTTCCCATGTTTTCCCTGTGTTCCTCCCAGTGTCTTTCCCAGTGTTTTCCCAATTTTTTTCCCAGTGATTTCCAACTAACTCTCAATTTTCCTTCTTATCCCTCTTTTATAGTCTCTCCTTAGTGGGGCACTCATCATTATCATTTCACCAATTTACACGCATTTCCACTTTCTCCAGAATCCCAAGGAATCATCATGCTTTTTGACATTTCTCTTGAAACTTGTTCCAGACGCCAAATAACATTCGGTAGTGAATCTCCCAAAGGCACTAACAGTGCTCGATTACCGACTTGAATTTGATTGTCCCTCATTAGCTTTATCCTAGTCTATTAGTTTGTACTGGGCCTGACCTGACTTGAACACAATAGGATTTCCCGAACGCTATCCTTAGACCCTTGCACGCTTATCAATGGACTGATCCTATACCCATAGTGTTGGGCCTTGGTCACATGGGCTGCTCTTGGTTACCTGGGCCCAAGCCCCAACATTTAGCCCCCTCCCCCCCCAACGATCCCATTTTCATGAAGTGTGTAAAGTTGTAATTTACAACTAGTTTATGTTGGCTTTAATTCCATACCAAATTTGATTGTAATATTATTTAATCTTATGTACCCTGTATTTTATATGGGTTCTATTTGTAAGGGTTGTGTGTGAGAGAGATTGTGTGAAGACTCAAGGCAATTGAAGACTAAAGCTGTTTTCGCGAGTAGCTCGCGAGTAGGCTTCCCACGAAGTGAAGCATGTGCCCTGCACATAACTAGAATACGAAGAGTCAGGACAGGATGGAGACAATTGGTTTTCGCAAGTGTCTCGTGGGTAAGGCCTTTCGCGAGATACTCACGAAACATTCTGTTTTGTTGAACTGTCATATCTGATACACACTATCTATACCCACACTATATATACCCCCATTACCCACAAATGTTGAGGAGTGCTTCTGAGAGAAAACCCTAGCCACTATCCATGAGAATTAGAGATTGTTATACCCACATTTCTCTACACAATCTATTGTGGTTTTTCCTCAACTCTTTCCTCTCCATTTTCATATCCTTGAGAGGTTGATAGCGCAAACACTTACCACACCCTTTCAAAGTGTCAAGTGAGGTTTTGATGCTACTGGGAAGCATTAGAAAAAGCCAAGCTTTGGCAGATGCAATCGGGCATATTGTGGGATCCAGAGAACTAGACAAGACACGGTTCCGAGAAGCCTTATTAGAGTAGGAGATTAGAGGGCTTAGGTGCATTGGGTAGATTAGGCTTGGAGGGTCTTTGCTACTCGTGTATCACAACTGATTGTCTAGTGGATCGATTTATTACTTGGAGGGCGGCGGAGAGGTTTTATGCCGAGTACTTCGGTTTCCTCTTCGATAACATATCGGCGTGTTATCTTGTGTTTGCATTCTTCTTCCTTACTCTTTTAGCTTTCATATTACTGCTGTGTTTTATTGAATATGGCTTTGAGTAGTTATATTGTTTATCCGCTCGCATTTACTCTATTCTGCACTTAGTATAAGTTAGAGTAAAATCAATCGAGTCGTAATTTTTAATTTGGAGGTCTAAACAGCTCTTGTGTTTTAACACATTTTCGAGCTTTCAAAATGGAGATAGGATCGAGGTTCTTCTGTTTGGTGGTCGGTTAGGTTTTTCAAAACGACAGTTACATCTCGGGAAGATCAACAGTCGATCAATTAATGTAGCAATCATGACAGCTCGCTCTTTATGCGCACGTGGCAACATCTGTGACATCGGACGATCAAGATGATTTGATGCTTCGATTACCGAGGCACGTGTGAAGAGACACGACGGTAAGTATTGATTTTTTTTTTTTTTTTTTTCCAGTTACATTAAATGACATTTATTCCTATAAATACTAACACAATTTACGTTATTATTTTCTTATTTCTTTTCAAGTTCAAAGTCTTGTCTCTTCTTTCTTCCCAAGCCCTAAAACTCCTTCCAAGACCATCCTTATCATCAAGAAGTCACTCAGTAAGTCCTCTTCCCTCTATCTATCTCCTAGTAAATTAGATAGGAAAATAAAATGGGTTTCTCATATCTCTTAAGAACTAACGCCAATGTAGAATCTTTTAAAGCTAGGTTCAACATCCCTCATGACGTTAACCTATCATACTATCACGAGGGAGACATAGAAGACCAAAGGTTACCCCATGTAGTCTTTTTTTCCTTTAATGTCAATATTAGAAGGTGGGGTTAAATTTCCAACAGATCTTTTGTTGCTTAGAACCTTCGTTTTTACGAGCTTAGCCCCAACTAGTGTTTACCCAATTTTTATAGGGTAGTCAGTTGTGGAGCGTCTTAATCAATTATATAGCCTTAGCCTTACCCACCATGATATTAATTTCCTATACGCCATTATGGGGAGCCTGAAGAATGGGTACTACCTTCAAACCCGAAACATTATGGTTAGATTGATATCTTGCCTTCGTGACTCCAATAGGAACTCTACAGGGGAGTCCATGAATGTGAGTGGGAATTGGCTGAATGGCGAACTGACTTGCCCGACCTTTCCTCGTTAGATAGGTCGGTACCTTCTTTTCCGACTCCTTAACATGACCATACCGTGTGTGTTTTTCACTTAAGTTTTTTTTTTTTTTTGGTTATATATTTTTATTAACTCATTCTCCATTCCCTACTGCAGTTTCCAAAAAATTTCAACTGGATATAAGTGTGGTACGAGCTCGGGAGCTTAATTTCATCCTACGGTTGGAAATATTCTTACATTACGACGAGCAATTAAGAGCATCCCATTTGATCCTGGTTTGTGTGCCATCTCATACGAGCTACCAAGATTCCTCTGGCGTTTTGACAGTCAGTAGCCCACTTTTGTTTTACCTCGAGGTCCGATTGCCTGGATTTTTGCCGAACAGACTTACCAGCGGTGAGGCAAGACACTAACGGCCTAGAATAGTCAGACAAGATTCACTTGAACCTATACGTGATGGTTTGGGTGATAATGTTTTTCAGGGTCTGGCAATGCATATTCTAGTAGAAGCCCTCCTTTTAGAAGGCCCTATCGCGGAAGCCCCGGTTGCGAAAGAACCTGTTCCTATAAACTCGACTACAAGAATGGTTCAAAAGCATAACATGGCTTTGGACAGCTGGTTTCCAACCACACAGCCCGTTGGGAGCCAGGTTGCCCCTTATCCTACCTCTCAGTAGACAACCCCCCCCCCCCCCCCCCGCCTTTCTGTCAACGAAGAAAGAGATTGAGGGGTGCCGATGATGCCACAACTAAGTCTAGCACCCCTCCTGCTGACCAGCTCCCTACTCCAGCCTCAGGTCGGGCAGTAACTTAACTGACCAACAGGACCATTTAGGAGACACGGCCCGTGACTCAACTGACCATCATCGGTTTTCGTGTGACCTCTACCTCCTCCAATCCCTCTACCGGATAGGAATGTACTTTCCATTTTGGGGAAAAGGTTTTGCCGTTTGACTCATACATTTGGACTTGGAGAAGCGGCCTTGGGGGACAAGTGTCTAACAGTCTCGAGAGGGCTTTGTTGCTACCCGCCGACCTAGAACACTAATCGGGCTGCTAGGATGTAGATCTTATCCTTAAACTAAAATGGCACAACATAGCAATGAGTTTTGTAGGAACCAAGTACAAGACTTCTGGGCCTTAGGTTACTTGGGCTCACAATTTATTTGTAGTGGGTTTAAGGATTTCCTACAATGGGTCGTTCTCGGCAGAGAGACTTAAAGTAACACTCAGTTTCTCTCTCTCCTTGACTGTTTTCCCTCAATTTTTCTGAACCCCTTCTTCTCCCAACTTTCCTCTATTTATAGCTGAGGTTAGTGGGGAGATTATGATTACAGCCACCGTTAGTGCTACTGGAGGTCCAATATTATCTGATCGAAGTGGATGTTTAGGTGAAAGGGCGGTGCAGCATTTATGATCTTGGAACTTGGCTCCATCTTGACCGACTATGTTCGGCAACTCAGTTCCCTGGGAATATCACAATTTCCCGGGAACAGTTCGTATATTTGACCGGGAACGTTTGTCCGATCACCTCTCGGAATTCAATACCCTATGCTTGTTCGTACATGAAGAAAGCTCCAAGAAGGGCGCAGGACAACTGGACCTTTCTGCTGGACCTTTGCCCAAGGCTGGTATGGGACTCGGCCCAGGGCCTGTGTGGGATTGGGCCCAAGGCCTGTATGGGACTGGGCCCAGGGCCTGTGTGGGCCTAGGATCTCGGTGCCGTACAATAGCCCCCCCTTGATTCATACTCGGTCGCCGAGAAAAATCAAGGAGCTGTTTGGGCCTTTTGACCTCGGGAACCTTCTCGTCTGGGACTTATGACTGTTACTTTTTACTAATATTCTCAAAAGACGCGCCGTCTCGCGGCGCCAGGCGCAGTCGTCATTATTGCCTGACGGTTCGTGGACCGAAGCGGCGCGCGAATCGGTTACGTTTGGCAATCGCTGGGTCACTCGTAAATTGTGCCCATTTATTGCTTGAATAAACGTTTCTTCTCCCCCCACTTCTTTTTGGCTTTATAAATAGTCCCTCTCTGAACACCATTCCATTTTTCCTTCGCCTCTGATCTTTAGTGCTTACTCTTTGCCGACCACATTTCTGTGCGCTTGCTTGCTCAGTGTTCTTTTCCTCCTTAGAACCCAAAGTAAGTCTTTCTTCCCCTTCCTGTTCCTTCAGCTTTGTTTCTTTGAGTTCACTTTTGTAGTTTTAGGCTTTATAGATGGGTTACTCTTACCTTCTAGAATCCCCGGCTGCTTTGGCCACCTTTAGGAGTAAATTTAATATTCTCGATGACGTGGACGTGGCTTACTGCCATGAAAGTGATATGGAACTCGACCGAGGGTAGGGTACAGCCTTCTTTCCTTTGATGTCCATTTTAGAAGGCGGGGTCAGGTTCCCCGTAGATCCCCTCTTGATAAGCACACTCACTTACTATGGGCTGTGCCCTGACCAGCTTCCCCCCAATTTTTACCGGGTAGTTAGTTGTATCAGTAAGTTGAACCACACCTTTAACTTACAGTTAGACCACCATGATATTAACCAAATGTACAGCCTCTGTGGGAGCAAATCCACCAATTATTACCTAAAGACAATGGATGCTCGGGTACGGCTGATATCGTGCCTACCCGATTCAAACAGGAACTCCGCCGGGGAGTTCGTCAGGGTGCGCGGCAATTGGTTTGCCGGGGAGATCCCTTGCCCCCTTACACGGCGTGAAGTGGGTTCGTACCATCCCCTTCATATAATTGCTTTCCACCGCCTCTTCTTTTCTTCTTATTGGAGTAAAAATTTTTTATTGTTAAAGACTAATGCGTCACCTGTTCTTTTGCAGACGGCAAAGTGTTTGTTCAGGACCTCAGAGCCATCCACACCAGAGATTTAAACTTCGTCCTCCGTTCCGAGATATACGTGCACTGGGACGGACAACTCCGGGCCTCACACTTGATCCTCGGAGTGGAGCCGGTTTATTCTACCTGGCAGCCTTTCAAGCAGGCACTGATAGTTGACAGCCCCCTGCTATCATACATAGACGTCCGGTACGTAAATTTTTTGTCGCCGAAGCTTACAACCTGGGAAGCGAGGGAATTTGGTCGGCGGTTCACTGCCTCAGACGAACTAGCTCCCCTGCAAGACGAGTCCGCGGAACGGGTATCTCAGCGCCTTAGAGAGAGAGCCCACGAAGCCATACAGCAAGGGGACCAAGCCCAAGAGCAGCCCCATCCCGAGAATCCACCCGCCGAGCCTCAACAGCAAGTGATAGAAGCGGCTGCCTTGCTAGCTGAAGCGATCCAACCCGGTGCAAGAATGGTGGCAAGGAGAGTCATGACCCTCGACCGGTTCGTGCCTGGTTCCCGGCAGCCCAACCAGCCCCCACCTACTCAGGGTCGGGGTCAAGCGTCTCAGCCTCCTCCCCCTTCGCAGTCCGGACGGGCCTGTAGGAAGCAGAAAGTAACCGAGCAACCTTCCACGGGCCCGGGGGATGCCGCAGTCCAGACTCCTCCCCGACCAACGGGTGGAATCGTTATCCGCGAGCCGCCAACCGAAGCTGGCACGGGGGGCGCGTCCTCCTCCCAAGTGGCTCCAGCGTGGGAGCCAAAGTTCCTTCTGGACGGCAAGCCATTGCCCTCAACCGCCTCTGTTCGGATGTGGGATAAGGGCGAGGGCGGCCGTATTGCCCAAACTTTGGCTGAAGCTCTCCAACTTCCCGAGGACGTGCACGCTTTCGAGGATGGGTCCGAGGAGTCTGTGGGGCGCCGGTTAGAGTGGCACGCCATTGCGGTAATTCTTTTGTCTATCTACTCCTTCATATAGATTTCCTTTTGTTTCTTTTCTAACCTCCGTGCTTGCTAGGCCGCTCAACTGGCTCACATTGTTGCTGCCCGGGCCCGGGAGCTTGATGAGGAAAACGAGCGCGAGAAGGGGGCGCGGGAGTCAGCAGTGAAAATGACTAAGGAAAAACAGAAAATTGCTGAGTCTGCTGAGAAGAAGGCTGCTGCTGCGGAGAAGTACCGGGCATTGGCCGAAAAAAGGTATGCGGAGCTCCTGACCAAGCAAAATGAGACGGAAGTCAAATTAGCCGAAGCCATCAGCCTTAACACTTCCCATGCCGATGAGATAGCCGATCTCAGGGCAGGCTTGGCGGCCGCGGAACAAAAGTGGTATGACGTAGGTTTTGCCGATGCCGAGAATTCCGCAGAGCCGGTGGTGGCTCGGGCTCGGAATATGGGTTTCGAGGCTGGGTGATTTGCCACTCTTCAGGCAATGGGAGTTCCTGAAGATTCGCCGCTGAGAGACCCCGGCCAAATTCCATTTCCGAACCCTGTACCTGCCGTCCAGGACGCCCCCGCTGCATTTGACGAGGAGGAGACGGCCAGTATGAGGGAGCTGGTTGAGCAAATCGATTCTCACGCCGAGCCCGAGGAAATGGAGGCCACGAGCATCCCTACTGTGCAGGAGCTTCTCGGTGAGGGCCCGCCTTTTCCCCTGACAGTCCAGTAGGAAGTGACACCGCCAACCCAACCTCCCAGCTGATTTTACTTTTATTTACTAGCTTATTTTTATTTTATTGGTTTTATGTGCCTATGTCACCGGGATGTGGTGATTGAACAATTGCCTTAGTTTATTGGTTTTATTTGCCCACGTCACCGGGGTGTGGTGGCTAAACGATTGCCTTTATTTGTTTAATTAGTAGTCCGTTTTCTTTTTCTGTTTCAATTTGTTGAATGAATTTATATCTATTTGTGTTTTGCTTGAATCATGCTAGTGCTGTGGCCGCTTAATAGAATGGTACCCCTGAAAACCTGTTGTGCGGCGCTGTGGGTAATTTGAGAACGCTATTGGACTTAGTATTTGTAAAAGGGTTAGGTTTTTCTCAGGTTTTGGTTTAACCGAGAATTGTGTTTTCGTCCTTAGAGTATTCGTTAGTAAGGTTTCCACTTGTTCGGATATTTGATTTTAACCGAGAATCAAGTTTCTGTCCTTATAGATTTATTTGTAAGGTTCCCACCTGCTCGGCGATTTTGGTCGAGCCGAGGGTCAGGTTTCTGTCCTTAAGATTTGTTTGTAAGGTTTCCACCTGCTCGGCGATTTTGATCGAGCCGAGGGTCAGGTTTCTGTCCTTAAGATTTGTTTGTAAGGTTTCCACCTGCTCGGTGATTTTGATCGAGCCCAGGGTCAGGTTTCTGTCCTTAGGATTTACTTGTAAGGTTTTCACCTGCTCGGCGATATTGATCGAGCCGAGGGTCAGGTTTCTGTCCTTAGGATTTATTTGTAAGGTTTTCACCTGCTCGGCGATATTGATCGAGCCGAGGGTCAGGTTTCTGTCCTTAGAGATTTATTGGCGATTCTCTTGGTGTGCGGTTACAGAGTCAAAAACAGCATATACAAAAATGTTCATCACGCTTTTAATCTTAATGGAATACAAGTTCTGGCTTATACCGACGATTATGCGTAGAATTTCTTCAGGTTGTTGGCGTTCCATGGTCGGGGGAGCGGCCTCTCGTCCAGGTCTTCCAAGTAGTAGGCCCCTGCACCCGCAATGGCTGTGACTCTGTATGGTCCCTCCCAACTCTGAGCAAGCTTCCCTGCAGCCATGTCCCTCATGTTCCCCACTACCCTTCTTAACACTAGTTCCCCGGCACGGAATTCCCTGGCCTTTACATTTCGGTTGTACCTCTGGGCCAGCTTCTGCTGATACTCGGCAAGCCGTACGGTCGCGGCCTCCCTGCACTCTTCTAGCCAATCCAAATGCTCCATCATCAGGTCGGCGTTCTGTACGGGGTCAAACCCGGCGACCCGTGCACTGCATAAGCTCACCTCGGTTGGTATCACTGCTTCTGCTCCGTATGCCAGAGAAAACGGGGTTTCCCCCGTGGATCTCCTGGGGGTCGTGCGGTAGGCCCATAAAACACTGGGTAGTTCTTCTGCCCATCTTCCTTTCGCTCCATCCAACCTTCTCTTAAGCCCGTTCAAAATAGTCTTGTTTACCGCTTCAGCTTGGCCGTTGCTTTGTGGGTATGCCGGGGTTGAATACTTGTTCTTGATGCCGAGCTCGCTGCAAAAGGTCCGAAAAGCGTTGCTGTCGAACTGTAGCCCATTGTCTGTCACTAGCGAATTCGGCACCCCAAACCTTGTAACTATGTTTTTCCATACAAATTTTTTCACGTCAGTATCCCGGATATTGGCCAAGGCTTCAGCTTCAGCCCACTTTGTGAAGTAATCTACAGCCACCAATACAAAACGGCGGTTCCCCGTTGCTCGGGGGAATGGCCCGAGGATGTCAAGCCCCCATTGTGCAAATGGCCACGGGCTGCTGACAGGATTTAGACGTCCTGCCGGCTGATGGATCATTGGGGCGTGCTTTTGACATTGTTCGCAACTCCGAACGTATTCGGCGGCATCCTTCTGCATCTGTGGCCACCAAAACCCCTGTGTCATTTCTCTGTGTGCTAAGGATCGTCCCCCAGCATGCCCGCCGCACACTCCTTCATGCAGCTCGGTCAGAAGCTCCTTGACTCTTTCAGGATGCAGGCACAAGAGGTAGGGGCCCGCGAAGGACCTTCTGTACAACTTTCGGTCTGAAGACAACCAGTACCTGGGAGCCATTCGTCGAATCTTGTTGGCCTTGGCCTCATCCTCTGGAACTTTATCTTTGGAAAGGAAGTCTATGATCGGGTTCATCCAGCATGGTCCGGCCACCGCCACCTGCGCAACCTCTACTCCGGCCTGGTCGAGAACACTCTTCACACAGATGCTTGGCTCCCTTATAAGTTCTATCGTGATAAGCCTCGGCGTGTCCTTGGTAGCCGATGAGGCTAACGTGGCAAGAGAGTCAACGTGCTTGTTTTGTGACCGGGCTACCTGGGATATCTTTACCGTTCCAAACTGACCGATAGTCTGCTTTGCCATACTTAGATAAGCTTTCATTCGGGGGTCCCGAGCCTCGAAGTCCCCAGTGATCTGATAAACAACCAGCCGAGAGTCCGAGTAGATCTCCACGTCCTTTGCTCCCAGATGCAATACTGCCCTCAACCCGGCCAGTAGGGCTTCATATTCAGCTTCGTTGTTCGAGGCTTTGAACCCCAATCTGAAGGAGTGTTCCAGTCGCATACCTTCAGGGGTGATTATGACAATACTAGCGCCGGCCCCCATAGCATTCGATGCGCCGTCCACAAACAACCTCCACGGGCGAATCTCCGCACTACAGATTACCTTGCCTTCATTCTTGGGTGTAAATTCCGTGATGAAATCGGCGAGAACCTGTCCCTTCACCGAGCTTCTAGGTCGGTATCTTATGTCAAACGATCCCAACCGAGTCCCCCATTTAGCAATCCGTCCTGTGAAGTCGGATCTCTTCAACAGTGATTGCAATGGATACTCGGTGAGGACGAACACTGTGTGTGCCTGGAAGTAGTGTGGTAACTTCCTCGTGGCGTGCACCAGGGCTAAAACTAACTTTTCAAGAGGCAGGTACCTTGTCTCGGCATCGACCAAGGTTTTGCTCACGTAATACACCGGCATTTGCACTCCCCGGTCCCTTAGTAACACAGCACTTACGGCATGATCGGTGACTGTAAGGTACATAAACAGATCCTCCCCGGGCTCCGGGGCCGTCAACCTCGGCGCCTTTGCCAAATATTCCTTTAGTTCTCGAAAAGCTTCATCGCAGCTCTCGTCCCATTGAAACCCCTTCCACTTCTTCAGAAGTTGATAGAATGGCCGGCAGCGATCGGCAAACTTGGAGATGAATCGGTTCAGGGCGGCCAACATTCCAGTGAGCACTTGCATCTCCTTAGGATTGCTCGGTGGTTTGAGGCGATTGACGGCCTCTATTTGGTCGGGGTTAGCCTCTATTCCCCGAGTGGAGATCAGATAACCCAGGAACTTGCCAGCCCCTACTCCGAAAGTGCACTTTTCGGCATTCAGGCGCAGCTTGTGCCGTCGAAGTATCTCGAATACTCCCCGAAGGTCTTCAGTATGCAGCGACTCTTTTCTGCTTTTTACCACCATGTCGTCGATATAAACTTCAACCGTGCATCCAATTTTTTCTCGGAACATCCTTGTCATCATACGCTGGTAGGTGGCCCCGGCATTCTTCAATCCAAACGGCATGACCTCGTAGTGATAGTTTGCGTTCGGGGATATAAATGCTGTCTTTTCTTGGTCCTCGGGCGCCAAGGCAATCTGGTGGTAGCCTTGGAAAGCGTCCAGGAAGCTGATTCTCGGGTGCCCGTACGTGGCATCTACTAGCTGATCAATCTTGGGCATCGGGAATGGGTCCTTGGGACACGCTCTGTTCAAATCCGTGAAGTCCACACAAGCTCTCCATTTACCGCTCTTCTTCTTCACTACGACAATGTTTGCTAGCCATCTCGGGAAGAATATTTCTTTTATGACCCCGGCCTTCTTCAGTCGCTGGACCTCCAGGTTTACTGCATCGACGTGTTCCTTTGATGCTCTTCTCGGCTTTTGCTTCTTCGGGGGAAATGATGGGTCCACGTTGAGTTTGTGAACAATGAACTCGGGGTCTACGCCGGGCACTTCATACGGGTTCCATGCGAAGACATCTATGTTCTGCAACAAGAACAACAACATCTCTACCCTTTCCCGGTCATTCATGCTTGTACCTATCTGGAAATATCTGTCACTATCTGGGAGAATTCTTACCTTCAGCACCTCCTCGGCAACGTCCGCCCCAGCTTCCCGGGGTTTCTGTAATTGCTATGCAGTCTCTTTCTCGGCATTCTCAGCTTGACCGAGCTATTCCTTTTCCCACCGGACCGCGGCTACAAGGCATTGCTTCGCCACCTGTTGATTCCCCCTTACCTCTGCAACTCCATACTCAGTAGGAAATTTTACTTTCACGTGAAGGGTGGACGGAACAGCCCCCATGGCGTGAATCCACGGCCTCTCCAAGATTGCGGTGTAAGGTGCGAATGATCGGACTACTATAAATATAACTATAACTTTCTTGCCTTCCATGTCCACTGGGAGAGAGATTTTCCCCTCGGGAATCACAACTCTCCCGTCAAACGAGACCAATGGCGTGTCATACTTCGCCAAATCCTGGGTCTTTAACCCGAGCCCTTCGAAGAGGTCCGGGTACATGACGTCAGCCCCGCTACCTTGATCAATCATCACCCTCTTCACCAAGAATCCGCCTATCCGGGCTGTCACCACCAAAGCGTCGTCGTGAGGTTGGATCGTCCCTTCCAAATCATCTTCTCCGAACGAGATGGCCAGCCGTCCAACTTTCTTTTTCTTCTTGGACGATTCTCCCTCCGCGCAAGCCACTGTCATTACCCTTTTTGCCGCTGCTGCTCTTCTTGGTGCAGCATGAATGACGTCGATTACCCCCAAGGGTGGTGGAAGGGGGTTCCTTTTCTGTTGGGCGCCCTGCCCGGGATCCCGGTCAATGGAATCTGCTACAAACTCTTTCAGGTGCCCTGCCTTCACTAACTGTCCGAGATGATCTTTTAATACCCTACACTGCTCGGTGGTGTGCCCCTTCTCTCTATGATAGGTGCAGTATAGGTTTTGGTTCCTCCGAGATGGGTCGCCCCCCATTTTGTTTGGCCATCTGAAGAATGGCTCGTTCCTGATCCGTTCCAAGATTTTGTGCACGGGCTCTTTAAACACCACATTAACCCCTTCGATCTGCACCTCTGGTTCCTGCATTCTAAAGTCTCTTTTCGGCTTTGGTGGCAAGATGCTTTGCCGAGATCTCCCCGTAAAAGGAGCTTTCCCCCTGCTTTGCAGCCGGTCATCCTCCAGGCGTTTGTACTCCTCTATGCGTCTCATCAATTGCCTCATATCCTCCGGGGGTCTTCTTGTCAGCGACTCCCGCAATTCGGAATCTTCGGGGAGCCCCATCCTGAAGGTGTTAGCCACAATTTTCTCGTTTCCTCCACCAATCTCGTTGTAGAGTTCCCAGTATCGGCTGGCATAACTCCGAAGGGTTTCCCCGACCCTCATTTTCATGGAAAGCAATGCGTCGACCGGCTGCTGCACTCGGCTGCATGTTACGAACCTGCTGCCGAACTCCTGAATCAGCTCGGCGAAGCTGTGTATAAAACCTTTCTGCAACCCATTGAACCATCTCAGTGCGGTAGAGCCGAGACTAGAGGGGAATACTTTACACATCAATGCATCGTTGTGCGCATGCAAAGACATCATGTGGATGTAATGACTGACATGCTCCACGGGGTCTGTCCTCCCCTCATAGGAATTGAATGGTGGTCACGTGAATCTGCTTGGCATGGGTGCCCGTTCAATCTCATCGGAGAATGGAGACCGGGCTGCCATCCGCAAGGCTCTGCTTATGGCGTCCATTGCGGCGTTGTGGTGCCGCCGCTCCTCTGGCGACTTTGATCCTTGGTTATCATATCCATGCGATCGGGAACGGTCCCGTCTACGACGCGTCTCTCGGGAGTGTCGATGTGACTCTTGAGAGCGTGATCGGTCTCGGTATTGTTGCGTAACAGATCGGCTGGAACCCTCCTCGCCACGGTTTCTCCTGGGTTGGGGGTTGTGGTTCCTTTCGTGGCGCCGGCCCCTTGCTTCCAGCTCCAAGTCCATTACCAATCTGCGTAACCGCTCTAGCTCTCGGTCTCTATCATCATATTGCCGATGTGCTGAGAGGCCTGAAATTGTCCGGTGTGTCTGGGCCGATCCTTCTCCCAATCCGGACCTTTCCTCTCCTCTTGGATGCTCCCTATCCTCCAGCCGTTTCTGCCTTCTCTCCCTCCACGTCGATCCCCGAGAAGATCCTGTGGAATTGCTCGGAACATGCCCTCCTGAACGCTCCTCAGACATCTCCCTTGCTTGAGTCTCACTCGAACCACAGCTTCGTAGGAGGGCCCCACGGTGGGCGCCAATTGTAGGAACCAAGTACAAGACTTCTGGGCCTTAGGTTACTTGGGCTCACAATTTATTTGTAGTGGGTTTAAGGATTTCCTACAATGGGTCGTTCTCGGCAGAGAGACTCAAAGTAACACTCAGTTTCTCTCTCTTCTTGACTGTTTTCCCTCAATTTTTCTGAACCCCTTCTTCTCCCAACTTTCCTCTATTTATAGCTGAGGTTAGTGGGGAGATTATGATTACAGCCACCGTTAGTGCTACTGGAGGTCCAATATTATCTGATCGAAGTGGATGTTTAGGTGAAAGGGCAGTGCAGCATTTATGATCTTGGAACTTGGCTCCATCTTGACCGACTATGTTCGGCAACTCAGTTCCCTGGGAATATCACAATTTCCTGGGAACAGTTCGTATATTTGACCGGGAACGTTTGTCCGATCACCTCTCGGAATTCAATACCCTATGCTTGTTCGTACATGAAGGAAGCTCCAAGAAGGGCGCAGGACAACTGGACCTTTCTGCTGGACCTTTGCCCAAGGCTGGTATGGGACTCGGCCCAGGGCCTGTGTGGGATTGGGCCTGTGTGGGCCTAGGATCTCGGTGCCGTACAAGTTTTATTGTTTTCGTTTACTCATTTTCTTTTCTCCTACCCCCCTTTTTTACTGGTAGGTACATACATTTTAATCTCTATAAGTTTTTAGTACTCAAAGTATACTGACCCCCGATCTTTTTTATTATTGTCTTAGGCTACCCAATTGACTCATGTTGTGGAGGGTCGACTAAAGGGCGTGATGGAGGAGGCAGACAAAGAGAAAGCCCTAAAACAAGTAGCTGAGGCGAACTTAAAAGAGAAGACCTTGGAATTGAACATAATGGAGCAATGAGCAACCACAGCCGAAAAGGTGTGGGAATTGGTTGAGTAGAAAGCAGAAGATCTTCAAGGCAAGCTTGGCGAGACCAAAGTTAAGCTTATCGAGGCGGCAAGCCTTGTCTTTACTCGTGATAAGGAACTTGCCAACCTGAAGAATACGATGAAGACTCGGAAGCAAACCTACTATAATAAGGGTTTTAGAGATGTCGAGAACTCAACTGGATCAGTGATCTTCCAGGCTCAAAAGTTCAGGTTCATAGAGGGTTGGATGGCTGCAATGAACACTATCGGTCTCCCCAATACCTCCCCATTCAGGAGTGCTAACCAAATTCTGCTACCCGAGGACTCTAAGGCTGAGGCATAAGCTCAAGAACAAAGTGAGGATAGCAGTGAAGAGGAGGAGGGTGCTAAAAGCTTTGAAATGAGGGAGTTGTCTCACTAGATTAACTCTCATGTGGTGGTGCTTAATGAAGATAACCCGGCAATGACTGCTCCTTCCATGACACAGGCTGCTATTCAACCAACTCTAGGCTCAGACCCTCCCGTTACCAGTGAAGCTCCTTTAACCGACCCTGTCACTCCCAGCAACCCAAACACCTAATTTTATTAAACCGTTTCAACTATGTATTTTCTTTCCTTATTTTGCCATATCTTGGCCAAAACTCTGTGTAATTGACTGATTAATTGGTATTTGTATACTGAACTTCCTTAAGTTTGCTTAATATTGATGATTTTAAATTCCTTTGATCAAATTCTTTATCTTGCTTTCTTATAGTGTGATTGCATGACTGAGCCCCTTTCTCACGGGCAATTTATTTCCTTAAGTGTTGATGTTTGGTAACACAAGCAATGCATTAACATTCCCCGACTAGGCAATTGATTTACTACACATTTTTCTTTTGTTTCTTTTTTTCTTTTTTATTGGTGAAAAAGTTTAAGTTAAGAATGAGTCCCTCTCCTTAAGGGGGTTTATTATAGTTGCCACCGGGTCAACGATTGGGATTATGCCACGACCAAGTTTTTGTCCTTAGGGGAGCTTATTAAGGTTCCCACCTGGTCAGTGACCGGAGTTAAGCTGAGGCCAGGTTTCTGTCTTAAGAAAAATTTACTAAGGTTTCCACCTAGTCAGTGACCAGAGTCAGGTCGAGGCTAGGTTTCTGTCCTTAGAAAAATTCATTAAGGTTTACATCTAGTCGGTGACCGAAGTTAGGCCAAGTTTGGGTTTCTATCCTTGGAAAAATTTATTAAGGTTTCCACCTAGTTGGTGACTGGAGTTCGGCCGAGGCCAGGTTTCTGTCCTTAGAAAAAATTATTAAAGTTTCCACTTGGTCGGTGACCGGAGTTAGGCCGAGGTCAGGTTTCTGTCCTTAAAAAAATTTTATTAAGGTTTCCACTTGGTCGGTAACCGGAATCAGGCCGAGGCCAAGTTTCTGTCCTTAGAAAAATTTAGAAAAATGCTAGCAAAACTCTGAACAGTACAGCTAAACTCTTTCCACCTTCTTCATTTACACTTATCTACAACCTAAGATATATCTTACAACATTTCTTCTTCATTTATTGATAATACTTCTTCAAATTACAGACGTTCCATGGTCGAGGTAAAGGCCTTTCTTCCATGTCTTCCAAGTAATAAGCTCTTGCTCCGACCGTTGCTATTACTCTGTAAGGTCCTTCCCAATTCAGAGCCAACTTACCTGCATTCTAATCTTTCATACTTCCTATAGCTTTTCGCAAAATGAGATCTCTTTCCACTAAGCCCCGAGGCCTCACATTCCTGTTATATCCCTAAGCCAACTTTTGCTGATAGTCTACAAGCCGTACGGCTACCATTTCTCGCCTCTTTTCCAAGGCGTCTAAATTTCCTACCATACACTCATTATTACTGCTTTGTGCAAAATCAGTCACCTTCATGCTTGACAAGCCGACCTCTATTGGTATAACTGTCTTTGCACCATACGTCATGGAAAAGGGAGTTTCACCCATTGATCTCTTAGGCGTTGTTGGGTAGGCCCACAAAACGTTCGGCAACTCTTTAACCCAATTACCTTTCGCCCCCTCCAACCTCTTCTTCAAGCCATTAACTATTATCTTGTTCATTGCCTTTGCTTGCCCGTTGCTCTAAGGGTATGCCCGTGATGAGTACCTGTTGGTTATCCCGAGATTACCACAATACTCTTTGAAAACCTTACTATCAAACAGAAGCCCATTGTTGGATATCAGTACCCAGGGAACCCCAAACCTCATAATTATGTTTTTCCATATGAATTTCTTCACGCCCACATCCCTAATGTTTGCCAAGGCCTTGGCTTCTACCTATTTGGTAAAATAGTCCATTGCTACCACTACATATCTCTTGTTCCTCGGCGCACGAGGGAATGGTCCAATTATATCTAGCCCCCATTGGGCGAAGGACCAAGGACTAGTGACCAGGTTCAAATTTCCACTCGGTTGATGTAGGATAGGAGGGTGTCTTTGGCATTGATCACATTTTTTTACATAATCAGTTGCTTCTCGTTGCATATTCGGCCACCAAAATCCTTAAGTCATAGCTCAGTGGGCAAGTGATCTTCCCCCCGAATGCCCTCCACATATTCCTTCATGAAGCTCAGCTAGCAGCTCGACGGTCTTGCTCGGGTGAATACATAATAAGAATGGACCTCCAAACGAATGTCAATACAATTTTTTATCCTCAAATAACCAAAAACAAGCTGACGTTCTTCGCACCTTCTCTGCCTCTTTCCCATCCATCGGCAAAGACCCATTAGATAGGAACGCAACATAAGGATCCAACTAACTAGGCTCCTCCGCCGATGCAACTGCCACCACCGTCTGTTGCTCAATACTCGGTTGCTTTAATAGCTCCACAAAAATCATTCGGGGAATGCATTTATCTGAAGAGGAAGCCAATGTGGCTAAGGAGTCGGCATGACTATTTTAACTTCTCGGCACTTTACCTACTCTAACTTTTTGGAAGTTCGCCCGTAAAGATCCAAACAACTTTAAATATTGTGACATGCGATTGTCCCTTGCCTCAAACCTCCCTTCTATTTGACTCACTACTAATCTTGAATCTGAGAACACTTCTACCCCTTCAGCACCAAGCCTTTGTACCACCCGTAATCTAGCAATGAGGGCTTCATATTCAGCTTCATTGTTCAAAGCGCGAAAGCCCAATCTGAGTGACTTTTCCAATCTCAATCCCTCAGGAGACACCATTACAATTCTAACCCCCGACCCCCTTGCATTAGATTCACTATCCACGTACACTTGCCACTGTTCAACCGTGACTTGACATATTCCAACAGAAGCTCTTAAAGAAGAAGTAAATTCAGCCACAAAGTCTGCCAACATCTAGCCCTTAATGGAATTTCTTGGCTTGTACCGTGTGTCAAATTTTCCCAGTCTTGACCCTTATTTTGCTATCCTTCCAGTGAAATCTAACCTCCTCAAAAGTGACTATAAGGGGTGCTCGGTCAATACCCATATTGTGTGAGTTGGGAAATAATGCGGTAGTTTCCTCATAGCATGCACCAGTGCCACTGCCATTTTCTCTAGCGGCAAATACCGAGTCTCTGCATCCACCAACATTTTGCTGAGATAATATACCAGTCTCTAGATCCCTTCCTATTGTCTAATCAACACTGAACTAAAAGCATGATCGGATTTTGCCAAATACATATATAAATCCTCTTCGGGCTTAGGTCGAGATAAAATAGGTGGACTAGCTAGGTAAGACTTTAAGTCTTTAAATGCCATATCACATTCCTCCATCCATTGAAAACCCTTCCACTTCTTCAACAATTGATAGAACGATCTGCATCTATCTACCGATCTTGATACAAACCTATTCAAGGCGGCATCACCCCAGTAAGTTTTTGCACTTCTTTAGGATTGTTGGGCAGGCACAGCTGTTGAATAGTTGTAATCTGGTTGAGATTCACCTTTATGCCTCGTGTGGTTATCATATAACCCAAGAACTTGCCTAATCCTACTCTAAAAGCACATTTTTCTACATGAAGGCGTAACTTGTGCTGCCTTAATATTTCAAAGACCTTAACCAGGTCACGTGCACACCCTCCACTCTTCTTAGTCTTCACTACTATGTCATCAATGTAAACTTCCACCATTTTCCCGATCTGATCCTTGAACATGCGGGTAACCATCCACTGATACGTAGGCCCCCCATTCTTCAGCCCAAAAGGCATCACTGTGTAGTAGTAATTTCCCTTAGGCGTAATAAAATAATTTTTCTCCTGATCCTTGGGTGCCAAAGCGATTTGATGGTAACCTTGAAAGGCGTCCAAAAAGCTCATCCTCTAGTGTCCAACTATGGCATCCACCAATTGATTTATCTTTGGTACCGGGAATGGGTCCTTCGGACACGCTTGGTTTAAGTCGTTAAAGTCAACGCAAACTCTCTATTTTATGTTCCTCTTTTTCACCACCACCGAATTAGCCAACCATTAAAGGAAAAACACTTCCTTAATGGCCCCCGACCGTTTTAGTTTCTCCACTTCCTCCTTCACTGCTTCCACATGAGGTTTTATGGACCTCATCGGTCTTTGCTTCTTTTGTGGGACCAGAGGGTCTACATATAACTTATGCATAATAAAAGCTGGGTAAACTTTGGGTACTTCGTACGAACCTCATGCGAACACGTCCAAATTTTGCACCAACGATAATAGAATTTCCACTCGATCTTCTACTGACATGCTTTTTCCTACTCGGAAATACCTGTCGGAATACAACATAATTCATACCTGGACCAACTCTTCTGCACTGTCTACCCCTGTTAGACCCTCGGTTATCGGTAATTTCTATAACTGCTCTCGATCAACTTGGTCCTTCTGCTTAATCTCATGGTTTATTGCTGCCACCTAGCATTGCCTTACTACTTTTTGATTGGCCCAGACTATCGCGACCCCATCTTCAGTAGGGAATTTGATCTTCTGATGTAGTGTTGATAGTACTGCCCCTATGTCATGAATCCAAGGATGCCCTAAAATCGCTTTGTATGGCGAGAAGGCGTTGACCACAATAAAATTTACTTCCACTTCTTTTCCTTTTGTCACCACCGAGAGTTTTATCTGCTCCTCAGGAGTCATGACCCTGCTATTAAACCCTACAAGTGAGGTGTCATATCTGCTCAAGTCCTCTGGTTTCGACCCCAATCCCTTATAAAGATCGGGGTACATGATCTCAGCTCAACTCCCTTGATCTACCATGACCCTCTTTACTAGGAATCTGCCAATCCGAGAAGTCACCACCAAAGCGTTGTCATGTGGCTGGGACGTTCCTTCCAAATCTGCTTCACTAAAAGTGATCGGGATTTAAATCCTCCTAGGCCTCTTCCCAAGTCGATCTGTAACGTCTGCTTCAGGCAAAGTCACTAATATGCCCTTTCGACTATTCAAATTTACTAAAAGCTCGAAAATGTGTTAAAAAAACAAGAGTTGTTTAGACCCTTAAATTAAAGTTACGGCTCGATAGATTTTACACTAACTTAATTCTAAGTGCGGAATAGTGTAAATGCAAGCAGATAAACAAACAAGCTACTCTAACGCATATTCATATAATCATAGCAGTAAAATGAAATGTAAAAGAGTAGGGAAGAAGAATGCAAACACAGATAACACACCGATGTATTATCGAAGAGGAAACCGAAGAACTCGACGAAAAACCTCTCCGCCGCCCTCTAAGCGGTAATCAATCCACTAGACAATTAATTAGGATACATGGGTTAGCAAGAGACCCTCCAAGCCTAATCTACCCACTGTACCTAAGCCCTCCAAGCTCCTACTCCAACAAGATTTCTCGGAACCGTGTCTTGTCTAGCTCTCCGGATCCCGCAACAAGCTCCATGTTGCATCTGCCATCCTTGGCTTCTTCCAATGCTTCCCAGCAGCACCAAATGATCACTTGACACTCTAAAAGGGTGTTGTAAGTGTTTGGGCTATCAACCTTTCAATGGTATGGAAATGGAGAGGTAAGAGTTGAGGAAAATCTAGAAGCTATTGTGTAGAGGATTGTGGGTATAACAATCTCTAACGCTTAAGGTGTTTGGCTAAGGTTTTCTCTCAGAAGCATTCCTTTACATTTGTGGGTAATATGGGTATATATAGTGTGGGTACAGAAAGTGTGTATGAAATAGCACAGTCTGGCAAAACAGAATGTCTCGCAGTTGTCTCGTGGGAAGGCCTTACTCGCAAGATACTCGCGAGACACAGCTATCTCCATTTGTACTGACTCTTCGCATTCTCATCATGTGCAGGGCACATGCATTACTTCGCGAGATGCTAAGTCGCGAGATACTCACGAAAACCTCTTCAGTCTTCAATAGCTTAAGTCTTCACACTCTCTCTCTCTTACAATCAAATCCCAAAATAAATACAGGGTACAAAAGATTGAATAAAATTACAATCAAATTTAGCACAGAATTAAATTCAACAAAACACATAGTTGTAAATCACAACTTTACACTTACTCCCTTAGAGGTTACATGAATAACCTCAATAACTCCCAAGGGAGGGGGAAGTACATGGTCATTTCGATTTCCTGATCCCTAGCCTATGCTTGCTCCTTCTTGCCGACAAGAAATTCCTTAAGATGCCTTGCTTTTACAAGCTACTCCAAGTGATCCTTCAACATGCGACACTGCTCGGTAGTATGATCTTTTTCTCTATGATAAGTACAATATAAGCACTGATTCCTTCTCGTCGGGTCCCTACCCATCTTTTCCAACCATTGGAAATAAGGCTCATTCTTAATGCGCTCAAGGATCTTATAGACAGGCTCCTTGAAAGTCACATTAACTCCTTCGATCTACGGTGTTGAGCCTACACTAGGGGCCCTAGGCTCCTTCCTAGGTTTTTGCTGAAACTTCTTGGGACAATACCCCTTACGGTATTGCAAAGAAGCCAGGGCTTTACCTTTGCCCTGTAGTTAGTCGTCCTCTAATCTATTATACTCTTCAATCCTTCTCATAAGCTAGTGCATGCCCATGGGAGGCCGCATGGTCAAAGAATCTCTCAAATCTGACTCCTCGGGGAGACCAAGTCGGAAGGTGCTAGTAGCTGCCCGCTCATTCCCCCTTTCTATCTCATTGTACAGCTCTCAATGCCTGTTCACATAAGATCGGTAGGTTTCCCCACTTTTCATCCTCATGGATAATAAAGTAACTATCGACTGAGGAACTTTACTGCATGTTATAAATCACACTCCGAACGCTTGCATTAACTCCCCAAAGTTTCAGATAGACCCTTTCCTTAAACCTTTAAACCACCTTATAGCCGTCGGCTCAAAACTAGATAGGAACACCTTACACATCAAACCATCATTCTGAGAATAGAGCGACATTATTTGAATATAGTGACTTACATGCTTCATCAAATTGGTTTTTCCATCATAAATAGTGAACGGTGGTTGGGTGAATCGCCTTGGCATTATGGTTCCTGAACCTTTCACGATGGGGAGATTCACGATGATGCCTCATGGTTTCATAAGACCTGTCTCTTGACCGTCATGAACTGCTACCTCGAGATGATCCTCCCGCAATGTAATCGAGGTTGTCAGAGGAATCCTCTCAGTCTCTTCTACGGTGTCGGCCCTTCAGTTCAACCTCCAAGTCATTAACTTGCTTTCATAAATTCTTCAGCTCTCGTACCCGATCGCTGCAATGAGACCGCTCGAGGATATAAGACACAGTTCATTCCCCCTGTGAAGATCCTTTATCAGAATCTAGCCTTGTCTTGTGTCCATCTTGCATGTGTTGCTGTTCGTTTCTATACTCCCTTTCCAACCTCCTATGACCTTTTGAGGAGGCCCTTGAATGATTTCCTTCAACAGAACCCTCTCCAACATGCAAGCCCTCCATGATTGGATAGTATCAAGCTAGCTCGAAGCATCAAGTTAAGTGGGATTCCCACAGACAGCGCCAATTGTGGTCCCCAAACCTGCTTGGGCTATAGTATGAAGGATTTGGGCCCTAATTTATTTATTTGTGGGCTTACTTGTGGCGATCCTACAGGTAGAGCCCTGAGCTCCAGCTAGTCAGTCCAAGCTGTATCCTTCTCCAAAAAATCCCTTTTTGATCCACACACCTCCCCTTTTTGTCGTTCTTCTCCCTCTTTGTTTACTCACACTCCCTTCCCTCTTGTGTGTATTACCTCCTTTCCTTGTGTCTACTCCTATTTTTCGTGTTTTCCCTGTGTTCCTTCCAGTGTTTTTCCAACTAACTCTCTATTTGCCTTCTTATCCCTCTTTTATAGTCTCTCCTTAGTGGGGCACTTATCATTATCATTTCACCAATTTACACATATTTCCACTTTCGCCAGAATCCCAAGAAAGCATCATGCTTTCTGATGATTCTCTTAAAACTTGTTCTAGACACCAAATAACATTCAGTAGCAAGTCTCTCAAAGGCACTAACAATGCTCGATTACCAACCTGAATTTGACCGTCCCCTTGTCAACTTTCCCCTGGTTTATTAGTTTGTATTGGACCTAACCTGACCTGAACACAATAGGGTTTCCCGAACACTATCCTTAGACCCTTGCACATTTATCGGTGGATTGATCCTAACCCCACAGTGTTAGGCCTTGGTCACCCAGGCCCAAGCCCCTATAGTTTTAATAAAAATTATTTAAATTGATATTACGTTGATAACATTCAGTTATCTAGCAACTTTTTTAGTTCAAGTTTTGAAAATAGGATTTTAGTGCATTCCCATTCAATGCTCTAAAACTTTTTTTTAGAGGAAATTCAATGCTCTAAAACTTTTTTTTAGAGGAAATTCAATGCTCTAAAACTTGTTTTTAGTTATTTTTCATTTTATTGTAGCACCAATTGCTTTTAAAAAAAAAAAAAAAAAAAAAAAAAAAAAAAAAAAAAACCACACCTAATGTTTTTTTTTTTTTTTTTCCTTTTTTGGGTGCTAAATACCCACACCTAATGCTAGATTTTTGCGTTTTTCTAACATCATAGATGTCTATTGTAGCAATTTCTATATCTTAATTAAATATTATTATTTTATTCCATCCCTATTTATTTTTAATCTTACTAAAAGAATTAAGTATGAGAAGTTGGATGCATTATTAAAATAGTACTGTAAAGAAAAAAAAATTTAAATAGCAAGGTAATAGAGTACGAGATGTATGATTAATAATGTATTAAAATCTGTTTTTGTTTTTATATTTTTCTCTTCTTATTAATGAAAGTTGAAGTTATTGAAAAATGACAAGCATTAAAGGAATGGAATCGATGCCAGTGGGATTCAGATTCCACCCAACCGATGAAGAACTTGTGAGTCACTATCTGAGGCTCAAAATGGAAGGCAATGGCTCCCAAGTTCATGTCATACCTGAAGTTAACGTGTGCAAGTGGGAGCCTTCGGATTTACCTAGTATGTACTGCATTATCTTACTGAACCAAGTGCCAAAAAATTAAATTTTAATTTTTTTAAACAGTTTTCTCTTACTTCAATTCCAAGAATTAATTGGTTTTCAATCAATTTTGTTCTTGTTCATGATCAATAGTTAGTTTTCATACTTTATTATATTCAATTCTTAGTAACCATTCATTGAAGTTGAGAGTTTTTGCATGAAGTGTTTCTGATGATGAGCTAAAATCATCAGTGAGTTGTAGGATCCAAGTCATTCTAATGGGTACATGTGAATGAGAACAATAAAACTAAACAGAAGGCATCGGTATGGTACCGACCAAAAACCCTTTGAATGTCAAGTTAGCGAATGAGAAATCTCTATCACTCCAATGTTTTGGTACTAGCTTCATAAAAAGAAAAATGAAAAACAAATCATGGTCAATTTCACATGAAGAATGCTACTTCTTTTTCTTTTCTTTTTTTGAATAAGGAAATAGCATTCTTCAAGTGAGACTGACTTTAAGGCTCCGCTTGGGAGTTTATAAATGAATGGAATGGAATGATCATTAAAGGAATGGAATGGAAAGTAAAAAGGAATGGAATGGAATGGAATTTAAAAATCGTGTTTGGATGTTATAAAATAAATGAATGGAAAGTAAGTAACCCCGTTTGGAAGTGACATTGGAAGGAATGGAATGGAATCATTTTATAATAACATTACTATTATACCCCTCATTTTAAAAAACATAAAAAATAATCAATGAGAACTTATAATTACTTTGAAATGTTTAGAATTTAGTGGATGATGTGAAACTAGTTAGCCACAATTGGGTCTGTGTTAGATTATTGAATTACAATATAGTTTTTCAATGTGAATAGATTGCATCACGCTAAGACCAGAGGTGATAGAACTATTAACATATCAATTTCCTGATATAAAACTAAAATAATTCTAGTTTAAGGAAAAAAGAAAATTTTATTGTAGCTAAAAAACAAGTCATGTATATTTCTATGTTGTAAAGCAATTCACGCATCACATATTTATTCTTAACAGAATAAATATTCTCTAACAATGCAAACAAATATCTTTAAAAAAAAAAAAACTCCAGTAATGAGTCTTGCTAAAACAAAACAAAATAACATAATCCATTCCAAAACTAAGGTTGGCCAAAAAATCTCACACTTTTTAAATTTTTAGACCTAGACATCAATGTCAATAAGACACATTTGCGCTCATGATCTGGGCAACCAAAGAACATCTCCTTATATGTTGGATTTTCCATCAAAAATATGTAGGCCTCAGTCTTTGATATTGGATCTAAGTCCAATATGCCCAAAGCTGCGTGAACTTCTGCTGCATATGACTTTGAAAAGCACTTTGTCATAACCTCAGTCGCCCTATCAATTGCCTTTGATACATTATCAAATGACTGGAAAATTACATTCCCGAGTTCATCATCTTCTGCCAATCGTCTTTTCTTGCTTTTAGAAGACATTGCATCTTGTGATGACACTCGAGAATGTGCAACATTAATTTCTGGTGACCTCTAATCATCTTCCACTTCAAAGTTCTCCAAAGAAACTTCATTTTGAGATATCAAATTATCAATCTCATCAATAGTGGTAGATGCAGCATACCTAGCACGTTTCTCCTTTGCAGTTTCAACATGATCACCTTTTGCTTTATCTTTAGCCCAAAGTTGTGTCATCTTAGAGTAGTTAGGTATAAGTGTTGTCATCCACTTCTTGGCTGCAGGTTTAGACTGTTACAAACCAATACAAATGGTTAAACAGATATAATTATGTAATACAAAATTAAACTCACAAAAAATGGTAATTTACCGCTATGAGTGGCTCCCAAACTTCTGGTTCAGCTATCCACATATTTAAAGAATCATTCCATCCAAAACCACTCAATCCATCTTTAAATATGTCATAGCATTCATGAAAATTCTTCTTCAATGTATTTTGTCGATTTTTCACCTTATCCTTATTAATCTCCATGTCAAATTTTTCAACCAACTCTTTCACTATGTCATCATATGCCTTAGAGGTAAAAGTTCCATTAACCACCTATGATCACCTGATGTAAAAAAGCATCCACTAAAGCATCATCCATAACACTACTCCATTGTACTTCTTTGCTTGGATCTCCACCATTCTTCTTTGATATCTTACCCATGCTATAATTAATAGGACAAAAAACACATATAAAATATTGTGTAAATATTAATATTAATTATCAAAAGATAGAGAGCAATATCAAAATGAAAAGAGAAATTTGCATAACATTTAGGTCTAAGTAATTGAAACATAGCATAGTCTTAAACAACATGACAACAATAAACCCAAAAGCTATCACATTTGGACATAGTTTTGCCACATGGCTAATGCTATAGAATCTCTTATAATATCTCCTTGCCTAGCATCCTCATCATCTTCTCTTGAAGTAGGGGCCACACGTTCACAATGAGAATGCAAAACCTCTTCATCAACTTCAGCAAAAAGACTTTCATCAGGATCGACACCCATTAAATAATTATGAAGTATGCAACATGCTAAAATGATTTCATTTTGTGTGTCAACACAATAATTAGGCTCTGTAGTACTTGCTATGATAAGAAATCTCTTTTTAAGTACACCAAATGCTCTTTCAGTAGCAGTGCACAATGATGCATGTCGCAAATTAAACAATTCTTTAGCATTTTCAGGGGGACGAACAGAGTACTCTTTTAAATGATAACGCACTCCCCCATAAGGTGCAATCAGATGACTTCTATTCATGTATCCCACATCAACAAGATAATATCTACCTAATAAACAATAATAACCATTAATTATATACTACAAATTTTTTAATTATAAAGAATACACCCTAATACGTATTTGAATTAAATTTACCTTGTGAGATTTTCAAGTTATCGTTTCTAGTTAAAGCATTCTTTATTATTCTTGAATCTGAAGCAGTTCCTTCCCAACCTGGTAATACATATGTGAATTTTAAATCAAATGAGCATGCTGCCAACACATTTTGTGTTGTGTAACCCTTCCTACCCCGATATCTTGGTGCATCCTCATTAGACACTTTGACACGAACATGCGTTCCATCAAGTGCCCCAATACAATCCTGAGATTAACATTATCTCTCTACCTTAAAATATATTTGTACTAAACTACTATCAAATATAAATTATATCCATGATATATTTACCTTAAAATATGGGTTGAACCTACTACTTTGTAGTATTTCAAGTGGCACTTGGGTTCCATCAGGTTGTCAAAGGAATTGATCCTCTAACATAATTATTGATCTTAACACGTTATGAAAATGGCAACTTATAGTCTCACGGGAACGACAAAAAAAGGACATTGTACAATGCGTCTGATTATGTGCTAGTATGTGAAGAAACTTGCCAACTTGCTCTTCAACCGTGGCACACTGTGTGTCTTGAAGATCACCATCTCTCCGCAAAATGTCGCACAAACCTTGAAAAGCTTGTGGACCCATGCGTATTACATCATAGTATTTTTCACTATTCCTAAGTCGAGACATTATTTCGTCACGAACTTTTTGTTTTTCTATGGTTGATTGTGTAGGAATGTGGGTAACACGTCTTCTTTTTAGTCGTTGCCTTTGATGGATAATGTAACACAAATAACGGCATGCAGCATGAACCAAGGCTAGTTTTCGCATAAAGTCCGAAAAAATTATGGTCTTAAGTACCTCATCATTCAAATCCATCTATGTAAAAAAATAGTTATGTTATCAATCCAACTTAAAAAATTATGGGCACAAGTTCTAAAAAAATATTTACATTATTAGTCTAACTAATTATGAATGTGTTACAACTAATTTAAAAATAAAACTGTTTAACTATAAACATTAGCATTCATTAACACAAAAGACAATGATAGGAATTAAAGCACACATAATGGAGCAAAAAAATAGAGAACACCCTATTGTATTTAGACAAATTGCAAGACACATCAACTTCCTAACTCTGGTGCACACACAGAAGAAGTTCTTTTCTATCTCTCTGTCTCACACAGGAACTATCTCTTCCTCACATCTATTTATAGCTAGATGTTCAGCCAAAATATCAGAAATTTCAGCACATGAGAGACTTCTATTGTAAGGAAGTCAACAATAGTGGCCAAGCAATCCATGCAACATTTAATGCATGAGTGTTGTGTTTCTTCACGCAAGCTTACATGCTGAATTGCATATCTTTGACTTTGTTGATCAATCCATACTTTCTAACATAGTCATGCTTCCGTTTATTGCCTATGGAGTCAAACATTTTGGCTATGCATGAATATAGTTCAAGTCGGTGTTGTTCCTTGCCATTTTCTTTCACAATTCATGCAAGATAGCATTTAAATAAAATTCAAGCCATTTCAATACTTTGGATTCTGCCTCTTAAATCCTTTGGTTCAAGACATGTCTTTCTTTCTCAAGAGACCAAAATAAAAAGACAAAAGGGGATGACAAGACTCTGGATTTTGCTTTTATTTTTTTTATTTATTTTTATCAGTTTTAAATACCTAAAGGTCACATTGGGGACCAACAATAAAGATACCAAAAAAGGGGCTCGGAAACAACTGGTATGACTAAATTCTCAGGCCAATAAGCAAATAAGCAATTTAAACCTGTTCAAACAGGTTTAATAGTAAATTTTCTTCTTCCATCTACAGTGATAGCAGCATCAACATAAAACTAGATGAAGCAAATTGATTTTCATTGCATGTACAAACTTTCACTATGTTTCAGTATCGGATTTTGCTTCAACAGTTCAGCATGACTCTTCTGATGGAATGTTAAAACTATAGCTTTAAATGCTGGTTGCGTCTACATGCTTTTATGCCTAGCTCAACATAAACGGGTAAACTGGGGAGATTCAAACAATGGGAGTATATATATTTACATTTAAAATATATATATATATATATATATATTTTTTTTCTATGCTGTGTTTGTTGATATATACAACTGGTATGACTAAATTCTTAGGCCAATAAGCAAATAAGCAATTTAAACCTGTTCAAACAGGTGTTTGGCAAGCCACCACTACAACTAGAAGTCATGCTTGACTAATTAACAGATTAACATGCGAAAAGCTTCATATTCAAAAGCCATAATGAAATACAACAAAGCTTCATATTGTGGGTGCTCTAAAGCAGAGCTTGGTAAAATCTCTGCTTAGAGATCACCCACTCATTTGCTTAGAGATCAGTTTAAAGCTTTCACGAAGATGATAACAATCTAATCATATCACATGGTTGTTTCATGTAACTTACAGAATATGTACCCTGTTCCAGCATACCGAATACAGGGGAATGAAAGGGAAAAAAACAAAAAACAAAAACAAAAACAAAACAAAACAATTCAAACAATGAAAGCAAAACAATTGAAAAACTTTTTAATAGTAAATAAATCAATGAAATCAAAACAATTGAAAAACTCATAGTTGGGATTAGCAACAGCGTGAGAAAGGAGCGGCAAAGAGATAGCAAAAATATTGGTATGGCTGGTTGTGATTAGCAACAGCGTGAGAAAGGAGCAACAAAGAGAGAGCAAAAATATTGGTACGGCTGGTTTGGTTGAGAATATAGAGGGCTAAGATTCAAGGGGTAATTTAGGAATTTCAATAAAATTTTCATTAAACCTAAATCCATTCCCTCCTATTCCTCCCAATTTGGGGGAACAAAAATTTGAGATTTTGAGGGCTTAGGAGGGAATGAGTATTCCCTCTTAACCATTCCATTCCCTCCCATTCCTTCCGTTAAAACTCTCAAGCAAGAGAGAGGGAAGAATATTCTAAAAATATTCTTTTCATTCCATTCCATTCTCCTAAGCAGAGCCTAAGAATTTTGGTTTTCTGAAGTCAACACCAATTTCACATGAAGAATTTCTTATTACTGGGTATGTTTCCACATTTCATCAAAACACATGCAGTGCCAGATAGTGTTTCATTCAGATATCTGTTACCATATTTTTAAGAATGTGATTTGAAGATATTGTGAACATTAATGTTGAATGGAGAATATTATGTATGTTTTTAATTTTTTTTATAAATATTTTATTATATTGACAAGTTGCACACGTGAAATCCCTTGTCAGTTCTCAATGTAACCGGAAAACCTAAAACATAACAATATTGGGTTGAGAGAGAGGCTCGAACTCTCGACCTCAGGATAACTCAACGAACTATGAGACCTACACGCTAGCCAATTGCGCCACCACCCCTTTGTCGCTACTATGCGTATTTCTATAATCATACTTACGGTGACGAGAGATTGTGTTAGAACTTAGAGAACAACTTTTTTTTTTTTTTTTGATTGTTTTAAGGCTCATGCAAAAAGATCATTTTTTATTTAAATCCTCCAATTCCTTCAAATTTGTAGAAAATTATAGATAAATGAGAGACATTTGGATTTAAAAAAATTAAATGTTCTTAAAAGACCCATATAAACCACACTAGGGTTCGTTTGGTTGGAGGATAGAAAATGATGAAAGAATAAAAAAAAAGTGGGATAATAGAAATTATTTTAATTTTCCTTCTTTTTGTTTGGTTGAGAGTGAAAAAGTAGAAGGATGGACACAATGAGTTCGTATAAATTTACTCATATATCCTTTTTAAAAAAATGATGTTGAATTAAAACAAAAACATGACAAGCAACCAAAAAATAATAATAATAATCACTCAAATTTATTAAAAAATAAAAATTATGTCTAGAAAAAAAAATATATGTCTAGTTAAACAAAAAAAACAAAAAAACAAAAACAAAAACAAAACAAAGCACCACGCCACAGCCTCAGGAAATCAAAAGAAAAAAAAAAGGAAAAGAAAAAAAAAAAAAAAAGAGGCAATGTACTTAAAAAAAAATTAAAAAAAAAAAAAAAAAAGAGTGAGAAGAGGCAAACGCCCAGTAGGGAAAAAGGGTAAGAAAAAAAAAGAGAAGCAACGTTCTGAAGCCCATTTGCAATTTGCACGTGGGTATTTTTGTCATTCAGCCATCATATTTCTCTTGCCAAGTTTTCTTTTCATTTTGGAAAGAAAATTATCTAGTGGGCCCAGGGAGAAAACACTCGAGCCCCACTTAGTAATTGATATATTTGTAGAAAATTTAAAGGTAAAATACACAAATACCCCTTTGAACTTTAAGTCAAATCAAACCAAATATTATTCCAATTTGAAGTTTTTAATCCCTTAGAGAAATGATCAAATTAGTCATCAATCATTATGTTAGATTTTGGTTAGTTAAATGGATGGAATATGTTATCACATGTCATGCACGATAGTATGTTAATAACAAAATTATCTTAAAATTAAAACGTAATAAAAAAATTTCTAATCTTTTATAATAATAAAAAATGTAACAAAAATTATTTTAAATTTAATTTTCTTTAAATTTTTACTGTTTCTCCTATTATTTTCTTAGGTTGTGAAATGCAAGAGATACAACACTGTCATAATAATTTCATAAAAAATCTTATCTAGTGAATTGTAAGTGGTAAGTAAAAAATGATATCAATGATGAACCTAGATAAGAATTAATAACAAATTACCACATAAAATTTACTGTAAAATATTGTGGATGTAGCAACCTGTGCCTCTATTTTGCTAAATATGTGGCAAGAAATAAGTCACACTTAAATCAATGCCATGACATGGCACTCATTTTGAGAGTTTTGCACCCTATCTCTAGCCAGACCTGTAGGGCTGTATATAAGCTGAGTCTTAAATGTTCGTGACTATTTATTTAAATTTATTTGAACACAAGTCAAGCTCAAGCTTATAAAACAAACTAGACTACATGTTCAAACTTAGTTCACTTTATTTCTTCTCCCAAAAAAAAAAAATTTTTGACTTTATTCTTTTCCTTTATACAGTAAATATCACAGCTATTTTTTCTTATCCTTTCACAAAGCTATACTAATAATTAATAAATTATATAGTTGAAATTATATTATTAGAGTTACTTTAAATAGAATGAGTTTCTTTTATGAACTTGTAAAAATTAAACTTACTAACCTTGTATTGTTAAAAGTTATATGATTTTTATAGCAAAACAAACTATTTATATCATCAGTAAATTATTAATACTAATTTAATATCTCATGAACTTTTTTGAGAAGAAAATATCTTAGGAACTTATTTACAATTTTACACAACTATCAAGTGTATGTAAGTATATTTTCTTTATATGTTTATACACATAAATAGAAACATATAAAGAAAAGAATGGGTAATTGTTCCACATTACTTAAGAAAGTGTATTGTGTGTAGTATAACTTGTCCCCCTCCCTTAAAAGTTACCATGATTTTTTAGTAGAGTTATAATGTACCTTTCTCTCTCCCTTGTATGTGTGTGTTTGTTTCTCAAAATATATATATATATATATATACACACACAATATATAGTTAAATTGAGTTAATCAAGCTTTATATTATTATGCTTGAGTTTAACCTTTAAATTGATCCTAAACTTGGGTTTGAGTTTGATTTGTTTTCTAAGTAAATGAACATAAACAAATTTTTTCTGGAGTCAAACCCGAGTTGTTTATAAATAGCTCAATTCAATTAGAACTATATATACACTCTCCCTAGCGCTAAACATGGTAGATTATTGAAATCTTGGGACAAACTGGAAATGTATGTCCTGTATATACAGTCATCTCGAAATACTGGAAAGGATTGAGGAAAAAAAATAAAAAGTAAAACCCAATAAACACTTACGATTAATTGATACCATCCATGTGAGTACTGACTTAGGTGTAATCAGATAGTAAAGCGAAACTAATAACTTTTAAAAATTTTGAAGCATTAAATTTTAATTTTCACTTTAAATTTAAGGGATGAAAATCAAAATTTAAAAACAAAGAGTGTATATTTAAAATATAAAAAAAAAAAAAAAAAAAAAAAAAAAGAAAAAGAAGGAAAGAGGAAGTAAAGGAAAGGAAGCCCTTACAGGAGAAAGAAGCGATTGCGCGCATTGGACAAGGGAGCAGAGCAGAGAGAAAGATCAAAGCAATGGGAGTGTTGACGAACAAGATCAAGAGGGAGGATCTAAAACCTGGGGATCATATCTACTCCTATAGACTCGCCTATACCTACTCCCACCACGGTGCCCTTTCCATTTCTTCCTCTTTTCCTTTCTGACTATAATCATCATTTTTATTTATTTTTGTATTTTGGGGTTGATTAGTATCTAAGTAATTACTCCTGCATTTGCTTTACTCCTTCATAATAGGATCTGTTTTTCTCATATTTCTCGTTTGTTTTGTCAACCCTGATCACAAATTTTGATGGAAATTTTACTACTATTTCTGAAACTGGAGTTACGTTTGTGGGACATACCTCTCCAATGTTTCAGGAAAGAACACAATACAAAAACAAATAAAGTTAATATGGCTCCATTAAATTAGGTGCTGATTTTTTTTAAAAAAAAATACTAATATTTATTTTATTTATAATGACGAATTTAAGTATTGAAATCTTGAATTTTGTTGCTTTTTAAAAATATGATTTTAGTGCAAGATGTGATATAACCGAAATTGTGTTTTGAAAGACTATTCTCCCAAAGAATTTTACCACAATACTATTTTTAATAATTTATTATATTTTCTAGCAAAAACCCAATTAGATGCTATATTTTCAATGTGTCCTATGTCTTTTTCACTTGGAAATGCTTTTGTGCATCTCGAAATGGTAACTATACATATTTTTTTAATAATCTTGTAATGGACGTAGTGGTATTAAGGGCTCTTGGAATTGGCCTCAAATTAACATTTTTGTAGGACTATAGTTGAACTGTTGGGGTTGATTACAATGCCGAAATCCTAATCAATACTTACCTTTATCTAATTATATCAGTAGAGCAGTAATTTGAAAAACAGAAGGGTTATACACTTATACTAGCAGTTAAAGGGTTCTTTGTGTTTGATTGAATGAACGCAATCGTCTTTTCTTGGAAATTGTTTTTACAGCAAGAGTTGATTTCTTTTTTGAGATGAACGATAGAGCAAGAGTTGATTTCTAGTTTGCTTGATGTATGTATATTACAATTTTAGTTATTTCAAGTAAAAACAGCTAGATTCTACTTTGTAACAACAGGGATATATGTTGACAAGGGAAATGTTATACACTTTACTCGGGGAGAAGGCCAGGAAATTGGTACGGGAACTGGGTTAGACCACATAATTGGGAGCTCATTACCTCAACATCCTTTGGACAATCCATGCCCAATATGTAGTGATCAATCAAGGAGTGATGGAGTCATCTCTTCTTGTATAGATTGTTTTCTTTCAGGTGGAGATGTCTACCGCTATGAGTATGGTGTCACACCAGCTTTCTTTCTTGCCAAAGCGCGTGGAGGTACCTGCACTCGTGCTTCATCTGAGTCAGAAGAACAAGTTATTCATCGTGCCTTTTATTTCCTCCGGAAGGGCTTTGGTGTCTATGATGTTATGAAGAACAACTGTGAAGACTTTGCATTATGCTGCAAAACTGGCTGGAAAGTGATTCCTACTGTTGACGGGGGCCAGAGTGGTCAGGCGGCAACCTTTCAAGCTGCTGCTGGTGTTATCCTTTCTGTACCAGTTGCGTTTCTAGCCCGTTCTTCACCAGTTGGATATGCAGCTACCAGCGTTGCTCGTCTGGTGGCAAGTTGTGGCACATACTGTGTCAATCGTTATATTAATGATATTGGAGTACGCCGAGATGTCGTGAAAGTTGTTTTAGAGGAGTGAAAATGATCTTCTGTTTCAACCACCACACGCAGTGGAACACCCGTTGCATAAAGCGGAAACACAAGGTACCTTGTCCCAGAGTAATAATCGTTTGGCATGCTCAAGGGTTATATGTGGTTTGCAAGAATTTTATTATTATGGTGCCAATTGATGACAGTTTGTCATGCAACGAGCACAACCAAAATTATTTCAGAATTTGTTATGTGTGTGCGCTTTTAAGATATCAGATTTTATTTTTGAAATTTGAATTTAGCTTTTATTATGATTGAGGATTCTTTGGGTTGTAATTGCGCCTTAATATAATCCTGGAAACTTATTAGAAAGATGAAATGGTTTGAGTGGAGCAATTTGAATAATTTTTTTTTTTACTAGAGATGTTTCGCTAATCTTGGTGGTGATTCTAAGCACCCTCGGGTGGTGAAGCCTAGGATTGGCAAGTTCTAGGTGGTCATGTTGTTTCTCTTTTCTTTTCCCTTATTTTTATTTTCTGAACTCAAACTCACCATTCAATTAATCCCAACAACTAGACATGGAAAAACAAGTTGGGACCCGATAACAGATAACCCAACTTGAACATTTATATTTTTATTTGAAGTAAAAACAAGTTGACTCGTGATCCGACATGTTTTTTTATTATAAAAAAATTGTAAAAAAAAACTAAATTGATAAATATAATTCTAGTGCCACGTGATTATTATTTTTATTAAGAAACCATATAATTTTTAATGTTTTATGGATAACGCCATTCATATACATATATGAGACGTTTATTTAGTTGCATTCAAGCGAATTGAAAGATGCATTATTGGGGCATTATTCTCACTTGAATAAGGCAATAAGTAAAAAAATTTAGATATTAAATGATAAATTACACGCTAAGATAACCTAGCTGTAGTAGAATAAAAAACATATATTTGAAATTATAGACATGTACGAGAAGCATTGCTAAGTATGAAAAGAGACCATCACACACCTTTACCATGATAGTCACTTCATAAGTACAAGTTCTTATGGGGTGGGATCTGTGGGGAAGGGGCAAGAGCCTAGGTTCGAGCCTTTAATAAGGAGTTTCATATATATATATATATATATATATATATATATATATATACACTTAGTGATGGTCACTCCACAAGCCTATTAAAAGCGACAATGTATAAATGAATAAACAATCAAATTTTGATGTATATTCCCTAATTGAAATAGAGTGACAACTACAATGCATCTAAAATTAAACAAAAATGTTAGATTGTTTTTCAAGATATTATATTATGAAAATAGTTTTCAAGATTTGTAAATTTCTTATATGTTTTTTTATTGGGCAAATTATAGTAAACTCACTTGTGGTTAGACTCATTTTCACTTTGTTTACCCGTGGTTTAAAACTTGACACTTTACCCACTTAAGATTGACTTTGTTAACCTTCCGTAACCCATCTCTCCATTTGTCATTAGAAAAACACGTTTTTAGGCAAAAACAAATATAACAAGAATAAAAAAAAATAAAAAAAATAAAAGTTAGGGTTTTTAATTGCTCATGAACTTCAATGAGAACAAAGTGGAGGAACAACACACCAATCAAAGGGCTCAATGAAATTATTTTTAATCTATAATGATATCAACAATCTCACAACAACTCAAAATTTTGAACCAAATTTTACAAGAAGACCAACATCTCAAAACAACTAGCAATGTTATCAACAAAAGAGAGTGAGATAGAGATAAGCCAACAACTGAAGAGTGAGGTAAAGAAAAATCCAGCTGTGGATTTGGATCACGGTAGATCAGCCATGGGTTTGGTGTCATGGTGATCGCTCCTAGGTGATAGATCAGAGTGTAAGATAGGGAGAGAAATCCAGTAACACTTTTTAAGGGTGGGTTTGGTTTGTTATTGCCGTGGATTGACCTTGATCTTAGCTTGTCTCTCTCCTAACTTTTGGTCTTTTCTACACAACCAAACACCATCAAAGAAAGAAAGAAAGGAACCTTCCAACATCAAACCTATTACCTGAATCTTTAAAAAAAAAAATCCCAAAGCATATATCTACCATGAGTAGGCTATGTCTTCCTAGATTTCTTCCCCAACCCCTATTGTCCCTCAATTTCCTTCTCTCCAATGAAAATCGCACCCAGCTAACTTGATGCACTGCACTTCTTATCTGTTACACATATTCATCCATCTGCATAGAAGGGCTAGTGGTTCAAGTGAGGTTTGGCACATTATAAAGATGTTGCATCTAAAAGTTGTTATTGTAGCGGGTTTCTTTTATCTTTTTTTTTTTTGGATAAATGGGTTTCTTTTATCCTTATACATTGATTACATTTTTTATATTTTAATTTGATAAAGAAAGAAAGAATTGAGGAGAGATGAGAAGAGAAGAATGGGAGAGTGAATTTACTGGTCGACTACGACTGTGACGGTGAAGGGACTGGGCTTAGCTTGAAATTGTGTAAATTTGGTTGCCCAATTCATAATTTAAAACTCTAGCTTTTTTATTCTTGTTATATTTGTTTATGCTTAAAAATGTGTTTTTCTAATAGCAAATGGAGAGATGGGTTACGGAAGATTAACGGAGTCAACATCAGGTGGGTAAAGTGTCAAGTTTTAAACTATGAGTAGGCAAAGTGAAAATGGGTCTAACTACAGGTGGATTTATTGTAATTTACCTTTTTTTTCTTTGTCAAATTACCTATCCAATAGGGCATTCGCAATTTTGTTATATGTTTTGGGATATTGATATTGTGTAGAAGGGAAACTTGTGTGTTTGTTTTTAATTAAATTTTCAAATGCTAGACTACACTCCTTTATATTTATGCTATTTTGTTTTGGTTAGAAAAGTTGGGATTTGTATAATTTTATAATTATTAAGTATCAATTTGTTGAATTGTGCTCTTTCTTGATATGAGTGGTGAATTTAGAATAATGTATTTCACACCAAGTAATTTGTTGCATGACTTACAAAGTGGCAAATACATTTTTTTTTTTTTTAAATCATTTTAAAAAATACCAATCAACCAAACCCAAACCTGGCCTGCCTATTTTGCCATGTCTGCAAACAACTCACCAAAGCAACTTCCCTTCGAAGCCTCCTTATTACAAACTCGTTATCCACAATCACCCTTGTAAGGTTGAATTTATTCAACCATCTAATTGGCTTTATTCCGTGCCAAATTTGCTTGTAATTCAGCATTTAGTAACCCTGTATTTAGGTGGGTTTGTTGTAAGGGTAGTGAGTGAGATAGAGTGAAGATTGCTCAAGAGTGTGCAAGAAAATAGAGACTCGTGGCTGGGACTCACGGGTGACTCGCGGCTGCAAGCCGCCAGTAGCAGCACACGTGCCAAGCATGCTGGAAGATGAACAGTCATGCTAGCTGGAGCACTATAGGACAAAACAGGACAACTGGCCATACGGTTAACTCGCGACTGGATCTCACGACTTAGTCAAGCCGCGAGCCACCCCTGTTTTGTAAAACCTGACGTTTCACATTCCTCGCCCACTCCAGTATAAATACCCCTTTTACCCACGATTGAAAGAGAGTTTCCAGAGAGAATTTTGAGAGAGAAACCCTAAAGAAAAACCAGATTGTTTCACCCACAATCTATACCTTAGAGTCTCTTCAAATTCCCCTACTCTCTTCCTCTCCATTGTCAAATCCTTGAGAGGCATTATACCAAACCTGGTTCTCACCATCATCTTCACTGTGAGACAGTTGTTTGGATTTCTGGGAAGCAGTTAGGAAGGAACCAATCTTCATTGGTTGATGCTATGGTCTAGTAGCGGAATCCAGGAAGCTAGAAAAGAAAAAGGTTCGGCGCAACCTCTTTGGAGCAAGAAGCTTGGAGGGCTTAGGTGCACTGGGTAGATTAGGCTTGGAGAGTCTATTGCTGTCCTTGTATCCCAATTGTATTTTCTAGTGGATTGATTACCGCTTGGAGGGCGGCGGAGAGGTTTTTCGCCGAGGACTTCGGTTTCCTCTTCGATAACACATCGGGTGTTGTCTTTGTGTTTGCATCTTCCTTCCTCTCTATCTTTGCCTTTATATTATCTGCTGTGGTTTTATTTTGTTATGGCTTAGATAGTATTTAACCAATTTCGTATTATAGCATGTGTTAAGTTTCCGCACACTAGTTGTTTGACATATTGCTTGTATTGGTTAAGTTGTTTTTTGGGGGTCTAAACGTTCAAAGGTGTTTTGTACACGTTTTTGAACTTTCAATTGGTATCAGAGCGGGTACACTGCTATTGGTTTCATTACCATTGTGTGATCCTTGACCCCTTTTGAGATGGATAGGTCTCAATCCCTAAATGCACCTCCATATTTTGATGGTAGTAATTATGCTTTTTGGAAGGTTCGCATGAGAGCTTTTCTGTGTTCTATTGATGAATCCGTTTGGGATGCTGTTGAGATTGGTTGGACCAAACCTGAGGCAGCCAAATCCACATGGGATAAGGCAACACTTGCTGCATCTAATGCTAACAGTAAAGCACTCAATGCTATTTTCTGTGGTGTGTCTCCAGATGAATTTCACAGGATTTCTCACATTACCATTGCCAAAGAAGCATGGGAGATTCTGGAAACCACTTATGAAGGCACGAAGAAAGTGAAAGACACCAAGTTACAAATGCTGACCACTCGGTTTGAGGAGCTCAAAATGAGTGAGGATGAGTCTTTTGACTCTTTCTATGGAAAGCTAAATGAGGTGGTTGTCAGTAAGTTCAACTTGGGGGAGAAAACGGAGGACTCAAAGATTGTAAGGAAGATCCTTCGATCATTGCCGGAAAGTTTTCGTGCTAAAGTGACAGCAATTGAAGAGAGCAAGGACCTTGATGACATCAAAGTACAAGAGCTGGTTGGTTCTCTGCAGACTTATGAGATGTCACTGCCCAATCAACGGAAGAGTAAATCTCTTGCTCTAAAGACCATTAATGAGAAGGTGGAAGATCAAGACTCATCGGGAGAAAATGTGGTTGACAAAGATGTAGCTTACCTTGTCAAAAATTTCAGAAAGTTTTTGAAATTCAAAAATAATGGCAAATTTGATGATAAAAGAAAATTCCAAAGTTCTGGAAGGGAGAAGAGGGATTTCAAAAAGAAAGATGGAAAAGAATCCCAACCCACACAAGGTGTCACTTGTTTCGAATGTAACGGGCATGGACACTTTAAGAAGGAATGTCCGAATTATTTGAAATCGAAAGGTAAAATGTATGCCACGACCTTGAGTGACTCGGATTCGTCTGACTCAGAATCTGAAGAGAGCTGTGATGGAGAGGGGAACTATTCAGCTTTTATGACTATTGCTCATGTTGAGTCTTCGGATGAGTTAAATCTGCTTGTACGAGACCTTGGAGAACATAGTGATGATGAGTCACTAGGAATTGTTGAAGAATCAGATGCTGAAGAAGATGAAAGCGCAGCAAATCTTCAAGAGAATTATAACTCACTCTTGGAGAAGTCGGGTGAGTACACAAGGGTGGCCAAAGCTGCTGTGAGAAAAATGAAGAAGGCTGAGGAGGACTACAAAAGTCTCCTAATTCGATATAGGGAGGCCAAATGTGAGATAGAATTATTGAATGGTGAGTTGTCCGAAGCTTACACAAAAGTGAGATTTCTTGAGAATGAGGTTGTGCAAGCGAATGCTAAAATAGAGAGGGTCACCACCAAGAAGCTAGATGATGTTATATCATCTCAAAAGAGCTTTTCAGACAAATCCGGATTGGGATATACCGGAGGAAGTAGCTCATCTGGAAATGTCACTAAAGAAGTGAAGTTTGTAAAGGCCAAAGATCCAGTTGTAGCTGATCTTACTGGTAAGAAGCTCGAGGTGGAGGAGAAAAAGAATGTGGTGAACCAACGGATGTTGAATCCCCGTAATCAATCTGTGGGCAGGTCTGAATCTCGTGCCAAGTCACGTCCACGACCACAAAGAGGTCCTAGAGGAACTTATGTGTGCCATTATTGCGGACTTCAAGGGCATACTTGACCAAATTGCCAAAAGCTGAGAGCAAAGAACAGTGCAACTCCTCAAAGGTCAGGAGGACCCAGAAATGATAGGAGAATTTGGGCAGGTGATCAATCTAGAGATCAAAATGGAGATCCCGGAATGATGAACGTGATGAAAATGATTGGTGCATTCACCAACTGCTTGGAAAGCTTCTCACGAAGGTTTGAAAGCCCTAACTCCCGTACCCAATCCTATAAGGAAATCACCCCAAACGCAAGTGACGTGTGGGTGAAAAAGGGTACTCATGCATAAGCATTACAACATGTCCATGCATTAATACTTCCTATGCTTTGCGACTATGTGTGTTTGGTTTGCTTGCTGTTTTTGATGTTGGGTGTTTGCTTGTCTTCTTGTGAATATTTTTAATTTTGTTTTATCAATCTTTTTGTTTCTTGTGTCAAAAATCCAAAAATCACATAAAAAATTAGAAAATCAAAAAGCTTGATTGACTTTGTTGAGTTTTGTCTTAAAACTTGTTTTGCCTTGTACCTTTGTGCTAATGGCTTTATGCATTTTCGAGCATTGCTTGTTTTCATGCACTTATATCACTGTGGGAAAAATCTTGAAATCTATGTGATTGTTGTATATAGATCTTCAAACTTGTCATGAATGATTAGTGAATGGTTATGTTGATCTTGAGACATGCATAGACTTGTGTCTATATATCTTCCCACTTTTTATTATTGTTTTGCTAAAAAGAGCTCACCAAATGTAAATCTCCAAATGAAAAGAGATATTGAGCTGCAAAAGCCTGTCGCACATTCTAGTATTTGACTAGGAAAAAGGGTAAGCGACCTTATATTAAAGTGAATGTTCATTCAAAAAGGCCAAAGGCCTGTTCTTTAAAGTGAAATGTCATATATCACTCTCACAATGAGAGATGATTGCCTCAAAAGATCAAAAAGATCAAATGTTATGATTGAAAGTGGAGTCAAATGATAAGCTCCAAGTTATGTTATCAAGTTGTGTGGGAGGTCATATATACATATTTCTATAATTGAGATGGGTCACATGATCTAGTGCTAATTGTGTATGCCTTGGTTGAATTGATCATTGAAGCTTCACATTAGACGAAGGACTATCTCATTGTTGATATCCACACACAACACACAAGTTTATGTTCAATAAATGCCATATTCATTTGTGTGATTGTACTTGATGAAATATGTTTTTACATGCTCAATCTTTGTTAATTCAAGCACAAAAAGATTTTTGAGTGTTTTAGGTGTTTTTGGAAAGTATTTTGTTAAAAAATCTGAAAATTTCAAAAATCCAGTTTTGCCCTGTTTTGGCGGCTCAGTCGTGGGTATGTCAAGTCGCGAGACTCAGTCGCATCTTCGCTGGTCATTTTTGGCGACTTGTTCGCGAGTGGAAGGTCCAATCGCGAGGTTCACTCAGAGATTTTCGCGGCTCAGCTCACGACTCACTCGCGGGTAGACCTTCCAGTTGCGAAAAACACTTAGAAAATTTTTTTCAACTTTTTGTCCTTGAGTGTTTTGGCGGCTTGATCTGGCGACTGTGTGGCGACTTAATCAAGTCGCGAAAATCGCGTGTTTTGCAGAAATAGGAGCAGTTTTTAAACCTCTTTTCAGTTTTCCCTCGAACTTTTGTGACTGTTCATCTTCTCTCTATACTATTTCCCTCCCAAACACTCCGTGCGCCCATTTCCAATCTCCATTGTTGTATTCTTGTAGCTCAAAATCGTCAAGTTACAGGTATGGGTTTTCAGTTTTGCACCCTTTTATACTTGATTTTGTGCTTTTCCCTTTGATTTTTCGCATATGTTTGTGATTTAGAAATGGGTTTGTGTTTCGGATTTTGCTCCTTGTTCATGCTTAGCTTGCGAATGCTGTTGCTAGTATTTGATGTGATCTTAGTTGTTTCCTTATTGCTCTTCATCTTATGCTTAGCTAAGTGTTTCTTTTATTTTAATCTGAACTTTGAGCTGTTGAGTTGTTTCTATTTGTTCCTTTTGAGGCTGTGAGTCTTACTGTGCTAAATATGCATGTTTTATTGTGTTAATCTGTTGGGAGCTTCTGTTAGTCTCAAAATACTGATTGTGTGTCATATCATTTTTTTCATTATATGTCTCAATGACATATATCTGCCTTTAGGATAGTTTCTCCATGTTGTTCATGTGTTTCCTATCTTAGGCTTGGTTTATCCATGTGATTGATTAAGTAGCTTATTGTTTAAGTGTTCAAAGTTCATTTGTATGGATGATATCTCTTTGTTAATTACATGGTACTGACTAGTTCTGCACATATATTGTTCTATGCTGTTATGGCCTTTTCTGATTGTTCACAGATGGCTCCCTCACCTCAGAAGAAGAAATCTACTGCAAAGAAGGCTGACAAAAGATTAAAAATGGATTCTAAACTGTTTAGGTCAGTTCATCACTTTGAGAGATACAAGGATAACTTCTTGAATGCAGGAATTATTCAAGAAAGATTTGTAGATTTGGAGGACTTAAGACAAACCTTTATTCCCAGCTGTTTTGAAGGAAGAGGATGGGAAAAGCTTCTGAGTGGTTTCCCTGTTGTGTGTGAACCCCTAATTAGGGAATTTTACTCAAATGCTATGATAAAGGAGAATGAATTAAGTTGCTGGGTGAGAGGTAAAGAATTCGTTTTGGATGCTCATGTCATAGATGATGCATTAGGGCTTGAAGGATTAGATGATGAAGAATTTATCAATTACAAGGATAGGAGTGTTTCTATTGAAACAGTTCAACAAAGGATAGGTGGGCAGAGAGAAGGGAAATGTTTGAATACCACTGCCTTTCTAGTGGACATGAGGTGTCTAACAATAATCATGATGTTTAACCTCTATCCCATTAAGAAATTGCCTACAATCAATTGTGCTAGAGCAGTTTTTCTGATGGATCTCAAAGAAAAGAATTTCATAGACATAAGTTCCCACATATATGACACCATTGTGGATGAGACAAGAAGCACCTCTAGGCCTAAATTGATCTTCCCCAGTTTGCTAATGAGGATTTTTAGAAGGAAGGGTGTTCCAATCCCTCAAGACATCAATCCCATGTCCACACCCTCTGTAATTAACAAGCTTACCTGCAAAAGGATAAGTGTTAGGCTTCCAGGAGAAGAAGATGAAGGTGATGAAGGAGAGGGTGTCCCAATGGAGACTGAAGCAGAGGCTGCAGGGCATGCATCAACCTCAACACCCAGGAGGAGTGGCAAAAGGTCTAGAGCTTCAACTTCTTCAGATACACCTCCAGATGCTTTCCAAATCATTCTGGAAAGACTTGATGGGATCAGGGAAGTCCAGACGGAGCACTCTGAGCGGATGAGAGCCATGCAGGACCAGATTGATGTCTTGTCTGCAAAACTTGACAGCTTCACCACTCAGCATAACCAGTGACCCTTTGGCCATTCCGGTCAAAAAGGGGGAGATGTCATTGATGATGAAAAGCAGAAAAGAAAATCTTAAGGGGGAGTAATGTGTTGAGGGGGAGTTGTCAAAGTTATCAAATTCAGAAACTTTGTTTATATATGCTTATGTTTTTGGGTATTTTGTGTATAGTTGTTTCTAACTCATTACTTATACTCTTGGTTTAAACTTTAATATATTTTGATGATGTTATTCAGGATGTTTTTGTGTTTGTACCCATGTGCTTTTGTAAGCTTTTAGGGTTAATGTTTTATGCATAGTTTGTAGGCTTTATGGTATGTACCTTGCTTAATGCAGCCCTTATGCTATGTTGAAATCAGTACTTTAATCTAAATGTTCTGCATTTTGGTTTATGTACTATCACTCTTGTGCCCTTGTAGGATTTTTCCTAGATGCATATGCCTTGTGTGTTATGCATTGGTTGAGTGTTGAGCATACAAGTGTCTTGCCTTGTGCTTGTTAACTTGTATGTCCTTGTGTTCATTCCAAGTGTGAATGAGCACTGTGATCACTACCTTGTGGTGTTCACTTGGTTGATCAAGCCATGGTTTGTTTATTAACTCCATCTTTGCTTGATCACATATTGCCTGTTTCATATGCATTTATAATTTTCTGCTTACAATGATCATGGTGTATTGTTGTGTTTCAGGAGTATTATGTTCATATGATTCAAGTGCTTCACAGCTTCTAGAGTTAGGTGTGAGTGAGTTTTGTTCAACTGTTCCCAACTCACATGTTAAGTCTAGAGTCTGTTTTAGGGTTTTGTCACGGAATAGCCAAAGGGGGAGATTGTAAGGTTGAATTTATTCAACCATCTAATTGGCTTTATTCCGTGCCAAATTTGCTTGTAATTCAACATTTAGTAACCCTGTATTTAGGTGGGTTTGTTGTAAGGGTAGTGAGTGAGATAGAGTGAAGATTGCTCAAGAGTGTGCAAGAAAACAGAGATTCGCGGCTGGGACTCGCGGGTGACTCGCGGCTGCAAGTCGCCAGTAGCAGCACACGTGCCAAGCATGCTGGAAGATGAACAGTCATGCTAGCTGGAGCACTACAGGACAAAACAGGACAACTGGCCATACGGTTAACTCGCGACTGGATCTCGCGACTTAGTCAAGCCGCGAGCCACCCCTGTTTTGTAAAACCTGACGTTTCACATTCCTCTCCCACTCCAGTATAAATACCCCTTTTACCCACGATTGAAAGAGAGCTTCCAGAGAGAATTTTGAGAGAGAAACCCTAAAGAAAAACCAGATTGTTTCACCCACAATCTATACCTTAGAGTCTCTTCAAATTCCCCTACTCTCTTCCTCTCCATTGTCAAATCCTTGAGAGGCATTATACCAAACCTGGTTCTCACCATCATCTTCACTGTGAGACAGTTGTTTGGATTTCTGGGAAGCAGTTAGGAAGGAACCAATCTTCATTGGTTGATGCTATGGTCTAGTAGCGGAATCCGGGAAGCTAGAAAAGAAAAAGGTTCGGCGCAACCTCGTTGGAGCAAGAAGCTTGGAGGGCTTAGGTGCACTGGGTAGATTAGGCTTGGAGGGTCTATTGCTGTCCTTGTATCCCAACTGTATTTTCTAGTGGATTGATTACCGCTTGGAGGGCGGCGGAGAGGTTTTTCGCCGAGAACTTCGGTTTCCTCTTCGATAACACATCGGGTGTTGTCTTTGTGTTTGCATCTTCCTTCCTCTCTATCTTTGCCTTTATATTATCTGCTGTGGTTTTATTTTGTTATGGTTTAGATAGTATTTAACCAATTTCGTATTATAGCATATGTTAAGTTTCCGCACACTAGTTGTTTGACATATTACTTGTATTGGTTAAGTTATTTTTTGGGGGTCTAAACGTTCAAAGGTGTTTTGTACACGTTTTTGAACTTTCAACCCTCATCTAATCCAATTTACTCAAACTAACCAAGCCCATGCCAATCCGAAACCCATTATGGCCAATAAACCCCATGCTCGAAACCCGTATCAAACTTGACCCATATGGGCCAGACTCATGACAATCCCTTAACCAACAGCCCCAGCTATCACTGCCATTAACCACAAACCACCTCATAATTTCCCATATTACCCACCCCCAAAAATAGCAATTCACATCGTAGTTGTGATTTGACTTAGAACTCCACATCCCATTCTTAATCAACAGGGGCCTACCCAACGACAAGCCAGGTTCAGTTATTGAGGCATTGACCAACCTTGCATAGCTGATTGCTTATGCTGCGATGGCACCGTCACGAATGGAATCAAAATGGAATTATGAATGGAATGTCTATTAATATGTATATGTCTATTATGAATGAAATCAAAATTATTTTACATTTAAAAAGAATAAATATTACAAAATTATAAGATAACTATTCTCAACATAAAGTATATTTTAAAACTAATCATATTGAATTGCTTTGTTAAATTGTTTACAATATATTATAATTATTCTTAGAAAATCCTCTTTGAATAATATTTAAATGTATATAATAAATTATGAAAAATATACGTACATTGTTCCAACTTTTAGTATTTTCTAATCACACTTGTGTTTTAATATTATTGAAAGTTCAAAAACGTGTATAAAAACCCTTGAACATTTAGACCCCCAAATACAAAATAACCAATTCAAGCTTTATGACAAACAACTAGTGTGCGGAAAATGAACATAAGCTATAAACAGAATTGGAAATCAATCTAAGCCAATTATAAATCACATCCACAGCAGAAAATAAAAGGCAAAGATAAAGGGAAGAGAGATGCAAACACAAGGACAACACACGATGTGTTATCGAAGAGGAAACCGAAGCCCTCGGCGTAAAACCTCTCCGCCGCCCTCCAAGCGGTCAATAATCCACTAGAAAATGTAGTTGGGATACATGAACAGTAATAGACCCTCCAAACCTAATCTACCCGATGTACCTAAGCCCTCCAAGCTTCTTGCTCCAACGAGGTTGCGCCGAACCTTTTTCTTTTCTAGCTTACCGGATTCCGCTACTAGACCGTAGCATCCGCCATCCTTGGCATCCTCCAATGCTTCCCAAAGCTCCAAAAACACTCAACACTCTGAATGGGTGTGGGTAGTGTTTGGATAGAAATCTCCTCTCAATAGGTATGACAATGAGAGAGGGAATGAGAAGAGACTACAAATATTTCTCTCTAAGAATGAGTAGCTCTCTCTAATTGGGTGGGTGTTTTGAAGAAACCTCTCTTAGGGTTTTTCTTTCTGAATGGCCACCCATATCTTATGGGAATGAAGGGTATTTATACTGGTGTGAGAATGGAATACGAAGAGTCAGTTTTTCCAAAAACAGGGCTGGCTGGCGACTTGACCTCGCGACTTGACTGAGTCGCGAGTTCAAGTCACGAGCTAACTTAATGGCCAGTCTGGATTTTTGTCGTGTAGTGCTCCAGGTGGCGTGACTGTTCAGCTCCCCTGCATGCTCTGCACGTGAGCAACTTTTGGCGGCTTGCAAGCCGCGAGCCACCCGCGAGTCCTAGCCGCGAGTCTCTGCTTCACTGCACTGTCTTGAGCATTTCTTCACACTCTCTCACACACTACCCTTACATGATTCTCACCTAAATACAAGGTTTCTAAGTGCTATATTACAAGAAAATTTGTCATGGAATAAAGCCAACACATGGTTGATTAAATTCAACCTTACAATCTCCCCTTTTGGCTATTCCATGACAAAACACCCTAAAACAGACTCTAGACTTAAACGTGAGTTTGGAAACAATGGCAAAACTCACTCACACCTAAATCTGGAAGCTGTGAAGCACTTGAATCATATGAACATAATACTCCTGAAACACAACAATACACCATGATCATTGTAAGCAGAAAATTATAAATGCATATGAAACAGGCAATATGTGATCAAGCAAAGATGGAGTTAAGAAACAAACCATGGCTTGATCAACCAAGTGAACACCACAAGGTAGTGATCACAGTGCTCATTCACACTTGGAATGAACACAAGGACATACAAGTTAACAAGCACAAGGCAAGACACTTGTATGCTCAACACTCAACCAATGCATAACACACAAGACATATGCATCTAGGAACAATCCTACAAGGGCACAAGAGTGACAGTACATAAACCAAAATGCAGAACATTTAGATTAAAGTACTGATTTCAACATAGCATAAAGGCAGCATTAAGCAAGGTACATACCATAAAGCCTACAAACTATGCATAAAACAATAACCCTAAAAGCTTACAAAAGCACATGGGTACAAACACATTATATTGAATAAAAACTTAAACAATATAAACTAAAAGTGCATAAAGTTTCTCCCCTTCAAAGTGATGAGAAGCTGTGATGCACTTGGAACATATATACTTGTAACCTGAAACACTTGCACAAAACACATTAGACCCTCAAGGTAAAGCAAGTAATAAAAGGACAAGTATAATGTAACAAGCAAATTGCGATCAAGTAAACATGATGTAAAACATATGAGCAACTTGATCAAACACCAAAACAGTCATATAGAAATGACTACAATGATCACATAGCAAAGCAATTGATCATCCGAACATGCATTCAATGAAGCACAATAGCATAAGGAAGTATGCATGTCCAAAGCACAAACATGATGCAATGAGAACAACAAAGCATAACTCAAAGCACCATAAAGCCAACAAGAAAACAAACATAACAAAGTTTTCTAGTTAACACAATGTCTTCTCCCCCTTGGTATATGCATCTCCACTATGGAAAATCTCTCCCCCTACAAATGTGCACGAGAAATAGAATTTCTCCCCCTAAGGATGTGCACAAGAGTCATAACAAGAGTCATATAGAAATGACAAAACACTCCGGAATACTCTCTAGAGTATACTCTCCCCCTTTTTGTCAGGAATAGACAAAGGGTCAAGGAGAAAAGAGGGTAAGAGATGAATGAACGAACAATGATAATGATGCATGAGGGGTGCAAGATGAATGAGAAAATGAAGCTCAAAACTAAGACAAAGTAACATGCTACAAAGCATAAGGTAAACATGACATGCTAGGATGAAGAAATAAGGTAAAGACCAATGCATGACAAGGGTAACAAAAGTGTGTGCAAGAGTTGGCTAAGTGCAATGCATGACCAATGCATGAAAAATGCACATGTGGGGCAAAGTGTGCAAAATACACAACTAATGAACCAAACATGTTCCTAATGAGGAAACATGAGAAACCCCAAAGTTTGGTACTCATCGGAGTCCAAACAAGCGAGAAAATGTCTAAGAGGCATTTTATCAAACACCTAGCATGCACACTATGAACAATAATGTGAAACAATGCATGAACATCATGAAATCCACCCTTAATACATGTTCTTTCTGCCACAAGGGGCCAACATCCAATGCATATCAACAAAAGAAACCAATCCCATAAAGAAATTTGACAAAAATTAAGTTTTCCCAACCCCAATGATAAAAATCCCAACCAAGAGCACAAAACTCTCCAAAACATAATCCAAGGATCAAAAATAATGAAAAGAATTTATAATTACCTTAGAAATGTTAATGGAATGAAAAACCATTCAAATTGGTTGGATTTTGATGTAAAAATATTGAAAGAGGGGTTTTAGAGAGGATGGGAGAGGTTTAAAACAAGTTTCCCACAAAAAGACCTTTAAAAAGCTGTTTCTGGGCATTTCGCGACTGGGGGAGTCGCGAGGTTCAGTCGCGAGCAAGCCGCGAGCCGCGAGTTTCAGCCGCGAAAATTTTCGCGAGTCGCGAGTGAGCCGCGAGTGAGTCGCCAAAAGCTTCTGGATGAGCTCGCGACTGGCGAGTCGCCAGCTGAGCCGCGAAAAACTCTGACACCTGTTTTTCAATTCAGAACATGTTTAAACATTGAAAAACAAAGTAAGCACTAAACATAAACACAAAAAGTGATAAAAATCACTTCCAAAAACATATAAAATGATCAAAAATATTTTTGGATTAATCCATATAAGATTGAGCACACACACATCACATTTAGACAAGTACAATCTAACAAATGAATAAGACATTCATTGAACATTAGACATGTGTGTTGTGTGTGTGTATCAAATGTGGAATAGTCCTTAGTCTAGAGTGAAGCTTCAATGATCAATTCAATCAAGTCATACACAACTAGTGCTAAGTCAAGTGGTCTATCTCAATTATAGAAATGAACATATATGACCTCCCACAAGAAAATGATTACATATGATGAAGCTTTTCATTTGGCTTCTTTACAATTCATAACATTTGATCAATTTGAATCAAAACATCTCATTTTGAGATCGATGCCTGAAATTTGTGATATTTCAATTTGATGAACAAGCCTTTGGCTTTTTGGGCATCATACAATTTCATTTAAGTCGCTTTCCCTTTTTCCTAGTCGAATACTAGTATGTGCGACGGCTTTTGCAGCTCATTATCTCTTTTCATTTTGAGATTTAGATTTATTGAGCTCTTTAAGCAATAAAAATAAAAGAGTGGGAAGAGATATAAGCACAAGTCTACGCATGTATCAAAACCAACATGACTATTGACTAATCATTCATGACAAGCTTGAAGATCGATTTACAACAATCACACAAAGATGTCAAGATTTTTCCCACAAAGATATAAGTGCAAAAATAACAAGCTAAGCTCGTAAATGCACAAAGCCATTTGTACAAAGGTACAAGGCCAAACTCACATGTGATATGTGCTCAAACATATACGATCAAGCTTTTTGAATTTTTCACTTTTTATGTGATTTTGGATTTTTTACTCACACAAAACTGAAATATAAAAGTAAGATCAAAAACAAAACAATGCATACAAATAAATGCAAGATGCACAAAATGCATGATGATATGACATTTAATGCAAGAAGGGTCCTACAAAGATCGAAAGAATTAGATCAAGGACCAAAAAGAGCACAAGCTCAACCATATGAACCCTTCCTCATCCAAAAGGAACGATTGTTTAGAATGAGTGTTTCAAGAGAAGCAAGACGAGGGTTGGAAGAATGAGAACCGGAGATGCACATAGTCAAGGAGTTAAGAGCATTAAACATTTTCTTTAACAACATGCTATTTTCACTCAAAACCGGTTTACTCTTTTTAGCACTTCCAAAAAGCTCAAGTTTCTCTTTTCTTTTGATTCTTTTAAAAGCATGAAACTTAGATCAATGAGGTCTTAGATGACCAAAGGCACCACAATGGTGACAAACAATGTGTTTAGGTCCACTAGGCTTTTTGGGAATGGATCTAGCAACATGGTTTTGTTCCCTCTTCAACTTATGACATTGAGGTCTTATATGACCAATCACACCACAATGGTGGCAATTTGGAACAAACTTAGATCCATCCAAAGCCTTAGGTTGAGACCTAAATGAAGGTTTTGACTTAACAGTCTTTCTCTCCACCTTTTGATTTCTTTTATGTGGAGGAATGTACGCCGATTTGTCCTTTAAGGTAGAACACACACTAGGCACAAAATCGGGTACCACAACATGATTGCAACAAATATTATCATCCATTTTATCAATGGGTTCAGCAATCAAACACTTGGCATGCATCTTAAGAGATTCATTTTCACATTTAAGATCATCAACAAGTTTGTTAGACAAAACAAGTTTAGCATCCAAGTCCATATTCAAACATTCAAACTCTTTCAGCTTTTCAAGAGAAATTTCAGCAAGTTTTTTATATTTCTCAACCAATTTGTTGGATTCATTGAGCTTAGCAATCAAATCATCCTTTTCACAAAATAACTTGCTCAAATTCTTTTGAAACTTCTTAGCATTTTTCTTCAAGAGTTTGTCAATAACACCCATAGATTCAAATAACATGTCATCACACTTATGAGAATTAACACTCATAGAGGCATTTTCACAAACATGTGGCATGTTACATTCATCACCAACCAAATCATGCAAAGAGTCATACAAAGCACAATCCATGGCAAATAAACACAAGGGGTCAAGGATCACACTTAGGTATTTAAACCACAACAAGTGTACCCGCTCTGATACCAATTGAAAGTTCAAAAACGTGTATAAACACCCTTGAACATTTAGACCCCCAAATACAAAATAACCAATTCAAACTTTATGACAAACAACTAGTGTGCGGAAAATGAACATAAGCTATAAACAGAATTGGAAATCAATCTAAACCAATTATAAATCACATCCACAGCAGAAAATAAAAGGCAAAGATAAAGGGAAGAGAGATGCAAACACAAGGACAACACACGATGTGTTATCGAAGAGGAAACCGAAGCCCTCGGCGTAAAACCTCTCCGCCGTCCTCCAAGCGGTCAATAATCCACTAGAAAATGTAGTTGGGATACATGAACAGCAATAGACCCTCCAAACCTAATCTACCCGATGTACCTAAGCCCTCCAAGCTTCTTGCTCCAACGAGGTTGCGCCGAACCTTTTTCTTTTCTAGCTTACCAGATTCCGCTACTAGACCGTAGCATCCACCATCCTTGGCATCCTCCAATGCTTCCCAAAGCTCCAAAAACACTCAACACTCTGAATGGGTGTGGGTAGTGTTTGGATAGAAATCTCCTCTCAATAGGTATGACAATGAGAGAGGGAATGAGAAGAGACTACAAAGATTTCTCTCTAAGAATGAGTAGCTCTCTCTAATTGGGTGGGTGTTTTGAAGAAACCTCTCTTAGGGTTTTTCTTTCTGAATGGCCACCCATATCTTGTGGGAATGAAGGGTATTTATACTGGTGTGAGAATGGAATACGAAGAGTCAGTTTTTCCAAAAACAGGGCTGGCTGGCGACTTGACCTCGCGACTTGACTGAGTCGCGAGTTCAAGTCGCGAGCTAACTTAATGACCAGTCTGGATTTTTGTCGTGTAGTGCTCCAGGTGGCGTGACTGTTCAGCTCCCCTGCATGCTCTGCACGTGAGCAACTTTTGGCGGCTTGCAAGCCGCGAGCCACCCGCGAGTCCTAGCCGCGAGTCTCTGCTTCACTGCACTGTCTTGAGCATTTCTTCACACTCTCTCACACACTACCCTTACATGATTCCCACCTAAATACAAGGTTTCTAAGTGCTATATTACAAGCAAATTTGTCATGGAATAAAGCCAACACATGGTTGATTAAATTCAACCTTACAATTATTCTAATAAGAATTGTTTGATTCGGAATTGTTTCAATCATCACTTTCATCCACTGTTCTCAAAATATTATCATTAGTATTCGCAGTACTTAATTATAAAGCAGTATGTGGTGTAAACCTTAAGGAAAGGTTTACTTCATTATCTTTTTTAGAATACTTTAAATAATTAATGTTCTATTTAGGTTAGATCAAGTTACATCTAATTTAACATTAAATAATGTTACGCCACCTACTAATTTTTTATCGAATTAATATTTTAAAATTTTCATCACTAAATTATATTTTCTCAATATTCCTAATACTCATGTCAAATTTCTTATCAATCAGATGTTATTTGCTTTTTGATCCATAAGCTCATCTTTTACGCATAATTTAAGTATAAAAAACTCAAAATTTAAACATTTTAGAGTACTTACATTAGTTAGTATATAATATAAAAATGTGTAAAATTTACCTAGTTTTGCCTAAAATTGACCCACATTAGTTATTGTATAATTATATAAATTTACAAATTTGCTACAGTAACTATATAAATTTATATTGACACTATTCATTTTTGCATTTAGTTTTTTATTTTTTTATTTTTTTTCTTTACATATCCCAAGGATGAAGGAAGAAAATGAATAGTGATTGTTGTGTGTGAAGAAAGAGAAACAATTAAAAATATTTGTTATTTTAATGAAATATAGTGTACAAGTGAATCTGATGTGTGGTATTTTGAAAAATGAGTGTGTACAATAGAAAAAATAATTTTTTATGCTAAAATAGACATAAATTTTTGCACGAACTAATGCTAATACTCTTATAAATGAGGTAGCTATTGATTTTTTATCTATAATTTATGGGTCATGTTAATGGATGCCCTAAGAAAATTGTTAATAAACCACACTTGGAGAGTTTTGACACCACTTTTATGAGAAATATAAAAAGATGTCAACAAAAAATTAATTGCTTTATAATTTTCTCATAAAATATTTCTAAAAATAGTTTCTAAACCAATGCTTTTAGGGTATTGATTAACATTTCCCATAATATATATATATATATATATATATATATATATAGACACACACATTATAAAACCAAAGCTTTTGACTTATTTTTTACCTCATTAGAGTTTAACACATAAGATTTGGAGCTCTCACAATTTACCTCATCAACATTTTTATTTTTTCATTTTTAATTGGATTTATTTATTTTGATTTAATACCCGACTGATTCATGAAAAAAATAATGGGTAAATTTAAGGATAAGTGGAGAATAGTTTTTCAAATTCGCCCTTAATCAAAGGGCAGTTTAATACAACATTTTTAACTCTAATTTATGTTAGTTTGGTCAAATGAATTGCAAGGGGGAAAATATATTTTTCCCTTCAAGTTTGGAGGGGGGTGTCATTTCTTCAAATCTCAAGGGAGAGGAGTGTAATTTGCCCAAAAATAATTTTATACCTGACCTATGGTATTATGTGACTCATTCTCTTCTCTCTGGCTATCTTCATTCTTACCATTTCAGCCAATCTCTCTCTTCTGTTTCCCAGGCTCTCTTTCACTGTCAAATACAAAAAGTTTTTGTTGAAGCCAATCTCCTGAGTAGAGCAAATTAGCAAGATCCGATTCCTAAAGCCATCTTTTCAATTCTGAAAGTTCTTTATAACCTATCGAACAAGTTATGGTTCTTTTGTACAATTGTAGATATGTATCTGTTTCCCATTTAGATTTCTAATCATTTGTTGCTTTTTAGGTTTTATTTAATCATTAGGTATTTATGCGATGGAGGAACTGGAGCATGACTATGAGAAGAAGAATGAAAAGCCACTTCAATCTACATATTTTATCATTTTAATGAGAACCAAAAACTGTCACAATAAAAGGTTTTTCTCATCAAAGAGGAGATATGCAAAAATTGAAATCTTTGACTTTCAATTCTTTTATTCTTAACATGTATTAAACATTTACTTTGTTATCATGCGATGGTTCATAATTGCTGGCTCATTCTAAGAATTCTTAACATGTATTAAAACACTGACTTTGGATGCTAATGGTAAAAATAAACTAAGTGGATGTGTTTTGTGTTGATGTGGGTGTGTGTGTTTCAAACACTTTTATTATTATTTATTTTCAAGCCATTGCGAATTTTTAAGTAAAATAGCCGTTGGGCAATAATAAATAATATAGTCGTTGGGCTTTTATGGGTTATTAGTAACCAATAACTGTAGACCATTATTGTCATGAATAGCCTATATAATACCCATCATCACACCCTTTCCTATAAGTCATATTTTACTACTCTATATTTAGATATACACAATTCTATTATATTACTCTTCCACATATTTTTCGACAATTATATTTTTGTTTAAAGGAAAGGCAATGGAGGGTTGTTCTTGAATCTTCGTGAGTGGAAGTTTGTCCATCATGAAGGTTATTGCTATAGTATAATCTTGGGAGGTTGTTTGGCCAAGAGAACCAGTCACACAAAGTTTTCCTTCGGGTGGTATGAATCAACCTTTAAGGGCAACGTTTTCGTAGTGTGATTGTATAGCATTGTGAGATTGTTCTAATCTATTCTTATTTTATATTCTTGCTAATTATTTAGGATATTATTTGTCGTATCAAAACTTGTTTATTCACTAAAATATTCCCAACAATCTTAAAGGTTGATTTTTGTGTTTCAAAGTGGATAAACAAGTCATTGATTATGAAATTTTATATTGTGGTATGATGTAAGGTTGAATTTATTTAATCAAGTGTTGGCTTTATTCTGTGCCAAATTTGCTTGTATTTTAGCAATTAGATACCCTGTATTTAGGTGAGATTTATGTAAGGGTTGTGTGTGAGAGAGTATGAAGAAAACTCAAGATGTGTGCAATCAAAGGAGTCTCATGACTAGATCTTGCGATTGACTCACGACTTGCAAGTTGTCAAAGTGGCACACGTGTGAAGCATGTAGGGAACTGAAGGGTCATGACAGCTAGAGCACTACAGAACAAAATGTACAGTTTGGCCAGGCAGTTAGCTCGCCACTCGTTCCACTCACGAGGCTGAGTCACCAGAATGCCCTGTTTGGATGAAAACTGACTTTTCACATTCCTCACATACACTACTATAAATACCCTTATACCCACAAAATGTAGAAAACTTCTAGAGAGAATTTTGAGAGAGAAACCCTAGAGAAAAACAAGATTGACTCATCCACAATCTTTGTCATTTGATTCTCCAAATTCCTCTACTCTCACCATCTCCATTGACATATCCTTGAGAGGTACATTTTGCCAAATCCTTATCTCACCATACCCATATTAGTGAGGAGGTATTTTGGTGCTTGGGAAGCAGTTCGGAGATAACCAAATTGTTTGGTTGATGCAATGAGCTTATTGCAGGATCCGAGAAGCTAAAGAAAACAAGGTTAGGCGTAACCCTATTAAAACAAGAAGCTTGGAAGGCTTAGGTGCATTAGGTAGATTATGCTTGGAGGGTCTTCTGCTATTCATGTATCCCAATTTTATTCTTTAGTGGATCATTTGACTGCTTGAAGGGCATCAGAGAGGTTTTTCGCCGAGTTTTTTGGTTTCCTCTTCAATAACATGTGCCAATATTATCTTTGTGTTTGCATCTCTCTTCCCTTACTCTTTATATTTAATTGTTGCTGTGTTTGTGATTAATTATGGTATAGAGTGTTTTACCTATTTGGTTATAGCTTATATTCATTATTCCGCACATATATTGTTTGTGTATAAGCTTGTGTTGGTATTATTAAAATTGGGGGTCTAAACATTCATTAATGTTTTAGACACTATTTGAACTTTCTGTGAGAGTGCCTTTTTCTTAACACTCAGGCCCAAGGATCCCAGGCCGAATAGTTGTGGTTTGGTGGACCGGGCTTTGATTCACCGCAGCTAATAGGCTGTTTAAGAATCAAGTAGTGCACATGGCATGCTTCCTACAATACACATAAATTGACAAACAAGGATATTTGTATTGAACAACAAATCAAAACAGCAAATTCAATGCAGAGAATAAAATAACAAAGCACAAAGTAACATTATAAGGATCCTTAAATCAGTAGAAATTATTTCATTGAATTTTCTTTATTATGGTTACAATACGCTCACTAAGACGTGATACAAGGCTCAAGCAAGCTCAAAAATTACAGTCTTGAATAGTTATTCCAACCTTCAAGACTTGCAAAGTTTGATTCTTTTTAAATTTGAGTATGTGCAATGTGGCTTTTTTAGGATACTGGGAAGTAATGTTACTAATTTTCCCTGAGTTTTCTCTTCTTTGAGAATTTTTATCAATAGTTCTTTCACTCCAAAAATCTCTGCCCTTCTTCGCAACCTTTCCCCCCTTTTTATAGTGATATTCTGAAGTCCCAGGGAAACCATTGGTTCCCTTATTTTGTCCTTTAGTTAACAGGGCAAGTATCGTGCCCATCACTCAGCAGGTTCTATTCCCTGTTTTTTCATCCTTTCCTTCCTTTAGTTTCGATTTCTTTGAAAGTCTATGGCTAACTACCTATTTCGGGACATGTTGAGGTCACGCCTTTCTCAATCCCACTTTTGGCAGTTCTTCTTCTTTACCTTTTTTCTCAGACGGGCGGAATCCCATTCTGCCGGTTTAAAAGTCGTCCGCTGCTATTCCCTTCTTTATACTTCTCCATTCTGGTTCCCCGAGGCGCTTCCCACTTGCGCCATGAGAGGTCGCTGATTCTTTCTTCTTTTCTTGCTGGGTCGTTTGGCGCTTGTGGCTTCTCCTCTGTTTGTGTTTCTTTTTTGTCCTTTTCTTTCGAACTGTCTTAATCTGTCGTTGACTGTGTTTATACGCCTAGGAGGATCCGAGCCTTTTGGTGGTTGTTGAGGATCCCGGCTCAGCTTTCTTCTTCAATCCCCTGACATGGGCTTCTCTTCCTTTTCTTTCTTCTTTTTCTCATAAGCTTCTGGGCCTCCCTTTTTCCTTCTTTATGCTTCAAACCTCTTGGGCCTGCCATTTCTTCTCTTTCGTAGCCCCCTTGCACTTATTTCTTTGGGCTTGGGTACTGTGATCTTTTTTAGACCTCAACACTTTCATATGATATTATGTTTGTAGAGAAAAAATCTTAGTAGTTATATTCTTAGATATAATTACTTATATCTTTTTGTGGAGTTTCTTTTGCTATATGTTTAGTCTAAACAATTTGGTGGACTAAGAATTTGAAAAGAAAAAATAATGATGTCCATCCAAACATGATTTTTGATTCATTAATATGTGAATAATATTATGTAACATTGTCTTGAAATGTGAATACTAACTTATTGCATTTGCAATTTGTGTGATAAATTATGTTATACTATATGTTTATTATATTTTGTAAAATTGTTTTATGTCTATTGAAATATGAGGAACATGAGATTGAAGAAAAATGTATGTGCTTTGAGAAATGTTTTTAGGAATTCATAAAAAATTGATAACAATAATTTTTATGAGAAATGAGATAAAACTTAATTATTTGGCACAATTGTGAAAGAAAAAGAAATAGTGTAGACTTATGGAAAAGGAATCCTATTGTTAAGTGAGAACAATGGTGTCGTATCAACCTTGTATTCCTATTGCATAATGAAGATACAATGATACCACAATTTAATTAATATTATATTTCGTGCCAAAATATTCAAGTAATCATTTATGATTGTGCGAAAAAGAAATTGTGAATGATTAAACATTCTTATTATACAATTGTGGTTACAAAATATCATGTGTCTTATTCTTTTGAAATTACAGATCTAAGGACTGAGATTTGAACCACAACCCACCAAGAACAATGGATGATGGCCCAACAAGCCCAAAACAATATATTTGTAAGAGAATAGGTTAAATCAGGGAACAGTTTTACAAAAAGAGTAGATCACAGTTGATTAGATTCAAGACAATAAGAAAAAATAATGGAAATAGAGCTCCTCGGTCAAGTCTAAGGATGAGATTTTCTTATATTAAATCAAGCTTATCTCCATACAATGTGTTCTTCTTTTTTTCTTGCTTCTCAGATTACATGCCCACTTTTCATGGTGATCCCTTCCTTATATAGTCTGACCACCCTTCATCTCAGCCCTCCACCTGTTGATTTAGCAGAAAGTCATTTGGATGCTTGTCCCATCAGGACCTCCTAGAAGCTTTGTTAGTAGCTGGAAGCTGAGTTGCCACTATTCAGGTATCATTTCTCCATAAATGCAGTTAGTTCATTAGGTGCAATGTATTTAATGTGGTGGTGGTAGCCTTCTTCCCAGATATTTCGTCTTTCATGATTGACTGAGTTTCTTGCTACTTCCCTGAAGCTCTCCCGAGGTGGCCTGGTCTTTGGAAATTAGAGCTGACCCATCATTCCTTTCCTTTATGCTCGGCCCATTAACCCAAGCCCAACAATCCCATTGGTCATCCTCGGGCACATTATCGTCCTCGGCATGGCCCACAGCCCAAACTGCTCGAACTTCACCACCCCACAACAAATATTCCTAAGAGTGGTTTCTAGTAGCTAGAGGCTATCGGCTCTATGTATAAGTGCTATCATTTTTATATCTCTTGACACATATATATGAACTGAGAAATTATGGAAAATAATTAAAATTTTCTTTATATATATAAAGATCCAGCAAGTATTTTGGGCTAGTGGATAAGATTTAGTGGGAATAAATATTCCTTTTAACCACCAAATGCAAGAGTGATATTGAAAATATATATATACGTATTTTTATTGGCTACATGTGTTGTTTTGAGATGGTGGATATGTTTTTGTAAATTTGAAATAAATAAGAAAAATTAAAATTAAAATAAATAAATAAAAAAATAAAAACCTTGCAAATCCATAACAAGAGGTACCAAACAACTTACTTTTGTACATATTAATTTGGATGATTTAAAACACTCAATGACTAGAGGTAGTAAGAGATTTTATGTAATATTTGTTGATGAACATTCTATATTTACTTAGCTTTGTTTATTAAGAACCAAAGATGAAGTTTTGGAAATTTTTATAAAATATAAAAATGAAGTTGAGAATGACGTGAGCCTAACTTTTTATACCTCAAATTGTGGGGGTAGTTGGCTAAGATGTTACCAAAATCTAAAAAGGAGAATACATCAAAGTGTGGGAGTACTTGCCTAACATCATGCTACATGAACCTAAGAGGAGAAAACTCGATTCTCAAATATGTGATTGTGTGTTTATTGGTTATGTTTGTTATAGTTCATGATATAGAATTATTTTCATCAAGAGTGATGTATTTAGAATTTAATACTATTATTAAATCTTAAAAATACTTTCTTTAATTACATGTTTCCTTGGGAATATATGGAAAATATGTTTCATGAACTATTGATACTTCTAATGATCTTGTTGTGATGTGCAAGAATTGAGAAAAAGTAAGCGAGCTAGAAAGAAAAAGAATTATGGTAAAAATTTATTTACCTATATTGTTGAAGATGAACATGTAAGTTATTATGATGCAATTAAATTTGTTGATGAACTATCATGGTTAGACGCTTTTAACAAATTATTAGATTATGTCTAATCATATTTGGAATGAGTTGAGCTTCCATCTAAGGTTAATAAGCCTATTGGTTGCAAGTGGGTGTTTAAAAAAAATTAATAACCAAATAGGATCATAGATAAGTATAAGTCATGCTCGGTAGCTAAGGGCTATAAGCAAAAGTATCATGTTGATTATTTGATACTTATTCTTCGGTTATTAGAATTGTATCTATAAGAATGTTGTTTGTCATTGTATCTATTTACAAACCTATTATACATCATATGGATGTTAAAACTATTTTTCTAATAGTTGATTTCGAAAGAAAAAGAAAAATTATAAGGAGCAATCTGAGGGTTGTGTTGTCCTTGGACAATAACATAAAATTTGTAAATTGGTTAAATCATTGTATGGATTAAAATAAGCACCTATACAATGACATGAAATTTTTGATATATGATGCTTACACATGGATATGTGATTTATGGTGAGGATAAATGCATATATAATAAGTTTAATAATAATGAAGGTGTTATTATTTATTTATATGTTGATGACTTACTTATATTTGGAACTAGCCACAATGTTGTGTATGATACTAAATCTTTTCTTGCCTCTAAATTTGATATGAATATTTTGGTTGAGACAAATGTTATTTTAGGCGTCAAGATTCTTAAGGGCAATGATTGCATTGTACTATCACAATCTTATTATGTGGAGAAAAAAAAATTGAACACTTTGATATGTGAGCTATGTCTATAATGTATGACTCAAAGGTGCACTTGGTCAAAAATTGTGGTGCTAATGTTTCACAAGATAAATATGCACAAATTATTCGTAAATTTATTATTTTTGACAAATTGTAGTCTTCCTGATATTGCATATGATGTTGGTAGATTGAGTAGATACACTCATTATCCTAGTATTGAGCATTGGGATGCAATATTTATATTGTTGAGATATTTAAAAGGGACTCTTGATTTTGGTTTGTCATATTGTGGTTATCCTATTTTAGAAGGATATTTTGATGCTAATTGGATCTTTGATACAGATGAGGTAAAGCCAACAGGTGGATATTTGTTCACACTAGTTGGAGGGGTTGTCTCTTCGAAGTCATCCAAGCAAACTTGCATAGTGAGATCCACCATGGAAGCAGAGTTAGGGGCCTTAGAGAAGACTAGCTTCAAAGTTGTGTGGTTTAGGAGTCTATTTATTGATATGCCTCTATTTATTAACTCTATTGCCTCTATTTGCATTCATTGTGATTGCAAGGCCGTTATAGCACGTGCTAAAAGCAAAATTTATAATGGAAAAAGTTGACATATCCGATTAAGGCATAAAGTTCTGAGGCAGCTTATTGATAATGGTATTATGTCCTTGGACTTTGTGAGGTTTGTAAGGAGCTTGGCTGATCCTTTAACCAAACCACTAGCAAGAAGGCTAATAAGTGAGACATCTTGGGGGATTGGATTGATACCCAAGTTGTGACACTGTGGCTAATGCCCAACCTCTATGATGGGTGATTCCACGTAAGATGTTAAATGAGTAAAGGTCATTAGTGGTCCATGTGGGCACTGTTATTTGTTATGTTTTTTCCACTATCTCGGTAAGGAGATTAGTGATGAGTCCATCCCTATATTGTGAGACAGTGCCAAGTTGCAAAATTTGGTGAGGTTGAGTTTTAGGCTCTTAATGGATCCATATCCCTACTTGTTGGGATGGGATGTAGCTGCACACACTTCTGATGGATGCCACTGACTAAGTTGCAAATTGAGATAAGAGTTGTTTTTATGTAAACGACAAATTATCACAACATTTTCATAACAAGAGACTTCAGTTTTGTGAAAATATTGTGACGTTTTATTGTATCCATAACTTTTCTCTCTAAAGAGTAACAAACCAGTTTATCACTAAAATAACAAGGAAAAGACTCCTAACACACCAATCTCTCAATTTTTTTTTAAAGCTTACTTTATCTCAATTTTCACTTTTCACCATTATTCAGCATTCATAACACTTTTTTGAGTTCTTCTCCCTTACTATCCCAAAATTTTCCTTTTTCTCATAACAATCTATCTTACATTTGATAGAAAATAATAATAATAAATACTTAATGTCCATGATAATGTATTATAACCCTAACGCCTCCACTCTTTTTTCTACTTGTTCACCCATTTCTTGACTTTATAACAATTTTAAAGGGTAGGTTTTGTTTTAACTCCCCCACCCCCCCCCCCCCCCCGGGGTTTTTGTCATTTAAGAACTTAGAAAAATAGAGAAACAAATGTTGAATTCTATATATTTTTGAAATGGCAAGACTTAGGTACAGTAATTATGTGTAGTTCCTTAGGTTCCCCTTTTAAAATTCTACCATATGGATTTTTCTCATGGGATGGAAGCGTATTTTTTAGTTAAGCAACCACATGGCTGAATCTTAAAAGGGGAACCTAAGGAGCAACACTTAGGGTACTGTACCTAAGTTTTATCCTTTTTTAAAAGCGAACAATACAGTGAAACTATACAACTTTGAATATTTTTAGATTGATTTATTTTCTCAATTTATTTTGACCAACAAATTAGATTTCTAAAATTTAAGTATTTAGATAATTTCTTACTTTGATTGTTAGTAACTATGAAATGGTTATTTACGTTTCTTTATTTTAATGATATGAAATATATATATATATATATATGTGCGTGCCAGAAATGAAATTATTGGGCCTAACTTCACTTGGGCTCACAACTTATTTATGAGGTGGGTTTTAGGATTTCCTACTTTAGGTCGTTCTCGGCACAGAGACTCAAAGTGATATTCCTTCTCTCTCTTTCCCTTTCTCTTGTTTTTTCCTCCTTTTTTCTCCACCCCCTTTTCTTCCCCAACTTCTACTATTTATAGCTCTAAGTTAGTGAGGAGGTCATGATTACTGCCACTGTTAATGCAATCAAAGGTCCAATATTATCTATTGTAAGTGGGTGTTTCGGTGAAAGTGGAATGCTGAGATTATGGCTTTGGAACTTGGTTCCAACTCAAGCTAATATGCCCGGTAGTGATGTTTCCTGGGAACTGCCGAGCACCCTATGGTACTTCTGAATAAAAGACTTTCTTAGTTGTTCGGGAAATTTATGCCGAGCACCGGTTAGGGGACGAGATTAAAACTCGCAGTTTATGAAGGTAGTTTAAAGCAGAGATTTGAAAAATGGGCCGTGCTATTGGGTCTGAACCCAGGGCCTAATTGAGTCTGGGTACCTCGGTGCCGTACATTAGCCCCCCCTTGATTCATGCCCGGCTGCCGGGATGAATCAAGGAACCGACTAGGCCCTCTTGTTTCGAAAGCCCTACAGCTAGGGACTCATGTGGTTATGGCTTCCCATTAATGCTCTTCTCAAAATACACACTATTCCGGAGCACCAGGTTCAGTTGTCATTATTGCCTGACGGTTCGTGAATCAAAGCGGCGCGCGTGTCAGTTATCATTGGCATTCGTAGGGTATTTCGTGAATCGTGCCTATTTATTGCTGATTAAATGTTCCCATGTCCTCTTCCACTCCTATAAATAGTTCTCTTTAGAACATTCTTTCACTTTTTCACTTCTTATTTCTTGAGCATACTCTCTGCCGATCACTTCTTTGAGCGCTTACTCACCAGCCCAGAGTCCCTTTCTTCCTTAGAGCCCAAAATAAGTTCTCTTCCCTTTCCTTTTTCTTCAACTTCTTTCTATGAGTTCCCTTTCTCAGTATTAGTTTCAAAAATGGGTTATTCTTTTCTCCTGGAGGCCTCGGCGGCTTTGGCCACCTTTAGGCAAAAGTTTGATATCCCCGGTGACGTAGAAGTGGTTTACTGCCACGAGAGCGAAATCGCTCTCCACAAAGGGCATGGTACAGCTTTTTTCCCTTTAATGGCAGTTCTAGAAAGTGGGGTTAGGTTCCCCATGGACCCTCTTTTGACCAGCACACTTAGGTACTACGGGCTGTGCCCCGACTAGCTCTCTCCCAATTTTTACCAGGTAGTTAGCTACGTTAATAAGTTGAACCACACCTTTGATTTACAGTTGGATCACCATGACATAAACCACATGTACAATCTTCGTGCGAATAAAACTTCCAACTATTACTTAAAAACTAGGGATAATCGGGTACGGCTGATATCATGCCTACCTGATTCGAATAGGAACTCCGCTGAGGAGTTTATCCGGGTGTGCAACAACTGGTTTGCCGGGGAGATCCCCTGCCCCCCTTTCACAGCGTGAAGTGGGTTCGTACCAATCTCTAACTTAACTGTTTCTCTTTTTCTTTTCTTTTTATTGAAGTAACTTTTTATTACTAGTTGTTGATATCGTATCTCGTTCCTTTGCAAAGGGTAAATTGTTCGTCCCGGACATTAGAGCAGTCCACGACAGAGACTTGAATTTCATCCTTCGTTCCAAGATATTTGTGCATTAGTATGGACAGCTCCGAGCCTTACATCTAATCCTCGGGGTAGAACTTGTTTATTCTACCTGGCAGTCCTTCAAACAGGCGCTGTTAGTTGACAGCCCACTTTTGTCGTATATAGATGTTCGGTATGCGAATTTTCTACCGCCGAAACTTACGATTGGCGAGGCAAGGGAATTTGGAAAGCGTTACACCTGCTTGGATGAGCTAGCGCCTCTACGGGACGAGTCTACGGAGCGCGTGTCTCGGCGTCTCCGAGAGTTAGCTCACGAGGCTGTCCAAGAAAAAGCTCTTGTTCAAGGACCCGCTTACCCCAAGAACCCTGTTGAACCTGAGGCCCCTGTAGAGGAAGCCGAGCATCTTGCAGTTAACATAACAAACTTATCGGCCACCGATTCCTTTCTCGGCAAAGACATGATGACCAGGAAGACCATGACCATTGATCATTTTGTACCCGGTGCGTGGCAAGCCATTCAGCCCCCACCCTCCTCAAGCTGGACGAGCCCGGAAAAGGCAGAGGGCCGCCAATCAGCTGTCCACGGGTCTGGGAGATGTAGCCACTCAAACTCCTCCCCGACCAACAGGAGGTATCGTCATTCAGGAGCCGTAAACCTAGGTCGGATCAGGTGTTGCGTCCTCCTCACAAGCCGTGCCGGCGTGGAAGCCTAAGTTTCTGCTAGACAGCAAGCCTCTGCTTTCAACTGCCTATGTGTGAATGTGGGAGAAAGGTGAGGGGGGCCGCATTACTCAGACCTTGGCCATGGGTCTCCTTCTGCCCGATGATGTACATGCCTTCGAAGAAGGGTTGGAAGAGTCCGTGGGGTGCAGGTTACAGTGGCATACTATCACGGTAACTCTCTATTTGTCAATTACTTATCATCCTCTTCATTTCGTTGCCATACTAATTTCTGTCATTGTTAGGCTGCTCAATTGGCCCATATTCTGGATGGTCGTGCAAATGATCTTGCCGAGGAGGTTGATCGAGAGAGGGAGGCACGGGAGACAACTGCCAAAACGGCTAAGGAAAAACTAAAGGTAGTTGAGGAATAGAGCTTTGGCGGAGAAGAGGTGCGTAGAACTCCTGGCTAAGCAGAATGAAACAGATGTCAAGCTGGCTCAAGCAATTAGCTTAAACACGGCCCAAGCTGAGGAACTTGCCGACCTGAAGGCAGCTTTGGAGGCTTACAAAGAAAAATGGTACAACGAAGGGTTTGCCGATGCCGAGAATTTCGCGGAACCAGTGGTTAACCAAGCTCGAAGGTTGGGTTTTGAGGCCGGGTGGTTTGCTGCTCTGCAAGTTTTAGGGGTTCCCGAGGATTCCCCTCTGAGAGATCCCAGCCAGATTCCCCTTTGATGGTATCATCCTTACATTGTGTAGTACCAACATCACATATGACTGTACTTTTGTCATATTTGGTGGTTCTCTTTTTTTTTTTTTTCTCACGTTTCATGGTAGCATTCTTACATTATGCAATACCAACATCACATGTGGCTGTACTTTTTTCACATTCGGTAGATCTCTTATTTTTTCTCACATTTGATGGTACCATCCTCACATTGTACAGTACCAGCATCACATGTGACTGTAATTTTGTCACATTTGATAGTTCCCTTATTTTTTTTCTCATATTTGATGATACCATCCTCATGTTGTGCAGTACCAACATCACATGTGATTGTTCCTGTGTCACATTCGGTTATACTAATATCACATTTGACTGTACTTTTGCCACATTCAGTTGTAGTCGTATTTTTTCTCGCATTCGATAGTACCATCCTCAAATTGTGTAGTACCAACATGACATGAGATTGTACTTTTGTCACATTCAGTGGTTCCTTTATTTTTTTTCCTCACATTTGCTGGTTCCATTGTTACATTAAGCAGTACTAACATCTTATTTGACCGTACTTTTCTCATATTCGATGGTACTTTAATTTTTTTTCTACTCACATTTAATAGTTTCATCATCACATTAGGCAGTACGAACATCACATGTGATTGTACTTTTGTCACATTCCATAGTTCTCTCTTTTTTTTCCTCACATTTGAGGTTTCCATTATCAAATTAAGTAGTACCAACATCACATATGGTAGTACTTTTGCCACAAATGACCGAAATGACTAGAAACCTTAAAATTTCCAGAATACTCTTAGAACCTAAAAGATGATCAAAATACCTTTAGAACCTAGAAAATGACTGAATGACCCTAAAACATAAAAAATGATCAAAGTACCTCTTGAAACCTTAAAATGACCGAAATACCAATAGAACATAAAAAATGACAAAAAAAAAAAGTCCTTAGAATCTAAAAAATGACCGTAATGCCCTTGAAACCTAAAAAATTACCGAAAACCCCTAAAACCTAAAAAATGACCAAATTACCTTTAGAACCTAAAATATGACTGAAATATTTGAAATTCATTTGGATAGCAACATTTGGATTTGGATTATTTTGAACCAATGGATTTAAAATGCCATGGTTTGCAATCTATTGATTTTAAAATTCCTTGTTTGGGTCTTCTTATACAAAGAAGGGTTTGAAATTCCATTGTTTGGATACCTAATTTGAATTTGAATTTAAGATCACAAAATATTTTTTCCAATTATTATTTTTCTTAAACCTTCTACATTTTAATTTTAGTAACATTTTTAATAAATACATGAGGTAATGAAAAAGTCATTAATAACCTAATTGACAAGATAATGAGTAAAAACCTGTCATCATAGCCAACTAATAATTTGCTATTAGTAACAAGTTGGACTTGCAAAACATGAATTTATCATATTACTAAAATATTTTTCTTGTTCCATTATAATCATTATCAATGGAGAGGACAATCATAATCAATCTAGATATTATGGACAATCATGCACATTCATGCAAAAGATTATCTTACATGAGAAGTCTTTTTTTTTTCTAGGTACAAGACTACACAACATTGTGAAGCCATGAATGCCTTCTTGAATAGATTTTTGGATAGGCAAACTAGGCTTTATGAGTTGCTCCAACAAGTTAATAGAGCACTTACACGTATTAAACACAATGAGGTGGGGGGTAGATTTTACTTCTAAATATATTAAATCTATTATGATTACTAGGTTAGTTAAAATTGAGAAGTATACCACTAATATATTGCCAAGGGAAATATTCCATATGTATATGCCACAATTTGTTTACTAGGAAATCATTTTTCCATAAATTCACATATGAAATAACAAAATTCACTAATTCTGTTTGTATATGCCGTAGATGATCCAAAGAAATCAGACCACCTACTTGCACTTGGATCTAAATATGGTAATTTTCATCTCATAATATTTATAACTTGAATTGATATATAACTCACTTTCATGAACTACAATCCGGTCTCTTGTTGCAAAGTATCTAAAAGAAGCAGACAAACTACAAAGAAATCTAGTTAAAAAGGAAAAAAAAATTCATTTAAAAAGAAATTCACTACAATGTATCTTGTTCACATCTATATTTGAATACCATCATGGCAACAATTGAAAAGAGACAATCAAAAGCATATGCATTTCTGGATTATTCATTCTTAAGTTCTCAATAGTGCAACTTCTAACTTGTACGAATTTCTTATTATCCCTTCTGCAACTCCATTGGCAACAGAAATATCTGCATTTACATGATATAACTGTTAGAGCTTAAAAAAAAAAAAAGGAGATTTTCATAAGAGCAAATCTCTTTGCATAGAGCCTTAAATATTTATTTATATAACTATTATTATTCAAGAACTTTGGCTCATCTAGCTCAACCTAGCAATATCAACAAATTCAAAATCATATATAATAAGTTTATTAAATAAAAATAAAAATAAAAATCTAGTAAACAACAACATGCTAAAAAAAGGATATAATCATATAATGAACCTTTGAGAGGTTTCTTATTATCTAAAAGTTGAGTAATAATGTAAATGATTGTGGGTGCATATCAATGCTTCAACTCTATTTTAGAGCTTGGTCTTGTTACATGGACTTCAATTGTATGTGTATTTGCATTCCAGATGTTATCTTTTTACATGGACGTCATTCTAATTATCAACTATAATTAGATAATTGATAATTTTTCAATAACAAGGATAAAAAAAGCTTTGGGTTTAGGTTGAATGCTAATATCCAAAAAAAAGCATTGAATGCAAGAGAGAGCTAGAAGGATAAATGCTTACATGATAGATTTTCATGATGAGGTTGACTCCTACTTATGACAAGCTAGAATTTAGCAATAACATCAATGAATGGTCCGACAAATTAATATAGAGAATCAAATTTAAGAACCTGTAACTGTAAAAAAAAAAAAAAAAAAAAAAAAAAAAAAAAAAAAAGAGGCAAGTGCACAAATCCTAACAGAATAGCTTAATTGGAGAACAAAACACTTCAAAAACTTAAAACTTATTCTCTACATTATTAAGTTCTAAAATAACAAACTTTTCTACAAACAATATAATCTTTTATATAATATTGACATCACACAGTACAACATACATATGCAAATTGGCAGAGCTGTAACACAACATACCTTATAACTTACATTGTATTGGATAGAAATTGCAACAAAGCACTTCAAAATGAATGTTTTGATAATTTTTCTTATCATCTACTTGTTTGGCTTTTGGATCTATATTATGATTATGAAATTCACATTTCTTGTTTGGCATAGGGATGACTATTTGAAAGCTCACATAGAGTTCTTGCAGACTCAAGTTATAGTGGGTATTAGTCACCACACAAGTTGTACAATAAGAAAATGAAGTGATTAGGTAACTCCCTGTTGGTTCTTCACTTTCAACTTTGGCATATTGACAATTAAAGAATTTTGGTCTCAAGTTTCAATTTTTAAATTACTCCAACCAATAAAGTTAAGATAAATAGATGTCCTTATGCTGAATAAACTTTATAAAAAATAAAAAATAAACTTAGGGCAAACATGCCCTAAACTAGGTTTCAATTATCTCAACCTAATCTTTGTAAAGTGAATTGAATCAGAGAAGTTTAGCTCAAAAGAAAATTTTCCACCTTATGTTTCTTATCTAATGTAAATTATGAAATGGATGATGGATTATGTTCCCTAATCATCCTAAAATGAAATGTCCAAAGGCTATAAGATAATGATCTGGTCACTTACCTTTCGCATTTTAGACATTAATCATAGAACCTTTAGACCATACTTTTTGATCAACAAATCTTTAAAAGTTGAAAGTATAAAAGAGGTCAAAAATCTTAATTGCAATTCTTTGAAAAAAAAAAAAAGAAAAAGGAAAAAAGGGGCAAACTGGCAAACTAGCTCCCTATTAAAAAAATTAGAATCATGTTTCATATTTATTATTCTTTATACTATAGATAAACCCCTAAATATCAAATAGTCAAAGATATGAACGTGTATTACAATAAGATGTTGTTGGATAAATACATGTTTGTATTGCATACAAAACATATGCAGCGTAAAATTAATGGATCTACTTCATTCGCAATTGATAATATGTCCTATGTAAGTTTCAAAATATAAGAACAAGAGAGTGTACCTTGAAGTGGCGAAATCCAAAACCAAAGATTAGAAGCACTTGGGAACACTTTTAATCTTCACTCCAATTCCACTTAATACCTAAGAAGTGTGGTTTCTCAATCAATTATATGTGTATGTTTTTTGAGAGAATGAAAAGAGAGTCTAACACTCATATACATGACCATTTCATGTTCTTACAAAAATTTTGTATGTTTCTCTCCTTATAACTGATTATCTAATTGGGCTAACATTTTGGGCCTTTCCAATTGGGCTTTAGTATATGGCTTGGAGTGGGACCAAAAAGGGAACAAATAAGACACTTGCTCCAATGGGCCTTGGGCTTTTCTGTCAACTCTTGACAAATCCAAAGTTACCATTAATTATATTTAATACCACTATATAAATATAATTGCATTCTAGGCCTTATTAATAAATTATATCCCAAGACTTTATTGTACATGCAACCCCTTCATAAAATATTCGTAGTAATACAGAGTTATGAATGAAGACTGCCACTTTGTAGATCACTACAACTTAATCCTTGAGCACCCGATTTAATCCTTTTTAGTTATTCATCATATATTTATGAAATCCAATTTCATAAATATATACTTTAATAATTCTTTACCAAAGTGATTAGGCCTAACTCTCTGAATAACTGAACTCATTAAACTTATCTCAAGAGAATATTTTATATCTCCGTTAAGAGACTATGAATTCCATCTTAAGAATCTATGTTCCATCAACACTAAATGTGGCTGTCCAACGTACTGAGGTTTTGACCGATACTTTAGATCTCACTCCTAATATATCAAAGCAACCTACACTTTATGATCAGGTCCATTATTCTCTCAGGATTAAGAGTTCATATAAATAGAAGTCGTGAGATTTATTATTCTTTTGACAGTCGTTACGAAAATAATAAATCTCACAGCAGTCCAGTTCAATATGTCTTAACTCTTAAAACATATCAACTAGATGTCTCCACTTCCATAATCAAGACAAATCATCTTAGCTGATATGTTATAGTTTTCCTAGATGGAAAACCCAATTTCATCACCGACTACGAACTAAAATTATGAGTTTACAAAGAACTTGTGACTTATATCTTCTGTGACTAAATTACATAAATCATATACTATGCATCTCATGGACTATATGATAATGTCCAAATATTCATGTTACCATCATTTTAGATAATAATAAAGCAACTTTATTAATTAAGTCATACATAATATTATACATAATAACATACATAGCATCATACAATAGGATTTAAGGACACTAATCCTAATAAATGTGGGGGTCACCTCATAAAGGTATTATACAAACAGGCTTTCAACCAACATTGAAGTTGGTCAGAGTATCCAAAGATGCTTATTATATTAATCAAAATCTCATTACCCCAAATCAGTCCATAAAGCAAAAGTAGAAAACACTGAGAACAGTCCCAAACTTCCAGTTCCATGAAATTTGTTGAAAAACACAAACTGATTTAAATGACACAAACAAATAAAAAGTAATAATTACAAATAGCTGCCCATAAGGAGTGGCAGAGCAAAGCAAAGCACATAGATAGATATAGATGAACACACCTATTTTATTTCTTTCAACTTTTGGTGTACGACCAAACTTACCTTTTTATATTACCATAGAGCCATTGAGATTCTCTCCTAAATATATAGCTCCACATGTTTTTTTTTTTCAATACTAAAAAAAAAAAAAAAAAAAAAAAAAAAAAAAAAAAAAATCCAATTCAAAATTCAGCTACTCAAAAATATTTTCAATTCAAAAAAAAAAAAAGAGATAGAAATTATAATAATGGATTTAATCACAAAACAGGTTGTAAGTGTGAACCAGTGAGACACAACCTTCTTCTTTTCTAGAAATTAGAGTATGGATAAAGCTTCTCTCTAGTTCTTGCGAGTAAATTTACACCTTGTTAGTATGAGAGGCCCTACAGAGACATCTACAACTTTCAATTCTTCAATGTTTGAGGAGCTGAGGAATCTCTCTTTAATTGAACCTTTGAATTCTTTCAAAAACTCTAGCTTTTTTCTCGATTTCAGGAGCTACCCTTGATTCTTGATTCGAAATTGACTCGCTTTCCGATGTGGGTGTCGCTATATTCTCCACATGTTCCTCCTCTTTGTTGTTTTCTTGCTCTGTTCTTCTTCTCTGTTCCTTTGTTTCCTCTGTCCCGAGCGATGATTCCTAGAATCTACTAGCCATAAACGAATCAAACGAAACCCATAGAGGCACAAATAAACCTAGACAATCCTATCAATATTTTGTGATTCAAATTTACAATGGATGGAAAAGACAAAATCCATGGCATACACATAGACCACTAGGGTTTTTCCCTAATTTCAACAAATATAGAGGAAAAGGGTTAAGAATCAAAATCCCTAAATGAATGCTATAAGAAATATAGAGACTCTAGATTGTAAAGACATAGATGCCAAAAAATAGATTCAATGATTTACCTAAGAACATTAGCAATGAAGGTTGGAGAGAAGAGACGATGAAAGAGAAGAACCCACAAGAACCTGCTTTAAATCAGATCAAATGTGAGAGAAGAAGAAGAACCGTATGTGGTTTTTTTTTTTTTTTTTTTTTGGGTTTTATATGTTAACCTGACTGGCCGGTAACTAATATCCTATCAAAATTATACAAACGACTACAATTAAAACAAGTAAATCTAATGGCTAAAACTTAGGTAGAGGTGGTAGCTCAAGTTATACCAAGTCTAACTCATTATCAATATTATATCTCTTATTAAATTTTTATGTACAAAGTTTGACTACAAACTTGATTGCAACTAGGTGTCACTTACTCTATGAAAATCCTCTCTCTCTCTCTCTCTCTCTTTTGCCTTTCAACTGGTAGATCTCTAATGGCATAGAGTTCTCCGATAATGTATTTCCTCTCTTTTGTTGTTCTGTCCCTTCTTATGAAGGAGTTTTTGTTGATTTGTACCTCTGTGGATAACAAGTTTATCCAGAGAGCTTCTTTGTCCCTTCTTATGAAGAAGTTTTTTGTTTTTCAGTCCCTTCTTACGAAGGAGTTTGTGATGTTTTGTACCTCTTTGGATAACAAGTTTATCCAGGGAGTTTGTGGGGTTTTTTCTTGTGGGGGTAAGGGAAACACTTTCGTTGCAGGGAAGTTTTTCAAGATTCAAAGCAAAGGAATGCTACAAGTCTTCAATCAACACTTCGGTCCATCACTTCGGGCTTCGCCTTATTGTTCAATGGGGAAAGCAGTATTTGTGGGGCCTGTGTTTTTTGAGAGAAGTCCATCCCAAGATGCAGGGAGCAATAAGGACGACGTTGGTAGGTACATGGGCAAATCTGACACAGCAGCAACAATGGAGGGAGGTGATGTGGTACAAGCATTGCCTGAAACGGTGCATGACATAATTGAAACGAGACAGGAGTACGTTACTTCAGTTATGGACTCTGAGGGTTACACAATTGAATCCTTATTAATGCCAAAATCGGGTCCAAATTTGGATGGGAATTCAAAAGTTAATATGGGAAAGTCCAAGAGCCTGAAATATCAACCCATAATTGGAGATTCATGCCAACTTAATTCACCTGCCAATTCAGATTCGGAAGTTAAGAGAGATACACATGAAAGCTCACCACTTAATGCTCTTATTAATCCGCATTCATAGCAATCCCAACGGCAATTAACAAATGAGGTCCACGGTCTTAATAAGGAAATAATACCACCTGAAGCAATTAAGAAGGACGAAATATCTGCAGCATTTATGGACTTCAAAGAGTTGCTGTCGTGGATGATCAGAACGAAACAGAAGAAAGAGTCGTTCTCAGTCATGGTTTGGATAATAGGGACACATCAGATTCGAGTCAAAACTAATGAACCATGTTGCATTCCAAATCAGCTCATAAACATGGCCAACGAACTCCTATCGGAATTCCAGGTGGTGCAGCAACTTCCCCAACCACAGTCCACACCGATTTGAGTTCATTGGAGAGCTCTTATCTTGGACATGGTTAAGGTCAATCTCGAGGATGCACTATTTAGTTGGGAGCGATAATCAGGGTTTGGAGTGGTTTTGGCGAGATGTTTTAGTAAATTACACTACTCTCACGTTAAAAGAGAGGGTAATATGGTTGCTCATGTTTTAACTCTTTTTGTTTTAAATGTTCTAGATTATAGTGCGTGGATGGAGGATGCTCCACCACAATTTCTTTCTTTTGTTTCTAGCAAACTCTGATGGTTTTTCATTGAATAAAAGACACTACGTTGATTCTCAAAAAAAAAAAAAAAAAAAACTTAGGTGGGTACCGTACCCCCTAAAAAAAGAGGGGTACAGGAGAATGACCCTTTATAGAATAATAGAAAATATGATGTATGTTATACCGTAAAATACTATCTTAAAATAGAAAAAAGTAACTTTTTGACATGTTAAATCTTAAATTTTTTAGAAGTGTTGATGTTATTACTCTTAGGTATAATCAAATAGTAAAGCTAAACTAATAAATTTGAAGTTTTTTGAAGCATTAAATTTTAATTTCACTTTAAATTTAAGGGGTGGAAATCAAATTTTAAAAACAAAAAAATTATTTTTATAAAATAATTTAAAAAGAAAAAAGAAAAAAAAAAGAAAAAGAAAAAGAAAAAGGTAAAGAGGAGGTAAAGGAAAGGAAACCCTTGGGAGAAGTGATTGCATTGTACAAGCAAAGAATAATTTTTCATTCTCAGTGGGGAGTGGGAAAAGTGGGAATCTTTTTCTTTATTGTTTTCATCGATCATACTAACAAAATTGATACAGAGAGTTGCAGAAGGCAGCAGAGCAGAGAAAGATCAAAGCAATGGGAGTGTTGACAAACAAGATCGAGAGGGAGGATCTAAAACCTGGGGATCATATCTACTCTTATAGACTCGCCTATACCTACTCCCACCACGGTGCCCTTTCCATTTCTTCCTCTTTTCCTTTCTGACTATAATCATCATTTTATTTCTTTTTCTATTTTGTGGTTGATTAGTATCTAAGTAATTACTCCTGCATTTGCTTTACTCCATAATGGTATCTGTCTTTCTCATATTTCTCGTTTATTTTGTGTGCGTGTGGAGTGTGGACAATGACATTATTCGGATGGATTACAAGTTTCGTTACAACTTACAACCCTCATCACAAATTAAAATTTTGATGGAAATTTTACTATTTTGTGGAACCTGCCTCTCCACTGTTTCAGTAAAGAACACAATACCAATCCCCCCAAAAAAAAAAAGAAAAAAGAAAAAAAAAGTTTATATGGCTCCATTAAATTAGGTGCAGATTTTTTTGAAAATTTAATTTTTTTTTTTAATGACAAATTTAAGTGTTAAAATTTAAAATTTTGTTGTTTTTTTCAAAATATGATTTGAATGCAAGATGTGATATAATTGAAATCGCACGATTTCAATGCAAAATTTAAAGAAAGGCTATTCTTCCAAATATTTTTACTACAATACTATTTTTAATAATTAATAATTACTTAATGTTATTTTCCAACAAAAACCCAATTAGGTGCTATATTTTCAATGTGTCCTATCTTTTTCACTTGGAAATGCTTTTGTGTATCTTGAAATATATATATATATATATATATATATATATATATATATGTATATAATCTTATAATGGTATTAAGGACTCTTGGAGTTGGCCCTCAAATTAACATTTTAGTAGGATTATAGTTGAACTGTTCGGGTTGATTACAATGCTGAAATCCTATTCCATGCTTAATTACCTTTATCAACTTATACTAGCAGTTAAAAGGTTCTTTGCGTTTGATTGAATGAACGCAATCGTCTTTTCTTGGAAATTGTTTTTACAGCCAGAGTTGATTTCTAGTTTGCTTGATGTATGCATGTTACAATTTTAGTTATTTCAAGTAAAAACAGCTAGATTCTACTTTATAACAACAGGGATATATGTCGATGCGGGAAATGTTATCCACTTTACTCGGGGAGAAGGTCAGGAAACTGGTACGGGAACTGTGTTAGACCGCTTCATTGGGAGCTCATTACCTCAACAATGTCCTTTGGACGATCCATGCTCAATATGTGATGATCAATCAAAGGGTGATGGGGTCATCTCTTCTTGTATAGATTGTTTTCTTTCAGGTGGAGATCTCTACCTCTATGAGTATGATGTCACACGAAAATTCTTTCTTGCCAAACCTCGTGGAGGTACTTGCACTCTTGCTTCATCCGAGTCACCCGACCAAGTTATTCATCGTGCCTTTTATTTCCTCCGGAAGGGCTTTGGTGTCTATGATGTTATCAAGAACAACTGTGAAGACTTTGCATTATGCTGCAAAACAGGCTTGCGAGTAATTCCTACTGTTGGCCAGAGTGGGCAGGCATCATCCTTTCAAGCTGCTGCTAGTGCTGGTGGTGTTATCCTTTCTGCTACTGTTAGCATGGCCCGTTCTTCAATACTTGGTGTTGCCGGTCTGGCGGCAAGTTGTGGCACATACTGTGTCAAACGTTATATTAATGATATTGGAGTACGCCGAGATGTCATGAATGTTGTTTTAGAGGAGGAAACATGATTTTTTTCTGCCACCAGCAGTGGAACACTAGCTGCATTAAGTGGAAACACAAGATACATTCTCCCAGAGTAATAATCTTTTGGCATGCTCTAGAGTTATATGCAATTTGCAAGAATTTGATTATTATGGTGGCAATTGATGACAGTTTGTCATGCAATGAGCATAACTAAAATTATTTCAGAATTTGTTATGTGTGTGTTTTAAGATATCGGATTTTATTTTTGAATTTTCAATTTAGCTTTTGTTATGATTGAGGATTCCTTGGGATGTAATTATGCCTTAATATAATCCTTGAAATTTATTAGAAGGATGAAATGGTTTGAGTGGAGCAATTTGATTTTTTTTTTTTTTTTTTTTTTTTTTTTTTTTTTTTTTTTTTTTAACTAGAGATGATTTGCTAATAAGCTTGGTAGTGATTCAAACTTCCAAGCACCCTCAGGTGGTGAAGTCTAAGATTGGCAAGCTTTAGGTGGTCAAGCCTAGGACTTATGTTGTTCTCTTTTATTTTCCCTTATGTTGGGCCACAATTGCTATTACTCGAACTCAACATTTAATTAATCCCAACAACTAGACATGGAAAAACGGGTTGGGGTCCAATAACGGATAACCCAATCTAAACATGATCTCTTTTAATTTGAAATAAAAACAAGTTGACTCGTGATCCAATTCATTTAAAAAAAAAAAAAAATTAATACATGGTTGGTTTACTTGTTTGTTTTAAGCTTTACAATGCACAACTCAAACTCAATTGACAAACGAATTGAAAGAAGAATGATTGGGGCATTATTTTCACTTGAATAAGGCAATAAGTAAAGATTTTTAGATATTAAATGATAAAATATATACCAAGATAATCTAGTTGCAGTCAAAAACATATATTTGAAATTATAAACATGTATGAAAAGCATTGCTAAGTGTGAAAAGAGTGAAGCAGATTATAAATTTCTTGCTTTGTTTTCAAGATTATAAATTTCTTATATGTTTTTTTTCTTTGTCAAATTAGCTATCTAATGGGGCATTTGTAATTTCTTGTATGTTTTTTTTCTTTGTCAAATAATTTGTTGCATAACTTACCACATGACAAACACATTAAATTTTTTTTTTTGAAAAAATACATATCGACCTAACTCAAACCCAACCCACCTCTTTTGCCACGTTTGCCAACAATTCACCAAAGCAACCTCCCTGCCTCCTTATTACAAACTCATAACCCACAATCACCCTATGTAACCCAATTTACTCGAATTAACCAAGTCCATGCCAAACCTGTAACCCATTAGGCTCTATAAACCTCATGCTCTGAAACCCATATCAAACTTGGCCCATATGGCCAGAATCATGACAATCCCCTAACCAACAGCCCCAGCTACCACCGCAAGTAACCACAAACCACCTCATCTTTTCCCAATTAACCCACCCCCAAAAATAGCAACTCACATTGTAGTTGCCATTTGACATAGAACTCCACATCCTAAACTCAATCAACAGGGGCCTAACCAGCGACAAGCTAGGCTTGATACTATTGAGGCATTGACCAACCTTGAATAACTGACTGCTAAAGCTACAATAGCACCCTTGCGAGCCCTTGCACACAGGTGGAGCTAGAAAATTTTCTTTTAGAGGAGTGTGGTTGACCTTAATTTTATTAATATGTACATGTCTATTATGAATAGATTATTTTATGTTTAAAAAGAATAAATATCACAAAATTATAACATAACTATTCTCAACATAAAGCGCATTTTTAACCTAATCCTATTGAATTGCTTTGTTAAAATGTTTAAGAAATATTTATAATTATTCTTAGAAAATCTTCTTTGTATAATATTTAAAAGGTTATAATAAATTAAAAAATATATATACGTACATTCTTCCAACTTTTACTATTTTCTAATCACGCTTCTTGTGTTCTAATAGGAATTATTTGATTTAGAATTTTTTGAATCATTGTCTCGAAATATTATCATTAGGATCCTCAATGCTTAATTATAAAGCAAAGTATCTAATGCATTGGCGGAGCCAGGGGGCGAGAGGGGCAGTTGCCCCCCTGACTTCTCTAAAAAACCAAAAGCATTTCTATTATGTTTATTATGTACCATGAACCCGTACTATAATATGCTTTGCACATGGAAAAGAAACAAAAAGACAAGTCCCACTTACCATTTTAAACCGACCAATCACTGACAACAACGTATAGAAAACCAAAAAGTATATTTATTTTAGTTGAGAGATGTTTTATGTACACTATTGCTAACCTGTGTGATGCATAGAAAAATTATTGATTATGAAAAAAAAAAAAAAAAAAAAAAAAAAAACCAATAATGAATGAAGAATCTAAGCTATTACTTTTTTTTTTTTTTAAATGAATGAAGAGTTTAAGCTATTACCTATGCATTTTTTTTTTTTTTGTGCATTTCAATTAGACTTTAGACAGTAATAATATTGTTATTACTTCTATTATTTTTGGGCTGAAATAAGCTTCTTCTTTTTCTTGAATTGAAATAAAGTTATTTGTTTACCATTTTTTTTATGTCGGAATTTATTTACTGTTATTGTTAAGCTAAAATATTTAAAAATGATTATCTGATTATTTATTTAAAAGAAATATTTTTATAAAGTGATGTAATGGGAGTTTTTTGAATAAAAAGGCATGTGATGGCATTGTAAAGGAAGCACCTTCCTAGAAACTTCCTTTTTACCCCTCCCAAGTGTCATAAATGTCATCTCCTATTTTTTTTTTTTTTTAACCCTTTTCATTCCTCTTCTCAGACTACTCAAGCATCTGCAAATCTATAGCACTCCTCCTTCGTCTCATCTTCTTCGCTCAACCCCTTTTTTTCTTTTCTTTTTTTTATTTTATTTTTAAATCAGTTTTCTTTTCTAACGTCTGCACCATCAAATTCAAAGGAAGCTACTCAGTGAAAACACATTCTTCATTTAGCTCAAAAATTCATATTCTGTTTGGAATGATGAAATTTCAGCTGGAACGTCGGTACAGGCCGAATTTTGCAACGGAATAGAATAGTGGGGTTACCTATACTGGAACGAAAAATTCTAACTGGAACAGAATGGTATTTAAAACATTGATCATGTACCATGTTTGAAGAAATTTATGGAATAAGGAGGAAGATGACGAAGAGGGAGATGGGATTATTTTGGTTTTTTTTTTTTTTTTTTTTTTTTTTTTTTCAGAAACTTTTGGTTTGGGTTTGTACTCATGTTTACTGTTTTGGTTTGGTTTTGGATTGTGTTGCGCTTGTGATACAAAGGAAGATGGGAGGAGAAAGAGTTGATCGAATTTTTATAAGGAGAAGGAGTATCGGGGAGAAATAGTGAGAAATAGTTATTAAAATCAAAATTTTTGTTTTATAATGCTGATGTTTTAAAAATAATGATGACGTGGAAAATTGTAAAATCTTCAGAGGCTTCGGTTTTATATATATATAGATAACAGATTATCACAACATTTTCGTAACAATAGAGACTTCAATCTCCTATTGGTCAAAATAAAATTAAATAAACTAACAAAATATTAGAATAGGACCTCTCACAAAATAAAGATAATAATTTTATGAAAATATTGTGATATTTTATTGTGTCTCTAAATTTTCTCTCTAAAAAATAACAAACAAGTTTACTACTGAAATAACAAGAAAAGGACTCCAAGAAATACCAATCTCTCAAAAAAAAAAAAATTTTAAAACCTAACTCTACCTCAATTTTCACTTTCCACCACTATTCAGTATTGACATTACTATTTTGAGTTCTTCTCCCCTTTCCCTTTTCTCACAGCAATCTATCCCACATTTTATAGAAAACTAGTTAGGGCAGCACGTGCACGACAAATGCTTGCCGTGAAAAAGAAGAAGTAGTGAATAAGGTCAATTTTAGATTTTATTCATATCACAAAACAAAAACATAAATCATTTGATTTTTAAAGTACATAGAGATTAAATTAATTAAAAGAGATATTAATTTTAAGAATTTTAATAATTATGTCATAAAAAGTCAAACTCATTCGTATAAGAATTTTGATCATACACGAAATTAGGGTAGCTATTTAAAATATAAATATCTATTTTACTATAATAGTTTTTTAGTATCTATTTGCTAAAGGCAATATATCCACTTACTAAAAACTTCTAAGAATGATAACAAATATTATCATCTTCCAACAATAAGCAATTGAGTTTTGCTAAGGGGAAAAAATAAAAAGATAACAAAAAGCATGTGTCATCGAATTTTCCATTAGGTAAATTATAAGTTTCGAAAATTTAAACCTTAAAAATCAATGTTCTTTAGAATAATTAATAAAACATCTTATATCATCTTTCCAACTTTACAAGAATTACTATGATCTAAAACTTAAAATACGTGAAGAAAATTTTTGGGATGTTAAAATTTAGTGGGAGTATTTTAGATATTATATAATAAAATATTTTAAGAATCATAAACTTTCACTAGGGTTTAATTGAGAGAATAACAATATGCATATTTGCTTTTTTCAAAAATATTAATGGAAAAATTGCTTGATTTTAAAGTTTAAGGAGAAATTATGAACTACCCCAAACATAAAGGATGAAAAATGTTTTTATCCTAAGTTTTTGTTTTTGTGTGTAAAAATATGTGTTTTTACTTAAAATGGTGCATAAAAAAAATTCAAAAAGTCAACCCAAGAAAACTGTATATGAAACAGTGAGTTTTGGCTCAACAAAGTTGACTAAACCAATAAAAAATTTCTAAAAACATAACAAAATGGCACAACATTTCCATAATACCTTTAAAATTTTATTATATATATATATATATATATATATTTTTTTTTTTTTTTTACTTGTAAAGAATTGACACCTCTACAGTTTTGAAAATATTGTAACGACAATAAGATGTCTTAACATTTTCACAATACTTTTATTTTTAGTTATGATTGGTTCCAATATGTATATTTTATTATTTTATTTTTACCTATAAGGAACTATCACCTCAACAATTGTGAAAATATTCTGCCAATTTGTTGTGTTAATATTTTATTTACTATGAAACAGTGCGAATTGGACAAACTAAAAATAATATAGCAAACCTACTGTAGTTGTAGCACATTCACCAAAAAAAAAAAAACCCACCAATGAAATAGTGCAAATTGAACAATTTAAGTAAAGATACTGTAGTGAAACTATTGTACCTTTTTGCATTCACTCTTTTTATATATAGATATAAGGAACTAATACTTCAACAATTGTGAAAATATTGTGACAATTTTTTGTATCATAATAACAACTCCTAAACCAAAATACACATATAATATATATACTACAAAAGAGAAATAAAAACACAAATGTGTAGCTCAAACCAAGCTGGTGTACTAATAAAAAAATAGAAAGAAATATGCCAGCTCATTGAAGTGGTGTGTTTTTCCATTGACCAAACTAAAGCTTCTGAAAGTACTAAACGGAGCATTTTTTAGTAGCTAGTGTCCAAAAACTTAACTAAACCAAAAATGACTGTTGGTAGAGAAATTGACTCTTTTTATATACTAGTGTGGGTTGCACGTGCCTTTAGTGAGAAAATTAATATAGATTTTTTTGTAGTTGAAGAAATATGAAATCATATACTTAAATTTAAAATAGCTATTTGAATATCTATTTACTATGACATATTTACTAAATGTAATATCTACTCACCAAAAATACTACAAAGAATGATAATGAATGTCATCATCTTTCCACAATATTTAAATTTTCACAATGAATGATGATATATGCTACAATTTTTTTTTGAATATTTTCATCAAATTAAATACTTGTAACTATCTACAATGAAGATTTTGTTATTCATACTTCATTCTTTATCATCTTATTTTATGAGTCTAACTATTTTAATGAACACCCTTTTAATGAACACCCTTTTAAGTAGAAAAAGAAATTTAAAAAAGAACAAAATAACAAAAGACATCCATCATCAAAGTTTCTATTAGATAAAATTATAAGTCTAGAAGATTTAAACCTAATAAATTAGTATTCTCTAAGTAACAAATAGAATACCATATATCGTCATTCTAACTTTTTAAGTATGACTACCTGTCTACCACATAATATTCAAAATACACGAAGAAATTTTTTGGAAATTAAAATTTAGTATGAGTATTTTAAATATTGCACAATAGAATATTTTAGGAATTATAAGATTTTGTTAGGGTTTAACTAAGAGAGTAACAATAGGAGTATATGCTCATTTACAAAATATAAAGAAAGAGATAATTCAACTTTAGTTTGGGGGGAATATGAAACTATCTCAAACATAAAGGAGGAAAGTGCTACTTCGTCAATTTGTGTGTGTGTGTGTGTGTGTGTGTGTGTAAAACAATGAGGTTTATTTATTTATTTTTTAACTTGAAACAATGTGTTAAAAAAATCAACCTAAAAAACTATGCATAAAACAATGAATTTTGGTTCAACAAATTGACTAAACTAAAAAAAAGTCTAAGAATACAACAAAATGTCACAATATTTTTAAAATACCTTTATTTTTAGCTATGGTGGGTTTTGGTATGATATTTTATTTTAGAGTAATGCTATATCAACAACATATTCATAATAAATCATAGGTGATAAATTATTATTGATTTTAAATTTGGTTAACCACTTTTAACCGTGTATTTTAAAAATAAAATAAAAGGCCAATTGAAGAAAATTGTTCCTAAAAAAAATAATTTTGGCTCACCAAATTTGACTAAACAAAAAAAGAAGACTAGGAATACAACAAAATGTCACACAAAAAAGAATCTTAGGAACACAACAAAATGTCACAACATTTTTGCAATATTTTTTATTTCCAACTGTGGTAGATCTCAGTTTGATATTATTATTTAATTTTTTACGTCCACAACATTTTTATAACAAATCTTCGATGAAAAATTATTAATAGTTTTAAAATAATGCATAGCACAAGAAAATTGTGTGTGAAACTGTGATATTTGGCTCACCCAATTTGACTATACTCAAAAAGAAGTCTAAGAATACAACAAAATATCACAACATTTTTCACAATACCTTCATTTTTAGGATCCGAATAAATATTTTATTTTATTTTTAAAACAAATTCTATATGACAAGTTATTATTAGTTTTAAACTGAGCCCACTACTAATATCACTTTTTTATCCATCAAAAATACCTTGCCACATAAAATTTGTTGTGAAATTATTATGAAAATGTTGTGGACATAACATTATTCCTTAAACTTTAAAATCAAGCAATTTTTCCTTTAATATCTTGGAAAATAGAAAATATGTCATATTGTTATTCTCTCAATTAAACCCTAATGAAAGCTTATGATTCTTAAAATATTTATTTTGTAATGTCTAAAATACTCCCACTAAATTTTAACATCCCAAAAATTTGCTTCACGTTTTTTGAGTTTTAGATGGAAGTAATTCTCAGTTTCTTATTTTATTATTTTATTTTGACCTTTAAAAAATTGATACCTCAATAATTGTGAAAATATTGTAAGAATGTGTTGTGTCAGTGTAACTATATATGCACATAAAAATATTTAAAAGAAAAGACAAAAAGAGCACAAGCAAAACTGGTGTACTGTGGAAAAAAGAAAAAGAAAAAAAAAGAGGCCAATGAACAATGCAGATTGTCAAATAATTGTGAAAATATTATAAGAATTTGTTAAGTCGGTGTAACTGTATATGCACATATAAATAATAAATATTTAAAGGAAAAAACAAAAAAGCACAAACAACACCGGCAAAGAAAAAAAAAAGCGTGATGAACAGTGCGCACAGGTTAAACAAACCAAAGCACTATACAACATTCCTGTTTGCGCATTTGTAAGAATGTGCTGTGCCAATGTAACTGTATATACACATATAAATATTTAAAAGAAAAGATAAAAAGAGCACAAGCAAAACCGGTGTACTGTGAAAAAAAAAGAAAAGAAAAGGCCAATGAACAGTGCAAATTGTCAAATAATTGTGAAAATATTATAAGAATTTGTTAAGTCGGTGTAATTGCATATGCACATATAAATAATAAATATTTAAAGACGAAGGAAAAAAAAAAGGCTTGAAGAAAAGTGCGCACGGGTTGAACAAACTAAAGTACTGTACAACATTATTGTTTTGCATTCACGCTTTTTATATATAGATACTAGTGTGGGTGGCACATGCAAGGCACGTGCTACCTCTTGAGTGAGAAAACTAAGATTGAATTTTTATTTGAAATATGAAATTATATACATAAAAAATGTATGTCATACAAAGTTAATCTTATTCGTATAAAAATTTCGATGTCTATTTGCTAATGGCAATATCCACTCAATAAAAACTTTTAAGAATAATAACGAATATCATCATCTTCCAACAATAATTAACTAAGTTTTGCTAAAATCTTGTCACAATATTTAAATTTTCGTAATGTATGATGTTATATGTTACAATTGAAACTCTTCATCAAATACCTTCAACCATACACAATCAAAATTTTGTCATTCATACTTTCTTCTTTATCATTCTACATGAGTCTAGGTGTAATCTTTAGCTTAATTAGTTTTTAATGAACACCCATTTTAGGCAAGAAAAAGAAAAGATAACAAAAGGCATGTGTCATCGAATTTTCCATTAAATAAATTATAAGTTTCGAAGATTTAAATCTAGAAAAAAAATGTTCTCTAATTAACAAATAAAATACCTTATATTACCATTCCAGCCATCACACCTCAAATCAATTATCTGGCCACAATCCCTATGATAAAAGATTTTTTTTTTAAAAAAATAAACCATATAAATCTTGAGTTATAAATTTTGGCCCATTTGGTACATGTGTTTAAAAACTGAAAATTGTTGTTTGAAAACATTTGTGAAAATACGTATGGGTGAAAAAGTGTGTGAAAATACGTGTAATGTTGTTTAAAAACTGAAAATTGTTGTTTGAAAACACAAACCAGACACCCCAAAATTTAGTTGGAGTATTTTTATAGATATTATACAATTAAATATTTTAAGAATCATAAGCTTTCATTAGGTTTTATTTATTTATTTTTTTTTGGTAAATTAAGATCATAACATTAAAACTAAGCAGGAACAAGTCTATTACAAAAAAGAAGCCTCCTTATCAGCAAAAAGGAGGTCAGCCACCACAAGTGGTGGGCACAAAAAAACAACAAAATTAGAAATGGAGCTTCCCCCAAATCTTGCTAGCGTGTCCGCGCATTGATTAGCTTCGCGAAATATGTGAACAACCCTCTTGTTGGGAATAGTAACTAACAGTCTCCTGCAATCAGAGAGTAAAGGTTCCATTAAAAGATTAGCCTTATTATTATTCATAAGCATGACAATGCTCAAGGCATCCATCTCAACAAAGGTTGTCAAGCCCAAGCTCTTTGATGATTTCAAGGCCGTCTTAGAGAGCCGATTGATAGTTTATAGACCCCTTAAAAACATAATTGGATTAACCTAGGTAATTAGCCAAGTTGTTACTTAGTCCAAATTAACAAATCTAGGTTATCACAATCAAACAATCATATCATGCAAAGTAGCGGAAAGATAAATAACACAATGATATGATCACCCAGGAAACTAAACCAGTAAAAACCTGGGAAGAATTTAACCTAGCTATCCTCAAGGTAAACCTTAATCCACTATGAAAGAATTAAAGTTGTTCAACAGGACTTAGACCACTAACATCTTATTGCTACCCACCAATAGAAACTTATTGACACGACCACGTGCAAGCTACGAAACTACGGACTCCTTCTTTCTTGGATTCTCTAGCAAGTACAAGCACACCCGCTTGTGTTTCTTTAAGTTCTTATAGCAGCAACTGAATGATCATCAAGCACTTGAAGAAATCTCCTTCTTAATAATCCTAAGCTTGTGTAAAGGAAAGCTCCTCATAGATCTCACAAGAGATTTACACAAACAGCAATATGAGCAACACTAAAACGTAGCTAGGGTTTGCCTTATATACCTAGGGCAAATTAAAAAACCCTAAATGCTTTAAAACAAAACTAGGGCTGAGTTGGAATTCTGCAGAAAACGCATCTGACCTGATTTTCGATTGATCGAGCCTAAGCTTCGATCGATCGAACCAGGCCGAGAAGCATAAATGATTTATGCATCAGCTTATTCCAACTTTACATAAATGAACCAACTTTGAGCAAGTCTAAACACGACTAAACATCCTGTTTTGATCATAGTTTGCCAACAATACACATTAGAGTTCTAAATACATAAAATCCTAAGTCTTTAGAACCTAACAAACTCCCCATTTGGCAATCCGTGACAAAACACAACTAAAAGCTCAAAGTTTACAAAGAAAAGCCCTTACAAAAATAATGCTCATAAAAACAAATTCAATCCTAACTACTATCCATCTGTTGCAAGTGTAGACAGCAGCTTAATTGAATCAACCTGTATATTTCCTGAAACACTAAACAAAATGCATAACCGCATGTGTGGAAAATACAAGTAAACAAAATAATTTCTTGATTTCAAACAACACACAATAAAGACATATATCAATGAAAAACTCATAAATATAAATCAATAAGCAGTCGAAACAAGAAACAATATAAAGCAATAAAAGTATCTCCCCCTAACATGAATAGCCCAACAAAAAGTATGGCAAGAGCTAAAAAGGTAAAATACAATATGAAGCACCTAGATACAATCTAAACTCCACAAGCTCCAACCAACCAAAAATGCTCTCCCCCTGAAAACAAAAACTCTACAAGCTCAAATATGTACTCCCCCTTTTTGTGACGGAATGCCAAAGGGCAATCAAAATCCATCATCAAAAGGAGGTGGCAGTGAATATCGTCAAAACTGTGCCAACTATATGCGCAAATCACGGATCTCATTGAGCACGTCCACCAAAATCTGTCTATGAGTCGCCTGAATGGTCAAGACATGATCTAACGTATGTTGAATGTCTGAATCATCCGAAGTAATCGGTGGAGGAACATCAGCATCAGCAGCAGCAGCACCAGTCGCCTCAGCCGTATCAGCACCTGCAGAAGAGGGAGGAGGGGGAACAACACCAGATGACGCACCTTTAGGGCGCGCAGGACCAACTCTCAAGTGAGCAGCCCTCTACCTAAGGAAAGTGGCACCTATGGGAGCTATGACATGAACGGACTCATCGGAAGGGAAATCAGCTAGACCAAGAAACAACAAAATCCTATGAATGAAAATAGGATGAATAAGAGCATGCGCTACGGCAGAACTCCTATGAACTTCGTTCAAAGAACGAAGAAACAGATGAGGAAAGCTGATAGACGCACCAGAAACAAAAGCGAACAAAAACACACATCGCTCAAGAGGGATGGTGTGAAGATGAGAAATAGGCCATAAAGAATGACATGTTATCCTAAAGAAAAGATAGGCAGTCTTAGTAAGCTCAGCAGACGTGATCCGAGGATCAGAACCCCACTGGATAGAAGACCCAGTGATGTATGACATAACGTCATCTATGGGTGGAGACTCCTTATAAGGATAAACAGACTCCCTAATGACCGGAACCCAAAAAGCATTAGCCACTACCCGAGGAGTAATGGTGAACTCAACACCTCATATCCAACTCCTAACAAGGGTGTTAGAATCATAGACGTGGCAAGAGAGATTCGAGAAGAACTCTCTAATCAAGGCAGTCGGGGGTGGATGGTCTATCTCTAACAGGGACAACCAACCTCTAGTCTCAAGGTTTGACCTAATGGCCGGATCAACCTCATCTAATACAACAGAACGCTCATCCCAAATCTTACGCTTACAGTTCAGTTTCTCATAAACCTCTCTGCTTTTGTCATTCCTAAACACCTCACTCCTAGAGAGAGACTCAGAGGAAGTGGAGGGGGTCCTATGGGCTCTAGTCTTCCTAGGCATGGTGCTAGAATAAGGACAAAGACACAAAGCAAAAGAAAAAAAACAAAAGAAAAAAAACGAAAACCAAGGGTAGATTGCAAGTTAGCACAAAAAAATATAGAACAAAAATCTATATGATGCATGAACAGATTAGATGTCATGATGCATGCCCTAATGCAATGAAATTAAGTTCAAGTTCACAAAATTGGCTTGAGCATAGAGTTTCTAAAAAAAAACCAAAAATTTGAAAAACCACTTGTTCAATTTGTAGAAAATTGACCAATTGATCATCACACAAGATAGATTACATAAAATAATGATCAACTACATCAATTCAACAAGCCAATTTCATCAATTGAAACCAATTTGAACAAAATCCCCAATTTGGGTTCAATACAAGCCCCATAATGTTTAATTTTTACAAAACCTCAAATTAATCAAATTAACCATCATAGATCATGAATATATCAATGTAGCAACAAAACCCATTGATCAAATTCACAAGATAAGGCTTGATGAATAAAAAATCCCAAATTATGCATAGTCTGAAAATTTACCCAAAAACCATGAAATAATGCATGAATACATGAAAAACAAAGCAAAAGGAAGGGTAATATGGACATACTGGCTTATGGAGAGAGAAACCTTGCAAGAAATTTGGAGGAAAACTATAAAAAATTGGTAGGTGAGCTTTGTCCAATTCGGAGAGAGAGAGAGAGAGAGAGAGAAAAGTTTGAAAAGTTTTTGAAAAAGTGGTTTGAACAAGTCAAATCTGTCTTTTTAAAAAAACCTGATTCACGACTTTCGATTGATTGAAAATCAATTTTGATTGATCGAAACAAACAAAGGCTTTGTTTAAAATTTTAAAAAAATTTCGATTGATCGAAAAACAAATTGGATCAATCGAAGCAGACAGAGGCTTCCTTAAGACTTTTTAAAACATTTTCGATTGATCAAAAAACAGATTGGATCAATCGAATTAGATAGAGGCTCACAAAATTTTTGAGAAAAAATAGTTTTGAAAATAACAAAGACACATTTTAAAAACACCTCAAAGCATTGAAATAGATTAACAAAATACATGAGTATGTGATGCAATGTATTTCAAAAACAAAGTTTTAAGCCCAATTTTCCCAAAGTTAAAATTTCTTACATTCTTCATAAATTTTCAAGCATCAAATCAGTTTTGCATAAAACTCAAAGTATTTGCAAACTTGGTTGGTCAGAGCAAAGACACACACAGTAACATGTACAATGTTTAGCAAAGAGTAACTTGTGTAGTGTGTGCAACTAGCAAAAACTTGAGTTACATGTGAGGTGATATGTGTATAGTAATTAAACACAAAGTCTACAAAATTCATCACAAGGATTTGAAAGAGACTATCACCAAAAGAGTTACATCATATAACTCCCACATCTCCTAAATCATAAGCTTGCAATCATGTAAGTTTCTTGATTTTGCCTCATATTGTACACACAAATTTTAATTATTCAGAAACTTATTAAAACAGCCGAGATAATGTGCACTCCAATTTTATTTGATTGATTTAACATTAAGTCCAATAATGTACACACCAATTTTAGAATTTAAACTGAGGCTACACCTTATGTTCTTTTTGTACATGTGCTACACTTTCTCGAGCACAAAATCTTACTATATGCACTAAGGTGTTCATGATTGGCTAGTGAACAATGGTGAGATGGTTATTTATGCCTTTTTCTAAAGGTTCAAGTCCGACAGTCAAAGACATGTGACTTCAAGATCAAGACAAAGTGATCAAAACCATAAACATCTTTCCCACATAACATGCACTACAAAGCTTCAACTAGTAAAGTACAATAAGTAAGCTCATCAAAGATAAACAAGGTACAAAAAACATGTTATGTGAAAATAAATTGACCAATCTTGTTTTCAAAAACCAAGAAAATAGTGCAAAAACACAAGGACCGTGTCAGAAGGACTCAATTAGATTGAGCCTTTTGCATCCAAAACTTTTTAGATGCACCACAAGTATTGGAGTTCTTATTCACATGAGAATGATTACCAACTCCAGGATTGGAATAAAGGTTTAGAGTCTTTACCAATTCACCAATGAGTACCATAGGATCTTGTGCTTGAGGCATAAGTACTTTTGGTTTGTTTGCTCTCTTAGCAGCTTACAGCTTGTAACAGTTTGGATGAATGTGTCCAGACTTTCCACAAAAATGACAAACCCATGCAGGCTTATCGTGTGACTTGTCCTTAGAAAGGGTAGGCTGCTTAGGTTTAGACTTTTTCAGATCAATCCTAATCTTCCTAGGAGGTGTAACTTCTAAGGGCTTGACAACCTCATTCACAACCTCACTCACAGGGGGTTCATAAGAATATGAAGGAACAAAGATAGTGGAATTGGGTGCAGACACATTGATGCTTCTACAAAACCTAACCCAGTTTTGTCAAAAGGAGACTTTTGAACACTCAGTATATGATCAAGTTTGGAACTAGTAGACCTATTAGATTGTTCTTTAACAACAGAAAACTCATGTTCCAAATTCTTAACTTTATCAATTAAAAGCATGTTCTCAGTCTTCACATTATTCAAAAGTTCAGTAGCATCAAACAATTTAACAAGTAAATTTTTCTTATCAAGCTCAAGAGATGTAATTTTCTTCAAGTCTAATTCAACATTCATAGCATCCTTTGCAGCAACTTTGCAAAGTTTATTGTAGGCTTCTTGAAGATCTGCGTCCTCAGAGAGTTCCCCATCAGAAGGGTTCTCTTCAATAGATACGCTTTCATTGACTATAGTAGTAGCAGTGAAAGCAATGAAGTTTCCATCCTCGTCACAACTAGACTCATCATCAGAAACTTCACCATCACTAAGGGTTACAGCCATAACCTTACCCTTAGACTTCAAGTAAGTAGGACATTTAGATTTCATGTGACCATACCCTTGACATCCAAAACACTGAGGACCCATAGAATTATTTGAAAATTGACCTACTTTTTCTCTAGGTTTATCAGTGTTGTTAACCTTAGTTGAATCATTCTTCCTAAAGTTTCTAAGTTCAACAGTGTTCTTATCTCTTGCCCTTCTGTTGCTGTTTCTAAGGAAATTCCTAAAGTTCTTTGCAAGGTAAGCAATCTCTATAGCAGAGAGTTCATCATCAAATCCACCAACATCAACATCATTAACTGACTTAAGAGCCATTGGTTTGGATTTGCTAGTCTTAGGTAGGTCCAACTCATAGTATTGAAGAGATCTTACAAGTTCATCAACAGGGATGGAATCCACATCCTTGCTCTCAGTGATAGCAGTCACCTTGGGTCTAAAATCTTCAGTCAAAGATCTAAGAATCTTCCTAACAATTTTAGGTTGATCATAGATATCACCCAAGTTATAAGCAGAATTAACAATATCATTAAGTTTAACATAGAATTCATCAAAAGATTCATCATCAGACATCCTAATGCTTTCAAATTTTGAAGCTAACTGCTGCAATTTATTGATTTTGACAGCCTTTATGCCTTCATGCACAGTCTAGAGGATATTCCAAGTAGTATGAGCAATCTCAACATTTGAGATCCTCTTAAATTCCTCCATAGAAACAGCGTTAAAGATAGCATTCATAGCTTTGCTATTGAATGCGGTTGCTTCTTTTTGAGAAGTTTGCCACTCACTAACAGGAGTAGTGGGCTTCTCCCATCCGTATTCAACAGAGTTCCAGACTCTCTCATCAATTGATTTCAGGAATGTTTTCATCCTTACTTTCCAATAAGCATAGTTATTCCCATCAAAGTGAGGAGGAATAACAAGAGACTATCTGTGTTCCATGACAACAAGGGTCAAGGATCAGCTCAGTGATCAAAAGATCAACAACAAGAGAGCAACCTGCTCTGATACCACTTGATAGTTTTTAGACCCCTTAAAAACACAATTGGATTAACCTAGTTAATTAGCCAAGTTGTTACTTAGTCCAAATTAACAAATCTAGGTTATCACAATTAAACAATCATATTATGCAAAGCAGATGAAAGATAAATAACACAATGATATGATCACCCAGGAAACCAAACCGGTAAAAACCTGGGGAAGATTTAACCTAGCTATCCTCAAGGTAAACCTGAATCCACTATGAAAGAATCGAAGTTGTTCAATAGGACTTAGACCACTAACATCCTATTGCTACCCACCAGTAGAAACTTACTGACACGACCACATGCAAGCTCCGAAACCACCAACTCCTTCTTTCTTGGATTCTCCAGCAAGTACAAGCACACCCGCTTGTGTTTCTTTAAGTTCTTATGGCAGCAACTGAATGATCATCAAGCTCTTAAAGAAATCTGCTTCTTGATAATCTTAAACTTGTGTAAAGGAAAGCTCCTCACAGATCTCATAAGAGATTTACACAAATAGTAATATGAGCAACACTAAAACGTGGTTAGGGTTTGCCTTATATACCTAGGGTAAATTAGAAAACCCTAAAAGTTTTAAAACAAAACTAGGGCTGAGTTGGAATTCTGCAGAAAACACATTTGACCCGATTTTCGATTGATCGAGTCTAAGTTTCGATCGATCAAACCAGGCCAAGAAGCATAAATGATTTTTGCATCAGTTTATTCCAACTTTACATAAATGAACCAACTTTGAGTAAGTCTAAACACGACTAAACATCTTGTTTTGATCATGATTTGCCAACAATACACATTAAAATTCTAAATACATAAAATCCTAAGTCTTTAGAACCTAACACCCATAACTCAGTTAAGGAGCTTCTGGTGTTTCCGTGGGCCCTTGCATAACCTCTGACCCAATTTCCTTGATGATCACGAATTAAACCCCCTCCCCCTGCCCTACTCGGGTTTCCCAAGGCAGACCCGTCTGAGTTGAGCTTCCACCATCCCAAAGGAGGCTTTTCCCAAGCCACACAGACTACCTTCTTCATTTTGTTGCACCAAACCTTAGCCCCTATAGAGAAATATTCAGCACTTTCTTCAATACACTTCATATAGATCATATTATCCATAACACCTGACCTGAAAAGAAACATGTTGCGGGCTAACCACAAATGCCAGATTCCCATAGGAAATGTGATCTTCCACGGTATGCCCAAATGCTCAGAGACAATCCCAGTAGCACAGTTCGTCTCCAGCCACTTCTCAAGAGTTTGATCAAAAGTGTGTAAAAGGCCTTAAGGCACCTTGAGCTTTCGCCATAAGTCTTGAGCAACAAAACACCTTCTTAGCAAGTGGTCCACCGATTCAATTCCCTGGTGGCATATTGTACATAAAGGGTTAAGGTTTAAACCTCTTGAACCCAGGACTTCTCCAGTGGGCAGGCTGTTATGCGAGCACAGCCACATGAAAAATTGGACCCTTGGGTGTGTATCAGCCTTCCAAATCCATGACATGGAAGAAGAACCTAGGTTCAAAGGATTTGAACCCCTTGCTAAAAGATATGCAGATTTGAGAAAAAAAAAAAAAACCATCCTTTGAAAAAGCCTAGGTGAGTGAGTTTTCGGAATCTTGGTTCAGAGCAAAAGGAATAGCCTTGATTAAACTCAGAATTTGGTCCAACAGCTCAAAAGAAACGTTGTAAACATCTCCATTGAAACCCGGGTTTACCCCATGCTGCATAGTCAGGTGATCTTCATCTTGGGTTAGAGGTCCTTCAATGAAATTACGAAGCGGACCACAGGGCAGCCAGAATTCCTTCTAGAAGCTAATTGATCTTCCATTAATAGACCACTTAAGACCTCTAACATACACTGGGCTGCCAACTTTGCAAGCAGCCCAAATTCTTGAGCATGGCAACTTCCTACCTTCCTCCATTAGTCTTCTAGTGGACAAATATTTGGCAGTCAGCATCCAAGCCCAAAGGGCCTCATGCCAATCTCCAGCGCAGTTTCTCCAACAAAGCTTGGTTCCTGTGTCTTGTTTGGAATAACCCTAGCCCTCCCAACTCCTTAGGTTGCGTAACTGTATGCCAGTTAACCATGTGCATCTTTTTCTTTTCTTCAGTGGAACCCCACAAAAAATCCCTCATTTTCTTATCAATAGCGTTACATACTTTGATAGGAAGAGCATGGCATTGCATATAGTAGTCCGCTATAAGGGCTGCAGCAGACTTAATGAGCGCCAACCTCTCGACTCTTGATAAAAGTCTCGACTTCCACTTTGCAAGTTTAGCCTGAATCTTTTCAACTACAAAATTAAAAGCATTACCATTCCTTGCTGTAAGAGAGGGAAACCAAGGTATCTACCCAAATCCGAGGTTTCACTAACCCCCATCTTGTTACACAGCCTCCATCTTCTTCTTTTAGTAACATTCGGGGAGAACAAAATGCGAGATTTAGACTTATTGACTTTTTGCCCAGCAAGGTTGCAAAAGTTATCAAGCACTTCCATGATTGCCTCACAGTTCTTGGAATTTGCCTTTGCAAATAGCAACAAATCATCTGCAAAGAAGATGTGTGAGAAGCTAGGGCCATTCCTAGATGCCTTAATAGAATCCCACTTCTTCTGATCACACAAGCCCGAAATCTGAGCAACCAAGAACTCCATACACAAAATAAATAAATAGGGAGATAAAGGGTCACCTTGCCTTATCCCACGTGAGGGCTGCAAAGGGTCCATTTTACTTCCATTAATCAAGATAGAAGTAGTAGTTAACTTGACGCAACTCATTATCAGCTTGACAAGATTTTTAGGAAGGCCATAATGATCAAGGACCATCTTAATGAAACTCCATTCAAGGCGGTCATAGGCTTTCTCAAGATCAATGTTGATTATCATGTAGCCATCTTTCCCTTTTCTACTCTTAAGGGAGTAAATGAGTTCTTGTGCTATAATCACATTATCTGCACTTCTTCTCCCCTCAAGGAAGGCGGCTTGCATAGGCAATACAAGGGAGGGCAAGAGCGGTCTAAGTGTTTGCACCAGAATTTTTGAGACAATTTTATATACCGTATTGCATAAGCTGATGGGTCTATAGTGTCCCACAACTTCAGGCCCTAATTGCTTGGGGATGAGAACAATTAGAGTTTGATTGAGAAAGGCAGGCATCTCTTGTCTCTCAAAGATATCTCTGATTTTTTTTTGTCCAAGTCCCTAACCAAAAGCCAAAATCTCTGAAAGAAACCCGCATGTAGCCCATTGACACTAGGGGCCTTGTAGGGCTTCATAGACTTCAAAGCTCTCCAGATTTCCTCATCTGAGGGGATATGATCTATAGAGTTAGCTTCTTCTACATTTAGACAAGCACACCAATCAGAACTCCAAGGATGCTCGAGAGGCCAGTAGCTTTGTTCAGACTGATAAAGCTTTTTAAAATAAGATAAGATAACTTCTTTAATTCCTTCAAGATTGTGAACCCAATTTCCATTTTCATCTTGAATGCTGGAAATTCTATTTCTACTTCTTCTGGCAAGCATAGATTGATGGAAGAAAGTCGTGTTTCTCTCTCCAAAATAACACAGTTGGTTCTTGCTTTCATGGCCCAAATTTCCTCTTCAAGTTGTAAAATTTGGTTTTACTCATCAGCAACTTGTCCTTGAAGATTAATGAGGAAGGTACTGGGTCTAAAGGCAAGGACTTTTTGAATACCCAGGAGGCTATTCAAAATCTTCTTTTTCCTCGTGAACACAATACCAAAAGTTTCTCTGTTCCACTTTTGAGCACTCGCAGTGAATCTAGATATAGCACCCTCGAAGTTATCTTCCAACCCTGTCCAAGCATCTCTGACCATAGCCGAGAAGTCTTTGTGACTCAACCAGACAGACTGAAATCTAAAGGTCTGCACGAATTTGGCCCAGTGTCTGGGTTGAGATTAAGTAACAAAGGGCAATGGTCCGAATTAATCCAGGCCAAGTGAGTGACATTTGCTTCAATGAAATAAGCCTTCCAGTTCGAGTTTACCCAACACCTATCCAATCTGCATTGAATCAGATTCCCAAGCTCTCTTTTATTTGACCAAGTAAACTTAGGACCAGAAAAACCCAAGTCCATCATCTGACACACATCCATGCAATCAAGAATGGGATTGACCCTTCTCTGACTAATGGGGTTCCCCCCAGATTTCCTCTTCTGAAATCACTTTATTGAAATCCCCCATAATGGCCCATGGAAGATTATGCAAAAGTGGACTACCCCAAACATAAAAACTGAAAAGTGTTTTAATCCTAAGTTTTTGTTTTTTGGTTTTGGTGTGTATGTGTGTGTAAAACTGTGTGTTTTTACTTAAAATGATACATAAAGAAAAAAATATATACAAAACAAAAAACAAATATTCAACCTAAGAAAACTGTAAGTTAAACAGTGAATTTTGGCTCAATAAAAATTGACTAATAAAAAAAATTTCTACAAAACAAAAAGAATGGCTCAACATTTTCATAATACCTTTATAACTTTGTTATATTTTAGTTTGAACTATAAAAAATTAACACCTCAGCAGTTGTAAAAATATTGTGAAGACAACAAGATGTCTTAACATTTTCACAAGAGAAATGTTATGTCCACAACATTTTTATCACAAATCATAAGTAGTAAGTTATTACAGGCTATTATTGGTGGACAAAAAAATAATTTCATTGTTAAGATTAAATTAGAATAACAATTTACTAAGATTTATTATGAAAAATAGTGTGGATGTAGCACTTTTTTTTTTCCACAATACATTTATTTTTAGTTGTAGTTAGTTCCAGTATAATATTTTATTTTGAAAGGAATTAACAATAATTGTGAAAATATTTTGACAATTTAATATATATATATATATATATATATTTATTAAAAGCAAAAACAAAAACATGTAGATCAAACCAAACTGGTGTACTAATTACTTCTCAAAATAAAAAAAAATAAAAAAAAATAAAAAAATAAAAACTCTTTTACTAATAAAAAATTATAAAGAAATATGTCAACTCACCAAATTGAAGTGGTGCGCTTTTCCATTGAAATTTGACAAAACTAAATCTTTCTTTGAAAGTACTAAAACAATGCGTTTTTATTAGCTAGTGTCCAAAACTTGACTATAGATAGAGCCATTGGCTCTTTTTATATATAGAGATAATAATAAAAAATAGTTAATGTCCTTGTAATGTACTATAACCCTGAAGCCTCCATTATTTTTTTTATTTGTTCATCCATCTCTTCACTTTATCACAATTTTAAAGTGTAAGTTTTGTTGTAAACCACCCCCCCCCCCCCCTGTCATTTAAGAACTTAGAAAAATAGAGAGAAACAAATGTTGAATTCTATATATTTTTTAAAAGCGATCAATACAGTGAAACTATACAACTTTGCATATTTTTAGATTGATTTTTTTTTTCAATTTATTTTCACCAACAAATTAGATGTCTAAAATTTAAGGTTATGTTTGGTAACAGTTTTTATTTTCTATGTTCAAAAACTTTTTTTGGGGAATATAAAGAAAAAATAATTTTCTTGTATTTTTGAAATCAAAAACATGTTTGGTTAGTTGAAATTAAAAAGATAGTTTTTTTTGAAAAAAAAAATAGAAAATAACAAAATATGTTGTTACTAGGATTTGAACTCTAATGCTAACTCATTAAATGAGACAAGTTCAGTAAATTAAATAGTTTTTTCACTGACTTTTAAAAATTAGAAACTGAAAACAGTCTTTTGTATGTTTTCAGTTTCCTTCACAAATTGAGTTTTGAGAACAATTTTTGTTTTCTATCTATTTTGGATTACCAAACAAGTTTTTTATTCTTAAAAATAGAAAATTGTTTTTGGAAACCGAAAATAAAGAGAAAAAACAGTTACCAAACATACCCTAAGTATTTAGATAATTTCTTACTTTGATTATTAGTAATTGTGAATTGGTTATTTGTGTTTCTTTATTTTAGAAAGTACATTTGGTGAACTTGTGGTTCTTCTTAGTTCTGATAGAGTCTACCCTCTTGAGGTTGCATGGACACTTGATGACATTAATTTAATTTGTGAAAGTTTTAATTCTTTTTCTTTTGTTAGTGTTCCTTTGTAATAGAGCTGCTCTAGTTCTTGCTTGTGTTGCCAAAGAGAAAGGGGAAACCTATTCTTGGTTTGAAGAATGTCCCTCTTTTCTCTTCCCAATTGTACATTATGATATTTAATCAATAAAATCTACTATTGGTTCTCTAAAAAAAATTATATGAAATATATATTTGTAGTTAACTAAACTATGTGCGAAAAAATAAATTATAGTTTACATTTATATTAGATTTTGAATGAGTATTAGAATTGTTTAATTCATTACCTTTTTAAGAATAATTTAAAGAATTAATTTTCTATTTGGGTTAGGATCAAGTTACATCTAGTTTAACATTAACTAATATTACACCATCTAATAACTTTTTATTGGGTTAATATTTTGAAAATCCTATTGTTGGATTATATTTTCTCAATGTTCTTAACATCCATGCCAATTTCTTATCAATTAGATGTTATTTACTATTTGATCCATAAGCACATCTTTTATGCATAATTTTAAAGTATAAAAAACTCAAAATTTAAACATTTAAGAGCATTTACACCAATGGGTGTATAATATAAAAATGTGTAAATTTACTCAGTTTTATCTAAAAATGACTCATATTAGTCAGTGCATAATTGTGTAAATTTACAAGTTTGCTATAGTAATCATGTAAATTATACTGACACTATTCATTTTGCATTTAGTTTTTTATTCTTTCTTTACATATTTCAAGGATGAAGAAAGAGAAACAATTAAAAAAATCAAGAAAATTTGATATTTTAAAGAAATGTATTGTACAATTGATAATCTGATAGGTGGTATTTTGAAAAGTGATATGTAAAATAGAAGAGTAAATATGCACAAATTATTGGTAAATTTATTATTGTTGACAAATATGCATAAATAAGTGGTATTTTAAGTCATATTTTATGTATGACTTAAAGGTGCACTTGATCAAAAATTGTGGTGACGATGTTTCACAAGATAAATATGCACAAATTATTGGTAAAATTATTATTGTTGACACATTGTAGTCATCTTGATATTGCATATGATGTTGGTAGATTGAGTAGATACACTCATAATCCTAGTGTTGAGCATTGGGATGCAATATCTATATTATTGGGATATTTAAAAGGGACTTTTGATTTTGGTTTGTCATATTGTAGTTATCCTATTTTAGAAAGATATTTTGATGCTAATTGGATCTTTGATATAGATGAGGAAAAACCCATTGGTGGAGATTTGTTCACACTAGTTGGAGGGGTTGTCTCTTCGAAGTCATCCAAGTAGAATTGCATAGTGAGATCCACCTTGGAAGCAGAGTTAGGGGCTTTAGAGAAGACTAGGTCCAAAGCAGTGTGGTTTAGGAGTCTATTTATTGATATGCCTCTATTTATTAACTCTATTACCTCTGTTTGCAATCATTGTGATTGCTAGACTGTCATAGCACATGCTAAGGGTAGAATTTATAATGGGAAAAGTCAACATATCCAATTAAGGCACAATGTTCTTAGGCAGCTTATTGATAATGGTATTATGTCCTTAGACTTTGTGAGGTCTGTAAGGAACTTGGCCAATCCTTTAGCCAAACCACTAGCAAGAAGGCTGGTGAGTGAGACATCTAGGGGGATTGGACTGATAACCAAGTTGTGACACTGTGGCCAACACCCAACCTCTATAATGGGTGATTCCACGTAAGAAATTAAATAGGTAGAGGTCATTAGTAGTCTATGTGGGCACTATCATTTGTTATGTGTTTTCCACTATCTCGGTAAGGAGATTAGTGATGAGTCCATCCCTGTGGTGTGAGACAGTGCTAAGTTGCAAAATTTGGTGAGGTTGAGCTTTAGGCTCTTAATGGATCCATATCCCTACCTGTTGGGATGGGGTGTATCTGCACGCATTCCTAATGGATGCTACCAGCTAAGTTGCAGATTGTTGGAGGTTGAACTTAAGGCTCTTAATGGATCCATATACCTACCTGTTGGGATGGGCTGTAGTTGCACACTCTCTGATGGATGCCACCAAATAAGTTGCAGATTCAGGTGAGAGTTGTTTTATGTACACAACAAATTATCACAACATTTTCATAACAAGAGACTTCGGTCTTCTATTGGTCAAAATAAAATTAAATAAAATAATAACATATTAGAATAGGACCTGTCACAAACCAAAGATAAAAATTTTATGAAAATATTGTGACATTTTATTGTATCCCTAAATTTTCTTTCTAAAGAGTAACAAACCAGTTTACCGCTAAAATAACAAGGAAAAAACTCCTATCACACCAATCACTCAATTTTTTTTTTTTAAAGCTAACTTTATCTCAATTTTCACTTTTCACCACTATTTAGCATTCATAGCTCTTTTTTGAGTTCTTTTCCCCTACGATCCCAAAAGTTTTTCTTTTTCTCGTAGCAATCTATCCCACATTTTGTAGAAAATAATAATAATAAATACTTAATGTCCTTGTAATTTATTATAACCCTAAAATATTAACCCAATAAAAAGTTATTAAATGGTGTAACATTAGTTAATGTTAAACTAGATGTAACTTGATCCTACCTCAAATAGAAAATCAATTTTTTAAATTATCCTTAAAAAGATAATGAAGTAAACAATTCTAATACTCATTCAAAATCTAATATAAATGTAAACTATAATTTATTTTTTCACACTTAGTTTAGTTAACTACAAATATATATTTCATATCATATTTTTTTTTGGAATCAATAGTAGATTTTATTGATTAAATATCACAGTGTACAATTGGGAAGAGAAAATATGGGCATTTTTCAAACCAAGAATAGGTTTCTCCTTTCTCTTTTGCAACATAGCAAGAGCTAGAGCAACTCTATTACATTTCAGAGGCACACTAACAAAAGAAAAAGAATTAAAACCTTCACAAGTTAAATTAATATCTTCAAGTATCCATACAACCTCAAGAGGGCAAACTCTTTTAGAATTAAGAAGATCCACAAGTTCACCAAATGTACTTTCTAAAATAAAGAAATACAAATAACCAATTCATAGTTACTAACAATCAAAGTAAGAAATTGTCTAAATACTTAAAATTTAAACATCTAATTTGTTGATCAAAATAAATTGAGAAAGCAAATCGATCTAAAAATAAGCAAAGTTGTATAGTTTCACTATATTGATGGCTTTTTAAAAATATATAGAATTCAACATTTGTTTATCTATTTTTTTAAGTGCTTAAATGAAAAAAAAGAAGTGGGGGGGGGGGGGGTTTACAATAAAACCTACACTTTAAAATTGTGATATAGTCAAGAGATGGATGAACAAATAGAAAAAATAGTGGAGGCTTTAGGGGGGAATTTGATAGAATATAGAATAAGGATATGCAAACAAGAATTAGTCCCACTGAAATGGCAGAATAAATTGTGCTGGTAAGTAATACTACTCCCATACCTCCTAATATAAGACCTGACCCAAAAAAGACTAAAAGAAAATCATGTATCGGTCTAGGCAAACCCATTATATGTAAATTGATAAATAAATCAAAAAAGTTTTCATGACCTTATAGACCCCACTAGGAACTTTTTAATTGAATTAAATCCTAAAGAATGTGAATTGATGTATAATACATTACGAAGACATTAAGTATTTCTTATTATTATTTTCTATTATAAAATGTGGGATAGATTCCTATGAGAAAAAGGAAAAGGAAGAAGAACTCAAAAAAGTGACGTGAATGTTGAATAGTGGTAAAAAAGTGAAAATTGAGAAAGAGTTAGGTTTAAAAAAAAAAAAAAAATTTGAGAGATTGGTGTTTTGGGTATTTTCCTTGTTATTTTAGTAGTAAACTGGTTTGTTACTCTTTAAAAAGAAAATTTATGGACAACAAAATGTCACAGAATTCCTGTCTTTAGTTTGTAGCAGTTCCTATTCTAATATTTCATTATTTTATTTTATTTTGACCAATAGGAGACTAAAGTCTCTACTATTATGAAAATGATGTGATAATTTGTGCATAAGTAAAAAAACTCTCATCTCAAATAAATATACTTTTTGGTTTTTTCTATACGTTGTTTGTCACTTTTTTATTTTATATTATTTTTTATTTTTGGGAAACACGTTGTTTGTCACTTGTCAGTGATTGGTTGCTTTAAATGGTAAGTGGGACTTGTCTTTTTGTTTCTTTTTTGATAAAATTGTCTTTTCTTTTCTTTTCTTTTCCATATGCAAAGCATATTATAGTATGGGGTCATGTTACATAGTAAACATAATAGAAATGCCCTTCTTTTTCCTCTCTTTTTTTTTTTTTTTTTTTCCTTAAAGAAGTCTAGGGGAGCAACTATCCCACTCAGCCCCTGGCTCCGCCAATGACATTAAATACTTTGCTCTATAATTAGGCAAAAATGTCCAATAGCACCGTTTGATAAAATATTTAATAATATGTTACTGTTTGTAAAATATTTAACAAACTATCACGGTTATAAAATTCAAATCCATAATACTCAAGTTTTACATGTAACTCGAGTTCACAGAAATCAAGTTTCATAAAAATATGTGTAAGGTTGAATTTAATCAACCATCTTGTTTGTTTTATTCCGTGCCAAATTTGCTTGTAATTCAGCATTTAGAAATCCTGTATTTAGGTGGGAATCATGTAAGGGTAGTGTGTGAGAGAGTGTGAAGAAAAACTCAAGATTGTGCACTCAGCAAGGGACTCGCGACTGGATCTCGTGGCTTGCAAGTCGCCAAAGGATGTACACGAGTGAAGCATGTAGAGGAGTTGAACAGTCATGCTAGCTGGAGCACTACAGGACAAAAAGTCTAGTCTAGCCATTCAGTTAGCTCATGGCTTGGACTCCCCGACTCAGTCAAGTCGTGAAGCCAAGTTGCCAGTCCACTCTGTTTGGGAAAAACTGACTTTTCGCATTCCAAACACACACCATTATAAATACCCCTTATACCCACGAAATGTAGAGAGTTTCCAAAGAGAATTTTGAGAGAGAAACTCTAGAGAAAAACAAGATTGACTCATCCACAATCTTCATCCTTTGATTCTCTAAATTCCTTTACTCGCACCCTCTTCATTGTTAAATCCTTAAGAGGTACATTAGCCAAAACCTTTTCTCACCATACCCATATCTGTAAGGAGGCTATTTGGTGCTTGGGAAGCAGTTAGGAAGGGACCAATTGATATTGGTTGATGCTATGGGTTATAGCGGAATCCGGTAAGCTAAAGAAGACAAAGGTTCGGCATAACCTCATTGGAGCAAGAAGCTTGGAGGGCTTAGGTACACTGGGTAGATTAGGCTTGAAGGGTCTTCTGCTGTTCATGTATCCCAACTTCATTCTTTAGTGGATTATTGACCGCTTGGAGGGCGGCGGAGAGGTTTTACGCTGAGGACTTTGGTTTCCTCTTCGATAACACGTCGTTGTGTTGTCCTTGTGTTTGCATCTCTCTTCCCTTAATCTTTGTCATTTAATTTTTGCTATGGTTGTGATTTTATTTGGTTTAGATTGTTTTATTAATTCTGTTTTAGCTTATGGTCATGTTCCGCACATATATTGTTTGATAATAAATTTGAATTGGTAATTTGTGAATTGGGGGTCTAAACGTTCAAAGTGTTTTATACACTAATTGAACATTCAATATGCCATGATGGCACCAGTGATCTGGTGATCTGGAATTTAGAATTTTTTTTTCTTTCTTTTTTTAGATCAAAGATAGAAAGCTTTATTAAGATAGCAGAAATACTACAAGCTGAGTTACAAAGTGGAACAGTGGACCCCCAGAGAGTAAAACATAGGTCTGTATTCAACAGGGCAAGGGCCACGAAATGAGAAAAATATGCAGCAGTGGGATACGACAGAGAAACAGAGGATGGTCAAGTTTTTTGTGCTGTCATGAGGTGCTGGTAATTAGTTAAGAGACCCGAAGCACCCTCATAGATGTGATGTGGCTGAAGTTGAGTCTTTTCAAAGTGATATTTGTTTCGTGCATTCCAGAGAGCCCATATGATAACCATCCATAACTCAAGTTCTTGCTGGTTCAGCCTAGTTGTCATGGTCCTGAACAACTCAAAGAAATCTGATGCACTATTCGAGCGGTTCTGAATTCATCTACTTGCCAATAACCAAACATATCTAGCAAAAGGGCATTCCCAAAGCACATGACAGGTGGTCTCAACATGTTGGGAGCAAAATTCGCATCTATCATTGACCCTCACCTTACGGTGTTGCAAATTGTCTTTTGTGGGCAAAATATTTGAGCAGGCTCTCCACAAAAGGGACCGAACCTTGGGGGCACATTTAGTTTCCACACCTTCCATATTCTGCCATTTTGCCGTGCTTGTGAGTGTTCACCTTGTGAGTTGATTTTTAAGGCCAAGAGCAATTTTGTAGGTTGTCTTCACTGTAAAATTTTGGGTGCTATTTTCCTTCCACACTAATTCATCACTGGAATTCAGATTGTTCAGAGGTATGGCAAGGATCTCTTGTTAGGTTGATGGAGCAAACAGAGCTTGAATCTTTCCTCGGTCCCACTGCCTAGTGTCTTCATCAATGAGGTCACTAACAAATAGTGGATTAGGAGGTGAGCCTAGGAAAATGGGAGCATGGGTTAACCATTTATGGGTGGTAACCTGAATATGACGCCCATCCCCCACCCGCAATCTAGTACCCTTCCGAATAATTTCTCTAGCTATGAGTAGACTTCGCCATACATACGATGGATTGGTCCCAAGTTCTGCCTCCATGAAGGAGCAATTTGGGAAGTATTGGCTTTGTACACTTTATAAAATAGTGAATGAGTGTGTTTTATCAATCTCCAAGCTTGTTTAGCTAGCATAGCTAAATTGAAAGCATGAATATCTCTAAAACCCATACCACCATTGTTCTTTGACTTGCAAAGTTTATTCCAATTGATCCAATGAATTTTTTTACAACCATTGTTCTTTGTCTGCCCCCACCAGTATTTTACAAGAGTTGAATTAATATCATCACACAAGGATTTTGGGAGTTTAAAGATGCCCATAGTATATGTAGGGATTACCTACGCCACTGTTTTATTCAGTATTTCCCGTCCCGCTTTTGAGATAAATTTCTCCTTCCAACCCATCACCCGCTTTGTGATTTTTTCCTTAAGCCCCCTGAAAGTATTTACCTTGGATTTACCAGGCAACATGGGTAAACCAAGGTATTTTTCACAATCAGTCATAACCTGGGCTCCCAACATTCCTTGGATGATATCCTTCACTTCTGCCCTTGTATTTTTACTAAAGAAAAGAGTCATTTTGTCCCTGTTTATTGCTTGACCTGATGCCCTCTCATATTGCTCAAGGATGGTTATCAGTTGCTAGCACTTCTCAATTGATGCTTGGCAAAATAGCAAGCTATCATCAGCAAATAGCAAGTGAGAAATCCGCACTCCGTTTCTACAAGATAAGATCCCCTGTAGTTGCTTCCTTTCTTCCACTCTTCTCAACAAGGCTGACATACCCTCTACACATACGAGAAACAAATAAGGTGATAAAGGGTCACCCTATTTAATTCCCCTAGATGGATTAACAAAACCCCTAGGCTCCCCATTAATTAGGACTGAGTATGAGGCTGTATTGACTATTTCCATTGCCAAATGTACCCATTTTTCTTCCAACCCCAACTGTATCATCATTTTTTCAAGGAAACCCCACTCCACCCTATTATACGCCTTGCTTATATCTAACTTCACTGCCATCTGACATTTTTTCCCCTTCTACGATTCCGCATCCTGTGCAACACCTTAAAAGCTACAGTTGTATTATTTGTGACCAGTCTATCTGGCACAAAAGCACTTTGAGCATCGGATATGATTTTTGGTAAAATAATTTTAAGCCAGTTAGCAAGAACTTTTGAATAAATACGGGAAATCACATTACCCAAATTGATGGGACAAAAATCTGAAAGATATTGGGGGTCATTTTTTTTGGGGATCAACACAATATGAGTGTAATCTGGAATTTAGAATTAAAAATGTGGAACTTGAGTTAATTAAGCGTGTAATCTGATAATCGAGTTCCTTGTTTCTACTCCAGTGTAGTCAAAGCACAAAGCCAAAAGGTGCAACCTTTTTTCTAGTTCTAAAATATTTATTAGTATTTGCTATATTGGTCTTTTCATAAAACTAAAAGCCCCACAATGTACCGAATGTGGTGCACACCTCCTTCATGCTTGTAATTTGATTTTCATTTCTATTATTTATCTCTGATGGGCTAGTGGATGAACTTATGGTATATTTTTTGACACAGGGTGCTGCTCTGGAATCACTCACCATAAAATCCAGTAGCATGCTTGAGATGTCTTTGGACCCTTGTCATCTCCTTCCTACACAGGTATCTTCAATTTCTACCACAAATGAAAATAAGGGAGTTACTATTACCAGATCTCATGAGGTTCCTAGAAAATCTAATATAGATGGGACATCTACAGCTGCTGGAAAAAGTGGAAGTCTATCTCTTGATGTATTATCTAAAGCTAAGAAAACTTAAAGAAAAAAAAATCCCAGCAACCAAAACTCAAACAAAATTCTGGTAAAAAATCTTAGCAACCACCGAAACTTAAAGCAAACACATGAACCAAGCCTAGCAACCACCACAACATAAATCGCATACCCAAACCACAACCCACCACCATACCAAACCCAGCAACCATTGCCACCACGAGACGCCGATCTCAACACCACAATCTGCCAAATGGCCACGTCCCACACTGGTAGACTAGTGAAGAGTTCTGAGAATTGAGAGGGAGTTTGACTGAGAAGAGGAAAGAAAGAGAGATAAAAAGTTCCTAGGAGTTGTAAGATCTTTATGTGGGAAGGGTAATAATTCTTTAGGAACTCGAGTTTCACAACTCGGATTGCATGTGGCATTTTTAATTCTAAATTCCAGATCACCAGGTATCACTGTGGCACATTTTTTTATGGAACTCAATTTTTGTGAACTCGAGTTACATGTGAAACTTGAGTTTTGTGGATTTGGATCCGAAGTAATACTTAGGGTATTGCACCGGGTGCAATTACACTAATTCATCTCACATCAATTTTTACCATCCCATTTTTATCTTTAACTTTTTAACTCTTTTAACACTTTTTTTTAACTTTTTTTTTTAATTCAATGGTTGAGATTGAAAGTTGAAAATTCAACTTTCAATCTCAGCCATCTAGAGTATTGCACCTGATCTCAATCCGAATTTTATGGACTTGAATTTTAAAACAGTAGTAGATTGCTAAATATTTCACAAATAGTGGTGTATTATTAAATATTTTGTCAAATAGTGCTATTAGGCCATTTTCGCCTTATAATTAAATATTATGAATCCTAATTATAATATTTCGAGAACAATGGATGAAAGTAATGATTAAAACAATTCTGAATCAAATAATTCCTATTAGAATAATGGTAAAACACAAAAAGTGTGATTAGAAAATAGTAAAGATGGAAGAATGTACGTATATATATTTTTAATTTATTATAACCTTTTAAATATTATACAAAGAAGATTTTCTATGAATAATTATAAATATATATTAAACATTTTAACAAAGAAATTCAATAGGATTAGTTTTAAAATATGCTTTATGTTGAGAATAGTTATGTTATAATTTTGTGATATTTATTCTTTTTAAATGCAAAGTAATTTATTCATAATAGACATTTCGCAAAAGTGCTATCGTAGCTTAAGTAGTCGGTTAATCAAGGTTGGTCAATGCCTCAATAGAATCAAGTCTCACTTGTCGCTAGTTAGGCCCCTGTTGATTATGGGATGTGGAGTTCTGTGTCAAATGGCAACTACGGTGTGAGTTGCTATTTTTGGGGGTGGGTTAATTGGGAAAAGATGAGTGGTTTGTGGTTACTTGCAATGGTAGCTGGGGCCATTGGTAAGGGGATTGTCATGAGTCTGGCCATATGGGTCAAGTTTGATGTGGGTTTCAAAGCATGGGGCTTATAGGGCCTAATGGGCATACGTGGCAAAACGGGCGGGTCGGGTCGATTGGGTTTATGAGTCAATCCAGTCGCGGGTCAAGTCGGGTTGCGAGTCAGGTCGAGTTGACCTGTATTTTTCAAACAAGTTTTTTTCTTTTTTCTTTTTTGAAATAGATGCAATCTATCAATTGTTTATAAGTTTCTTAACTGTGATTAGATTCTCACTAGTGATATTGTTACCAATTACCACTAAACACTTGATATCCAAATTTGGTGCAACTCTTGTTCCAGCTTTTTAGAAGCTAATCTTGGTATAATCTTCGATGTGTTTAAATTAGGAAGAGAAAATGAAGGTGGCAAGTAAAGAATGACAAACTATAATGGAGTACATAACATATTAAGTAAAGAAGAATAAATAAATATTTTATAAGAATTACACCTCAATCTCAATCTACTCAATGTTGGTAGACGTGGCAAAACGGGTGGGTCGAGTCAGGTCAATCAGGTCGTGGGTCAATTGAGTCGGGTCATAAAATTCTAACCCGTTTTGCCATGTCTACTAATGGGTTATAGATTTGGTATGAGCTTGGTTAATTTGAGTAAATTGGTTTAGATAGGGTGATTGTGGGTTACAAGTTTGTATTAAGGAGGCTTTGAAGGGAGGTTGCTTTGGTGGATTGTTGGCAGACCTGGTGAAATGGGTGGGTTGGGTTCGGGTTAGGTCAATCGGTTTTTTCTCAAATTATTATTTTTTTTTTTAAATGTATTTTCCATGTGATAAGTCATGCAACAAATGATTTGACAAAGAAAAAAACATATAAGAAATTACAAATGCCTATTGGATAGCTTATTTGACAAATAAAAAAAAACATATAAGAAATTTACAATCTTGAAAACCAAGCGAGAAATTTATAATCTACTTCACTCTTTTCACACTTAGCGATGTTTTTCATACTTGTCTATAATTTCAAATCTATGTTTTTGACTTTACTGCAATTAGATTATCTTAACATGTAATTTATCATTTAATATCTAAAAATCTTTACTTATTACCGTATTCAAGTGAGAATAATGTCACAATCATTCTTCTTTCAATTCATTTGTCAATTGAGTTTTAGTTGTGCACTATAAAGCTCAAAACAAACAAGTTAACCAACCATGTATTGATTTTTTTACTTTTTATTTTTTTAAATGAGTCGTGTCACGAGTCAACTCATTTTTATTTCAAATACAAAATATTCACATTTAGGTTGGATTACCGTTATTGGGTCCCAACCCATTTTTCCATGTCTAGTTGTTGGGATTAATTGAATGTTGAGTTCGAGTAGTAGCAATTGTGGGGGTTAGAAAATACAAATAAGGGAAAATAAAAGAGAAACAACATGAATCCTAGGCTTGACCACCTAAAACTTGCCAATCTTGGGCTTAACTACCTGGGGGTGCTTTGAATCACTGCCAAGCTTACTAGCAAAACATCTCTAGTAAAAAAAAAATCAAATTGCTTCACTCAAACCATTTCATCTTTATAATAAGTTTCAAGGATTATATTAAGGCACAATTACATCCCAAGGAATCCTCAATCATAACAAAAGCTAAATTCAAAATTCAAAAATAAAATCTGATATCTTAAAACACACACATAACAAATTCTGAAATTTGGTTGTGCTCATTGCGTGACAAACTGTCATCAATTGCCACCATAATAATCAAATTCTTGCAAACTGCATATAACTCTTGAGCATGCCAAAATATTATTACTTTGGGAGAATGCACCTTGTGTTTCCACTTTATGCAGCTAGTGTTCCACCGGAAACAGAAGATCATGTTTCCTCCTCTAAAACAACTTTCATGACATCTCGGCGTACTCCAATATCATTAGCCAAACGATTGACACAGTATTTGCCATAACCTCCCGCCAGACCAGTAACATTGGTAGCTAGAAATCCAAGTGGTGAAGATCGGGCAAGAAACACAAGTGATGAAGAAATGATAATACCGGCAGCAGCTTGAAAGGATGCTGCCTGCCCACTCTGGCCCATGCTAACAGTAGGAATCACTCTCAAGCCTGTTTTGCAGCATAATGCAAAGTCTTCACAGTTGTTCTTGATAACATCATAGTCACCAAAGCCCTTCCGGAGGAAATAAAAGGCACGATGAATAACTTGTTCGGGTGACTCCGACGAAGCAAGAGTGCAAGTGCCTCCACGAACTTTGGCAAGAAAGAAAGTTCGTGTGACACCATACTCATAGCGGTAGAGATCTCCACCTGAAAGAAAACAATCTATACAAGAAGAGATGACTCCATCACGCCTTGATTCATCACCACATATTGGGCATGGATTGTCCAAAGGATGGTGAGGTAATGAGCTCCCAATGATGTTGTCTAATGCAGTTCCTGTACCAATTTCCTGGCCTTCTCCCCGAAGAAAGTGGATAACATTTCCCGCATCGACATATATCCCTGTTGTTACAAAGTAGAATCTAGCTGTTTTTACTTGAAACAACTAAAATTGTAACATACATACATCAAGCAAACTAGAAATCAACTCTTGCTGTAAAAACAATTTCCAAGAAAAGACGATTGCGTTCATTCAATCAAACACAAAGAACCCTTTAACTGCTAGTATAAGTGTATAACCCTTCTGTTTTTCAAATTACTGCTCTACTGGTATAACTAGATAAAGGTAATTAAGCATTGATTAGGATTTCGGCATTGTTATCAACCCCAACAGTTCAACTATAGTCCTACAAAAATGTTAATTTGAGGCCAATTCCAAGAGCCCTTAATACCATTACGTCCATTACAAGATTATTAAAAAAATATGCATATTTACCATTTCGAGATACACAAAAGCATTTCCAAGTGAAAAAGACATAGGACACATTGAAAATATAGCATCTAATTGGGTTTTTGCTAGAAAATATAATAAATTATTAAAAATAGTATTGTGGTAAAATTCTTTGGGAGAATAGTCTTTCAAAACACAATTTCGGTTATATCACATCTTGCACTAAAATCATATTTTTTAAAAACAACAAAATTTAAAATTTCAATACTTAAATTCATCATTATAAATAAAATAAATATTAGTATTTTTAAAAAAAAAAAAAAAAAATCAGCACCTAATTTAATGGAGCCATATTAACTTTATTTGTTTTTGTATTGTGTTCTTTCCTGAAACATTGGAGGGGTATGTCCCACAAACGTAACTCCAGTTTCAGAAATAGTAGTAAAATTTCCATCAAAATTTGTGATCAAGGTTGACAAAACAAAATAAACGAGAAATATGAGAAAAACAGATCCTATTATGAAGGAGTAAAGCAAATGTAGGAGTAATTACTTAGATACTAATCAACAAAAATAAATAAAAATGATGATTATAGTCAGAAAGGAAAAGAGGAAGAAATGGAAAGGGCACCGTGGTGGGAGTAGGTATAGGCGAGTCTATAGGAGTAGATATGATCCCCACGTTTTAGATCCTCCCTCTTGATCTTGTTCGTCAACACTCCCATTGCTTTGGTCTTTCTCTCTGCTCTGCTCCCTTCTGCAACTCTCTGTATCAATTTTGTTAGTATGATCAATGAAAACAATATAGACAAAGATTCCCACTATTCCCACACCCCACTGAGAATGAAAAAGTATTCTCGCTTGTCCAATGCAACCACTTCCTTCTCCTAAGGGTTTCCTTTTCCTTTGCTTCCTCTGTCACTTTAGAATATATATATATATATATATATATATATATATATATATTATAAAAATACATTTTTTGTTTTTAAAATTTGATTTCCATCCCTTTTTTTAATGCTGCAAAAAATTAAAATTTTATTAGTTTTGCTTTACTATTTGATTATACCTAAGGGCATTAACATCGACTCTTTAAAAAAATTGTAAGATTTAGCAGGTTAAAAAGTTACTTTTTTTTTTTATTTTAAGATAGCATTTAATAGTACACCATACATCACATTTTTTACTAATATATATATATATATATATTAGTGGTAATTACAATAAACCTACCTGTGATTTGATTTAAAATTACTTTGTCTACCTGTGGTTTAAAAAACGTCACTTTATACTTTGTCCACTTAAAGTAAGTTCTATTTGTCTCCCGTTACCCACATATATTAAAAAAAATGGTAAATATGTATTTTGCTCTTTTTTTATTTCATTTTTTTTTTTTGGCTCTATTTTAGTATTCTCAAAAGAAAAAACAGTGAGTTAATCCCACATTGAAAAATGAGTGTGAGTTAAAGAGGTTTAAAGTCTGTGCTGTGTATCCAAAAATTAGGCCCTTTTGGATATACAATACTGTAAGTTTCTTTAAAAAAAAAAACATTTTTCCCTCTTCTCGTGTGTGAATTAATACTCTCAAAAAAAAAAAAATCTTCCCAAAACATAGAAAAACTAAAAAACCAAGAGAAAATAAGATCAAAAAATTAAGTTCCATAAAATTTAAAAATTAGGTTCCTTATGAGAACTCTAACTTGAATCAAAGAACAAAGACATTACTTGTAAAGAGTGTCTCTTGTTGTTGTTCTTGTAATATGACTTTGTTGTACGCATAAAAAACGATCCAAGTTGTTAATTAGATTTATTATGAATAAAACTTGTTAAAACCAAAAAAAAAAAAAAAAATCAATATCATGTCAAAATCATGCAGTGGAAAAAATAAATAAGACAAGATATGATGATCCAGGAAAACTAATGAAACAAACTAGTCCACTGTAGTAAAGAGAAGTTTTAGATCTAGTACAAAACCTTTATCCCTAGACTCTACAATCCCCGTAGATGAACTTACAATAGAAACCTTCTACTGCTTCAGAACCTTTGAACTCTTCAATATATGAACACCACCCTTTATGTTGCACGGATCCCAGTACGTGACTAACCAAAGATGCACAGCTCCAAGTACGTGACTAACACACCAACTTGAAGAAGATATTGGCTGCAAAATTCTTCACTTCATCAACAATGAAGATCAAGAAGTACTTGGTTACAAAACCCTAAGGCACAAAGATGTAATAGCTTCTTTTCGGAGAGAATAAGGCATCAGTCACCTTTTTCATATATTCTCCTTGTATTCTCTTATGTGACAGTCTCTAAAATAAGCCTTATATATGTCTAGGGTTGTGAGAAAAGAAACCCTACACAAATACATAAGTATAGGCCGAAAATCAGAATTCCCGCAACCTCGATAAATAGTATTTGTCAAGCTATCTGTCCAGCTTTAGTAAACAGCTTTTCTTCACTTGTTTCTTGGTCCAATTTTCATGGCTTTAATACTAAACTTGAACAACATGTTTCTTGAAGTATTAAACACATCCTAGACCTACCCAAATACAAATAAAATGCGTTTTGTTAAAGGATTAGCCAATTACACAAAATATATCCTTAACAGACGGCGCGATTTACCCAGGACCAAATGGTGTATGAGCTACATAAGGGAAAAACTAAGGAGACCTAAAGGAAATCTTATAGTAGGAAGAAACCCAAGAGATCTGGGAGAGAAGCAAGGCATGACGAGAGGCAAAGCTCACACAATGGCCAGTGACGGCTCCAAAAAATTTTCTCAGAGTATTCCTTAAGAAATTCATTTGAAATATTAATAAAATTATTAATTATTGTTATTTAGTTGTTTCATTAATTTTTTTGTCTTTTATAAACTATAATTTGTTGTTTCATTAATTATAAAATTATTAATTGTTGTTTCGCCTAACATAATTTAATTTGTTTTTCTTTTATAATTTATTGGTTAATTAAATTATTTATTATTGTTTATTAGTTGCATCATTATTTTCCTTTACTAACTATTAGCACACACCCCATAATTTAATTTTTTCTTTTATTGGTAAGTTACTACCTCTGCTCTGGATGGCTTTACTTCCCCCAATTCAAATATCTCACCTAGCCCCATGCCCCCATCCACCCCCCACTCAACAGACAAGCCCCATGTTCCCAATCACAAGAGCCAATCAGATGAATTCACACATCACAATACACTAAAAGACAAACTCAATAACTCACCCACACCAACACCAACGGATAAAGCCAAAACAAACAGCAGGAGCAAATATTAATAAAGTTATAAAGACTAAAGTAAAGCTAGCCAATTATAGTTCAAACATCAAAGAGAAAGAGAGAGAATCATATAAAGAAAGAGAGAGAGAGTCATTTCATTAATTCATTTTCATTTTTCAGTCTTCAGATAAAGACTAAAGAGAGAGAGAGACAAAGAGTCTCAGAGACTCCACACTTCACAGCAAAAGCAAGCAAAGTGAGTGAGCAAACCCCAAACCCATCAACTTGATCGTGTAAGAGAGAAAAAGAGAGAGAAGTGTAAAGATGAAATACCTTGAGGGAGCAGGGAGGCTTGAGGGGCGGCGCCACTACAAGTGTGACTGACGGATCAAATTGATCTCCGATGCCCCGTGCCTAATGCGATGTGCGCTGGACTAAAGCTCAAGTTGTGTTGGCTGACTGATCTCCAATCCGATGCCTAATCCATCTATAGGGAGGCTTGTAGGGCGGCGCCACTACGAGCGTCATTAACGGATCGAACCGATCTCTGATGCCCCGTGCCCGATGCAATGTGCTCTAGACTGGAGCTCGAGTTGTGTTGGCTAATCGATCTCTGATCCAATGCCCAATCCGTCTATTGGCTGTTGTGTTGCAGCATTGCTCTGTTGACTAATGAGGTTTTTGTCTTTAGGTTAGGTTTTTGATTTAGTGATTTGAGATTTCAGTTTTTTCTTTAGTTGATGAATCGGTAGACGAGTATATTGGGTTATGGGTTTTGTTTTTTTTTTTTTTTTTTTTTTTGAGAAATCCGTGGGTTTGCTTTACCTATTTACCATCTGTTGGGTTGTTTTTTTCTTTAGATTGGGTTTGCTTTACCATTTGTTGTTTAGCATTGATGTCATTTAGGATTGATGTTGGGCCTTTTTGTGGGCTTGGTCTGTTACAAATTTTTTTTTTTTTTTTTTCAGATTTTAGTTCAAAATTTTTTTTGGGCTTTTTTTTTTTTTCTTTTTTGCTTGAAAGTAAAACAAATAAAATTTTTTTTTATTTGCGGGTGTTCCTATTTTTTTTAAAGGGTAAACAAATTAAAAAAAATTTAATTATTATATATAAAATTTTTTTTCTTCAGGTCAAGGTGTTCCTGGGAGCACCCTGAGCTTAACGTGGCGCTGCTACTAACAATGGCCCATGGAAGAACTCCATACATGTTGGTAGAGCAGAGAGAGAAAGCATAACAAATTAGTTTATAACCTATAAAATCTGTGTGAAGTATTAATAGAACAAAAAGCATAACAACTTGTTTAAAATTCATGACCACAAGTTGTTAGCTTCTTCAGCCACAACAGTTTTTGTAGGGTATTGGGTTATGATTATTTGGATTGGATCTTGACTAAATTGGTGGGTTTTTATTGGATTTAGGTAAGGAGGTAGTGGATTAGGAAAAGTTTGGTTGAAGGATAGATATGAGATGGGAATGCCATATTTTTTATTTTTAGAGCATTCACATTGGGAAATGCTATCCTATTCTATTTTACTATCTCGAAAAGTTACTTTATCAATTATACAATACCATTTTACAATTCACACAACATCCCAACTTTTATTTTACCATACAATACATTAAAATAATATATCTACATAATAAAATAATAATATAACCCAAAACTAAATAAAAACCAAAACCACCGTGAGAGAGAAAGCCTCCACTGTGAGCCACATATTGTGGCAAGCCACTCATTGTTGTAGAATAGTTGTTTACCCAATTTCCCACACACAAGCACACCAAAGAAAAGTAAGCCATAGACAAAGACAAAGACCAAGAAATTAAACTACACCCATTTTCAGATCCAACTAAATCACGCTTCTTTCAAATCCAACTTTCCCATTTCACACACAAACAAACAAAACTAAACCACACCCATTTTCTATTTTTGTGAAATTTCACGTTTATACACACATACAAACACCATAACCACGCCGCCACCACCACCTTAATCTGCTAGCAACGCAGCCACCACCCACACACCAAACCCACGACCCACGCCATAAAAATTTAGCCACCACTGCAGTAAAATCTCATCAATAACTAGAGGAGAAGCTAGCTTCAGCCATGGAGTCTTGGCGAAAAGAAACCAGAGGATTTGGGAGAGAATGAGAGAGAGTGATGACAGAGATGAGGAAAGAGAGAGTTGAGAAAGAAAAGGAGACCAAAAAGAGAAAACAGAGGACAGGTTTTGGAGCTTTGATGCTAAATATTAGCAACATATGGCATTTACAAGACCCAATGTGAATGCTCCAAGAAGAATATTATGTTTGTTTTTAAATTTTACCAAACCTAGCTTTTAGATCTTTCTTTTTTCTTTTTAGTTTTTTTATGTTTTGGGAGGGGAGACATAAAAGAGGAGCAAAAATACATGTTTACCCTTATTTTTAATAGAGGTGGGTTACGGAAAACAAATGAAGCTTACCTCAAGTGGGTAAAATAACACTTTTTAAACCACGGGTAGGCAAAATGATTTCAGGCCAAACCACAGGTGGGCTTATTGCAGTAACCCCTATATATTAATAGGTAAAACTTAGAGAAAATCCAATTAGATTCTACAATTGAAGTTCAATTTTGCATCATGTGTCATAAATTATTTATTTTTAGAGAGAGTTTTATTTCTTAATTTTAAAGTCAGATGTGGGACCACATCATAAATATCCATCTAAGTGAGTTATTGCATACAAAAACTAAAGAGTCTATAATTAATGAACATAAAAAAAATAAAAAAATAAAAGAAAAAAAAGGACAATACCTAATAATATTATTACAAGACTTTTTAAAGAGTTAAAAAAATATAAGAATGACTATCAATAAAATTTAAATTATATATGTAAGAATTATATTATACATCTTAATGTATATCTTTTAAATTATTTGTTTTTAAGGAAAGTTATATTTCTTAATTTTGGAGTCAAATGTGGGGCCGCATCATAAATATTCATCCAAGTGAGTTATTGTATACAAAAACCAAAGAATCTAGAATTAATGAACCTAAAAATATTTTTAAAATCGATAATTTACATTTTCTACCTAATAATATTATTACAAGATTTTTTAAAGAGTTAAAAAAATATATAAGAATGACTATCAATAATATTTAAATTATATACGTAAGAATTATTCTATGCATCTTAATGTATATCTTTTAAATATATCCATGCATGTGCATGGGGTTGCAAGATAGTTCAAAATAATGCATTTCACGCCAAGTAATTTATGGCATGACTTATTGTACGTGCAAGTTAGATTTGAGCTTATTTATGGAAGTGAAATAAGTTATCTAACAATACATCTACATGAGAAAGCTGGAAAAGATGCAAACTTTGACATGACACTCAAACAAGAAATAAAGAAAGTGGTGGTAGGACATGAAAAAGACACATATTTAAACAAGAAGAGGAAGCTAATTATCAAAACAACACGGGATGTATGTGGAAAACCCTAGAGAAGGGATAAAAAACCACGATTTGAGCAAGAACATTATGATAGGCCACAAACTGAATGACCCCTTGTGATAGAAATTAATTAATTAATTAGCCAAGTTATTAATTAATCAATTTATTATGCAAACGCGTGGTAGCACAAAAAAATCACCAATAAACTAATTATACAGCGGAAAATAAATAACACGATGATTTGTTTACGAATGGAGAAAACCTAACAGCAAAAACCCCACCAGGTGATTTTCAGGTCACTACTCCCGAAACTCCACTATTATCACAACAAGCAATTACAAGTAAAGGAATCCCAAGTACCTTACTAACCTACAGTTGAACCCTTATCCCAATACCCAATTGGACTTGTTTTGTAGTGACAATTTCCATTTCTAATGCACGGCTCCCAAGTACGTGACTAAACAATTGTGCGGATCCCAGTATGCGACTTCAATCACCAACTAAGAAGGTTGTTGGCTGCAAAGTTCTTCAGTTCATCCACACGATGAATATCAAGAAGATGTTTGGTTACAAAACCCTACGGTGCACATACACAGCAACTTCTTCAAGAGAAAGAGATGAACTAGGGCAAGAACTTCGTCTCCAGTCACAATTTGCTTGAACAGAGTTTGCTCAATGCTTGTACAACTTGTGAACTGTTTGACGGCCCTTAAAACAATCCTTTTATATGTCTAGGGTTAGGAGAAAAGAAAGCCCAAAGACATATTCATGGATCCCAAGAAAATCATATCATAATTCTAAAATTCTTAAACCTCGACAAATAGGAGGTGTCGAGCACACAGGGCTTGAACAACTTTCTTAAGCTCGATAGATGCAGCTATCGAGCCAACTGTCGAGCTTTAATGAATTTGCACTATCAGCTTGTTTTCTTGGACAAACTTGAAGGCTTCAACACTTAATCTTGAAACATGGTTTCTTGAAGTATTTCAACATATCCTAAATCTACCCAAATACAAGTAAAGTGCGTTTTGTCAAGGGATAAGCCAATTACATAAAATAGTGACATATGTTCCTAACAAGTGAAACACATATGTCCTAACACAATGCATTCTTGCTTGGCTCAACTTGTATTCTATATGGAAAAGAGATTAGTTTACAATGAAGTTGCCTTTCTTTCCTAACAACTCTCCACTTTCCATCTCAAAATATCTAGTTAGGTTCTTACCCTAATAGCACAGCTACATGTTCTTTTTATACTCTAAGGAATGTGGTTGAATACAAGGATAGGTGTTAAGTCATCATATTCTCTCTTTTGGATCTTTTCACAACTATGATATTATTTGCTGACTAAGGGATAAGAACTGCGCCAATGTGGCACTACGACCTGTAGGTAGGTAGCTTTGCCACTGCTTGGGAGACAAGTCTTGGACATTGAGAAGGACATCAAGAGCACTGTGATTGGTACCATGTCAAGTGTAAATCATACTTCCTTCCTAAGGCAGTCATGCCTTTAGCACGGACCAGGGCAAGATCCTTTAGACAATGCTTCCTCTCCCTTTGCTCACAGCCACTCCACATGTAGAGTCTAGATTTAACCACTTATGCATTCTCCCATGCCTTAGTGGTGTTATGTACATTAGCCCCCTGACTGTCAATGGCATTAATGGCATAGGCCTTTGACAATCACATTGGTTCCGGCATTAACACTTAGTAATCATACCTTGCAACGTTCAAGACGGACACGTGGCTTAAAAGGGTGCTTTTAGCCGTTTTGGCGTCTCTTCATTTCTTGTGTTTTGGAAAATAAACATTACTCCTCATAAATTTCATGTCTTTTTACTTAACTGCAGTTGAAGATTTAAATAGGGAATGTATCTTCTTCAACCTTCATTCCTTTTGTATCTTTCTGATTTTTCTCCCAAAAAAAAACATAACCTCCAAGAAAAATGTCAAACTCCTCTTCTGATGGTTTTAAATCCCCACAGCGCTCCTTAAGCTTTCTCTTCTATACCGTTGGAACTCCGTCACCCACATATTTTCTTTATCTCCTGACGAGTCTAAAGCTGTGAAGTTCCTTGAGGATGCAGTGAAGAAAACTTTAAAGAAGTCAGTTTTGAAAGCGACAAGGAAAGGGAAAGCCCCCAGTGAGGAAGTACCAGAAGATACCAATGTTGGCGGAGACAAAGGTTCCAAATCCAACTTCTAGGGATAGATCAAATACTTTTCAAGGGAATATACTGATGGCGTGGATGAGGAAGCCAATGGAGACTCCCTGAAGGAAGGCACCTACTTTGTTGTTGGAGAAGGTAATTCTAGTTCTCATGAACTCGAAGCCTTTATTTCCTTTTTACTTTCTCGCCATCTATTTGAGGGATATCCTCATAAAAAGATTCTACGTAAACATTTGCCTTTAGCCGTTAAACTAGCTAGAGGACAATCTTTCCCCCTTACCCCATATTTTCTAAGAACTTTATATTCTCACCTAGATTATTTTACTATTGACTTGCAACGCTCCTAGGGTTGATTCCAAGTTGAAACCTTCGTACCAATTGCTTTTTTAAAAATATGGTTGTGGGAACACTTTAGGAATTATACTCCTGTCTCTAAAGTGTTAAGCTCTTATAGGATCAATTTGCCATCACCCCAAGGTCTGCCACACTCTTGGTGTTGGAACAAAGTGGCAGTATCCTCAAACAATTTCCTTAGCAAAGTGTTAGATGACCCCACTGATTGGACAGCTAGACCTTACTCTGCTTTAAAGGGTGGACTTCCTCCACTATTCACTTCCCTAGAAAGCATCTTTGTTTCTTATTACAGAGATACTCCCTAATCAGAAGAAGAACTTTCTTTTGTTGCTTGCGCTTTTCCTTCTCACCTTTAGGCACATTTTCAAGATGATTATGAAACTCAAACCTACAACCCCCATAGGTTTGCTTGCTAATTTGGTTTTGACCAAGGCACACTAGGACATCTATCTACTTTAGCTTTGCCTGCTGTAGTGGCCTCTCTAGTCTTTAAGAAGGAAAATCTCATCAAGATTTTAGGGTCAAGCCCTGAAATCCCCTTTACTTCCCCCACCAGAAATGGACTGCCTTCACCCAAGTCATGGTGGTCCAACATCATAGAACGTGTTGGAATTTTGGGGAGAGTGGTACCCAACGAGTGGATGTCCCACCTATCTTTCATGGAGATTTGACTTTAAAGCCCTTTCCAAAAGCCAAACCCTCAAGAACTAAGAGAAAGAAGAATGCAAAAACCCCTTCTATGAAGAAGCCCAAGGTACACTTTTTTCTATATAGTGACTGTTTCTTGTAACCTTTTCTTTTATCCCTGAACTCAAGTAACTTTTCTTGTTTTCTCTATTTTTGACCTTTGACAGATTACGGGCTCTGTTCCTCAAGCTCAACTCAAAGCTAAAGTCACTTCTTCAACCCCAGAGATTTCTATACAAGAAATGACTTTCAATGAAGAAACAAAGTCTAACAGTGAAAAGGGGGATTCAAATCGGGTGTATGCCGAAAATCCCCAAGAGAAAGAAGATTTAACAGAAACTACTTCCAAGGAACAAGAGGGTGAAAGCACCTTGATAGAGTCTGATCCATTGCTCTCGTTGGTTTCCCCCAATCTAAGAGCAACTTGTTCTCTATTGCTCTCTAAGTATCTTGAAACCATGAGGGATACCAGCAAGTGGACCTTGTCACTTAGGGGTTTTCTCTTACAGCAAATTGAGTCTATCATATCCCAATTGCAATCAAAGGGTAAAGAGGATTGTCTAGCTCTCCCCCTTGACAATTTCCTTTACACACTGAGTGAGGCTGAGAGCCTAAGTGTTAATGCCGATTGGTTAAAAAGCTGTGTCACTGCATTGAGGGACTTAAAGAAGGTAGGACCCTCTGTTCATGCTTCCTTGTCCTCACTTTGTGAATTAAGAGTTAAGGAGAACTCATGTATCAACAAAGCAAAGGCAGTAGAATCAGCCCTACAGGTGCATGCCACTTCAATCACTCAGCTCTAGGAATCAATCAAAAGACTTCAGGTGGAATTAACATCCCAACAAGAAGCAAGTTCTTCCCTTCAAACTCAACTAAAAGGTGTCACCGCAGAACGTAACTCTTTGAGGGAAGAGATTAAGAAGTTAAAGGCAAGCTAGGAGCTCTAAGCAATCCAGACTTCTCTCTTGAAAATTTTAGTTTTCTCACAAACATTCTCTAATTTTCAAGTTGTAATTTTTTTTTTTTGTGGTCTTGAAAGGTCATGGGGTTGTACTATAACTTTACCATGCCTTATTTCGTCGAACTATTTAGACTTTGCATGCACATTATGAACAACATCATATGAAATAACTGCATATAAGTATTTGTTTATAATAGTATGAGTTTTGCAAAACACAAAATCATTTTGACATAATGGCCACAAAAAATGTTTTACAAAGTTAAGCATGATATTTCTTAAGGTGAGCTCCGCTAATGGGGCTATACGCCTTTATACCTGCTTGATCCTTTAGCCAATAATATCTTGTTGCATGTGCTTCCTCTACTATGCATGGTCCTTCCCATTTTGGGGAAAACTTATGCTTAACATCTCCAACAACTTATCGTACATCTGGGGTAGCTTTCCAAAGAAGTTCTCTCACTTGAAACTTTCTTTCTTTAGCTTGGCCTTCATGCCTAGCCTTCATGTTAGCCTGGTAAAGGTAGTTATGAAAGGCAACATTATCATGCATTTCCTCCATAATTTCCAAAGTATCTTCTCTGGTATTCCTACAATCTCTGCCAGTTTCACCACTAGCTTTACTAAGTCTATTGGGATAACAGCCTTTGTTCCATAGACTAGAGAAAAGGGTGAAGCTCCTGTAGCTTGTGATTTGGCTGTTTTGTGAGCCCACAATGTTGTAGGAAGCTCCTTCTTCCCCCCCTTTCCATTCTCCTTAGTCATTTTTCCCAATATCTTCAATAATCTTTTGTTATAGGCCATAGCTTGGGCATTTCCTTTGGGATAATAAGGTGTCAATGTCACGTGAGAAATGGAGTACCGTTCTATTAAACAGCGCACATCCTTGTTCAGGAATGGTGTGTCATTGTCAGAAATAATTTGGTTGGGTACCCCAAAACGACATATTATATTCTCCCTCAAGAAATTAGCCATTAAGCTACCTATTGCCTTCTTCAGAGCCACAACTTCTACCCACTTGGTAAATAGCTTAGTGGCTACCAATATCCATGTACATCCTTTAGAAAAGGGTTTATAGGTCCTATAAAATCTAGCCCCCAACTATGGAATGGATATGGAACCACAATTGGATGAAGACTTTGATGACTGGTATATATTTCATCTCCTCGCTTTTGGCATTCTTGACATTTCCTTACAAAGTCTTGAGCATCCCTTTGCATTGTGAGCCAATAATATCCCTAGTGCAAAGCCATTTGCCATAACTTCCTCCCACCAGGGTGTCCTACTGGTTCTCCCTCATGTAGGTCCGAAAGAACGCCATTGACTTCCTCAACAAGAATGCACACCATCCATCTCCCTTGGAAACTTTTCTTGAACAACTTCCCATTTACCACTTTAAACCTAGTCACATATTTTTTTCAACTTTTCTCTTTGTACGCGATCATCAGGCAATATACCTTGCAAGAGGTATCTCAAATATGGTTTCTGCCAATCTTCTTCCAGCAACTCACCATTAAGCACTTCTGCTTGATCTAGAGGAATAACATAACAAGTCTTGCAACTCCATTGTTCTTCCTTAGCATCATTGGCCATTTTTGGCTAGAAGACCCCCAACTTTTGTAATCTTCTATAGAGACTAACATCGATATTTATATCACAAATATCATAGTGCAATCTGTGCAACATGGTCAGCCTCTCTTGCCTTCAAACACACTTCATCAACAAACCCTCTGCTCCCCTGAGAAACAAATCTTCGTTAATCTTGAGGAAGTCTTTCATATTTGCTGGTAACTCTGACCCAACATACTTCCCTTGAGTCATTGCTTTTAACAAGGGTTTTCGCCAATCCTAAGGAAAACATAGCTCATCTTTAACTAAACCAGGTTGCTTCTCAACTCAGAGTGTTATCTTTTCTTTCTTCAATACAGACTTAGTGGCTAAGATAGCTAGTGAGTCAACAAGCTTATTTTCACCTCTGTTAACCACCTTGTACTCTATGAAAGTAAAGTGTTCCATAATCCTCTGCACTATAGCTTTGTAAGCAGCCAAGCTAGGATTCTTTACTCCATAAGTTCCCTTAACCTGTCTTATTACCAACTTAGAGTCACCAAATGCCTTCAACCTTTTTATGACTAATCTTCTGGTAGCCTTCAGCCCTACCAACAAGGCTTCATATTATGCTTCGTTATTAGAGCAAGGAAAGTACAACTTATAGGCAAACGTGTGCTCTTCCATTGATGACTTTAAGACTACTTCTATCCCTCCTCCTTGAACTGTAGATGGCCCATCAAAATACATCAACTACTCCTGCTCCTCTGTCACCATAACTTCCTATAAGGGAGGTGAGAAATCACTTGTCCTAGGAAAATTAGCCAGCAGATTAGCTACTGCCTAGCCTTTGATAGCAGTTGGCCATATGCATTCGATATCAAGGCACGATGTCAGGATGGCCCATGGCACCATTCTTCCTGACAACTGAGGACGTGTTAAGAGATACTTCACGGGATTACTCTCAGTCACTAGCTGCACACGATGTCCTAGAAAGTAATGATTGAATTTTGTCATAGCAAAAGCTAAAGACAAACATACTTTCTCAGCAGTTAAGTATCTTAACTCTGGTCCCTTCATAAGCTTGCTAATATAATACATTGGCTTCTCTTCCCCTTCCTACTCCTGAGCTAACAATGCTCCCGAGGATTACTCTGTATTAGCTATGTACAATAGAAAGGGTTTCCCAAGTACAGGGGCCACCATGGTGTGGGGATCCGCCAATATCATCTAAATCTTTTTGAATGTGTTTTGGCATTGATCACACCATACAAAAGTTACCTCTTTATTTGTCTGCTCTATGAGAGGCTTTAAGATCTCAACTAGGCCTAGAATGAATCTTCTTAAATAAGAAACCTTTCCCACATAGCTTCTCAACTCCTTCAGAGTTATAGGAGGACTAAGAGTAGTTATTGCTTTAGCCTTTATGGGGTCCAAATCAATCCCCCTATGATGAACAAGAAATCCCAAGAATTTCCCTAAAGATACCCCAAATGCACACTTGGAAGGATTCATCCTCAAATTATGCTCTCTGCATCTTTCAAAGACTTGTCTCAAGTGCACCAAGTGTTCAAAAGGATTCTTTGCCTTCACCACAAGATCATCAACGTAATCCTCTACCTGCTTATGAAGCATATCACCAAAGATCAAAATCATAGTTCTTTGGTATGTTGCACCTGCATTCTTCAATTCGAAAGGCATCACCCTATAGAAATAGTTTCCAAAGGATGTCCTGAAAGCAGTTTTCAAGGCATCTATTAGGTCCATAAGGATTTGATTATACCCACTATAACCATCCATAAAAGAGAAACGCTCATGACCATCCATTGCAGCTACCAGGATATCAACATTAGGAAGTAAGAATTCATCCTTTGGATAGGCTTTATTGAGATCCTGAAAATCCACACAGATTCTTATTTGACCATTTTTCTTCTTCACTAGAACTATGTTATCTAACTAGCTCGGGCATTCAATCTCTTCAATGAATACTACCTTTAAAAGTTTTTGCACCTCCAGCTTTATCTTTTCCTCCACATCTAAACGATATTCCCTTAGCGGTTGTTTCACAGGTTTAGCATTAGGATCCACCTTTAATTTGTGTGTTACCAAGTTTGGACTCAAACCTGACATTTCTTGATAACTCCAAGCAAAAATATCCTTGTATTCTTTCAACAAAGCTACTAGCTTTCCTCTCTCTTTTTCGGACAGATTCTTACTAATCTTTATCATTACTTCATCTTCTTCTTTATCACCCAGATTGACCTCAACTAGTTCTTCTTACACATTCTTAACACTATCATTCATACACTCAGGGGCTTATTTCACAAACTCCTCAGTTGTATGAACTTCCTCTAGTTGTTGTGTTGGATTAAGGGAATTAGGCTCGTCATCCTCCTCCTCCCCTTCCATTAACAATCAAAATTTGTATATCACTTGGCCATTAGGCCTGGTAACCCTTCTTATCTTGGGAGGCTTTTCTAGTTCTACTACTTCGCCATCATCTTCTTCCTCCATTTGCAAAGTAATAGGATTGAAAGGAAGAATTCTATTCTCGCCTTCAAGTTCGTACTCTTGATATAAAGCTACCTCAGCAAAATGAAATTCTACTCTATCAAAAGGCATTTTGGTGGCCTCAATGACTACCTGCTTGTTCCTCCAAATGGCCTCCACACACTGATGATATGTGGAAGCCACTGCTTTATATGCCTTTAGCCATGGACGACCTAAGATAATACAGTAAAATGAATTCCCCTCCATCACATGCATGAGAGTAGGTGCTTGAATTAGTCCAACCCTAAGGTCCAAAGACGCATGCCCAAGAGTACTCTGCTATAAGGCCCCTATTCCTGCTACCTGCATTGGCTTAAGAATAATTCTTTTCCTTGAAATTCTCAAGGCATCAAAAGTTGGTAGGGGTAGAATATTAATGGATGCACTAGTGTCTACCAATGCCCTTTTGATTCAAAATGCTCCCAAAAAGGTAGTAACATATAAAGGTCTATCGCCATCAATGACTCGATTGACTAGATCTTTATTAGAAAAGGTTACTGAATCGTTTGCTTCCTGGTATGCCACTTGCATCAAACTTACTTCAACAGAGACCACTTCATGATTCCTTTCCATCACCTTAGTCAAGGCTTGGGCTACTTCTCTTCTAGCCATCAGTCTAAGACCTATTCCTTCAAGAAAGGAATGTATTTTCTCCTTCTGTTGGATTCTCACTACCTATTCTTCATCTACCAATGGTGGCAGTGCTGAACTACTGCTAGCAATGTTTTCTACTTCTTCTTCTATAGGATCCTAATGACCTATGAAGAAAGTCGTTGCTACATCTGGTCTACACACATCCTTGAATCAGCTCTCTTCCCAACTTTGATAACCAAATCTTCCTTGTCTACCTTATCAAAGAAGATATTCCTCAAAGCATAGCAATCCATAGTATGGTGGTCACATCTCCTGTGGTACTTACAATAAAGTAGATTTCTCTTTTCCTCTTCTGTAGGTTCATGCTTACATTCAGGCAACATCATCACACCATCTTTCACCCAAGCTTCTAGGATGCTATACAACTCTTCAGTGGACACAGTAAAGGGAGGAGGAATGCCACTGTAGACACTCAATTTTGTACCCATGATTTAGTCAAGGAGAATGACTTGAATGACCATCCATGTACCCCAAAAATCATAATTGCATCATATGCATCAATTTGTTCTTACATTACATGCATCATTTTGTCTTTGTATTACATACATCATGTCATTCATTACATATCATAAAAATGATCTTGAGATTCTAACAGTCACAACGGTGTTTCCGGTTTTCAAATCAGACCATTGGATTGAAAGATATCACATGATCAAGTTTGCACGGTCAACATGCATTGTGTCTAGGTAAGGTCGACCACACATGATCAGTTTAAATTAATTTTGATTGGATAAGCCATTAAAATTAATTAAATAATTTTGTGATTGGTTGATAATTAGTGTTTAAAATAGGATTGCATGCATAGGAATAAAAAGGATGATTGGTTAACAATAAAAGCGTGGATAATTTGAACATTATCAAGATTTATTTTAAAGTATTTATCTACAATATAATTATTCTTAAATAGCCTGAATTGTCTAGAAAAGAGATGAAAATCATAAACGGAGGATGAAAACATGGCTAGGTATAAGGACCGGCCAAAAAACCCTAAAAGAAGAGTCCAAACGGCACCCGAACACGAAAGAGTGTTCGAAGCCCAAAGGGCAATTCAACACTTTTAGAGTGCCAAACAGTACTCTAAAAAGGGCCGAATTTCCATGATTTGGGCTTTGGCCCAACGGCCTTCGAGTGATGATAATGCATACCCTTTTCGATCTTTTCGCAAAAGGTTGCGTTCAGATTCACACCCTAATCACCCGTGCCTATTTTTTAGAGTCCTCTGATCTCTATAAATAGAGACTGAACCTCATAATTCAACACATTTTTTTACGCTCTGGGGAGGCATACGTTTTAGGCTTTCAAATTGCTCATATTTTTTGATCCCCTCTTTGAGTGTTGTTGCTTAAATTAGGGTTTTTAGGTTTCAAAGAGAATTGAACAAATTTCTTTGAATCCTAAAACATCCTCTCAAGAACAAAGTGTGCTCATGCAAAAGGTTGTTTTCTAACCCTTTCTTCTTCTTTTTTATGCTTTTCTTTATCATGATGATGCATGTTTAATTGTTTTAGATATTCATATTTTACCTTGTTAATTTAGTTTATGAAAATATGTTCATTGATGTAATCTGTTTTTTAGTTTTAAAGATCTACATGTAATCAACTCTTTTTTCTATAAAGTCATTAACTAGCGGAAATCAACTTGTTCATTAATAAAAGTGTCTCTCTGTCTCTAAGAAAGTTGGTTCTCCCTCCTCTCTTAGGCAGTAGAAGTTTGTTTGTCCCTTCTTGATGAAGGAGAGTTTTGTTCTCTTGAGACAACAGGTTTGTCTCTCGAGCTTGTGGTTTTGTTTTTTCTAGGTTACAGGGAAACATTTTTCTTGTTGGTTTGCTTTAGTCTTCAATTATCTGTCTGGATTATGGTGGACCATACGAGAATATGGGGGAATTTGAACCTATCCGAAATGGAAGATACTGGTTTTGTTCTTCAGAGTGATCAACGGTCTAGAGAGATTATACTAGAGAGATTATACTAGCGGCAACATTTCTCTCTTCGCGATTCTTGAGCATGGAAGTGATGGCTAGAACTTTCAAGCAGATACGACGTCCCACAAATGGTTTTCAGATATGCAACCTGGGTGATCATTTCGTCCTCCCTGAGTCTCAGGAGTTTGGACAAAGTCTTAGGGCACCTCCCTACCGTTCTGCTGGTAAAGATGTGTTTTTTGTTCCAAGTTTTTTTGAAAAATGCTCATCTAAGCCGCCATGGAGAGACAAGGTGTTGGCTGGGATGGAGAGCAATGGTACACTGTCAACTGAGCAACAGCAGTTCAGTCCATATTTGCGAGCTCCTCCATTAAAAACTGCGAGTAAAAATGTTATTTATGTTTCGGGTTTTTTTGAGAAAGCGAGTCGAAAATCTCAGTTGAGAAAGCAAGGGGAGGAGGATGCCCAGATCACGATGGGAGCAAATTCAACCACGGTGCCTCCGGTGGTGGTATCCGTTACGGTTGGGGAAGTGCTAGAGAAAAGTTTGAATAAGGAGACCGTTACACACTTTAATGTTCAGCGAAGAATGGGGAAGGAAAGCGTTACTCTAGATAGTCAAATTAGCACTCAATCCACCCCGAAAAATAAGGAAGTAATTATGCCAAATTCAGGGAACAATGATTCAGAATTACACGTAGCAGCTGGCGTGATTAATCACACAATTGATGATGCCAGCCCAACTCTTGAAGGATCAGATATGGTAATGGATAAAGTGCCCAACTCCGGCGTTTTGAATACAAATCCTATAATGAATGCATATCCCGTAGAAACAGTAGTAATGGAGAGAAAATCAATTACTTTGGAGACAACCCTTGCCACCTCAACACATAAGCACCATGTGACAATTAATTTGGATAAAAAACAATTAAGTCCATCAACAGTGGAGAGTGGGGAACAGCCAAAAAACATTAGGTCATGGAAGCGTATCATGCGTCAACCTTGTTGGTGGACCAGGCAAGTTTCCAAGGAGGATGTCTCTCAATCACAAATATTGGCGGAGGCTGTACCACAGCCCTGCCGAATGAAATGATTCTCTTAGTAATGATCTGCCATGGGCTTGGGAACCCATGGACAGAGAGAGAGCCTAGTGAACTATCACGGGCAAAAGATCCCTCTGCCATGTTCATAGCCGAAACATGGGTAGACGAAGCAAGGCTAGAGCACATCCTCAGAACAACTAAGTCTTTGATTAACAGCAATTCTATTGTGGAAGTAGCTTTCATGGATTTCAAAGAGTTGCTATCATGGATGATCAGAACGAAACAAAATAAAAAGTTGTTCTCGGTCATGTTTTGGATATTAGGGACACATCCTGAAGGTGAACTCTGATGATGCGATTTTCCGAGAACAAAATTATGTGGATGTTGTTTTCGATTTAGGAGGTGGATTAGTGTTGTTTCAGAGATTGACTATTGATGTAATTGTGGAGGGTTCGGGCACAAATTATATCGATAAAATGTTTCAAGAAGAAGATAGGGCAGGGATTGAAGTGATCGTCCAAGAATGCCAAGGAATAGGCTTGGCACACATGGTCGGAATCATCCCTCTCCCCCTAACTGTCATAGAGTTTGAAACTTTGACTATATCGAAGGCTTTACAGTTTGATGCTGATCTGAGTTTGGAAGATGTCACCCCAGAGGGAGTTTCAATGATTGCAATGAACGCTTTGAATGCAAATTCGCAGTCTTTGGAATCCTTTGGTTTACTTAGTCGTGATGTTAAATGTTTTGCAAGTTTATTTCATTGTATTAGGTTTTCACATGTTCGTAGAGAAGGATTGTTGTATTCTCACATTAAGAGAAACGACAATAGCGTTGCTCATAGTCTGGTTAAAAATGCATTATGCATACTAGATTTTCAAGTATGGATGGAAGATGTCCCATCTCATATTGGTTCGATTTTACAATTGGATGTAGTTAAATTTTATTAATAAAATCCATCAGTTTCTTTCTCAAAAAAAAAAAAAAAAAAAAAAGAAAAAAAGCTCTTTTTTTCTTCAAAATAAAACAGATCTGCATCTTCCTTAGATGCAAATCTAAATTTTTCTTCACAATAAAGTGGATCTACATCTTCATTAGATGTAAATCTGAATTTTTCTTCACAACAAAATAGATTTGTATCTTCCTTGGATGTAAATCTAAATTTTTCTTCACAACAAAACAGAACTGCATCTTCCTTAGATGTAGATTTGAATTTTTCTTCACAACAATACGGATCTGCATCTTCCTTGGATGTAGATCTGAATTTTTCTTCACAACAAAACAGATCTACATCTTCCTTAGATGTAGATATGAATTTTCTTTAATCAAAACTGATTTGTATATTCCTTAGATATAGATCTGAATTTTTTTAATACATGCAGATTTTTGAAATAAAGAAAAGGGTTCAGCATGATTGTGTTTGTGTTTGTTTTGATTAATTCATATCGCATAAATTCATATTATGAGTGAAACTCTCTTCTTAAAAAAAAAATCTTTTCCAAAAAAACATTTTTTTTTAGTTCTTTCAAAAGCAAATCTAATGCTTTTTCAAATCAAAAGACTTTATTTTTATGAGATAAACGCATATCTGAATTTTCATCTCCAACAACCATTTTTTTATACTACAAAACAGATTTGGTATTTTGACAAATCAAAATCGATTTTTTTTACCAATCAAAACATATTTGAATTTAAAAAACAAAAAACAAAAAAAAAAAAAAAAAAAAAAAAAAAACCAAAAGGAGAGACTTCATTCATAAATAAATTTATGTAACTTAGTTTTTAATTCACATGTTTAACGTATTATTCATGACATGCATAAAAAAGTACATAGGTCACAAGAGTCTAGAATACTAGACTCTATCTGGGTGGAATGGGTGTCTAACACCTTCCCATTCCATAACCTAGCCTCCGGATTTAGGTTTTTGTTTAAGTAGTTCTAGCCTTGTCTTTGTTTATTCTGGGTAGAATGTAACTAGGATAATAAGCCATATATTTTTGGTAGATTGTAACTAGGACCCAAAGCTATGTAATTTTCAATTTTTCAAATATATAATATTTATTCAATCAATGAAGAGAACAATTCAATCATGTATTTAGTTTTTCTTCTTTTTTATATAAAAATAATAATAATAATAAGTGGCGACTCCATACCACTTACCCAAAAAGAGAGGTGCCCTAAAAGGTACCTAAATCTCTTTTTTGAGGGGTGCTTTTTTTGAGGTCTCTCACAACCACCTCTGTCCCTCTTCTTTCCTTTGGCCACCTTCTTAGGTTCTTCTGTCACAGCAACCTCCACCTTCTTGCTTTCTCTCCTTCAAGGTTGTCTAGGAGCACTGACAGTTTGTGAAGTTTAACCTTTTGAAGGCTTCCTTTCTACAAGTCTTGTAAAACTAGAGATCTGAAGATTCTTTAAGTAAGGCCGATATTCGTACAACATACCCGTAATACAAACATCCACCAGCCTCTCTTCCTCCACAGGGTTGTAACACAACAAAGAGAGATCTTGAAACTTGCGAATATACTCCAGCAATCCTCCAAACACCCTTTGCTTCTCATGTTGTAGATCTAACAAAGTGAGCTTTTCCTCCAAAGTAAAGAACTTTTTCATGAACTGCGTTGCCAAATCGTTCCAACTTAGAATTGACCCTGGTGCAAAACTGCTCTCTAGTGTTCCCTGTTATGCCATCATACTTAGGGAATATAGGAGGTGTGTAGTTAGCAGGGTAAGGTTTCCCAACTATTTCTTCAAGATAAGAAGGCCTAGTATCAACATAAACAACACTTTCCATCTTCTTAGCTTCATACAAGATAGCATGTATATCTTCCCTAGTCAAATAAGGAAACCCCTGAAGACCTTGAGGAACCTAAGATACAATTGTCTCCTGACGTAAGGACTGAAACTCTGCCCATATGGCAGCCTGAGAACGTTGAAGGTCTTCGATGGCAGCCATAATCCCTCTGGTCTCACGATGAGTAGTTCCACCGAAGACTCACGCCTCCAGAATGCATGGACATATCATCTGTACTTGGTTCTGACCAATGGTTCTCACCCACACCCGTCAATAACCACCTTCTTCCTCGGAGGCATGGAGAAAGTGACTACAAACAGAGGTGTACAACTCAACAAAACACCCTTAAAAAGGAAAATAACTAGAGATCCCCAATTCCCTAGTGAAGTCGCCAAAAATGCATATGCAAGTTAGATTTGAGCTTATTTATGGAAGTGAAATAAGTTATCTAATAGTACATCTACATGAGAAAGCTCAAAAAGATGCAAGCTTTGACATGACACTCAAATAAGAAATAAAGAAAGTGATAGTAGGACATGAAAAAGACGCACATTTAAACAAGAAGAAGAAGTTGATTATCAAAACAACACGGGGTGTACATGGAAAACCCTAAAGAAGGGATAAAAAACCATGATTTGAGCAAGAACATAACATTCTTGCTTGGCTCAACTTGTATTCCGTATGGAAAAGAGATCAGTTTACAATGAAGTTGCCTTTCTTTCCTACCAACTCTCCACTTTCCATCTCAAAATATCTAGTTAGGTTATTGCCCTAATAGCATAGCTACATGTTCCTTTTATACACTAAGGAATGTGGCTGAATACAAGGACAGGTGTCAAGTCATCATAATTTCTCTTTTGGATCTTTTCACACTGTGATATTATTTGCTGACTAAGGGATAAGAACTACGCTAATGTGGCACTAGGACCCATAGATAGGTAGCTTTGCCACTGCATGGGAGACAAGTCTTGGACATTGAGAGGGACATCAAGAGTACTGTGATTGGTACAAGTGTTCCTAAGGTGACTCATTGTGCATTCAACTAATAAGGGGTGTCCTCATAGCTTCTAACCTTAGAAAGTCACTACCTCCCTTTTTGTGAGTGCTTAAGTACCATGTCAGGTGTAAATCTTACTTCCTTCCCAAGGCAGTCACTTCTTTAGCACGGACCAAGACAAGATCCCTTAGCCAACGCTTCCTCTTCTTTTGCTCACAGCCACTCCATGTGTAAAGTCTAGATTTAACCACTTACGCATTCTCCCGAGCCATAGTGGTGTTATGTACACTTACCAAATGACAAAAACATGTTTTTAAAAAAAAAAATTTAAATCATTTAAAAAAATACATGTTGACCTAACCCGAACCCAACCTATCCTTCTTGTTTTGCCAGTACTACCAACAACTCACCAAAGCAACCTCCCTTCTAAAGCCTTTTCATTACAAAATTGTAATCCACAATCACCCCCATCAAACCCAATTTACTTGAATTAATCCAACCCATACCAAACCTGCAACCCATTAGGCCCTATAAACCTCATGCTCAAAACCCATATCAAACTTGTACGCGGCTTTTGTCCAATGCGCTGGACCCATTGCGATCATGACATGTGTCGATTTTCAAACATGTGTCATGATCGTAGTGGGTCCAGTATTGCAGGACAGCAGACAGAAGTTGCACCGATCAAACTTGATCCATACAGGCCAGACTCATGACAATCCCCTAACTAACGACCCCACCTACCACTGCAAGTTACCACAATCCACCTCAACTTTTCCCAATTAACTCACCCCCCAAAAATAGCAACCCAAAACCACAGTTACCATTTGACTTAGAACTCCACATCCCATACTCAATCAACAGGGCCCTAACTAGCGACAAGCCAAGCTTTAGTATCGTTTAAGGCATTGACCAACCTTGCATAGCTGGTTGATTAAATTATAATAGCACCCTCATGAGCCCTTGCACAATTGGTGAAGCCAGAAAATTTTCTTTTAGGGGAGTGTGGTGTGTGTGTGTGTGTGTACACCACTATTAAGAAATCTATGACTTTTTATTTGTGATGTGGTGCTCAATTTTTTAAAAAAAGAAAAAAGAAAAAAAAATAGGGTAAGGAGAAAGATCAAAAAGTCACATTGGTCTTTTGGCCCAACTATTTTAAAACTTCTCACGGCAAGTGTGTAACACAATTTTGCCAAAAATGAGCCACATTAGTTCATGTATAATTATGTAAATTTACATGTTTGCTATAGTAATCTTTTAAATTTACAGTAAAATTATTCATTTTACATTTATTCTTTTATTCCTTCTTTACATGTTCCAAGGATGAAGAAAGAGAGTGGATGATAATTGTTATGTGTGAAAAAAGAGAAAAAAAATTTAAAAATCAAGAAAATTGATATTTTAATATAATGTAGTGTAAAATAAATAATTTGATGTGTGGTTTTTTGAAAAGCAAATATGTAAAAAAAAAAAAAAAAAAGATTCTGATGTTAAAATAGACAGGAATGTTTTGCGAAAATGCTTCTATGGGCTTATTAAATTGCACTAAAATTACCACTGGATCAACTTGTCAAATAAAATCTAAGAGCATCCGTATCAGCCCTTTGGAAATAGAAAAAGATGTTAGTTTTACACATTTTACCCCAAAAAACACCTGCATCAATTGAGCTAAATTTGTTTATACATCCACAACTGCTACAATAACCATGTATACACCGTTACTTCTTTTTTTTTATATAGGAAAGCACACACTTATATTAATTAAATAACAGTAGAGTTTACATCATGAAGAATTGCTAGTTCTAAGAAACTAGGACAATTCTCCATCCATATACACTGATGAACTATGCCTTTGGCATACTTTGCTAACAAATGAGCTGGGGTATTTGCATTACGTTTTATATGAGAGAAATACACATTATGGAACTCCAAGGCAGCTGATCTAATACCCAAAATCACTGCATCAATCGAGGCCAGAGCTAAGGAAGAGTGACTTAACACCCTAGAGACAATTAGCAAATCACCCTCAATTATGAAATCAGAAACACCAGGCTGCTTTGTGAACTGCAAACCAACTTCAACAACCTTCGATTCCGCTTCAAGAGGTCCCAGTGGAGCATGAATTTGCTTACACATTGCTGCTACAAATTGGCCATTCCAGTCTCGTGTTATGACTCCGACGCCCACAGAGTGCAGCTCTGGAAATATTGCACCATCAACATTGAACTTAAAACATGGTGCAGGTGGCAGACTCCATCTCAGAATGTGTTGGACAGACTCATGAGCATTCGGTAATGAATCCACAGCAATCTGATATTCTTCCAAGTATTGCATTGCCCATTGAAGAAGCATCCTTCCATCTTTACACGTTCTGCCATACCGAATATCATTCTTGTTACCCCACATAGCCCACGCACAAGTCAACAGAAGCTCAATGTTTTCCAGTGAACTTTTTACATCCATCATTAAGCACCATAACATCTCCTTAAAAGAGCCAAGCTGGTCCAACATGTTGGGGAAAACCAGCTTTGACGAAGACCATAGTTCTTTGGCTCAGGTACATTTCCAGAAAAAAAAAAAAAAAAAAAAAAGGATTGAATCCTTTGCCTCCACGTTGCATCCATCGCACGTATCAACCTGCAAAACATTTCTTTTAACCAAGTTAGTTTTCAACGGTAAGATGTCTCGACAAGCTCTCCAAGCGAAGTGCCTTATTTTATAAGGCACATTGATCTTCCATATTCGTTTCCAAAAACTTCTTTCTTGGCTACCATCAGAGGTTGAACCCATGGAATCAGCTAGAGACATTTAAGACGCAAACCAGTAGGCATTTTTAACAAAAAAAACTCCATTAGAATTCCAAGCCCAAATTTGTTTGTCTTATGGTAGATTAGAACTTATAGGGATTGCTTTTATAGCCTCTACTTCATGCGACAAAAACAAGGCATCAACAGCACCAACCTTCCATGAAGCCTCTTTCTTATTTATCAGTTCTCCAACCTTCATATCTTGTGGCATGAACAACCTGGGAGATGAAACCATAAAAGTTGAAGGCTTGGGTAGCCATCTATCACCCCAAATCTGGATTCTCTCACCATTACCAAGTCTCCACCGTAAACCACATTTAACAAGAGGTTGAGCAAACATAATACTCCGCAAGTAAAAGAAGGATTATTACCCAAAATAGCCTGTGAAAAATCAGTTGTGGGGAAGTATTTAGCCTTCAAAACCTTGTACATCAATGAGTCATGACCCTGTTGAAGTCATCACCCTTGCTTTGCCAATAAAGCCAAGTTGAACTCCTTAAACTTTTTAAAACCCATCCCTCCACAACTCTTTGAAGCACATAATTTCTCCCAACTCATCCAAGCTATTTTCGTCTCATCATTTCTTTGCCCCCACCAAAAATTACGAATCATACTAGTCAAATCCTCACAACGAGAGTCAGGTAATTTGAAAACACTCATAGTATACGTCGAAATTGCTTGTGCCACAGCTTTTATCAACACTTCTTTCCCCGCCTTTGACAATAACTTCTCTTTCCATCCAGCAAGCTTTTTTCTTAATTTGTCCTTGATAGAATTGAAAGTGTTCTTCTTATTCCTACCCACCAATGATGGCAAACCAAGATATTTTTCATGGTGCTTAATTACTTGGGCCCTAAAACTCTCTTTGATGACTTCTTGAATATCAATAAAAGTATTACTACTAAAAAACAGAGAAGTTTTAGTACGATTTAACTGCTGCCCCAAAGCACCCTCATAAACCCTCAACACCCTCTGAAGGGCATCACACTCCTCTAAAAAAGCTCTACAAAAAATCAAACTATCAAACTATCATCAGCAAAGAAAAGATGTGATACTTTGGAACCCCTATGACAAACTGCAACTTCCCCCCAACCTTCCATTCTCCACCTCTTTCTTAATAAGAGCAGAAAGCCCTTCCGCACATAACAAGAATAGATAAGGTGATAGTGGATCACCCTGCCTAATTCCCCTACTTGGAACAATATGGCCTTTAGGCTTTCCATTAATCTTCACAAAATAAGAAACAGCAGTGACACACTTCATAATCAAAGCACACCATTTATCATCAAAATCCAACTTTTGCATAATTTTTTCCAACCATATCCACTTTACCCTATCATATGCCTTACTCATATCAAGCTTTAGAGCCAAATCACCCACTCTTCCACTCTTCTTTTGACTAATATGATGCATCATCTCATATGCTACAAGCACATTATCAGTGATTAACCTACCATGCACAAATGCACTTCAGGTATCACTAATAATAGAAGGAAGAACTTTTTTCAACCTATTAGTAATGGCTTTTGATACAATTTTATAAAACACATTACAAAGACTAATGGGTCTATAATCAGTCACAGTTTTTGGCTCATTACATTTAGGAATAAGGACAATATGTGTATGATTGAAGTTTGGAGGAATGATACCTGAATTGAGGAAAGCCAAAACTATTGAAGTAACCACACCACCAATCTTGGGCCAAAAGTGTTGATAAAACAGTGGAGGCATGCCATTCGGACCAGGGGACTTCAAAGGGTACATTTGCTTAATGGCATTTTTCACTTCAACTTCTGAAAACTCCCTTACAAGAACCTGATTCATCCTAGGGGTGACTTTACATTGAACTACATCTAGAATTTCTGCGAACTCCGTAGGATCACTACTAGTAAAAAGCCTCTCACAGTACTGCAACATCAACTCCTCCACATCCTCATCTCCCTCCAACCACCTACCATTCTCATCCATTAAACCCTCTATGACATTCTTCTTGTATCTTACTGAAGCTTTCTCATGGAAAAACCTAGTATTTCTATCCCCAAATTGCATCCAACTAATTCTTGATCTTTGCCTCCACATATCATCTTCCTTATCCATCCAACAATTCAACTTAATTCCAGTGTTCCTCAAAGATCTAATCATATCCGGTGTTGAAGGTTGTAGCTCTAACCATTCTAACTTTTTTTGTAATTCAGTCACTGTTTTCCCCACATTACCAAATTCTACGCCATTCCACACCTCAAGTCTAGCACGGCAACTCTCCATGCATCTATTAAGAACATCACCCGAACCTCCATACAAGCCGTCATCCCAAGCTTCCTGCACAATAGCGTCACATCTTGGATCCTTTAACCATATTGATTCAAATCAGAAAACCCTACCCATCCTCTTTTTATTTGGTTTGCAAACAATTGAAGAACGAGAGGGGAATGATCTGAAGCTGATGATGAAAGATGAATAAGCTTAGCCATTGGAAATAAATGAAACCACTCCACTGTAGCCAAAGCTCTATCCAACCTTTCTCTAATTTGAGGCCCATCCTTTTTTAAATACAACCAAGTAAACAATGGCCCCTTGAACGGAACTTCCTTAAGACCACAACAGTTAATAGTGTCAACAAAATATTTCATTTGTTGTCTTGTTCTATTACTTCCCCCCTTCTTTTCAGCCATGCTAGTAATTTCATTAAAATCCCCAATTGCTAGCCACGACAAAGAGGATGTTCCATGTAAATGTTTGAGTTTCTGCCATGACTCACATCTCTTAGAAGTATTAGGTTCACCATAAAAACCTGTAAGGTGCCACCAACCAATACCATCCCCCCCCCTTCTACCCATGCATCAATATGTGAATGAGAATAAGTCCGAATATCAAGCCTAATCTCTTATTTCCAAAATAAAGCTAAGCCACCACTACTTCCCCTACTAGGCACAATAAGACCATTTTTATATTTACACCAATCATGAACCTTTAACATCCAATCCAAACCAGATTTTGTCTCCATTAAAAAGACAATATTGGGATCTTGTTTATTGATTGCCTTAACTAAGGCACGAACTATCCGACGGTTCCCAAGCCCTTGACAATTCCAACTCAATAGACTCATAATGCCCGGCGGGGTTGCGTAGCAACCTCCGCTGATGTAATCAGATCATCCCCAGAAAGAACAAGTAAACCTTCATTGTTACTCACCTTGGTTTTCTTTTTTGCCAATTCTGCCTTCTCTGCTTCACGTGAAATCTCCCTGCTACTCCTCTTTGGACCAAGTAAATTATTAAGAGGCAAATGCAAACCAAGCCGTGACTTAGTATGAGCCCTCTACCAAGTTCCTTTTTTGAGCCCATCCTCTTCAACACCACTTTTTTTTACTTTCTCTACAGCACTACTTGAAATACTAGCCTTTGAAGTGGGCTTTTTAGTTATAACACCATCAAAATCACTAACGGGTGGGCCTTGTAATGTGGGCATCCCACTTTTAAGTTTAATTCCACTTCTCTTGGGCCTTACTTGAATGGGGTTACTGCATTCAACCCCACTTCCTTTGCCCACATTAAAACCACAAACATCCTCCAGAACACACAAAACATCACACGGCACTACTTGTTTCCCTTATTAAACACGTTTGCAAGTAGTTAAGTCTTTATCCATCACTTCAATATCAACCAAACCCGAGTAAAAGTCACTTTGTCCATTAACTGCTCCACACAGATAGAGTTTGGATTCAAAATAATCGATTTTGATTGGATAGCTTAATCAAGCTCAAAGATTATCGCCTCAAAATCAGGAGTAAGTTTCCCAGCAAAAGCTGTGATTTTTCCAGCCTTCGCAACTGCCTCAACCACAGCACCACCCTTAGACAGCCCACCAACAAAACCTCCACTAACTACATCACGGTTATTCTACCTTGAAACTATTCCCTCATTATCAATCTCTGAATTTACATTCTCCCTAACAGACGGCAAAGTTAATCTTCCTCGACTCGGGCCCACTTGCGCATCAACCTCCCTTCTCTCAAAACTGCCACAGTGTTTGCAGAAGTATTGGTTTTACGAAAACCTGCCTTCAACCATTCACCATAAGGAAGTTCTTGTTGATGGTCGATGTGAAAAGAACAATCTCTGGCTTCATGACCAATCCGACCATACTTGAAACAAAGTCCCACTAATCTTTCATAATTAAAGCCAATATAGACCTTATCTCCTTCAGGACTTGCAACAACACCACCTCTACGTAGCGGTTTCTCCAATGGCAGTTCAACCCTTACACGTAGAAAACGGGCTTGATCTGATGAAAAGACTTTCAAATCAACCTCCACAATCTTACCCAGTCCATTACCAATATCTCTTCCAACCTCCACAGACAATAGATCAAAAGGAAGTCCCCAAACCTAGACCCACATTGGTATTGAAGTAAAACGAATGGAAGTAGCAGTCATACCCTGCTCCCATCTACACAAAACCAATGAATGATCCTCAAAACTCCAAGGACCATTTGCTAGCACCCACTTTAACTAGCTCTCCATGGAAAATTTAAATTGAAATACACCATCTCCAACATCAACAATACGAACATCAGAACCCATCTTCCACACAAATTGCAGTAAAGCCTTAGCGGCACGTTGGTTAAAAGACATGTTTGTGAGAAATTTCCCCAACAAACTGAGAGAGCATTCTTCCAACATCATGTCCCTATGCACTATTCCAACCCTAATAACCACTCCTTCATCTTCTGTCAACTTAATGTTTTGTAGTTTTTGAACAAAATCCGAATCCATAATTGAAACACATAAAACTAAAAGAAGTTTAATACAACCAAACTACTAGAGAAAGACCACTCACACTACAACGTCTCACCAATAACGTGAGAAGGAGACTCCCATATAGAGAAGAAAACTCACCTTATGTGAGAAGGAAATTTTTTATGTATACACCGTTATTGTTCACATGTATTTTTTTTCTCTCTCTCTTCCCCTTCACTCTCTTCACTACGCTCTCTCTCTGCTCTTCATTCCTTCCCTTCACTCTCTTCCCTCTCTGCCTCACCAAATTCTCTCCAAACACAGGATCCCCCCACAAAGACTCAACATCAAATACTTCACCTACATAAACCCATAATCAAGACCAAACCCACATCTCAGCCACACGTCAACAAACACAGCCACTGCTACTGTCACTATTGAAGCTCTAGCGAAGCTCTACTTCACTCCAAAGTTGACACAAACATCAAGCCGCTATTAACTTAAGGAATCGAGTTGGGCAATTAAATTAAGGCTTTTAGACTCATTTTAGTGAGAGAAAAAGACCAGGAAATTGAAGAAACCAACTACCAATGAGTAATAGGAAGACAAAGACAAGGACGAAGAAGGCTTGATGAATTTCTGCATGGACTGCTATATTGCACAAAATGTTACAATTTTGTCCTCTTTTATTTTTATTGGTATTTGTTTTGGGTTAGATTGATTTAGGTATTGATATTTGAGAAATTTGTGGGTTTGTTTTGGATTGACAATAAAATCTGGCTACTAGAAGAAGTTTGGCTTCAAGATTGCTGGAAATTTTGTTTTGTTTTAGGGTTACTTTGACTAGATTTTTCCTTCTTGTTTGGCTATATTTTGTAGGAAATTTTGTTTGATGGGGTTGTTTGTTGAGGAAGATCGGTTAAGGAAGATAGAGGTATTTGGAAAAATAATAAAAAATTAATAAAGAAATATTGTAATATTTTAATAAATGTAGTGTAAAATAGATAATTTGATGTAGAAATTTTTGCAAAGTGCTTGTGTAAAATAGAAAAAATAAGTTGTTATGCTAAAATAGATGGAAAATTTTAAACGGAATAATGTAAATGCTCAAATATATAAGCCCATTTTCCCAAGTCATAACTAGCCCGGCACAAATTTTAAAATACAATTATTTGTCTTATTCTAATGAACCATGTTAATGTTAAAAGCAGCTACATTTGAAGGTCATCTAGACTTATGGATCCTTATGTTTAGATGAAATAAATCAATTCTTTGATCAAACATGTTTATCAAGAAGTTTAGGTTTGCTAAGATAATATTGATAAGTGAAGCTAGGGACTATTGGTATATTATTGAAGAGTGTAAGGTCAAATTTAATCAACCATCTTGTTGGCTTTATTCCGTGCCAAATTTGCTTGTAATTCAGCATTTAGAAATCCTGTATTTAGGTGGGATTCATGTAAGGGTAGTGTGTGAGAGAATGTGAAGAAAAGCTCAAGAGTGTGCACTCAGCAGGGCCTCACGACTGGATCTCACGACTGGCTTGTGACTAGCAAGTTACCAAAGCTGGCACACGTGTGAAGCATGCAGAGGAGCTGAAGAGTCACGCTAGCTGGAGCACTATAGGACAAAACTTCCAGTCTAGCCAGGCAGTTAGCTTGCGACTTAGACTAGCGACTCAGTCAAGTCGCAAGGTCAAGTCACCAGACCACTCTGTTTAGGAAAAACTGACCTTTCGCATTCCAAACACACACCAGTATAAATACCCTTTATATCCATATATTGTAGAGAGTTTCGAGAGAGAATTTTGAGAGAGAAACCCTAGAGAAAAATAAGATTGACTCATCCCCAATCTTCATCCTTTGATTTTCCAAATTCCTCTACTCTCACCCTCTCCATTGTTACATCTTTGAGAGGTACATTAGCCAAACCTTTTCTCACCATACCCATATCCATGAGGAGGCTATTTGGTGCTTGGGAAGCAATTAGGAAGGGACCAATTGATATTGGTTGATGCTATGGGCTATAGCGGGATCCAGTAAGTTAGAGAAGACAAAGGTTCAGTGTAACCTTGTTGAAGTAAGAAGCTTGGAGGGCTTAGGTACACTGGGTAGATTAGGTTTGGAGGATCTTCTACTGTTCATATATCCCAACTTCATTCTCTAGTAGATTATTGGCCACTTGGAGGGCGGCGGAGAGGTTTTACGCCAAGAACTTCGGTTTCCTCTTCGATAACATATCGATGTGTTGTCTTTGTGTTTGCATCTCTCTTCCATTAATCTTTGCCATTTAATCTCTACTGTGGTTATGATTTTATTTGGTTTAGATTGTTTTATCAATTCTATTTTAGCTTATTTTCATATTCTGCACATACTTTGTTTGATAATAAGCTTGAATTGGTAATTTGTTATTTAGGAGTTTAAACATTCAAGGTGTTTTACACACTATTTGAACATTCAATTGGTATCAGAGCCAGGTTCACTTGTTGTGGTTTAAATACCTAAGTGTGATCCTTGACCCCGTTGTTTATTTGCCACGGATAGTGCTTTGTATACCTCTATGCATGTTTTGGATGTTGATGAATGTAACATACCACGTGTTTGTGAAAATGCCTCTATGAGTGTTTATCCTCATGATTGTGATGACATGTTGCTTGAATAATTGGGTGTTGTTGATATCCCAAATGACGAACTCTTGAAGAAAAAGGCTTAAGAAGTTCCAAAAGAATTTGAGCAAGTTATTTTGTGAAAATGATGATTTGGTTACTAAGCTCAATGAATCCAATAAATTGGTTGAAAAGTATAAGAAACTTGCTGAAAATTCTCTTGAAAAACTAAAGGAGTTTGATGTTTGAATGTGGACTTGGATGCTAAACTTGTTTTGTCTAACAAACTTGTTGATGAGCTAAAATGTGAAAATGAATCTCTTAAAATGCATACCAAGTGTTTGATTGCTGAACCTATTGGAAAAAGGGATGAAAATATTTGTTGCAATCATGTTGTGGTACTTGATTTTGTGCCTATTGTGTGTTCTACCTTAAAGGACAAATCCGTCTACATTCCTCCACATAAAAGAAATTAAAAGATGGAGAGAAAGGCTGCTAAGTCAAAGCCTCCATTTAGGTCTCAAACTAAGGTTTTGGGTGGATCTAAGTTTTTTCCAACTTGCCACCATTATGGTGTGATTGGTCATATAAAACCTCAATGTCGTAAGTTGAAGAGAGAACAAAATCATATGGCTAGATCTCTTCCCAAAAAGCCTAGTGGACCTAAACACATTATTTGTCACCATTGTGGTTCTTTTGGTCATCTAAGACCTCATTGCTCTAAGTTTCATGCTCTTAAAAGAATTAAAAGAAAAGAAAAACTTGAGCTTCTTGGAAGCTATGCTAAAAAGGGTAAATCGGATTTGAGTGAAAATAGCATGTTGTTAAAGAAAGTATTTAATGCTCTTAACTCATTGTCTATGTGCATCTCCGGTTCTCATTTTTCCAACCCTAGTCTCACTTCTCATGAGACACTCATTCCAAAAAATCGTTGTATTTGGATGAGGAAGGATTCCTATGGTTGAGCTTTTACTCTTTTGGTCCTTGTTCTAATTCTTTTAATCTTTGTAGGACCCTTCATGCATTAGATGCTTCATTGTCATGCATTTGTGCATCATGCTTCTCTTTTGATCGTATATGTTTGAGCACATTTCATATGTGAGTTTGGCTTAGTACCTTCGTACTAATGGCATAGTGCATTTACGAGCTTAGCTTGTTATATATGCACATCTATCTTTGGGGAAAAAATCTTGAAATCTATGTGTGATTGTTGTAAATCGATCTTCAAGCTTGTCATGAATGATTGATCAATAGTCTTGATGGTTTTGATACTTACATAGACTTGTGTCTATATATCTTCCCACTCTTTTTTTCTTTTTTCTTTTTTCTTTTTTCTTTTTTCTTTTTTCTTTTTTCTTTTTTTTTTTTTTTTTTTTTTTTTTGCTTAAAGAGCTCAACAAATGTAAATCTCCAAATGAAAAGAGATAATGAGCTGCAAAAGCCGTCGCACATACTAGTATTTGACTAGAAAAAAGGGAAAGTGACTTTTATGAAAATGTATGATGCCCAAAAAGCCAAAGACTTGTTCATCAAATTGAAATATCAAAAATTTCAGGCATCAATCTCAAAAAGATATGTAAAGATCAAAAATAATCAAATGTTATGAATTGTAAAGAAACTAAATGAAAAGCTTCAAAGATATGTAATCATTTTCTTATGGGAGGTCATATATGTTCATTTCTATAATTGAGATAAACCACTTGACTTAGTACCAGTTGTGTATGACTTGATTGAATTGATCATTGAAACTTTACTCTAGACTAAGGACTATTCCACATTTAATACACACACACAACACACGTGCCTAATGTTCAATGAATGTCTTATTCATTTGTTCGATTGTACTTGTTTAAATGTGATGTATGTGTGCTCAACTATATATGGATCTATTCAAAAGGATTTTTGATTATTTTATATGTTTTTGGAAGTGATTTTTATCACTCTTTGTGTTCATGTTTAGAGCTTACTTTGTTTTTCATTGTTTAAACATGTTTTATGTTAAAAACAGGTGTCAAAATTTTTAGCGACTCATTCTGGCTACTCTCGCGAGTAGCGAGTCTTGGCTACTCATTTTGGAGACTCGCCTAATAGCGAGACCTAGTAGCGAGTTTACACAGAATGGTTTCGCAACTCACTCGTGACTCATCTTGCGACTCACCAATTGCGAAACATCTAGAAACAGCTTTTTAAAGGGCTTTTTGTGGGAAACCTGTTTTAAACCTCTCTTATCCTCTCTTAAACCCCTCTTTCAATACTTTTATATCAAAACTCAATCAATTTGAATGGCTTTTCATTCCATTAACATCTCTAAGATAATTCTAAACTTTTTTCTTTGATTTTGATCCTTAGATTATGTTTTGGAGAGCTTTTGTGCTCTTTGTTGGGATTTTCATCAAAGGGGTTAGAGAGACTTAATTTTTGTCAAATTTTTGTATGGGATTGGTTTTTTTTGATGATTTGCTTTGGATGTTGGCCCCTTGTGGCAAAAAGAATATGTACTAAGAGTGGATTTCATGATGTTCATGCATTGTTTTACATTATTGTTCATAGTGTGCACATTAGGTGTTTGATAAAATGCCTCTTAGGCACTTTCTCGCTTGTTTGGACTCCGATGAGTACCAAACTTTAGAGTTTCTTATGTTTCCTCATTAGAATCATGTTTGGTTTATTGGTTGTGTATTTATTACACCTTACCCCACATGTGCATTTTCAATGATTTGGTCATGCATTGCACATAGCCACCTCTTGCACACACCTTTGCTACCCTTGTCATGCCTTAGTCTATACCTTATTTCTTCATCCTAACATGTCATGTTTACCTTATACTTTGTAGCATTTTGTTTGTCTTAGGTTTGAGCTTCATTTTCTCATTCATCTCGCACCCCTCATGCATCATTATCATTGTTCGTACCTTCATCTCTTGCCCTCGTTTCTCCTTGACCCTTTGTCTATTCGTGACAAAAAGGGGGAGAGTATACTCTAGAAAGTATACCAATGAGCATTGTCATTTCTATATAACTCTTGTGCACATTCGTAAAGGAAGAAATTACCATAAAGGAAATGCATATACCAAGGGGGATAAGACTTTGTTAATAAGAAAACTTTGTTTTGTTTGTTTTCTTGTTTACTTTATAGTGCTTTAAGTTATGGTTAGTATATATGCTTCGTTTGTTCTCATTGCATCATGTTTCCGTGTCAAACACGCATTCATCTTTATGCTATTGTGCTTCATTGAATACATGTTCGGATTATCATTTGCTTTGCTATATGATCAATGTAGTCATTTCTATGTGACTGTTTTGGTGTATGTGATCAATGATCGCAATTTACTTGTTATATTATACTTGTCCTTTTATTACTTGCTTTACCTTAAGGGTTTAATATGTTTTGTGCAAGTGTTTCAAGTTACAGGTATATATGTTCCAAGTTCATCACAGCTCTTATGATTCATGATAGGGGGAGTGATATGATAGAGGGAGAAAGAGAGAAAGAGTTTTATGTTATATTAACCATGCTTTTGCTTTACTCATAGTTCATGATTATGCTTAGCTATTTAAAATATTTTGTTTTGTACCCATGCTTTGTAGCCTAGTATTTGTTGTTAAATGTTATGCATTTTCTTTAAATACTTTACTCTTGTGCCCTTGTTGGATTTTATATCCTTGATGCAATTACTTTAAGTTGTTGTATCGGTTGAGTGTTGGACATGCAAATGATACTTTACATTGAGTTTGCATTGAGCTTATAGCTTGCATGTCCGGATGTTCATTCCTTGTGTGAATAAGCATTGTTGTGTGAATGAGCATTGTGGTCACTATTTATAGTGATTGTTCATTTTTGGTCAAGCCATGGTTTATTGCTTCATTCCATTTTGCTTGATTGCATTGTGCTTGCTCCATATGCATTACAAGTTTTTTGCATACAATGATCATATTGTGTTGTTGTTTTTTAAGAGATACTTATTCTTATGGTTCAAGAGCTACACAGATTTTAGAGTTAGGTGTGAGTGAGTTTTGTTCAACTGTTCTCAACTCACATGTTAAGTCTAGAGTTTGTTTTAGGGTTTTGTCACGGAATAGCCAAAGAGGGAGATTGTAAGGTTAAATTTAATCAACCATCTTGTTGGCTTTATTCTGTGTCAAATTTGCTTGTAATTCAACATTTAGAGACCCTGTATTTAGGTGGGATTCATGTAAGGGTAGTGTGTAAGAGAGTGTGAAGAAAAGTTCAAGAGTGTGAAGAAAAGTTCAAGAGTGTGCACTCGACAGGGCCTCGCGACTGGATCTCGCGATTGGCTCGCGACTGGCAAGTCACCAAACCTGACACACATGTGAAGCATCCAGAGGAGTTGAAGAGTCACACCAGCTGGAGAACTACAAGACAAAACTTCTAGTCTAGCCAGACAGTTATCTCGCGACTTAGACTTGCGACTCATTCAAGTCGCAAGGTCAAGTCACCAGATCACTTTGTTTGGGGAAAACTGACCTTTCGCATTCCAAACACACACCAGTATAAATACCCCTTATATCCATGTATTGTAGAGAGCTTCAAGAGAGAATTTTGAGAGAGAAACCCTAGAGGAAAATAAGATTGACTCATCCACAATCTTCATCCATTGATTTTCTAAATTCCTCTACTCTCACCCTCTCCATTGTTACATCCTTGAGAGGTACATTAGCCAAAACCTTTTCTCACCATACCCATATCTATAACGAGGCTATTTGGTGTTTGGGAAGCAATTAGGAAGTGACCAATTGATATTGGTTGATGCTATGGGCTATAGCGGGATCCGGGAAGCTAGAGAAGATAAAGGTTCGGTGTAACCTCGTTGGAGTAAAAAGCTTGGAGGGCTTAGGTATACTGGGTAGATTAGGCTTGGAGAGTCTTCTGCTGTTCATGTATCCCAACTTCATTCTCTAGTGGATTATTGACTGCTTAGAAGGCGGCGAAGAGGTTTTACACCGAGGATTTCGATTTCCTCTTCGATAACATATCGTTGTGTTGTCTTTGTGTTTGCATCTATCTTCTCTTAATCTTTGCCATTTAATCTTTACTGTGGTTGTGATTTTATTTGGTTTAGATTGTTTTATTAATTCTGTTTTAGCTTATTTTCATATTCCGCACATACTTTGTTTGATAATAAGCTTGAATTGGTAATTTGTTATTTAGGGGTCTAAACTTTCAAGGTATTTTACACACTAATTGAACATTCAAAGAGTAATTCCTTATGTATTCCCAAAGTATAATGAATGATGCTCCCTCCTCTCGCATTCATTATGAGAGAAGGGAGCATCATTTCGCAATACCTTAAGAATACCTAAAGATTTTCCATTATTGAAAACCTTCACCTTAGAAAGGACAAAACTACCACAACCGATTTCAAAGAAATGAAAGAAAAAACTATGTTTTCAGTCTTATCAAAACTTTGCCTCACAATAAACAAACTTGCCAAAGATGATTGAGAAGAAATGGAAGAAAGAAAAATATGTTATCTAGTCTTACCAAATGGGATATTTCCCAAAATCCTATCAAGGTGACCTTTAGATCGAAGAAACAATCTAAGTCTGTGGGATAGACTTGCTATTGGCTATGTGGCACAATTTGAAGAAGATGAAATGAGCATTCGCACAGTTTCTAGCCTTAGGTCCATCCAACTGCCAGGAATATTGCTCAACTAGACAAAATAATGGCTTTCATCGAAAAACTACCCAATAATCTTGAAGGTAAAGCTTTAAACATGAGAGGCAATAATGTTGAGGCACCAAAACTTTGTGCTGAAAAAGAAATACAAGTGACAACATATGTAGACTTGATAGTAAAGCCTATACCGTTTGTGCTTGACCCAATTCAGCCTTTTGTAGAGTCACTATTTAATGAGGTGAGCAAAAATTTAAAGGGTGCACATGATATGAGGGTCGCATTTGATGCCTATGCCACTCATTAGTCATTAACCCTCCATGATGGATGAAGTGGAAAAACTTGATATTATGGTGCTTCCTATATATAGAGAAAGATAAGACTGCATCATTTATCAAGCCATTAATTTTAACATTCCAGACACATTTAATATGAAGAAATAAAAGACTTCTTTGTTCTTAATGCAGCCATGTCTACTTCATGCGAGTAACTACAATTATCAAGTATAAGAGTTCTTATTCGTAAACACTTCAAAACTTTGAGTTTGAGTTTTCTCCAATCTGGGGAGTATGATGCAGAAAGCACAACCTACAATATATGCCAAAGAATTCTTCTTTCTTTCTTTCTTTTTTTTCAAAACCCTAGATGTTAGATCTAATTATTTGCAAATGACATGCTATTTTTCTTTTTCTTTTTTTATGACATACCGGATGAATTGATAATCATAATATAACATGATGTGAACTTTTATATTCCTCAAAAATAATAATAATAACATGACGTTGGCCACCATACGTTTGAAGATTGATTGCATCAAGCGGAGTGGGTGTCTAACATCTTCCATTTTGTAACTTAATCTTTGATCTTAGATCAATGGTTTTAAGTATGTAATTTTCATCTTCTTCTTTTTTAGAATGTATTAAAGAAATAAAGAAGTATATTTTTCTTAAATTATATCTGGAATCAAAAGTAATGTAATTTTATTTTTTATATTCAATAAGATATAAATTCAATCAACGAAATTATGTATTTTTTTTAATTATTATTATGATTTTCTTTTCTTTTTTTCCATTAATTAACTCTAAATATACAAACATTAATTTAGGTTTCGTTTGGAAGTTCATAAGAGAATGGAATGAAATGAAAATAAATGGAATATATTTAATTAAAAGTAATTAACATAATCTCATCCATTCATGTAAGTTTGATCCAAATCAAACCCTGAAGTCGCAATACAAAAAAAAAAAAATAATAATGAAATCATTCTTAAGATATTTACAAACTTTGTCACTCTCGTATACTTTATGTTAGATTTATATAAGGTCATATCGTACATGTATATTGATAAAATATATATATATATATATATATATATTTATATAGATCTCATATTTGGGAGATTCTGGCATTTTACCCTTAATTTTTAAAAAAATTGGCAATATACCCCTGTTTGCAAACTATATAGGAGCGTGCCCCTGTTTCGATACTCGATTATCCTAAAATCAAGTTCAATTAAATACTCAATTTGTAGAAAATCGAGTTATGCCTTATCAAACTTAAAAAAAAAAAAAAAAAAAAAAAAAAAAAAAAAAAAAAAAAAAAAAAAAAAAATTTGCATGGAACTCGAGTTTCTGGAAATCGAGTTCCATGCAAAAAAAAATTTGTAAGTGTCATAACCCCATATTCAGGGAGCCCTATAGTGACGTTTTAAAGCCCTATAGCGGCGTTTTCCTGCAAATTTTTTTATAACTGTGATTGGCCCATATTCAGGGTGCCCTATAGTGGCGTTTTTAAGCCCTATAGCGGCGTTTTTCTGCAAAAAAAATTTTATAAGTGTGATCGCCCTGTTCTGGGAGCCCTATAGTAGCGTTTTTAAACCCTATAGTGACATTTTCGAGCCCTATAGCGGCGTTTTCCTGCAAAAAAATTTTTATAAGTCCCCATATCAGGTTAAGGGGACCTATAGTGGCGTTTTTAAGCCCTATAGTGACGTTTTAAAGCTCTATAGCGGCGTTTTGGAACTCGATTTCCCTAAAATCGAGTTCCATGCTTTTTTTTTTTTTTTTTTTTAGTTTTATTTGGCATAACTCGATTTTCTACGAATCGAGTATTTCATTGAAACTCGATTTTAAGGTAATCGAGTATCGAAACAGGGGCATATCCTTATATAGTTTCGAAATAGGGACATATTGCTAAATTTTTTAAAAATTAAGGGCAAAAGGCTAGAATCTCCCTCATATTTGTATAACGTCACATTAGCATTGAATACGTTTTTTTGATGAACATTAGCGTTGAATACGCGTTTAGTTATGTAAGCAATCGCTTTATCAACAACAAATCAATAGAATAGAAAACTTTAAAAGGATTAACTTGTAATTTTATTTTAAATTTTGGGGGTGAAAATCAAAATTTAAAAACATAAAGTGTATTAGTAAAAAAAACAAAAACAAAAACAAAAAAGGAAAGAAAGAAAGAAGAAGCGGAAGTGAGCGTTACTTTTACGTGTTGGGGTGGAATAAATAAAGAAAAGGAAATCCTTTTAGTCCTTTGACTTTGAAGCGTAGGAAGCGATTACATTGGACAACCGAGTAGCGTAGAATCGCCCCCTCTTCCTCCTCCCTCCCTCCCTCTCTCTCCTTGTCTCCGCAACCTTTCTCCTTCATTCTCAAATGGGGACTAGTAGTGGGGCCCTCTCTCTTCAATTCTTTCTTTGATTTTTCCAAACAAATTTGATATACACAGTTGCAGAGCAGAGCAGAGCAGAGTAAGAAAGATCAAAGCAAAATGGGATTGCTTTCGAATAAGATCGAGAGGGAGATTCTTAAACCTGGGGATCATATCTACTCTTGGAGACACGCCTATATCTATGCCCACCACGGTGACTTTTCTATTTCCTTCCTCTTCTTTAGTTCTCTCTCTATCTCTATCATTACTATGATCTAGTAGTTATTTTTCTTGCATTTGCTTCAATACCCATATACATAATAGGATCAGTTTTGTTGTCTTTTTGTTTATTTTTGTGCTAACAAACATCATTATATGTTTTCTCATCTTTCCCGTTTGATTTGTGTGCATGTGGACATTTTAGTTCACAACCCCACCTCACAAATTTTGATGGGATTTTAGTTTACTATTTTTTTGAAGCTGGGCTTGTGGGACCCAAATCTCCATTTTTTTCAGGAAAGAACAAAAAAACATAACTCTTTTAAGATTAAGGAACATTTATTTGGCTCCATTCAATTGGGTGTTATATGTTCAATGTGTTCTGTCTTTTTCACTTGGAAGTGCTGTTGTGTTGTGTATCTTTGAATGGGTATTGGAGGCTCCTCGAGTTGACCCTCAAATTAATATTTTCATTGGATTATAGACTTATAGCTGAACTATTGGGGGTTGATTTCGATGTTGAATTCCTAATCAATGCTTAATTACCTTTATCTAGTTATACTAACAGTTCAAGGTTCTTTGTGTTTGATTGAATGAACGTGATTGCCTTTTTTTTGGAAATTGTTTTCTACAGCAAGAATTGATTTTCAGTTTGCTTGATGTATGCGTTGTACAATTTTAGTAATTTCAACTTTCAAGTAAAAACAACTAAGATACTTTCCTCCTTCCTGAAGTTGACTTGTTACAAGTTGTTTGACTAATGGTCATGTGAGGAGGGTGTTAGACTAATGGTTAAGTAATTAAATTCACTGTTTCCTATCAGCTTCAAGTTTTGGGTTAAGTGGTAATTTATCACAAGTTAATATATGTAGATTAGAATATCCAATGATCAGTATCATCATACTGATATCTACTTTGATGGGGATGAGTTCAACATATACAAGACTAGCTCTTTCTCAGTTTGTTGTTTGTTGACATTGTAATTTTTTGATAAATTGATTAGAAAGGGTGTAATAATGCTTTGCTTGAACAATGCCCCATATGCCTTTCCAAGCAAAATAATTTGTGTTAAGAATTAGATGTAGAATGGTAATCTGGGGAGTATAAAGATTGATAGTAAGCAGATACACTGACATGTTTGAAATTGATAAGAAAGAGAGTTAGGTTTTACAAGAAAAATACCCATTATGCTTTATCAGCGGCTTTATGTGTGTCATACAGATGGGGAGGTTGGGCTAGGGGATACAAATGATTGGAGCAAGAAAATATGTTCCATTGCCCTTTTTTTCTTTAAACCTAATAGTTCTTACTAATAAGATTGGAGGGTAGTGATTCTTCTGGGAGATTTATGTTAATGAGGTTGACAATTACTCCTTTTTTCCCCCAATAACTGTATAAAAACATGAGACTTTAGGTCAGTTTTTCTTATGCCATATAATGCGTAGCTATTAAACAGTAACATGTTCATTTATTGACTATAACTAAGAATTTGAGATTGTGTATTGTAAAATTTGGAAAGAATGAGTACAAGAAGCAACCTTTTTTATGATAACCTGCTGTAGCACCCATAATTATGAGTGGGTGAAAGATTCTGCCCCTAAATCTCATTTTTCTTTTCCCAATTCTATGGATTCTTTTCATTTTGATTTCTATTCTTAGATTTGGTTCTCTTTCATACTTGTGTATTGTTGTTGCATCCCTGAGCCTCTATGTAAAAGGTGATTTCACTGGCAGAGGCCAATAACTAAAGGATTTAGTGATAAATATTCTCCAAGTAAGTTTCACGAAACATAGTTCAGAGTTGCTGCAGTTGCAAGCTTCTAAAACAAAAGCTTGCTTTTGAATTCTATACTAAGAAGCACAAACACTTTAAACACCCCCCCCCCCCCTCCCAAATGTTGAGGGCACTCCTGCATGCGTATCCTCATTATGTTGGGAGAAAAAACATGAGTCTCCAAGTGACAATTTTTCAATGAAAGTTGGGGATAAACCAGATATTAGACCAAATAAAATGGCTGGTATAGAATTATGCTTAGCCAGTTTATATTCCTTTTATTTTTTGGCTTTTACATCTTTAAATTTTTTTTTTTTTTTTTTCACTTATTAACCTCTTAAAAATTCACTCTATTAGATATAATGAGGATCTTTCTTGGTTTTGTATATGAATCTTAAACTTGATTGGTAGTATGACTTTGCCAACCTTTCTACTCTTTTACAACAGGGATATATGTTGGTGAGGGAAATGTTATCCATTTTACTCGGGGAGGAGGCCAGGAAATTGGAATAGGAAATTTTTTAGACCGCATCATTGTGAGCTCATCACCTTCTCGTCCTTCAGATAATCCATGCCCAAGATGTGGTGATCAATCAAGGCTTGATGGAGTCATCTCTTCCTGTATGGATTGTTTCCTTTCCGGAGGAGAACTCTACATCTTTGAGTATAGTGTCTCCCCAGCTCTCTTTATTGCCAAAGCTCGTGGAGGTACCTGCACTCTTGCTTCTTCTGACTCACCTGAAGAAGTTATTCACCGTGCTTCTTATCTCCTCCAGAATGGTTTTGGTTGCTATGATATTTTCAGGAACAACTGTGAAGACTTTGCAATATACTGCAAAACAGGCCTGCTTGTGTATACTGCCATTAGTGTGGGCCGGAGTGGGCAGGCAACAGCCATTCTTGCTGCTGCTAGTGCTATCCTTTCTTCGCCACTTCGATTTCTGACTACCAGTTTTGGTGGTCTGGCAGCTGTAGGTTATGGCATGTATTGTTTCAGCCGTTTGGTTTCTGATATGGGAGTACGGCGTGATGTCAAAAAAGTTCCAGTGGAGATACTTGTTTGCCGCGCTGTCTCAGATGAGTCAGAGGCTGTAACTGAGATGGCCAAGGCAGACTAGTCTTTTGACATGGGCAGGTGTTATATGTGTGGTTTGCAGGAATTTGGTTATTATGGTGGCAATTTAGGACAGTTTGCTTTTGCTAGCCATTGTTTATACTTGTGATTGTGAATGTGTAAACTGGTTTTCCATTTAAACAATTGATTATTTTTAATTATACAATATATTCAATTTTATGTGGTATGTAATTTAGTTTACCTCTTTTACTTTCAATTTTGCTGCTAGCAGCTCTGCAGTTTCTATGCATCCTTCTCTTCCCATCTAGGGTTTCATATGGGTAAAGATGATTTATTTTTCAAGCAATCTAACGCGGAACAACAAAACCCAGTTATAAAAGAAAGTTTTTCTCTAATGTTGGTCCACAAGTAATAATTTACTTATCAAAAAAAAAAAAAAATCATGCAAAGAGAGAGAGCAACTGGTTTTGCTGCTTGTATCTTCAGTTTGAGGATTACAGACAGTGGGTTGATTCTTGAGTGCACGGTAAAAAATGTATCACCCAATCAACTTGAGCTTGTGCGTATGGCAGCTTTGGAACAAACTTTTATTTACTTAAAGCCTTAAAGGTAAGACAAAGTAGCTTTTATTATGTAGTGAATTCATAAATTGTATGAAGGTGTAATGTTTACTGGAAAGAATATACTATTTGACATGCCCATCACAAAAAGTTTTTGAAGGGTTGAAACTTGAAACCTTCCATGCTGAGACAAATGTAAGCCAGTTTGGCAGTGCTGTCTAACACGGATCTCAAATCTCATCTCTCAAAGCTCTTTCGACCAATTGGTTCTATAATTTTATTGACATCGCTAGAGAAATATCTGGAATGTCTTATCCTTCGCCATCCAGACAATTTGAGGTCATATAGATCGAGAATGAACTCGTTGGGCTTGTTTAAGACATTTCAGATTCTTGATTTTTGACACTTTTAAACACTTATTGATCTAACAGAGTTTTATCCATTAAATTGGTAAGGACATTTGAGGTGTCCATGGGTCGATTTGGGTCGGGTTTGTGCCCAACCTGGAACTGACCTGACAGAATTGAGTGGAGCAAAATCTCACCTGCCACCAACCGCCAAAGTAGACAGGTTAGGCAGACCAGACCTTCAACGGGTGGCAGACGGGTTAGTCGGCGTCATAGATCTGAGAAAACGGTAAGGAAACTATGAAAAAACAGTGAGAAAAACCCAAATCCAACAAAAATCTCATCAGAATCTATGAGATTTCGCCAGATCCGACGAAAATCTCACTGGATTCAATGAGGTTTCGCCAAATCTGGTCAAAATCTCACCGGATCTACTTGAAATATTGCTGGAATTAGGTTTTTTCGCCGAGATCTGGAAAATTTTCACCAGAATCTAGGTTTTTTCATCAAAATCTAGAAATTTTTCGTCGAAATCTGGGTTTTTGTTGGACGGTTCAAGTTTTTCGAGTTTTGGGGGAGGGAAACCAAAACCGACCCACCAGAGTCGGTTTCTGGTGGAGAAGACCTGCCGCCAACTGCCGGAGTAGTCAAGTCAGTCAGTGTCAAATCAGATCCGATCAGTTTCTTCGAGTGGGTTGGGTCTTCGGATGGATTTGGACAGCCTTAGCTACATATAATATCTTTTCAATCACTAAGAAAATCAACTAAATTAAATGGAATAAATTATGAAATTAACAAAGTTTGGCGTGTTGGAAAATTGTTGAATACTCCGGAAATCTCACCGGAAATCTCACTGGATTCAATGAGGTTTCGCCAAATCTGGTCAAAATCTCACCGGATCTACTTGAAATATTGCTGGAATTAGGTTTTTTCGCCGAGATCTGGAAAATTTTCACCAGAATCTAGGTTTTTTCATCGAAATCTAGAAATTTTTCGTCGAAATCTGGGTTTTTGTTGGACGGTTCAGGTTTTTCGAGTTTTGGGGGAGGGAAACCAAAACCGACCCACCAGAGTCGGTTTCTGGTGGAGAAGACCTGCCGCCAACTGCCGGAGTAGTCAAGTCAGTCAGTGTCAAATCGGATCCGATCAGTTTCTTCGGGTGGGTTGGGTCTTCGAATGGATTTGGACAGCCTTAGCTACATATAATATCTTTTCAATCACTAAGAAAATCAACTAAATTAAATGGAATAAATTATGAAATTAACAAAGTTTGGCGTGTTGGAAAATTGTTGAATACTCCGGGAGTACCATAAATGTGTACTCTCCCTTCTCACATGAATTGTGGATCTCACCATAGATTTAATTAGTGAGACCCACAGTTATGTGAGAGGAGGAAGTACGCATTTATGGTACTCTAAGAGTATCCAATAATTACCTTGGCATGTTTGTCAGCTACAAGACTAGTCTTGCCCATCAAATGACAAGCTTGAGATTTGAGATTATGGATAGAACAAATTAGAATATTGAAAAAGGGTGCTTTAGATATTCATGGCCCTATATAAGTACATGAATCAATGTAAACATGGCATTACGCAAATGGAGATGACAACAAAATAATAACAATAATAACATTATCTCACAATACTAATATCATAAATATAATGGTGCTACATGAGTACTTAAGTAGAATTCCATTTTTCCATCAAAGTTAATAGAAAACTCAACATCAGGATGTAAAGTGTAAAAAAGAAAGAGTTTCTCTGTTGTTTGAGAGTATAGGGTCTAAAGCTCTGACTTTCTTGCACTGTAGAATAGTTTGTCCCTTCCTGTGAAGGTGTTGAGAGGTTCCTTGGAGTACCAAGTGTACTACAAGGCTAGTTGGGTGTTTTTTGGAGGGGTTTGGGAAACTTTTGTGCGAGTGTTTATGGAGGATTTGGCACAATCTTGGACGCGCCTGTCCCTAACAGAGAGGGAAGGACCGGGATGCCGTCTCACGCCTGATGAGAGTGTCAAACAATTCTCCATAGCTGCGAGATTCACGACGAGGAGAGCTATCAATGTCGACTCAATAGCAAGGACTTTCACCCCATTGTGGCGTGCAAAGAAAGGTTTCAAAATCCAAAAGATTGGAGACCATGAGATGTTGTTTTCATTTGACTCTAAAGAGGAGGTAGATAGAATCCTCAATAGTGAACCTTGGAGTTTCGATAAGCATTTGGTGGTTATGCAACGTTATGATCATGATTCACCATTGGAGGATATCAGTTTCGAAAGAACAAACTTCTAGGTGCAAGTCCATGGATTACCAATAAAATTCATGACCATTGCAGCAGCGGAAAAAATTTGTGGAGTTGTGGGAGAGGTGATTAGCCAAACGGAGCCGAAGCTTTACGATGGGGGTAATTTTATACGGGTAAAAGTGGCCATGGATATAAATTTACCACTATGTCGCGGTCGTCTTGTGTCTTTGAATGATGAGAAGCAAGTGTGGATTTCCTTTAAGTATGAAAGATTACCCAATCTATGCTATTGGTGTGGTTGCCTCACACATGACGACCGGGATTGTGAGCTTTGGATTGAAAGTGAAGGGTCTCTTAAGAGTGAACAAAGGGAATTCGGTCCTAGTCTACGAGCACAGCCATTTGTGGCTTCATCAAGACACACTGTCTCGGTACCAGGCTACTATTCGACTATGAAGAAGACCATGCATGGCAAAGCTGGCGGCCAGCAGGAGAAATACAGGCCAGCGCAGCCCCACCACCCAGAACCGACCACCGGAGCTGAAGTTTTTCCACAGGATGACCGTTACAAAGATGGAATTAATTCCAACTTACCATGCAACGGCCACAGTGTTTCAAGCACAATAAATGCCAGGATTCCACCTATCAAGCATGCATATAATTCTGTGTTTAAGGACTTACCTGAAGCGTCCAACATGGCAGAGAAGTCAACAAGGGCTGCAACGGTTTCAAACCCCATAAATGCCAAGAATCCACCAATCACGCCTGCTTGTAATTCGGTGTTTAATGACTTACCTGAAGCGTCCAAAAGTGTAGAGAAGTCAACAAATGCTGCAACGGTGCAATCAATGAGAGAAAACGTGGGTGACAGGCCAGGAAAGGAAAAAGATCCGGATTTGGGAGCAATTAATCCAGATATGGTGCAATCAATGGGAAATGAAGAGGGTAAGGTGCCAGAAAAAGAAAGACAGCCGTTTGTAGGAATTAATTATGGGAATTCTTCTGAAGAGACAAACGGCCAAAAAAGATGTGAGCCGGCTAGGGTTACGCCCTCAAGAATTTCGGACCAACCAAAACGTGTTCTCCCTGTTTGGACACGCAGAGATAGGCCAGCTACCAAAGGTCTGAGTAAACCAACAGAAAAAATTACAGGAAAGAAGAGACAATATGTGAGTACCGATGACCATGTAGAATTGTTTTCCAAACGCCTTCAAATTTCTGAGAATGGTGAGGAGGCATCTAGTATATTGGCGGAGGCTGATGTTCAGCCCCGCCAGGAGCAATGAGTTGCCTAGCCTGGAACTGTCGTGGGCTTGGGAACCTACGTACAGGGAGAGAGCTTGTGGAGTTGACACGGGCAAAAGATCCCTCTGTAGTGTTTGTGGCTGAGACACTCACAGATGATGCAAGGCTGGAGATTGTACAAAGAAGCATGGATTATGATCATAGATGGGTGGTTCCACGGGAGGGTAGAGGTGGCGGCTTGGCTTTGTTTTGGAAGTCTTCAATAAATCTGTCAGTAGTGGGGTCGTGCAAATATTATATTGATGCTATCGTAGATAGGGGTTCCGAAAATGAATGGAGGCTAACCGGATTCTATGGTGAGCCTGATACAGTAAGAAGATCAGAGGCATGGGAGAAGCTCAGGTATCTCAATTCTCAATCTGAAGTACCTTGGTTATGCTTTGGGGATTTTAATGAGATAATTAAACAAGATGAAAAGGTGGGAGGAGCTCTAAGACCCCATAATCAAATGCAATTGTTTAGAGAAGTGTTAGACGAATGTGGGTTTATGGATTTGGGGTATGTGGGACCAAAATTCACATGGGCTAGACATTATGATAATGGTAACTCAATATGGGAGAGACTAGACCGGGGTTTGGCCACTAATAATTGGTTTTTAAAATTTCCTGGTACAAGGGTTCACAATTTAAGGAGTGATTCTTCGGATCACAACCCAATCCTCATTGTGTTCTCAGGACTGGATCCTCCTAAAAGGAAGAAAGTGTTTCGGTTTGAAGAAATGTGGTTGTCAAATCCGGGGTGTTCTGAAATTGTTGAAGCCGTGTGGAATAGGTGTGATAATGAATCTTTGGAAGGGATTGTAGGTAGAGTTGAAAAGTGTGGAAGGGATTTGGGTTGGTGGGAGAAGAATGTGTTTGGGAATGTAAGAAGGGAGTTGGAAAAATTGAAAAAACTTCTACCCAAGGCTGAGGAGGAGGCCATTCTTAGGGGTGACAATACTAGAATTAGAGAACTAAGAAAGGAAATTGAAGAATGGCGGGATAAGGAGGCGACAATGTGGGCACAAAGATCAAGAGTTTTATGGGCAAGACAGGGGGATAAAAATTCAAGGTACTTTCATAGTTGTGCTACAAAAAGGTACCGGAAAAATTTGATTGAAGGTATGAGAGATGAAGAAGGTGCATGGAAGACCAATCCGGAAGAATTTACAGAAATTCTTGTAAGCTACTACCATTCACTTTTCAACTCCACGGGTCAGTTGGATTCTTCACAGGTATGGGAGTGTGTACCTAGGGTGATTACTGATGAGATGAATGCCCTATTATGCAAGAAATTTGAAGTACATGAAGTAGAAGTGGCTTTGAATCAAATGGCTCCCCTCAAAGCCCCTGGTCCAGACGGAATGCCACCTCTTTTCTACCAACACTTTTGGGGAACCGTTAATCATGATGTGACAGCCTCCATCCTCATGTGGCTAAATTCAGGTACCTTGCCCCAATCTATTAACCATACTTTTATCACATTGATACCCAAAACACACTCCCCTGAATATGCCCACCAATTTCGCCCTATTAGTTTGTGTAATGTGTTGTATAAAATTTTTTCTAAAGTTTTAGCCAACCCTTTAAAAAAAGTCTTACCTTCAATTATCACAGAACACCAATCTGCCTTTACCAAAGATAGACTTATTTCTGATAATATAATGGTGGCTTTTGAGACTTTGCATTGTTTACAACGTTATAATTCTGGATCGCATGGGTATATGGCAGTTAAACTTGACATGAGTAAGGCCTATGATAGGGTGGAATGGCCTTTTTTGGAGGGTATAATGAGGAGGATGGGTTTCAATGAAGGATGGATAAATCTGATTATGTTGTGTGTTAAAACTGTTACATACTCGGTGTTGGTGAATGGAGAACCTTGTGGAATGATTCACCCTACAAGGGGCATTAGGCAAGGCGACCCTATTTCCCCTTTCCTCTTTTTGCTATGCACTGAAGGGTTGAATGGGTTGCTCAAAAAAGCAGAAGGGAATGGGGATATTCATGGTTTCTCCCTCTGTAGAAGAGGCCCAAAACTAACACATTTGCTTTTTGCAGATGATAGTCTTCTTTTTTGCAGGGCAACAATGGAGGAGTGTGGAAAAGTATTGGAGATTTTAAATGCCTATGAAGTTGCTTCTGGTCAAAAAATAAATAGAAGCAAGACAGCATTGTTTTTCAGCAAATCAACCAATGAAGTTTTAAAGGAGCAAATTAAAGAGGCATGGGGTGTACCAGAAATTATGCAATATGAGAAGTACTTGGGTCTACCATCCTTTGTGGGGAAAAGGAAAAAAGCAAGTTTCAATTACATTAAGGAGCGTGTGTGGAGAAAACTTCAAGGATGGGAAGGGAAGTTACTTTCACAAGCCGGTAGGGAGGTATTGATAAAATCCGTTATCCAAGCCATCCCCACATACACCATGGGATGTTTCAAAATTCCAATCGGTCTATGCAATGAAATTGAGACCATGATTAAAAAATTTTGGTGGGGACAACGTGGAGATCGAAGGAAGATACATTGGGTCAAGTGGGATGAGTTGACTAAAGCCAAAGGAGTGGGTGGCATGGGCTTTAGAGACTTAGCAAAATTCAATGACTCTCTATTAGCAAAGCAAGCGTGGAGGCTCTTGCATAATCATAACTCCCTTTTCTACAAAGTGTTCAAGGCGCGGTTTTTTCCAAATTCAACCATTATGGAGGCCAAGGAATCAAGGATGGGGTCTTATGCTTGGAGGAGCATACTTGTAGGGAGGGATGTCATTCGAAGGGGTGCTAGATGGAGAGTCGGTGATGGAAAAAAAATTCGAATTTGGCAAGATCATTGGCTGCCAAGAAAACATCCACCACAAGTACTTTCTTCTCCCTTGACAGATTTTGAAAACTCTAGAGTTGATATTCTTATAGACCCAAGTACGAGGAGGTGGGATGAAGAGATGATACACGGTCTGTTCAGTGCAGAGGAGGCAGAGCTAATCAAGACCATCCCCTTAAGTAGTGGAGCTTCCGAAGATATCCTATATTGGCCTCACTCAAGCAATGGTCACTATAGTTGCAAGACCGGTTATAAATTCTTAAAAATGGATGAGGAGCTGCCTGCTGCACCACAAGTAGCCGTAAATGAAGAGAAGAAACTGTGGAATGGAATATGGTCACTCCGAGTTCCCCCCAAGGTGAAAACACTGCTTTGGCGTGCATGCCGTGAAGCTATGCCGACAAAGAAGGCTCTATTCCGTCGAACTATTGCAACGGACTCAGACTGTGTTAGATGTCACGGCCATGATGAAGATTCATTGCATGCTATGTGGTCCTGCCCAGAACTAGACACGGTGTGGTCGGACTTGGAGCTTTGGAATTTCAGGTGTGATGTTCAGTTCATGACCTTCAAGGAGCTGCTGTCGTGGTTAATTGCAAACAACCATCAAACAGAGGTCTTTGCTGTAACGGCTTGGACAATCTGGAATCAGCGGAACCGGGTTCGTCTCAACCAACCAGCGGACTCACTTCACCAAATCCCTCAGATTTCAAAGTCTTGGCTAGCCGAATATCAAGCTCGGCAACTTCCTGTGACTATTCCAGTGCAGCAGAACCGGAATACCAGAACTCTTTGGAGGCCACCACCATCGGAGCTTTTCAAAATAAATTTCGATGGCGCCGTCTTCAAACATGAAAAGAAGTCTGGCATTGGAGTTGTTATAAGAGATCACCAGGGCTCTGTTATTGCCTCATGCTCAAAACCGGTGCACCAGGAGCTAGGCAGTGAGGACGTTGAGGCAACGGCTGCGGCATGGGCTCTGTTTTTTGCTTTGGACGTGGGGGTGAAAAGGGTAGTACTTGAGGGTGATTCTTTGTCTGTTATCAAAGGGTTAATGGGGGAAGGAAGGCTGCTAACTCCAATGGGATTGATCATTGAGGAGGCCAAACATCTATCTAGACATTTTGAAGAATTACATTACTCTCATGTTAAGAGGGATTGTAATATTTTAGCTCATAATCTGGCTAGACATGCCGCTGGCATTCCGGATTTGTTAGTTTGGATGGAGGATATTCCTTCACATTTTCATGGTGTACTTCAAGCCGATTTATTAGGCTTATCTGAATAAAAGTATGTTACGTGTCTTTCTCAAAAAAAAAAAAGTAGAATTCCGTCAAAACTTAATAAATAGGAGAGTAAAAAAGAGGAAAGGAAAAAATAAAATAACAAGCAAGACATTATGTAAATTGATATGATATAATAGATAGAGTTGGGTATAATATTATGTAAAGTGGTGTGCAATAATCAAATAATAGGCAAGACATGATGTTGGGTATATTGTAATCACATGATCGAGTATAGTTTTTTTTTTTTTTTTTTTTTTTTTAGACTGAGATCGGGTATGGTTTTAGCTTCTACATTTTACAACCACCTCATCCCAACCACAAGACTTTCTAGACAAACAGTCATTAAGGAATGCGGCATGTGTACGAGTAGGGACAGAGCTACTCATTGAGTTGTGGGGTCATGACCTCCCCAAAATTTTCAATAATTAAAAAATTACCCTCAAATTTAGTTAAAATTTTCAAAAATATATGTATGGCCCCCCAAAATTTTCACATAATTTTAAGTAGTACTATTAATTTTCACATAATTTTTCTTCTAAAAAAAAAAGGATAAATTTTATGTTTGTTATTACTTCGGCCCCCTCACTCTTAAAATTCTAGTTCTGCCCGTGAATGTGAGAGAGAGAGAGAGAGAGAGAGAATTATTGAAACGGTTCCTCAATGTTAATTTCTTTTGAAATAATCTTTGCAAGCCCTATCAACAGATTAGACAGACAATTGTCTCACATGGATTCCGTATAAATACATATAAAAACACATATCAGCAACAATAGGAAGTAGGAACCGTGAAATTACAAGAGTTGACAACACAGTTTTCTTAATTGACACAGATATGAAAGATGTTTAAACACCACTTGCCTAAGCAATTTTCTCTCGCGTGAGATATGAAAGATGTTCGTCGTGTCAAAAGATCTTCATCTAGTTTGGCCAGAAACCACCTCCCTCAGGCTTCTTTACAAGAATCTGATTGTATTCTGGTCTTGATGTCTGCAATTGATTTTATCAATTTTTAGAATTAATCAAAAAGTAAAGTAAAAGACAAGAGAGTGGGAGAAGGTGCGGAAAGGGGAGAAGTAGATAACATAAGCTTTCACCAGGAATTTCATCATACAAGAAATGTCAGTCATGAATTAAAACATCAAGATAATGAAAGCAGGTGAGAAATGGAAAGAGGAGGATAGGGGCGGAAAGGATGGAAGTAGATAACATAAGCTTTCACCAGGAATTTCATCATACAAGAAATGTCAGTCATGAATTAAAACATCAAGATAATGAAAGCAGGTGAGAAATGGAAAGAGGAGGATTCGCATTTCAAGGGTAACCCTTCTGAAGATACCCAAGTATGATCATTTTCTTCTTAAAGGGTGGTTTTAGAACGAAAATAAATCTGCAGGTTCAGAAACATAGTTTGGATATGTCAATAAAGCTAGCACTATGATAAATCCTTCCTAGTCCTTTTCAGTTGAAAATGACATCCCCCTATTAAGGAAAATAGTAATCATAATCATATCTCCTTGAATTTTAAAAATGGTGGTTGAGATATTTTTACATGCTTTGTGACTGGATGACCACACTATGTGGTCATTCCTTCTCTAATTTTCTTGAGGTCCTAGATTGTTGTACTTTTGTAGATTTCTCACTTTTTAAGTACACCTCCCCTCCCCTGTACTTTTTTTGTAGTCTTAATAAAAATAGTTACTTATCAAAAAAGAAATGATGGTTGAGATATTTTTAACAAGGTAACTATGAACTAATAACTACTAGAAGGAGAAAAACAGGGAAGAAGAAAATTAGGAGAGAGGAAGAGGGACCAACTGAAACTGCTGCCTTTATATGTTTATTATAGATTTTCTCTTTTGCAACACCCAGAAATTTGGTTCATATAAAACATCAAAACAACCTTCCACAACACCCATACTAGCAAGAATCATGATTTTGCAGCACTAATAACTAGACTAGAGAAATATCACTGAGGTTACCATTTGGATTTGCAGATCAGAAAGCAAGGTATTTTGATTGTGATCTACAATATAAATTCTATGAATGAAGGTATAACCATACATTGAGGTTTAAAGTGATAAGGAGCAAAGAGTGTATTCGTTGGAAAAGAGAAACAGAGATGCATGCTCCAACAGAATTACGTTCCATCTAATTTAACATGGAATCAACTATACAACATGTGCAAACAAGCTCTAGCTCAAATAGCACATCCTCCCTTTTAAGAGTAAGATACAGCATAAGGCCGTGGTTTCAAGACCCACAAGGTGCGTTGTGCATGTGTAATTTTCCCAAAAATAGAATTCATACAACTCGTCCTTCACCAATCCACCCAATAACAACCAAACCTTAGTTCCAAACTTTTGCGATTGGCTATTGGATTCTGAACTAACTAATCAAGGCTGGCCACGTATATTCTTTTTCGTCATTCTATTCTATACAAAGTTATACTCTCTATTACCTCCCTAATTGACATGTCCTTTTTTATTACTTCAATCAACTCACTCCTTCCACCATTCTATTTTATTGGGTGTACTAATGTATTCCGCTATCTTTTCTTTTCTTTTTTCATTCCCTCGACTTGAATCAACTCACTCATCCTCAATGTTGAACATGACCAAATCATCTCAAACAACTTTCCCATTACCATTTCATCAATAGGGGAAAATTTCCTCACTTTTCACCCTATCTTTGTGTGTGTGTATTTTCACTAATCCATCTAAACATTCACATTTCAACTACACTCATCTATAAACAAGTCACTTCTAAATAGCCCATGTCACAACACGTTTTTTTTTTTTAAGAAAATCTTAAATTCATAGCAATTGTTTCCCATTTCATTCCATCATTGAACCTACAAACTCACTCATCATCTCATGACCTTGTAATCTCCTAGACCACCTAACATTCTGTACAACTACATATACAACAACATTGCATTTACAGGATCCTATGTTTCAATTATTTGTTCTATGATACTAAACTTACCTTCAAGCGAACATCAAAAGATTCATAAACCCAATATTTAAAAAGTTGTGCTCAGATTAACGTGACAACAAATTCAATCAATTTAAATCCAAACTTTAATAAATTTAGATTAAAATTTCATCCGATTCATCCAAAAAACAGACAAGATTATAAAACATTAAAAATTGCAAAGAACATAGAGAGAGAGAGACTGACAAGATCTTTGAAGAGGAGAAAAGCGATGAAGAAGAAAAGAAAGAAGAGGATCTCAAACTCAGCGAATCTGACGAAATCGAAGACAGCATTCACCGCACGAGTCATTGCTGACTCCTCCTTGTTCCTCATCGTCCCACCTACTCGCCTCTTCATTTCACCTATGAAACGATGCCGAATGTTGTATGGGTAATGGGACAGAAAGGTAAGGAAGCTTGCAAATGTTCGATGTTCAATGTTCAATGTTCAATCTCAATCCTCTCTCTCTTTGATTTGCCTTTTGCCCCCTTTGGCTTGGCTTTGGTGATTGGTGATTGGCTTTGGTGGTCAAAGCTTGCTACTTTTCAAAATTGTCCTACGCTCCTACAATATGGCCTCACAGGCAATGGTGCTCCTCTACACATATTATTATTTCCTCCTTAATTATATGACTTTAATGAATAGGCTTAAATGCCCTAATGGAATTTACATTTTAGCATCATATCTTTTTTGCCCTTGCTTTTCTATTTTACTGTTTTTTTAGGGTCTGTTTGGATATCACTTATTTTGCTGAAAATTGAAAACGAAAAATAATAAAAAAATAATTAAAAAGTTACTGTTCATTACTGAGTTACTGTTTATTTGCCTTAATGCACTGTTCATGTCTCATGAACAGTGCAAGAGGCGCTAGTAAAAAAAAAAAAAAAACCAAAAACGCAAAACCTCGGACGTGGACGCTAAATCCAAATGCTGCTTTAGACCCTAAAATGGACAACTTGTTCCATTTTAGTTCCTATTGTCATCTCACTGACGGACATTACCTACATGGCAAACGGAGTACACTGTGCTATTAAAATAATAATAAAAAATTTTAATTAATATTTAAACAGTCCACGTTAGCATTTAAATCAATAAAAAACACACATAAGAAGAAAAAATAAATTTGAATTTCTATTTTAAAAAAAATAAAATAAGATAATTAAAATTTTCTTTTATTCCTTTCATTAATTTTTTCGGAAGAATATGGTCATATTCTTTGTGTTCCTTCCCAAAACATGACTGAAAGTTCAAATATGTGTATAAACACCCTTGAACGTTTAGACCCCCAATTAACAAATTAACAAATTCAAGCTATATGTCAAACAACAAGTGTGCGGAAAATGAACATAAGCTATAATATAGAATTGGTAAAACTATCTAAGCCAAATTAAAATCACAACCCACAGCAGATAATAAAAGGCAAAGATAAAAGGGAAGGAAGATGCAAACACAAAAACAACACGCGCTGTGTTATCGAAGAGGAAACCGAAACCCTCGGCGTAAAACCTCTCTGCCGCCCTCCAAGCGGTAAACAATCCACTAGAAAATGTAGTTGGGATGCATGGACAACAATAGACCCTCCAAGCCTAATTTCTATTTTTTAAAATAAAATAAGATAATTAAAATTTTCTTTTATTCCTTTCATTAATTTTTTTGGAAGAACATGATCATGTTCTTTGTGTTCCTTCCCAAAACATGACTCATATTCCTAGCAAATTAATCCTTATTTTCTTTTTTCTTTTTTTCTTTGTCTTTCTTGCGTTTTCCATGTAACCAAACTCATCAAAACTTAGATCAATAGTAGTTTTAAAAAAATTTATTAAGTATTTCTTGGCAACCAAATCCAACAAATTCTTATTCACAAACACGAAAAATCCTCACACTCACATGTTCAAA